>NW_026606155.1:0-600000 GCF_029834395.1 Sorex fumeus | reverse complement strand
TGGGGTTGGTTTGTTTTTGGCCACACCCAGTGGTGCTCAGAGCCTCTTTATGGCTCTGTGCTCAGGAATCACTCCTGGTGGTACTTGGGGGACCATGTGTGGTGCCTGGGTTGGCTGAACATACGGCAACTGCCTTTGCCCCTGTACTCTCCAACCGAGACGTTCTTCCTGTTGAGCCCACTTTCTCCTGGCACTAACTTTTCATCGCTCACCTCACTGACTCCATCTACCAGTCCCTCCTGCCAGGAATCTGCATCCTGTGTAATCCACGAGGGCATATGGATGGCTAGTCTTGATCTGGGGCATGGGGAGAGAGGCGTGTCTGACACTTTCAGGGCACTTGTTGTGCAGAAGAAGTCTCTTTGTCCGCCCTTCCAACCCTTATCCCACCCTCCTACGCTCCAGGTTTTGTTAATGAGGACTCAAGACTTGGAAGTGATTCACCAAAGGGCTGTGTGGTGGTGGGGGGGGTGCACGACGAGTCAGGAGATGAAGCCTGGATGCACGTCCTCTGCTAGAGCCCCTTATGATTGTCAGGGGCAAAGCAAGATGGGGATGAAGTCCTGAGATGCACATGGTCCTCCCCACCCACCCAGGACGGCAGCCAGCCAGCTGCTTGGGAACTTCCGGAGTGAGCAGACCAAGGTTCTGAGCCGAGTGACACTACTGCAGAGAGCAGTGGCCTCTCAATCTGTGTTTTCAGGACGAAGAAACACAGTGGCAGGCGGCTGTATTGCGTTTTGCTGCATTGCAGGGACCGCTTCGCAGAGCAGAGAGGCTATTGCTAGTCAGCCCTGTGCCTTCGCCTCTCTGGGGGCATTTCCTGCAGAGAAAACACGGATGAGGCGACTGGGGGAGAATCTTCCCTTCTCCCTCCCCCATCTCTCGGCAGAAGAGGCAGCTGGGAGCACGCCCCTGGGAGCCCGCAAGCCTGCAAAGACATCCCTCATGCCAGAACGCTCGGGAAACTTGACAGGAACACAGGAGATGAGGTGCCTGAGGTTTATCAAGTTTGCGAGATTACACCTCCATAAACCCTTTTACAAGGCAGCTCTGTGCCGCTGTCCCGGGCTCCCTGGCCCATCACAGCCACCGCTGGTGGGCGCTGCAGCGGGGGGGGGGGGGGGGACCGGGAAGACAGCTAGTCAGGCAGCCCCCACCCACCCCGTCATCGCCAGAGAAGGCGGGAACCCCTTCACCGGGTACCTTATAATCAAATTTTCACTGCGCTCTCTGACAGGTTTTTAAGTCACTTAAGGGATCTATTTCTCTGTGAAGGCATCAGCTTCGTGCAGTAAATCCAACCACAAGGCAGTCCCATATTTTATTAAGTTTAAGTTCAGTGAAAGGGCAGAGCCAGCGAGAGCCCCGTGTCCCTCCGTTACATCTGATTTGCGGTTCCCATAAAAAGGCCCACATGCGCTGGTTCCTATGTGTTTGGGATTGAAAATAGGATTAATGTGCTAAAGTGTGATTAGAATGGTTAAACACGATTAATTGGAACAGACTTCTGCTGCCAAGGGAACTTCTCTGAGGCTGGCCTCGCTCCAGGTTACCCGGTGAACAAAGGCGGCCGCCGGAGCCCACTGTCCGGACCCGCACGACACCACCCCCCACCCCCCCCACCCCTGGCCCGCGCGCTCCTCGCCAGCCTGTCTGGGGCAGATTAAATGCAGCTGAGAATGTCGGACTCACTGCTCACCGTCCCCGGGGAAAAGGCAGGAACCCCAGGCCGGCCTGCTAGGCCACCGAGAACAACCTGCACCGGGGCACGGCCCAGGTGGCTGGGGCAGGGCTGGGAGTCCCTGAGGGTTTCTAAACGATCTATTAAACCCCAAACTCAGCCAAGGTGCTACTGCACCGCCGACTGCCCTGGCTCCCTCTCGGAGCCGCCACTGCGGGCCTGGCAGGCCCGTCTCAGGCCAAGGTGTCTCCTGCTCGGTCGGCCTGGGCCCCTGGGGGCTTGTTTGTGGTCATCCCGCTGCTAATGCAGGGGGCAGGAGGCCAGAGTCCCCACATGGAAAGCGGTAGTCGAAAGAAGGGGTTCTTGGGTCAGGGAGGTGATGCAACGGGCTTGAGTGTCGCATCAGAAAAGCCTGGGTTCCATCCCTGACCCCAGGCTTGTGGTCCCCCAAGTACTGGGGGTGGAGGTGGCCCCAGGTCTAAGTGGAACGGAGGTGACAGAGTCAGGAGACTGACCTCGGTCTGATCTGGTTTAGAGCTGTGCTAGGAAGACAGCACCCAGGCACCTGGGAGGAGAGGAACCACCAGGCTCTGGTTTCAGCTGCACAGAGCTCTTGAAAAGGGTCAGCTGACTATTAAAACAGCACCTGTCCCCACCTATCCTGGAAGGGGTCAACCCCCAGGAAGGCTCCCCATGGACGGCAGGTCTCAGGGAATGAACTCTTCTTTTTGTTGTTGCTGTTTGGGGGTCACACCTGGCGATGCTCAGGGCTCACTCCTGGCTCTGCACTCAGAGCTCACTTAGCATTCTCAGGGGAACTTTTGGCATGCCTGAGTTTGAACCCAGGTCGGCCGCGTGCAAGGCAAGCACCCTTCCCGCTGGACTATCACTCTGGTCCCAAGGGAGCAGTCTCTTGGGTTGGTTGAATAAGGGTGCGCGTGTGTGTATAAGTATGAGTATGTGAGCGTATCTGTGTGTCCATGTGTGTCTGTACCAATGTGTGTCTATGTGAGTCTGTGTGTGTCTGTATGTGAGAAGGTGTGTGAGGATCTGCTGTACCTGTGTGCCCCCAAGTGTGACTGTGTAGCTGCCTGACTGGTGTGTTGGTGCCCATGTGTGCTTATTAATTAGTACGTATGTGTACATGCCTATGTTACTATATGCTCATATTTCTGTGTTATATGCCTTTGTGTGTGAATGTATGAATAAGTATATTTTGTGGTGTGTGGTGTGTGCACTGTATGTAGCTACATGACTGCATGAGTGAGCATATATGTGGTGTCTGTGTGTTGTTTGCATGTGTGTATGACTGCATGAGTGAGCAAAGATGTGGTGTTTGTGTGTTGTGTGCATCTGTGTGTGACTGAAGGAGTGAGCATCTATGTGACTTGCCGGTGTTGTGTGCACAAGTATTTTGATTGGAGAAGCAGGAGGCAGGAACCAGGCCATCCCTGGCCTGCTTTTACTGCCCCAGACTGGGCCGACTGCAGTCCTATGGTCTAAAGTGGAGCCCTTGACAGGAAAGAGTATCCAGCCATGCCCAGCGTTCGCCCTGCAACTGCCAAGTCATGGGTGTGAGGACCCACAAGGGCTGAGAACTCTGAAGACGGCTAGAGTGACCAGAGAAGGGGCAGCCTTGTTGAGACAATATGGATGTCACTGCAACCCCTTCTGCAGGTCCCCTAGGGTGATGTTCTGGGAGGTTCCCTAGGGGTGGTATCTGGGTCCCCTAGGGTGATGTTCTGGGAGGTCCCCTGGGGGTGATGTCTGGGTTCCCTAAGGTGATGTTCTGGGAGGTTCCCTAGGGGTGATGTCTGGGGTCCTCTGCATGTAGGTCCTGACCCATTCCTGCTTTGTGTCCTTGGCCCGTGCACCATGTTCTGCAGGGCCTCTTCTGAGCCCCTCCTGGCCATTCCAGACCCCCTGCAGACCCAAAGGCAACCTGCTTCTCTGGACGTGGCAGCTGCGCCCATGACCACTGGCCCTGCTGGGCCGTCAGGGCAAACAGAAGGGGCTTGGACTGGTGACTGCGGCGAACGACCCTGCACCTCACAGATGTAAGATGGGGTGTGGGGGTCCTGTTTTCTTTGTGTGAAGCAGGGGCAGCTTCTCCGCCCCCCAGACCTGCTCTTGTCACTCAAGGCTCCCCACAGCCTGGATGCAGCCTCCAGATCTCACTGACATCGTTCAAGAGAACCTTTCTGGTGTCCGGAGCTGAGACAATTTAGAAATTCAGGGAATCGATCCCAAGACGGGCACCCGTGTGGGAGGTCTGTCTGTGTGCGTCTGCAGGGACGGGGGCCTCTCACACCCGGAGTTCTTAGGGGCGAGGCCACATCTGTGCCCTGGTCCCCACCTCCCCACCAGGGCTCCTCCGTGCTGGAGACTAGACATTTCCCCACCCCCGCCCCCAGCTGGCCAGGCCTGGCTCTCCCAGGGGGAATGGGCAGGGCTTAGCTTTGCGGCCACTTGTTTGTTTTTCTGGAAAAACCTGCATCATGGAGGTGTGAGTTCTGGAAGGACCACGGCCACCTGGCAAAGGCACCAGGAAAACTTTGTGTTTATGGGGCCCGCAGGCCCCACCTCCACCGGCGCCACGGGGCCAGGCCAAGCTGCTGGGAAGGAGACCCAGGCCTGGTCTCTGCCTGGAGCTCACGGAGCAGAGACCCACCCGGGGCAGGCCGGGGCCAGGCCCCTCGATTGTACCCAAATAGGGGTTTCCAGGGGTAACAGGACAATCAGGTGTGACAGGACCAGCTGGTGGGGCTGCAGGGAAGTGGTGTCGCCTGTCCTGGGCCTCTGCTGCTTCCCTCAGACCCAATTCCTACAGCCTCAGGCCACACTCAGTGGTCAAGGGCAGTCTGGGTTTCAGTTCCCCAAACCCGGCTTTGATCACAACATCCCATATGGTCCCCGAGTCCACCAGGAGTGATTCCTAAGCTCACAGCCAGGAGTAAGCCCTGAGCTCTGCCAGGTCTGGCCCAAATACAAACAAAAATGATCAAATAAATTAAAGGTGAGTGACTTCCTTGGCTGGATTCAAGAGGTCGAAGCAGCAGGCAACAGAACTGTTAGGCTTGGTGGGGAAGAGAGTGTGTGTGTGTATGTGCATGTATGAGTGTGTGTATGTGTGTATGTGTATGTGTGTGAGTGTATGTGTGACTGTATGTGTGAATGTGTGTGTGAGTGTGTATGTGTGAATGTGAGTGTGTGTAAGTATGTAAGTGTGTGTGTATGTGTGTGTGCATGTGTATGTGTGTGTGCATGTGTATGTGTGTGTGCATGTGTATGTGTGTGTGTGCATGTGTATGTGTGTGAGTGTGTGTGTATGTGTGTATGTGTGTGAGTGTATGTATGAGTGTGTGCGATTGTGAGCGTGTGTATGTGTGTGTGAGTTTGTGTGAGCTATGTGTGAATGTGAGTGGGTGTGTGTCTGTGTGGCCTCCATTTTGTCTACATCACTGCTGACACCTGCTTCCTGTCTGTCACACAGGTGTGGGTTCCGTAGGCACCGCTGCCAAACACCCCATAATCTGTGTCTTGGGTGCATCTTCCCAAGAGACTATCAGCATCAATGTCTGATCCTACAGAACAGATGACAAAGGACTTATCAGGAGAAATTGGGCTAGGGGTTATTAAGACTCTACTGACCCTTTAAAAGCTTGTATTGACAGGAACTGAGTATTGAAAGTAGGTAAAGGAATATACCTGATAACCTTTCAACAACTATATTGCAAACCATAAGATCCAAAAGGAAAGGGAGAAAGACAGAGAGAGAGAGAGAGAGAGAGAGAGAGAGAGAGAGAGAGAGACAGAGACAGAGAGACAGAGACAGAGAGAGAGAAAGACAGAGAGAGAGAGACAGAGAGGAAAAGTGCCTGCCATAGTGGAGGGGGTGGGGGACATAGGGCAGGAGGGAAATGGGGACCACTGTTCGGAAAAGTACACTGGTAAAGGGATGGGTGTTGGAACATTACATGACTAAATTCCAAATTATTAACAACTTATAAATGTGTTTATCACTTTGATTCAATAAAAAAATAAATAAAATAGATAAAAATTAAAAATAAATTAAAAGTTGTATTGAGTTGTAGTTACTGGTTTTGGCATATCGAATACACAATGGATAGCTTGCCAGGCTCTGTCTTGCAAGCAGAATACTCTCAGTAGCTTGCCAGGCTCTCCGAGAGGGATAAAGGCTTTCGGGGTGGCCTCTAATAGCCCTTGTAGGTGTTCCCATGGTTCAAACCATATTTGAACCCTATCAAATATGGTGTGGCAATCCTGGAACGATCGGTTTGAAGCTTTTCGTATTCCTAGAATGAACAGATGCCTTTTGGCTACACTAGCACGGGACAGGGACAGATGGAGACGTTACCTGCACCTGCTCGAGCAGATCGATGATTAACGAGAAGTCAAGTGATCAAGTGATTGAGTTAATGCTGGTGGATACCATTGGGAAGTTGCAGGGGTACTTTTATTTGGGGGGCACACTCAGTGGTGCTCAGAGATTAAATTAGGGTCAGACCATGCAAGACAAGGACCCCACCTGCTATCCCAGACAGTGTTTTTTATTTGTTTTTAGTTTTTCAGCCACACCCACTGGTGCTCAGGGATTACTCCTGTGTCTGTGCTCAGGGTTCACTCCTGTTGGTACTTGTGAGACTATCCAGAATACCACTTACCCACCCCAGTGCCACCAGTTGGAACTTGGGTGAGTAAGAAAAGTGCCTTACCCTGTATTCTCTCTCTGGTCCATAAGTTCGTATTTTGTTTTGTTTGGATGCAGTCTTATTCTTCATACCTACTGATGCTGTTGACACCATGATTGGCTCCTAAAGTCTCATGCCCATCCATTTCTTCAAAAAACTATATTTTAGCTTCCAGCCGGGTCCTGGCAGCCTCTGTGCCTTACTTCCTCCATCTAAGCAGACAAAAATCTAGAACCAACAGCTCTACTCATTATCATATTTGTACCTCCTGTCACTGAGTGGAGGCGGAAAGAGGGCTCATCTTAAGCCAGCCAATCCCTCAGAGACTCCCAGGGTGCTAGCTACAAAGATCCATCCTCAGCAAAGCAGGAGGCAACCAACCCAGTGGAGATGATGTGTAGAAGCCCACCAAAATCAATGAGTGAGAATAATAACACAGAGGTTCTACCAGTATCAACCAGCTCTGTAGACTCTCAGAGAATGACGTTAGTGACACCATATTATTAATCTTTAATGAGTTCAAAGAAGTAACAGCAAGATAATGGGTAAAGCACATGAAAGCATGGGAGCAGAAATGAGAAAACTACAATCAGAAGTGACGGAAATAAAGAACATGGAAGGTACCATAAAAAACTCAGTAGAAGACCACAGCAACAGATTAACAGCAACTGAGAAAAAGATCAGTGAGCTCCAAGATGGGAGAGAGGAACCAGTAGAAAGCAACTGAAGATGGAAAGCAATCTGAAGAGAAATGAACATCACTCAGAGAACTATGGGATGAGGCCAAGAAAAGCAATGTAAGAATCGGGGTCTCAGGGCTGGAGCGATAGTACAGCAGGTAGGGCATTTGCCTGGCTCATGGGTGACCCAGGTTCAATTCCCAGCATCCTATATCCCCTGAGCACCGCCAGGAGTAATTCATGAGTGCAAATCCAGGAGTAACCCCTGTGCATCACCCAAAAAACAAAAAAATAGGGGGGGGTCTCTGAAAAATAAGGCAAATTTGACAATGAAACGCTCCTTAAATAAGTCACAGATAAGAATTTCCAAGAATTGAAGAGTGTAGTCACAGATATTCAAGAGAACTGAGAGGTCCCAATAAAAGTAGACCCAAATAGAGAAACTTAGAAACTTCAAGGTACATAATAATCAGGATGACAAAAGCCAAAGACAGCGACAGAAGGTTGAAAGCAGCAAGGGTAAGAAAGGGACTTACACACAAAGATCTAAGAGTCACAGGAGAGATTTAGCCACTGAGACTCTGAGCCAGAAGAGGAGATGTTACACAAACTCAAGGAAATGAACATGTCACATGAAGCGTAATGTAAGTCCTATGCCTCACTAAAAACAGTTAAAATAAATAAATAGTAAAAAAAAAATGCTGGTATCGATAGGGCCATCTGCTCACATAGTGTTGACATTTGTGGTCTTGGTGTAGAGCTACCACAGCTCACCACCGCCAGACACACATCCATCTCTTGATTTGGATCCACTAAGGAGGTGCTAATGTAACAGTTTTCCTTGAATCCTCACCCCAGCCAGATACTGCCGAGGTGGGAGGTTAGGAGGATTAAAGCCCTCCACTCCCTACCCCAATCCAAGCGGCTCAGCTGGATTCCATGACATGTGCTGCCTGCATCCAATTTTGTTTTCAGAAAAAGTTTTGCTATTTATAAAAACAGCATCAGCAGTGTCAAAAACCACTGATTAGAGGCTGGAGACATAGGACAGGGATTAAGGCACTGGTCTTGCATGGGACCAGTGCAGGTTTAATCATCAGCTCTGCATATGGTCTCCTGAGCACCACCAGGAGTGGTCCCTTAGCACAGAGCCAGGAGAAAGCCCCAAGCACCATCAGGAGTAGCCCCTTAGCACAGAGCCCGGAGGAAGCCCTTCAGCACCATGAAGATAGTGAGTGCCCATAGCCCCTTATCTCCAGAATCCAGGCAGAGGCCTGCCCCTCCCTCTGGCTCTCCAGGTTGGATGTTCCTCCCTCAGGACTGGGGCACAGGGAGGCACAAAACCCTAACGTGATGGGTCCATCCAAGATGACCCAGCAGAACTGCTGGCATCAGGATAGTTACTGGTACTTGGTGGAACTTAATCACAGATGCTGATGAGATGCAATGTTTGGGGCCAGCATGTAAAGTCTCAGCTCTTTCTGAGAGCCCAGAATCAATGTCACGGATGTGCTGTACGCAGCTGCTCAGCCCACACAGGGCCACGGTAGGGAGGAGGGAGAGAAGGGTTAAGACGATCCTCACCGGATCCTCCCAGGATGGGAGAAGCATGCTGAAAGTAGACTATAGACCAAACATGATTGTCACCCATTGCCTCTTTTGCAAACCACAACACCCAATAAGAGAGAGAGAGAGAGAACAAAAGGGAATGCCCTGCCACAGAGGCAGGGTGGGATGGGGGGGGGTGGGAGGGATACTGGGATCCGTGGTGGTGGGAAATGGGCACTGGTGGAGGGATGGATATTTGATCATTGTATAATTGAAACCCAAGCACAAAAATTTGTAAGTCTACAACTGTACCTCATGATGTCTTACTAAAAAAAAAAAAAGATGATCCTCACCATCCCTGACAGGTTCGACCCCGTTATCTCACAGGAGGAGACCACCAGCTGCAGACCACGGGCCCTCACCGCTGGCCAGGCTATAGCCCTGGCTTCTAGAAACCTCTGGAATCCAAATCAAGCTGGGATGCCTGTCACCTGCCCCTAAATACCTTTATCAATTGTAGGCTAAGTGTGACCTATGCTGGTGCCCTGGGCCCTCAGAAGCCTCCCTCACCCCCAGTCCCCCACCACACACCTCCTCCATCGCTGGAGGAGGCCAGGTTGAGTCTTGCCAGAGGCCTGCTAATCTGTTTCATAATGTGGCGTATTAAGCATTACTCTGAGGTCCGGGAACGCATCAGGAATGGAGGACAAAGTTTTTCAGGTTCCCTGAGGAGACACGAGCTGGCTGCGTTTGGCCTACATTTTCCCCAAAGATAACGTTTGGGGCTCAGCCAGGAGAGTCTTGCCCAGCCCTGCCAAGCTGAGCTCCCCTGCATTGACCTAGGTTCACTCCAGTTCGTGGCACTGATTCAGCTTTGGAGCCAGTGAGACCATGAGAGAGTTGGCAAGGGGACTTGGCCTTGGGTCCCCAGGGGGAGCTTTTACCCTCAGCCTCCTTTCCTGGGTACAGAGAGAGAAGAGATGTCCCTTTTCCAGAAAGCTTGGACCTCCACTTGATTTTGAGCAACCAAACCCCCTCCCCAGAGCAGACACTGGGGTTTGGTTTTCACTGGACATCTCTTTCCAGCATTCCCTGCCCACATCAGTGTGGTACAGGGGGCTTGGCATTCTTGCCCAAAAGGAGGGGACCTTCTGTTCACCTAGTTCCCTCTGCATAGAGCTGCAGATGGCAGGGACAATCTGGAGGAGAGAGAAAGGCGGGACAAAGGGAACAGTGACCAGATTTCTGGTCAACCTCACTGCCTTGCGAATATGTCTGTAACACTGGAGGAAAAAAGAAAACAAATAGAGACAGGCTTGGGTGTTGGGTGGGTGGTGGAAGGGGAACTGGGGACATTGGTGGTTGGAAACATACACTGGTAAAGGGACGGGTGTTGGAACATTGTATGACTGAAGCCCGCCCACGAACAGCTCTGTAACTGTATACCTCAAGGTGATTCAATTAAGAGGGGAGAGAGGGAAGGAGAGAGGGAGGAAAAGGCCGAGGCTGGGGGCAGACGGAGTCACCTCCCCATGGCTAGACTGGCCTCACTGTAAGGAGGTGAGGGGCCAACCTCCCTTCCCATTGCAACCCCTCCCTGCACTTGTTCGGTCACCACGGCCTCCTTGGAAATCCAGCTCCCACACTAAACCTTCTCTCTGTGATCTCAAGGGATCCCCCCCCAGCCCTGCCGTCTGCCAACCCTCTGCCTTCCATGCTTCTCCCCCCACTTCCTCAGATTATAAACTCCTTGCTGAGGGCTGGAGTACCTCATAGCTTCTTGTGTCACCCCTCACCCTCTCCTGGTGATTCTTGGCCAACCCAGCTGGGGTTCAATGCTCAGCCTTGAGGATATGGTGCTGCCCAGGTCCTGTGGTGCTGGGGACCACCATGCGATGCTCAGGGACCCCAACGCTGCATCTGCAAGTTCTCAGGACACCGTGTGGGTCCAGGGACCCATATGGCTTTGGCCATATGTAGGGTCTGCACCCTGACCCTTGCATAATCTCTCCAGGACCACAGCCAGCTGTCAGGGGGTAGCAGCAAACAGCTCTGCCCACAAGCCAGGTACCCTGGCCCCAAAGCCCTCCCTCCTGGGCTGGGAAACAAGCAAGGTGATGCCAGGCCCATCTCCCTCAGCATCCAGGCAACAGGGGGTGTGGGCATCACCAGTGCAGCCTGAGGTGCGGAAACACAGCCAGAGATACAGAGAAGCCCCGAGGATCCCCCAGAAGGGAGAATAAAGCATCAGGTCAACCATTTCAGCCACATCAGCGGGATGGAGGATCTGTGGGCCCAGGGTCCCCATCTCTGCCAAGGCTCCATGTTTAAAGATCAGCGACCACTTGTTCCACAAATATTTGCTGAGGCCTACCATGTCCTAACAGCAGAATCTCAGCCTCTGGGAGAGGAGGCCTGAACCAGCAAGCCTAGTGAGAAGAAGAAAAGGAGAACAGCGAGACTGGGTGAGGGGATGTGACAGGCTAGCATGAGGACAGAAACCACTCAAGGGTGGGAACAAGGGAGGGCAGGGGCAGGCCAGGTCACGAAGGGACATGAAACAAAAGAGCAACAAGGCACAGTCTAGGCACAAGGTGCAGGGGTGCCTGGTGAGGGCTTGGCAGGTGGTAGACCCACAGGCGGAGCGGGAGGAAGCAAGGGGTCATGCTAGCTCCCCACCAGCACAGCTCCTGCCACCGTGATGGCATCTGCCGTCTCATCTGTTCCTCGAGGAAGGGACAGTCCTCCCCAGCCGCTGGTCCCATCACCTCCCCAGGGAGAAGCACGCCAACGTCAGTTAGAAGCCGGAAAGTAGGAAGTGCTCTTTGGGGGTTGCTCAGGAAGAATTCTCGCCAAGTTGGGGAGCAGGACGGGCCCGAGGAGGCTGGAGCAGCCGGATGTCACAGGTCAGGGATCCCTGGGGACCTTGAGAAGCGGCCGAGGCAAACAGGACTTGGTCTCCTCCCCTCAGTTCTTCAGTTTCCCAGTAACTTGGCAGTCACACCCACAAACTGCCCCTGGAGCCATATCATCTTATCAATGGCCAAGACCCAGAGACTCTGAAATAAATCTCCTGGAAAAGAGTGACTCAGAACGTCCTGACCCTGCACCAGGCTGTCTTCACTGGGGCAACTCAGAGAATGCAGGTTGAGTTTCCCTCCCCACCCCAAGCAGAACCCCAGTAGCCAAAAACCTCCAGAACCCAACTGCAGCCATGCCCAAGGCCACTCTCCATAAGCTCGGATGAGCCTCACCTATGAAGGAACCTGCAGAGGAACCCAGGTATGCAGTACCTGTAACAGATCTTCAAGCTGGTTTGGTATGGGACTGGGCCTCCTCCCCCCAACTGTTCCTGATAAATACCCTGGGGTCCGAAGCACAGAATTTCCAGCCCTCATCATCAGAAGCATTAAGATTGTGGAGTCTCTATTTCTTACACATTCACTTAATCACTTAATCACTTAACTTCCCGTTAGTCGTCGATTTGCTCAAGCGGGCGCCAGTAACGTCTCCATTTGTCCCTGTCTCGTGCTAGTGTAGCCCAATGGCATCTGTTCGTTCCGGGAACATGAAGGGCCTCAAACCGATCGTTCATGATCTTGACGAAGAAGTCTGACCATCTGGTAGGTGGGCGGCCACGCGGTCTCTTGACATCCCGTGGAATCCAATCAGTAACAGCTCTAGTCCAATGGTCGTCTTTAAATCTCATTACGTGACCAGCCCATCTGATTTTCGATACCTTGGCAAATGAGACAGCGTCCCTGATTCTTGATCGTCGACGGATATCAGAACTCCGGATTCGTTCTCTCATTTGAGTGAAACGTGATATTCCAAGCATAGCTCTTTCTATTCTTCTTTGGGAGACCTGAATGGCGTTCTCATCTTGTTTGCGTAGGGCCCAGGTCTCTGAGGCATATGTTAATGCAGGAAGAACAGTGGAATCTTACACATTAGCTCAGGGTTTTGTTTTGTTTTGTTTTTGTTTTCTTTTGTTTTGTTTTTTTTTTGCTTTTTTATTGAATCACTGTGAGATAGACCCTTACAAAGGTCAGCTCAGTTTTTACCCAGAGCCGCTTTCACTGAATTTCTTGCTCATTCATCCCTTTTGTTTTTGTAATCTTTCTATGTTTGAAAGAAAAACAATTTCTGAACTTGTCCAAACTGGCAGCAGGACAGAAGTTTGTCTGTAGTCAGCAAAGCTCCCTCTCACATGTACCCCACCCCTCCCCACCCTGAGACAGCTAGAAAGGTATCTACTTCCTGTGAATCCTTCAGAAGATTCCACACAAAGCAATAGGTGTGCTTTTTATCCTGAGCAAATGCAGAGTGGAATATTATATACCCTATATGGGTATCAGGTACTTTTGCCCACTAGAAGTCCTCAGGGGGTGTGGGTGGGATATTTCTATCACAATTTATAGGGAGCTTCTGAGTGTTGCCCCTGAAATGATGTGGAGTTCCAGTGAGTGGCCCTACTGTTGCTTATTTAACATCTTGATGACGTTTCTCCTATCTGGCTACACAAATGATTGGCTATTTTCATTGTGTAGCTGTGACAGACCCCGGCACGTCCACCGTTTTGCTGACTCAAGTGCCTTGGAAGGACAGATTCCCAGAGGGGTCCCCTGGCTCACAGCCCCCTCAGGCTTCCCCCTCGAAGACAAGCATGGGAAGTGGGTGTTTCTCGATTCCTTGCCGAACAGGGCTTTATCAGACTTAATGCTCCCCGTTCTGAAGGAGGAAAGTCATATCTTACTCAGATCGTAATTCGAGATTTCCTTATTAGGGCTGAATCTGAGCATTTCCCGCATGTTTCAGAGGTAGCTTGCATTTGATTTTGTTTTCCGTGATCCCTCTGGCCTTACCCTTGCCTAGCATTCCGGGGGCTGATGGTTTTCTGACTTAATTTGTAAGGAGGTTTTTAAACATATACAAGTATTTCACATGCATCTGTACATCAAAATTAACCTTTGAGACAGAAAATGAATTACCAGACTCTTTTGGCCAGGTTATTTGTCTTTGGACTTGTTGCAAATGGAATTTGCCTGTGAATTAATTTCTGGCACTTATGTCTTCAGATCATTCTTTACACTTATAATTTCTGTTAAGTGTCATTTTTTTTAAATTAATAGGCAAAACAGCCCACTGATGCCAGAAGTCAAATCTGGCAGTGTGGCACCCCCAGGGTCACACTGTGCTGGGAATAGACTTGAGAGTCCCCACAAGCCAGGCATGTGCTAGTCTACCACCTGAGCATTGACACCCAACCCCTTCAGTGACACCCTCGTGCATTTCCTACCTCAAAACTAGGAATGCTCTTTTCTTTGCTTTTTCCTTATATCTTTGGGAATTTCCTCAGGAGGACTCGGGGGCGGGGGCAGGGGGTCACTCCCAGCAATACTTAGCTGTATTGTGTAAGCTTAACAGTTCAGATCTCAGACTAGTGGTGTGACATGGTGGCTGAGGGTCTCCAGGACACTAGATGATGCTCGCATTGGGGGCACGTGGTGCCAGGGAAGGAACTTGAGACCTCATGCTCCAGCCCTTGGAGCTCCCCCACTCCTCATATTTTCATGCTTCCTTCTTCACTTGGGCATTTTTAGAAAGTGTTGTTTTTACACAACCGCCATGAGTTACTAGTAGTGGTATTCATGATTGAGTTTCAGGCACGTCATGTTCCAACACCAATCCCTTCACCAGTGTCCACTTTCCTCCCCCAGTGCCCCCAGTTTCCCTCCAGCACCCCAGCCTGCCTCTATGGTAGCACTGCACTGTAGCACTGTCCTCCCATTGTTCATCGATTTGTTCAAGCAGGCCCAGTAACGTCTCTATTGTGAGACTTGTTACTGTGTCTGGCATATCGAATACGTCATGGGTAGCTTGCCAGGCTTTGTCGTGCGGGCCAGATACTCTCGGTAGCTTGCTTTGCTCTCTGAGAGAGGCAGAAGAATCAAACCCGGGTCACCCGGGTCAGCTGCGTGCAAGGCAGACGCCCTACCCGCTGTGCTATCGCTCCTGCCCGCCTCTTTGGTAGGTACCTTTATTTTTCTTTTATTTTTAAATTTTATATATATTTTGCTTTTTGGGTCACATCCGGCAATGCACAGGGGTTGCTCCTGGCTCATGCACTCAGGAATTACTCCTGGAGGTGATTGGGGGAAGATATGGGATGCTGGGAATCAAACCCGGGTCGCCGCATGCAAGGCAAACACCCTAGCTGCTGTGCTATTACTCCAGCCTTTCATTTTTCTTTTAGGCACTGTGGTTTTCTTTCAGGCCCCATTACTGATATGGTTTCATGCATACAACCTTCCAATACCACCTCCTCCTCCTCCTCCTCCTCCTCCAGAGTGACCACTCCTCTCCCTCCCCCCACTGTCAGGGTGCTCCCCTCCAGATCCTGTTCCACTCCACACCCCTCCCCCAGTGGCCAGCCTCCCACTGAAGACCAGTTCTCATGCTCTTCCTGTCTATTTCCTTTGGGCATTGGTTATTCTCCTACAAAGTTTCTTTATATGCTATATATGAGAGAGATCATTCTTTCACATGTAAATTCTTGATCCAATTGGAATGAATCTTGATGTGAGCACAGATGCAAATCTTTTAAAATTTTTGGGGCTGGAGTGATAGCACAGTGGGTAAGGCGTTTGCCTTGCACGCGGCCGACCTGGGTTCAATCCCTGGCATCTCATATGGTCCCCCAAGCACCGCCAGGAATAATTCCTGAGTGCAGAGCCAGGAATAACCCTTGAGCATCGCTGGGTGTGACCCAAAAAGCAAATAAATAAATAAATAAATAAATAAAATTTTTACTGTTTGTTTTTTGGGTCATACCCGGTGGTTTTGAGGGATCACTCCTGGCAGGGCTTGGGAAACCATATGCATAACTTGGGAGTCGGGTCAGTGGAGTGCAAGACAAATGCCGTAACCCCTGTATTATCTCTCCAACACCAACAATATGCTTCTCACTCTGGAAACCCCCAAACTCAGTGAATCGTTTCTGCTGCCCTAGCTCAGGAGTCTACATCCCACCACTCCCAGAATGGGTCTCAATGCCCCTGGCTCTCCGCTCCTCCCCTGCTGTCCCACTTAGTTCCTGGCCAGGCAGGGTTCATGGCCACTTTCCTTGCATTGGGAACTCACAAAATTTACAGGGAAATTGGGGGAACAAACCCCTTCTACCTTCCAGATGGCTGCCGGAGAAACCAGCCCTAAACCCAGTGCTGAGGTGATGATGCACTGTCCCCTATTACATGTGGCATGTGACCATCCCCGCTGTGTGATGCCCCCTTGCGGGGGGGTGGTCTCTGATAGAGTCAGAGGTTGGCCTGACTGAGGGGGTGTCATGGTAGTTTCAATCACTCACACAGCTGACAGGCGATGCTAATTCTTTGCTTCTCCGTGTGACCGGTAAGGAACTCCCCTAACCCAAAAGAAGCCCTGGTCTCTCCCTGTGACCTGAAAGGAAATCTCCATCTTGTCTCAGCTCATGCACTGCTGGGAGCCAGCGTCACTGTCACTCCAGTCCAGTTTCCAGGGCGGGCGATAGCAGGGTCTGGGTGAGAGATGGCTGAGAAGGAAAGAATGGAATGGGTCCAGAATACCTTGTCTCCCTCCGTGGATATTTCTGTGTCGCTGTACCCTACAGGGGAGGCAGCTCTCGGGCACTGGGCATGCAGCAGTGTGGGCAGCTTGCTCTCATTCTTCACCCACTCTTTGCTGTCACAACTGCTTTTTCCCAGGCTCCTGGGGTTGACTTCTAGCACAGGAAGGGCCTTGGAGAGTGGTTTCCCTCAGAGCTGGATCCCTCCGTGCCCCTGGACCACCACCCAGCACTGGCTCCTTGGCTGGGCTGCCACCCCCTCGTCCTTGCATCCCATCCATCTCCTCTGTAGCTACTAAGCTCTGGACAGTCCCCTGTGCTGAGTGACTTTTCAATCCCTACCTTTACCTGTGTGTCTCTGCCTCCCTGTCCAGACCCTGGAACTCTGTTATTCTGAGACACTTTCCCTCCTGGGCCTCTGCCTCGGCATGCAGACGGGAGCATGAAGTGGGGGGGCAGGGCCATCTCAGCTCTCTGGAGAACCCCTGATTGCCCCCTGGCCTAATGGGTTCCTTCCTGGGCTTGGAGGGCCCTCGATTGGGGGACAGTCTGTTACCCCCTTTTTTTCATCCCAGGCTTCTTTATTCAGTCCCTCACTGCCCCTGTCAACTCTCAGGAGTCTCCTCCACTGTTGGGTGTGACTACTCAGATGCCCACTGACCCCCAAACTAGGTCTTCCGGGACAGAGTTGTCTGGACCCTGACTTCCTCCAGCAAGTCCTGCCCCTCCCTTGGCCTCAATTTCCCTCACTTGCCCAGTGGAAGGGCCGGATCTCCTCTTTGTTCTTGCCTGTTCTCTGATTAAGTGCATAGACTCTCCGAGCCCCCCGCTCCCTTCCCTCTGACAGTCCCTTGAAGCAGTGACCCCCGCATCCCTGCCCACCAGGGACAGCGATCTCAGCACGTGGGTTATGAGGCGGGCACTAAACCAAACAGTCCCAGAGCGGTGGTGACTGTTGATCAACCCGGAATACAGAACGCTTTCCCCTCTTTGTCTGCTTTTCCACGGAGCGAGGCATCTCCTCCTGGCTGTTTTTCAGACACATCCATCACCACCGACTCCTTCGGGGGAAGATGATGAGAAGCAAAAGGCTTTGGCTGCGGTCACATCCACAGCAGAAGCATTGTCACCCGAGCCAGGCCGCAGATGGGGTCAGTTAGAACGCCAAGTGCAGGGCTAAGTCCTGCACCCAACACCAACCTGCTGGAGAGGAGTTGGGTGGGGTGGCAGACTTGCAGGTCTGGCATCCCTGGGCAGCCTCTGGGGACAGCTGACAGTGGCCTCTGAGACCCAGGAGACAGGGATCCTGGGTCCAGATCCAGTGCTGCTGAGGCAAGAGGATCGGCAGCACAGGGCCAAGGGACTAGCATCACTGGCCAGTGGAGTGGGTCTGGCTCCCCGCAAGCCTGGACATGTGCTCTGAAAACTGACTCACCTGTGGCCCAGCATCAGGCTCACCTGGGCCCTTGAGGGATGTGAGCCTCTCCTGCTTCCTTTCCACATGTGTTGGGGCAACAGCAGCTCCAATGTGGCTGGTTCATCATATATATATATCACGATCATGATCACGATCATCCTGTTGTTCGTCGATTTCCTCGAGCAGGCACCAGTAACGTCTCCTTCTTCCTAGCCCTGAGATTTTAAAAGAGCCATTTCAATGCTCTTTCAGGATTAGGAGAATGAGACTCATCATTGTTACTGGTATTTGGCATATTGAGTACGACAAGGAAGTTTGCCAGACTCTGCCGTGCAGGCAGGACACTTTTGGTAGCCTGTAGGCTCTCCAAAGGAAAAATAAGACAATAAGATGTTGTGTGGCTGCTAATGTGGCTGCGCGCTTCCAGGAGCTGGGCTTTATAGTATCTGCGTCTTGGCCATCGATGGGACCAACCTGGCGCTGGTGGCAGCTGGTGGGTGTGACACCTACCCACTGGAAGATGGTGGGGGGGGGTCTAGTTGGAGAAGGCCCAGTCCCAATTCGAGTAGGCTTGGAGACCTCATCCCCAGGACCCACATGCCTGGGTTCCTCTGCCAGTTCTTTCATGCATGAGGCCCGTCCAGACGTGTGGAGAGTGGTCCCAGCATGGCCGTGGCTGGCTTCAAAGGTCCTCAGCTGCTAATATATACATTAGAAGACTAATATCCATGGCCAGGGAAAACAGGGGCTAGGAGGACTGGTCAATTGTCGAAACTACCACAAGTATTTGTGGGGCTGAGGGTAGGTAAGATAGAGAAGAGACAGGTATGACAATAATAGCAGGGGATAATCATCATGCTGGACAGGATTTGAGTGTTAAAAGTAGGTAAAGGGATATTCTTGATAACCTTGCAGTATCAATGTTGCAAATCACAATGCCCAAAAGGACAGAGAGAGAGAGACAGTCAGACAGACAGACAGAGAGAAGAAAAGCACCTGCCATACAGCAGGCAGGGGGTGGGGGGTGGGTTTGATGGGAGGGAACCTGGGGACACTGGTGCTGGGAAATGTGCACTGGGTGTTGGAACACTGTATGACTGAAATCCAATCATGAACAGTAAGTGTCTAGCTCACAGTGATTCAATAAAAAAGTTTTTTTTTTTTTAAAGTGTGGCCAGTGCAGTGTGTCTAAGGAGTGGGGGTTCCTCTTTCCTCTTTCCTTTTGTCTGTGTTTCTGGCATGGAGGTCACCAGGCTTGGTGCTCTGAACTTGCTTCTGGGGTGATCTGGGGACCCTGTGGTGTTGTGGACCCCCAGAGTTGAGGCTGACAGGGGCAGTGAGGGGCTGAATAAAGAGGCCTGTGATGAAAGAAGGAAGTATGGACCAGGCCCCCAATCAGGGGGTCTACAAGCCCAGGAAGGAGTCCATTAGACAAGGGGGTACTTAGAGGATCTCTGTAAGACTGAGGTGATTCTGCCCCCCAACATCATACTCCAATCTGCATTTCCCATCCAACTGTCCTTGCCAGGCCTGGCGAGTGTGGGTGGGTCAGAGCAGCTTAAGTAAAGCAGAGAGAGCAAGGAGGAACAGCGTAACTGCATCTTACCAGAGAGAGCAGGAGGAATAGCATAACTGCATCTTACCAGAGAGAGCAGGAGGAGGAGCGTAACTGTATTTTACCAAAAGTTGATTGGCTGCAGGTTGGGGAATTCACCCACAAACCCAAACCTCAGAGCACAGGGAAGTGAGGCACTGGCTGACCCCTTCACAAGGGCTTTATCTCTTGTGCGTTTGGCACATGCTGTCCCTTGGGGGCCTTGGGCTCTGCCAGACTGTGGGGACAATGGCCTTCTCAGCCCCAAGCTCAGGAAGTATCCCCCTCCCACAAACATACATCACATTGGGATATTCCACACCGTCAGATGAAATACAGGGCCTCCACACTCCAGCTCTATGAACTGGAACATAGGTGCCCCAAGTCCCCATCATTTCCTCTGCAAGAGTCTGTGCTAAAGTGGGGAGAAACCAAAGCTTTTAGGACAGACACCCAAAAAGTGGGATGTAGGGAAAAAAACTGATTTGCAGGGAGCCTGGTCTGGGCTAATGTGCCCAGCCATGCCTTTTTGTTTTTGTTTTGAGTCACATCCAGCGGTGGTCAGGAGTTTACTCCTGACTCAGTGCTGAGGGGTTGCTCCCAGGGATGCTCTGGGGGGGGCAATATGGTTTTGGGAATTGAATCTGGAGGTCCTGTGTGCAAAGCCTGTGCTCAGCCCTTCAAGCATCTCTCCAGGCCCAGCCAGAAGATATGACTTTTTTTTTTTTTTTTTGCTTTTTGGGTCACACATGGCAATGCACAGGGGTTACTCCTGGCTCTGCACTCAGGAGTTACTCCTGGCGGTGGTCAGGGGACCATATGGGATGCTGGGAATCGAACCCGGGTCGGCCACGTGCAAGGCAAACGCCCTACCTGCTGTGCTATCTCTCCAGCCCCGAAGATATGACTTTTTAGGTGTGAGCATTTAACTATTCTCATGCTCTCATTCTGACAGCCCTGGGGGACCACGTCTACTTGGCCCACTTCATAGGCGAGGAGTGATTTCCATGGCCATCGCTGGTGAATTGGATCTTCAGCCTCAGGGAGGGCCTGGTCCTGCATCTTCACCAACTATCTGCTGCCTTGTATCTCCATTCTGTACTCCGTCCTAGAAAAGCACGACCCAAGCGTGAGCTGCATGCGTGGGAGAGAGAGGTTAAAACCTCTCCTGGAGGGAAGGGCATCTCCCCGCCCTGAGCCTGGATGAGATTTATTGCCCTGCTATCATCATGGATTCTTCTGGAAGGAGATTTATCTCCTCTGGTCTTATTTAGACCCTTATTTTTTTTTTTATCTCTATGGACGTTCATGGATATTTATTTTATACTTTGGGCTATAATCCAATATTATATGCGCAATTTTCTTGCTCAGTTTCTTCCCACTTTGGCAACTGGGAATTCCCTTCGGACGGGCTCTGAGAGGTGAGTGTGGTGAGTAACTCCAGAGGATGAGCCAGGGCTGGAGAGAGGTACAGTGGGTTGGGTCTTGCTTGTGGTTGACCCACATTCCAATTCCCAGCCCCATTCACACCTGATTTGGAGAAGCATCCTGCAGAATGCAGATAGAAGCCCATTTCCCCAATCACATAGCAGTCAAACTGGGCTTACTTGGTAATTGTTCATTCAATTTTTCTACGAATGTACTGAGTTGCAACGTTCTTTTGGTGTTGCCATTAGTGACAATCCCCAAAGGGGCATCTTTGTATAAATTTTTACTTGTGTATTTATTTTCTCATGAAAATGATGAACGTTCTGCTCAAGTAGCTAGGCCACCCTCAAAAGAAGGTTCGATTCCTTTGTCCTTCTTGGAGAGCCCAGCAAGCTACCGAGAGTATCCAATATGCCAAAAACAGTAACAACAATTCTCACAATGGAGACGTTACTGGTGCCTGCTCGAGCAAATCAATGAGCAATGGGAGAACAGTACTATGGCACATACAAACTATTCATCTGTAAACCAATGGATGGAGCACATCACTGTAGCAAATCCTGTGCTGAGCATGTCACATCCTGGAGCTCACCAATCCGCCTCCCTTCACAGGTAAATCCTGCAGATACACATTTTGCCTAGGGTGAACCTAAAAGTTTTCCCCCAAGATGCTTTTCTGAGTCCCCACCACCCCCACCCGACCCCCCGAGCTACGCGTGCACAGCCAGGGATTGCTCACTCTTCCTGTTCCAGTGAGCATCTTGGAAATTCCATCTCCCAAGGCACAGCTCTGGCCCAGGTGCATCATGGGTACTCAACATGCAGCAGTGACCTATGTAAGCAGTTAAGGACCCAGCTGAGCTCTGAGCACTAGAGATCAACATCCTGGTTTCTATTTACAAAAGCTCAAAGCCAGAAAGCCTTTTTTTTGCACATAATGCTTTGCACATAATCTTTCATTCTTATGTGCAAAGAATGCAGTGAGGAGGACTAATGGGCAAGTGCATCTGAGTGAAAAGATTTGACCCTGGGTCCAAATCCCACTCAGACCCTCAGGAACCTCAGGCTCCTCCCTGAAATGTAGGGAGAATTCGAGAAGAACAGGAAGTACCCCCATCCTACAGCCCAATAGGCTTCAGGCAGGAAACCAGGAAGAACGAAGCTCTCTGTTTTAACAGGGGGGCCACAGAACATGGCCCGAAGGTACCTCGGGGGTGAGATGGAGAAGCCAAGCTGGGGACCCTGAGGGTTGGTTCTGGATCCTGGCCATGGTTGAGATGGCCGCCTGGAAAACCATTTGCTGGATAACAACTTTTCACCTCTCCATGAGTAAAAACCTCACGAGATGTGCTGAAAGCACCCTCACCAAGTCCCCTCGGCTCGAATCTTGAGGGTCAAAAACAATAGCTGGAAGTTTCCATTCAGCAGGGGGCAGTCCCTCTGTGACAAAGGGCACACAGCTCAGACCCTAAGCACTGGAGCGACTTTCCTAGAGATCACGGGTAGCCATGCCAACCTCCCTCCCCCCCACCCCCACCATGCCTCTGTGGCGAGGGGTAAGTCGTGACCTCTCAGGGCCTCTGTCAGCTCCTCTGAAAGGACGGTCGTGCTCCCAACCCTTGGCGGAGAATTCAAGGACTGAATGGGCAGGAGGCCGTGAGCTCAGGGACTGGCCAGAGGAAACAGCCAACAGGGCATCAATTCCCTCCTTGGTGCAGAGGTGCAGGGGCAGGGCTGGGGCCAGGAAGCCTCACAGAACAGCTGCTCGTCCACTCACTGGCAGCTTCTGGAGTGGCCACGTGCACGGGTGAATCTGTGGGAGAGACCCTTCCCCTGGGGTCTCTGCTCCCCACTTCCTGCCCCTCACTCCCTGATCTGGACCGCAGCCCCTCCTTCCTGGCTGGATCCTGGTCAGCCATGGTGTTAGCTGTGCGCCCCGTCCCAGATCCTAGCTGACTGCACCCAGGACCCCACCCCCAGCCCCCGCTCGGCGTCCCCCACTCCCAGGCCTATTGCAGGGAGCTGAGCCTGATACCCCGGGCGGGAGTGACTGCGCATGTGGAAGAGCGCTGCGTCAGTCAGAGATTTAGCATGCGCTCCTGACTTGAGCGTGAGGAAACGGGCCGTGACGGGGGAGGCTCCCCCGGACGCATGTCCCGAGGTGTCTCCAGAAGAGCAGCGATGACAGGCAAAGGCTTAGGCGGGTAGGAAGTGGCCGCTTATGGGCTGCAGGCGGCTCCAAGTGCGGCTGAGGGGTGGCCGAGGGTGGCAGGAGGACCCAGGAGCGTTGGGGGTAGCCCAGAGGGGAGACAGGAGCGTCTCCACCAATGGGATGCACAGGGGCCCCTGCTGGAGCTGCGCAGACCCTCAGCATCCTTCATCTAGGACACCCGCCTGGCTTAGATCTTGGCGCTGGAAACCCTGACTCCACCCACCAGAGCCCTTGATGAGACCCTCTTAGGAACTTCCGGCTTCAAAAAACAACTTGGGGGTGGGGGTGGGCTGGAGAGATAGTACAGCTGGGAGGGCACTTACCTGGCATGCAGCCAACCTGGGTTCAATCCTCAACACCAGATATGGTCCCCTGAGCACCGCCAGGAGTGATGCCTGGTTGCAGAGCAAGTAGTCAGCCCTGAGCACTGCTGGGTGTGACAAATAAATAAATAAATAAATAAATAAATAAACAAACACACAAACCAGTGTGGCAATGTGGGGGAGGCCAGAGAGGAAGCACAGTGGTCAAGGTACTTGCCTTGTACAAGGCTCACCCCAGTTCCATCCCTGGAACACCACCGCCCCCCCCCCTCCCATCCCCCGAGTCCCATCAGGAGTGATCCCTGAGCACAAATGGCTGGAGGAGGGTGGAAAGAGGCTTAATGGGTAGAGCACACAATCTGTGCATGGAAGGCCTGAGTTCCATCCTCAGGACAGTATGAACCCCCAGCACTGCTGGGAGCGACCCCAGAGCACGACTGGAAGTAATCCCTGAGCACCACCGGGTGCGGCCCCAACCCAGAGAAAAACAGAAACCACTGCGAAAGGTCGTGCTGTCTTTCTGGAGACACCTGATCATGGTGGGGTGGGGGGTTCTAGAACAAGTATGGGTAAGTACCCCAGAGAGCTGAGCCCAGGACAAAATGCCAGGGCACCTAGTCCTGCAGCTCCTTGCCAAGGGTCTCCCGGGCAGAGCTTGGGCCTGTGGAGACACATGCCACCACCTCCTCAAGAGGTCATTCAGTAAAGCAGCTCATCACCGCATGTCTGGACCACCTCCTCTGGGGCCAGGGCTGCCCCTGTGGGCCCTCCTGTCCATCACATGCCTCCATGTAGCTGGTTGGGCTCCAGCCACAGGACAGCAATGGCATCCTCCCTACAGTCACTGAACTAATGATTGCCACCATTCATTCCCTGGTGGCCTGTCCTACAGATGAGGATGCACAGGGAGGAGGGAAGAAGGAGGGAGGGAGGGAGGGAGGGAGGGAGGGAGGGAGGGAGAAAAGGAGGGAGGGAGAAAGGAAGGGAGGGAAGGAGGGAGGCTCCCCCATCTGACCCTTTGTCTCCACTGTTGGGATCAATGGGGCTCAGTGGTTTTCTCACCTTCACTCACCCCTTCTAGTGCCTCTTTTGTAGTCACATTGCTCAGAGAGGAGGGACCTGGCTCTGGGCCACCTCACCCAGCCTGCGTCCAACCAGGGCTTGAACCCCAGCTCTTCTCCCATCTGGCTGTGTCATCTGGGCGACTTTCTCAGCTCCTCGAAGTCTTGGTTCTTGGAGTGAAAATTTAAAAGAATTCTACCCCCTTGATGACTTAGCAGAAAGCAGAAACCCCTCTTTCCATTCGAGATCAAGCAAGCTGGGAGCAAAGGGCTTTGGGACCCCACAGTCCATGGTGGCGTTGGGAGCTGGGACAGCTGGTGATCAGGACAATGGTCATTCTGGAACACGGAGAACACATAGCCCGCCTGACGGGTCACTTCTGCACCAGGCACCCTTGGAGGTGCCCCTGTCACATCTCTCATGCAAAAATGTGGGCCTATGAGCCCAGATGTCCCAGAGTGCCAGGGTCAGAGGCACAGAAAGGCTGAGGATTCCCGCCTGCTCCTAAGGGGCTCAGCACATGCCTGAGGGGACACTCCTCCTGGCATTTGGAGTCCAGACCTTTACCAGAGTAGGAAGGTAGATTTTTCCCACCATCTGAGTTTGACAGAACCCCAAAACATGCCATGCCAGCCCCATTTGTCTCAGAAACAGCAGGTGCCCTGGGTAGTTCTTGAGTTTCTATTCCACCAACACCTACTTTATCCAGCTCCCCTCAGAGCACAGGAACCTGGACAACTTCTAGCCTCCATGAACCCTCCAAGTCCCCCAAGTGTTTCTGGAGCTCCTGGAGAACCTTCTAGAATGTGCCTGCTTCATCCCCCACCCCTATCCCACCTTGAGGCTTGCCTGACCCCAGTGTGCACTGCCTGTGTCCACTGTTTCAAAAGCCCCATCATCAATGTGGGTACTCTGTGTCCTGACCTCTCCTGGGAAATAAGGGAGCTAGGGGAGGCTAGAGAAGGCAGAAATCACCCCCACAAAACTCTGCATGCGTGCACACACACACATGCATACACATATGCACATACACGTGCACACGTGCACAGACACAGGTACATAAACAAGGGCACACATGTGCACACGTGCACACATGCATACACACACGTGCACATACACGCTCACCCAAGCATGGAGACTCACCATCACTGCCATTGTCTCTGTCCCACCATGTGTCAACTCCGTGACAGTCACATTTCAGCCACCGGTTGTGGGAACATCACCTTGATGCTTCACCGTGCTGTTGCAGGGCCCAGACCAGCAAGGGAGCCAGTGATTCAGACACATTCGGACTGGACTCCAATACTAACGAGCACAGGAATGGGAGGTGGTTACAAGGACCCAGGGAACATGGGAAAGGGTCCCCAGCCTGCAATGGCACCTCTCTGGATTTGAATTTCAATATTTATTTTCCTTTTTGTATGTTGAGGTACTGGGGATAGAACTTAGGGCCACCGACAAGACTAATGCTCCTTCATAAAACTACAGCTGCTGTCCCTTGTGTGGATATTTTTTTTAATTAAACTCTGCTAAGGCCTACAAAGAGAAAAAGAATCCGGAGTTCTGACCTCCACTGACAATCAAGAATCAGAAATGCTGTCTCATTTGCCAAGGCGTCGAAAATCAGATGGGCTGGTCACGTAATGGGATTTGGAGACGACCGCTGGACTAGAGTCATTACCAACTGGATTCCATGGGATGTCAAAAGACCGCGTGGCCGCCCACCTACCAGATGGTCAGACTTCTTTGTGAAGACCCTGTATGATCGATTTGAGGCCTTTTGTGTTCCTAGAATAAGCAGATGCCACTGGGCTACACTAGCACGCGACAGGGACGAATGGAGACGTTGCTGGCACCCGCTCGAGCAAATCGATGAGTAACGGGATGCCAAGTGATCAAGTGATCAAGATTAAAGCAAAAAAGTCAAAATTATCTGTTGTTGACCATCAGGACCTGGATGTTGTTTGATGAAGTTGTGTCTGAGTCCTTAGTGCTGGAGCCACGACCCCAGAAGGAATCAGAGTCAACAGTCAGTACCGAAGTCAGGGAAGGATTCTGAAGGCAAAGTCAGTTTGTGACGGCAGAGAAAGAGGAGAGCTAGTGCATGCCTATATGTGGCCAACACTAGGCCTACTGCTGGCACTACATGGTCCCCTGAGCACTGCCTTAAACACCGAAAAGTAAAACAGTGAAATTGAAATGAAAGGGAAAAACTAGAGCAATAACATAGCAGGGTAAGGGTTTGCCAGATTCCATTCCCAGCACCACATATGGTCCCCAGAACCCTGCCAGGAGTGATCCCTGAGCACTGCCAGCTGTGGCCACAAAACAAAAAACAAACCAAAAAAAAAAAACTTTAAAATGAAATGAAGGGAGATGTAAACTCATTGGCCCAGTTTTACATATTTATGACTAATCTCTAGAGAGATGCAAGCCAAGCTGCAAAAATTCATGGATACACCGGTCTTACGGTTGAAAACTCTGGGGTACCCTCAAGAAGGCAGTGGAATGAATTTCCACACTCTCTGAACCTGGTCAGCTGCACCCACGTCCTCCAGTGCCGCCACGCCGGCCATGTAACTCCAATGGTTCGTGACTAATCTCTGCAGAGGCGTCAAAATGATGAATATTCCAGGTACAGCAGTCTTCAGGCTGAAAACTCTGGAGTCTTCTCTTAGTGCGGGCAGGCAACCTCCCAGCCCCATAATTTCAGAACCCCCGGCAGCCATACCCACCAACAGCCATGTCAGCCCAGTTCTGCAGATCCGGGCATGCCTGAGTGTATGACCACACACGAGGCCACATGACAACTTCAAGTTCCACAATACTGACATTTGGCAAACAAATTAGATGGGAAAGGAACACAGAAGCCAACTAAGCTCGATAAGCAAAAATAATAACAGAAAAGGCTCAGCTTAGCAACAAAAAGCTTAGTAACCCCTCGGACAAAGACCCCATGGAGAGATACGGTTTTCACACATTTTCTTTTACTAAAAGTTTTTTTGATAATTCCGTTAGCCATTTAGTTGTAACAGGCAGCATAAAATAAATTATTTTGTGCGTGATAAGGGGCAGGAAAGGGGGAACAGATGGGAAACCTGGGAGAATGGTTGAGGGAAGTTCTCACTGGTGGTGGGACTGCTATTGAAGCATCAAATGCCTAAAACAACTGTATTATGAACAACTCTATAAACCACAGTACGGACCTAAAAAATTAAAATAAAATAAAGGTAAAGGTAAAGGTAAAGGCCCTCCCGTTGATCGTCGATTTTCTCGAGCAGGCCCAGTAACGTCTCCATTGGAGACTTTGTTGTTACTGTGTTTGGCATATCAAATACTCTCGGTAGCTTGCCGGGCTCTCCGAGAGGGGCGGAGGAATCGAACTCGGGTTGGCCATGTTGGCCGCTTGTAAGGCGAACGCCCTACCACTATGCTATCACTCCAGTACAAAATAAAATAAAGAAAAACTAAATATTGTTTTGAATAGTAAATTAATTAGATGTCACTTCTAGATGTTTCTGTTTGTTTGTTTTTGGCTTTTGGGAGGTCACACCTGGCAACGCTCAGGGGTTATTCCTGGCTCTGTGCTCAGGAATCACTCCTGGCAGTGTACAGGGGACTGTATGGGATGCCGGGGATCAAACCCAGGTTGACCACATGCAAGGCAAATGTCCTCCATACTGTACTGTCGGTCTGGCCACCACTTCCAGATGTTTCTTTCTGGGCCAGAGCAACAGTACAGAAGGGAGGGCACTTGCCTTGGACACAGCTGATCTGGGTTCAATCCCCGGCATCCCATATGGTCTTCTAAGCACTTCCAGGAGTAATTTCTGAGTAGAGAGCCAGGAGTAACCCCTGAGCTTTGCTGAATATGGCCTTAAACAAAATAATCATTCGTTTTCTTTGGTTAATTATGGATAGCAGTGCAGGAAAAGGGGCAGCAGTTGGTGACCTGTTTTGTTCTGTTTAACTCAGTTTGGATCTGGAGGCAGGGCTGGAATTGATGCATGAAAGGCATGCACGAGCCCCATCCCCGGCCCGAGTTGCCTCCAACTTTAAAGAAACAAAAGTGGAGTTGAAAGTTGTGTTAAAAGGACAAGGTTTCTACTTCAGTATTGCCATTTTTCTCTGAAAGATAAAAACAAAGCTTCTGAAAATAAATAGATAATGGATAGATGAAGACAGGTAGGTAGATGGTGGAGCCAGTCGGGCCCAGAAGTCTCGGGGTGGGTCCTGGGCTGGGGACTTGAGCCAGTCACACAGGCAGGGAGACCTTCAGCTCCCTGAAAAATGGGGTTCTACAGTGATGTGAGGGGTGTGCAGGTCCCGGGAGCCCCCATTCCCTCCCTCATGGCTACCCTGTGAAGCTGAGATGTAGCCAGCAGCTGCTGTGAGTGAATGAGATTCCACTGTGGTGTCGCCTCCCTGTGATCAGTCTGGACAGTCTGTCCCCTAGTGTGCCCCCAGACTGGGGATGGGGAGCTCAAATCTGCAAGATCCCTGCCCTCACCATTGTCTGCCTTCTCAAGGTCAGCCTTTGCCAAAATGGGTTACTGGGAACACCAAGGCCCTAAAATGCCTTGTACCAAAGGGGTTCCTAGTCAAGGAAGTTTGGGAACTGCTACCTATAGTAGGCCCTCACCCACTCTCTGTCCCACCCATCTGGAGGAGTCACATAATTGGCTCAAATGATCCTAGTTCCAGTTTCAGAGAGGAATAGTCCATGTGGGTAGCCCATCCCTGGGAGAACTGCCGTGAGGAAGGGGGCAGGCAGACACAAGAACGATTGATGTCCACCAACTAATGTCTCTCAGCCAAACTTGACCCACCATGTGCTGGGCTTCCCTGGAGCCAGGCAAGGGTCAGCAGGTCTTGGGTCACATTCCCTCTGCTGCACTCTCAGCTGAGCCCCTGTCACCTGAATGTACTCCCGGGTCCTGGTGGCTAATGTGGCAGGTGGAACCGACCACCCTCTTGAGGCGATGGCCATGACCCATTGGATGTTTCCAGCCTGAGTCTCATTTCAGAGACCCGACACTACCCCCTGCCCCCAGCACCGGGAAACATGGGCTATGATGACTCCCCGCAGCCAGAGGGGGGCCAGAGCCCAGAGCTCCCCCAAGCACCCCAGCCTCTTTCCCTTCACCCCACACCTACAGGTCCACCCCTCCAGCTAGACAGTGATGGGGGCCGTCCCAGAACATGGGGGTGACCTGGGGCAGGCAGACCAGCAATTCTGCGCAGGACAGGATTCTCCGGGGAGTCCGAGCAGCTCACTTGGCAGCTCCCAGCCCTCCCCGCCCTTCCTCAAAGCCAACACCAAGGAACGCTGCCAGAGAATGACTTGGAATTGGCATCAACCTCCGTCCCCAGTCTATAAAGAGGGGGAGGAGTAGGGCAGAGGCCAAGGTCAAGCTTCAGGGGCTGGCCCCGCCCTCTGGCCCTGGCCAGCTGGCCTCAGCCTCTGCAGCAGAGGGCAGAGAGGAGCTCAGTGCTGCCCTCACAGTGCAGAGGCTCCGAGACTTGGAGAAATGGAGCCTTCACCCCTGTCGGTGTGTGGGCCGGAGGATGGAGATCTTTCTCGCTGGTGTGGGAAGCTTCTAGAAGCTTTTATGACTTGAGTCTCCAAGGACAGGTCAGATTGTTGGGATTGCAGATGAGGCTAGAAAGGAAGGATAAGACAAAGTGGCAGGACCAAGTGCCAGGAGGGCTTCCAGTAGACCAGCTGCAGTCTCTTAGTTACAATTCAACCCTGACTTACAGAAGACACAAACAGTGTGGGGGGCATGCAGTGTGGGGGCTGGAACTCAGGCACTGCCAGGCGTGCGCTCCGGCCCTTGAAGTTAATCTCCGGGCCCCGGGGATGAGATTCTGTTTTCCAGAAAGCATCAGAAGCAGCAGGTCTGAGGACTATTATATTCAAGCATGCAGAGAACCTCAGGCCCAGAGTCACACCCCTGTGTGGGGCTCCCAACCTCATCACGGTCACCTCATGCTCCAAGATGGCTGTGGGAATGCCAAGCTTCTCATCTGCCTTCCTGGCAGTGGCACAGAGCAGGCACCATGGCAGACTCAACTCCTCCAGAGCTTTCCCATACATACATCTCACTAATATGTCATCATTCAGCCCTGAGTCTGGTAGCCACTCAGATGCAGAAGAGCACGGTAGTGTAGACTTCAGCATGAGAAGTTGCGTGTCCTGCTATGTTCCAGAGATCCATAATTCAAGAGGTGGCAATGGGCATGGCACATAATTTGAAAGTCTCTGCTTGAGAAGAGGCAAAACACTGACTACCTCAGTTAGGTCCTGATCCCAGTGCCCAATTCAAGGATTTTCAGGAAGCATGTCTAGGCATTATAGACTCAATGAAGACATCAAGACCAGTGTCTACTAGCCTGTGTTCTGCTATCCCTAGGATACTGGATATTCCATTATTAGTAGATCAGTTCACACTTACAAAGTCCTTACCCTATTAAAATGAAATATGCCAAGTGGATCATCTCATGGTTGCGAGATAGCTGCCACAGCTCCAGACATCACATCTTACTCCTATAGCCTATAAAGTAGAAAAAAGAGAAAAAGGAAGCCAACGAATTTTCTCCTTATTTCAGTCTTGTTTTTAGGAAGGGAAATCTATCCCTTCCTCCTTCATATTTTTTCTCTTGTATTATGGAAAGGTGGGTGGCAACCATATTTAGACCAGCTACTGTTACAGAGGGGCAAGGTGACCACAACCAGCTTTCATCAATTATGTCCTATCTCCACCCCTCCCCCCACACACACCCATCAACCAGTATTTAATATCCCACCACCCAAGCAAAACTTGGGTACTGATGCAGAGCAGAAGGGAACAGGGCTGGTGGGTGGCGAACCGTTGCGGCCCACTTTGCTTCAGGAGGGAGGTGAGGAGGGTGATGAGAATGAGGGAGAGGATCTGAGGGAGGAAGAGGAACCAAACCCAGAGAACCAAAGAGCTGCCTCGTGCATGGAGCAACCCAAGGCAATGACCAAGATCGCTCCTCTCCACCAAGATGGCCAATGGCCCTGCGACAGCATGGCCACCTCCAGGGCCCAGGGCCGCGCTGGTTATGGGCCGTAACAGGCCTCGAGCATGTGGGCAGCCCCAGCGCGACTGGTAATTGCATCAAACACTCTCCTTTCCTGCCATCAAGAATGCATTTGTGTTCATTTCAGCAGTTCCCCAGGGCCCAGGAAGGGGGGTGGGGGGGGCACGCTCCAAGAGAAGTGTGTCAGGAATTCTATGTTTTCACCTTGGCCCGAGCTTCCCTATTTATCTTGCAGTTTCATTAAATCCGCGCCACATACCACAGACATATTTCTCGGCTAACGGCCTGTGGCAGGGGCTCCAGGATGCTCTGAACACAGAACGTTCTTTGCCTGCTTCTCCTTCTGAAAATCAAATAAGCGCTCGCCTCTCCCCCCTTCTCTCTCTCACACGGTTCACTTGGATTAATAACATTTGAGATTCTGCCTATTAGCTATCGAAAGCAGCGAGCGAGGGCCTTCTAGCCAATTCCAATTCCAGATACTGCGCGATGGAAACTATTTCTCCCCGGCCCTGTTGCCAGCAACAAGCTTTTTCTCTAACGGCTTAATTAGGATTCAAGATTGTGTCCAGGAACTGGGCGCCTCAGAAGGAGCCAAGCTGGAGTGTTTACACTCTCCTATGCTCACTTCATTTCTGGTTTTGTATTTTGCAAGAGGAGGGAAATGAGAGAGAGAGAGAGAGAGAGAGAGAGAGAGAGAGAGAGAGAGAGAGAGAGAGAGAAAGAGAGGGAGGGAGATGGGAGAGAGTGAGAGAGAAAGGGAGAGAGAGAAGGAGAGAGGGAGAGAGAGGGAGAGAGGAGAGGCGGGCTTTGGTAAGAGGAGAAAGCCTGGCAGAGATGGAGACGTGAGCAGCACAGGCTGATCAGTGGAGGGATTCAGACATCCTACAGAGAAATGGAAGGAGCAGCACGAGGGTCCCCTGAGTTTGAAAGGGGCAGGTGAAACCCCCCGGTGGCCTTCCCAATGCAAAGCTGGACAGGTCACCTCAGCTCCCTGGATGTTTGCCCACTGTGAAGCTCAAGTGGAAGGAAAATGGAGTGACGGCCAAGGGGTCCACATTTTCAGATATAAGGTGACCAGATGGAGAAGCTGCAGCCTGGTGCCCGTGGGCTGTGCGCCGGAATGCTGCTAAGTGGAGAGAGAAGTTCTACACACACACACAGAGAGAGAGAGAGAGAGAGAGAGAGAGAGAGAGAGAGAGAGAGAGAGAGCACCAGGTGAGGGGAATGTCTTCATCACCATGGGAACCAGTTCAGAGCTTGAAGCAAACCATTATTGTGGAGCCCATATGTAGACTGGTACATGTGTCAGTGAGGCCCCGTTAGCCTTAGCAAGCTTTAAAATGCTGATTTGAAAGGAAGAAGCCACAAAATGATGCCAGTTTCTGTGTCAGGGATGTGTGGTCCTATTACAAACCTCCCCCGAAAGGGCAGAACTCAGAACAGCACTTACGTTTTGATCTATTTCTGTGGTCAGGCCCCAGCAGCACTCCCCCTTCTCTGTTTCTCTCTCTGTCTGTCTGTCTGTCTCTCCCCCCCACCCCCACCCTGGTGAGCGAGGCTCTGGCCCCCATTCTCTCCCTGTAATCCTGCCCTGGAACAGCTTCTGGGGGTGGAGGTGGGGGTGGGTCTTGACATTACTGGTGTGTCTGGCACTGAGGCTCCTGCACATACACATTACACATGTGTGCACATCTGTGCGTGTCTCTATGTGTGAGGGTGTGAGTGTGTGTATGTGCCTATGTGATCCCATGTGTCTGGCGCATGTTTATATGTATGTGCCTATGTGTGTCTCCTATGTCTATGTGTGTGCATGTGCCTGTCTGTGTCTGTGTCTGCCTGAGGATATGCCTGTTTGTGTCTCATGTGTCTGTGTCCATGTGCCTATCTGTATGTGTCTATGTGGGCACAAACATGTGCATACACACATACATGTATCTGAGTGCCTGTGTGTTTGTGTGTGTCTGTGTGTTTGTGTATGTGTCTTCATGTGTTTGTGTGTGTTTGTGCATCTCTGTGTGTTTGTGTGTGTCTCCATGTTTGTATGTGTCTCCATGTGTTTGTGTATTTGTGTGTGTTTGTGTGTGTCTCCATATCTATGTGTGTTCGTGTTTTTGTATATGTGTCTCCGTGTGTTTGTGTATTTGTGTGTCTATGTGTGTCCATGTATTTGTGTATTTGTATGTCTGTGTGCCCATGTGTTTGTGTGTCTCTGTGTGTTTGTGTGTGTCTGTGTGTTTGTGTGTGTGTCTCCATGTGTTTGTGTGTGTGTGTCTCCATGTGTCTGTGTGTCCACTCCCTTAGTCACATAGCTAAAGCCGCACAGAACACAGAAGCAGAGGCTGTGAGGCTCTGCATGACCACACTACAGTTCTCTCCAAATTCCAGGGCAGGCCCAGCTCCAGGAGGAAGAGAGCATCACCTCCTCTAGAGCAGAGCAGCACGGAGTAACCGCAGAGGGCCATTTAGGGATATTGGCAGCCATGGTCGTCAACGTGGCCTCCCCCATGGGGAGGGGAGATAAGCTACCTTCATGGAGCGTCATGCACATGGCCCTAGGCTCCAGGATGGAGAAGACTTGGGTTGAGCTGACGACCAGATGCTGACAGACACTGGTTCAAATCCCAGCCCTCCACTTACTAGTAGTTAAGAGTCTCAGATTTCTCATTAAAGCTGTTTGAGTCTCTATTTCCTCAGCGATGAAACGGGCATTCTACTGTCTGTCTCAAGCTACTTTGTAAGAATCATAGCAAAAACGTTTGCCTGTGTCAGGCCAGCCTGGCTACTCGGAAGATGTGAGCGTTATCCCATCCTTCCTGCCTCAGTCTTTGCTTCCCCACTGAGATTTGGCCAGGAGAAGCTCTTCTGCTTCTTAAGCTTTCTGGAATCAGCACGGCTCTGTGTAGGTAACCTGGGAACAAGAGAGTATGTGTTAGTGAGCCCGGAAGCATCACCACCTTTATAGCGCACTGCAGAGGTGGTGGCATGTGACCTAGACATGGCCAGTCAGAGGGCCTCTTTTCTCATCAAGGCTCGTCATGTGACTTAAGCTGGACCAATGAGAGTCCTTCCCTGGGATTTCTTACGATTGAGCAGCCGAAGAAAGTACTTGCTTCTGGAGCCAATAATTGGAAGATGGGGATCGAGGGCTATTGTCCACTCCTTTTGCTTCCAGGAATCAATAATGCTGGGTAGAGAACAGAAAAGTAGAGGTCTTCATGGTAGTCCCTCATTCTAGCACCATACTCTCTGGGTCTGAAACCCAACCCTTTACTCCCCAGCTGTGCCTGTCTTAATTCCCTTCCTGCTGAAGCCTCCTGAGTTGGATCCGACTAATACACGGGTGTCAGGTGATGAGAGATCCTGAGCAAAGAGGCAAGCTAGGAGGAAAGAGAAACACATGAGAATCACTCTCGGACTGTCAAAATACTCATAAGGGAAAAAATCCATCAGCTTTTCTCTGTCCACAACTCCCCTGGAAGGACACCAGAGACCAGAATATCAGCACTCCTGCAGGAGCAGGCAAGGAAGTGGACAGAGCCCGTCTCTAGGAGCAGAAGGCCAAGTGTTGTGAGTTGAACACAGTTGACAAGGTGTAAGATAATTAAAGACACTGCATCTGGTCCAAAAAATAGAGATCAGGGACAAAGCACTAACTGGAAAATGAATGCACAATGGTAGAACAAACCCAGAAACAAACAAAAATAACATACGTGTACACGTGTGTGTAGGAGATTCGATTTTACAGGGTCCCCATAAGCACTTGGATACAAACTAGGCTAAGCGTGGTTCTTCTGCAAAGTAGAATAGGGATCAGGATTGCACTGAAAAATGGATCCAAATGGTTTTCAGTTTTGTCTAGAATGCATTTGCATCTATAGCTTTATCTTGGAATACGTTTGTGCATATACACGTATATAATGTATTTGTGTATCCTTTGTGTAATTATAACTCAAATAATTATAATTGGGGGGAGGTTACAGCCCAGCCCCTTTCTTCATGCCACACTGACTCCCTCAAGCTAAGGTCCCCAATGCTCTTCTTAGCACTGGATACATGCTGGGCACTGAGGGTCTATGCCCTAATCCTCATAGTCCCTCTCTGCTCACCATCCACCCATGTTGCTAGCATCGTAAACAAGAGCCCTCAGGAGGGCTGACCCAGGAAGTAAAGCCCGCTGGGGGTGTTTCTCTGCCCTGTGCCTCCAAGTGACCTTAGGCCGTAGGTGACTGCCTCAGGGGACTCCCCACTTCCTCCCTGCTCTCAGGTGCTCCCCCCATGAACTTTGCCTGTGGCCACATCCATACCCGACATACCCTCTGTGTGACCCCAGAGCTTTGCCTCCTGTTCATAATTAAGAGAAGAAACCACCGAATGAGCATATGCGTAAATATAGGCAGCAACAAAGTCTCTCTCTCTCTCTTTTTTTTTTTGTCTTTATGTGAACTATTTTGGCCTAATTCTTTTCTTTACAAAAAGAACGGCTAATATTTCATGGGCAGAGATAAGATCTTGCTTTAATACAGTTAGCTTCAATTGACCTTGAACTGAATCTACAAATTTCTTAGAGGTGACCTCTTCATCAACGCTTGATACACATTCACAAATAAATGAACTGAGAAGATTCCTATTTAGATAACTCGTCCAATCGAGGATCCAAAATAAAGGCAGATGTCCAGGGCTGGGGCGGGGAGGCCGGGAATCATGGAATCTTAGAATAACAGCGTTTTCGGATGATAGAATTATAGAGTCTTAGAGTTGAAGAATCCAGAGCTGGAGAGGACCCCAACCATGAAGAGCTGAGGGCAACTAAGCTGTGAACTCGCTGGGGAAGGGGTTACATATTGGTTACCCCAGCACAAAGCTAAGTGCACGAATAGGATGTTGCAAGGACTTGGAACCGCTGGAACAGCAAAGGGTTAAAGCATCACAAGGAAAAAAGAAGGTGGGGGTTCAGGGGTGGGACATGTTCCCACAAAGCCAAGCTCTGCTCTTCACCTTCTGGGTGCCCTGCATCCCAGCCGCAGGGGACCCAGCCTTGCAACAGCGACTCCAGGCTGGAGTCCTTTTAGAGTCCTTCTTCACTAATCCATGATTGTTACCTATAAAGATGCTTCTTGAGGGCACCTTGGCCCTGGACTCCAGAGGCTGGCTGCCCTCCAGGCCGCTGCCTCTGCCACTGACCCAGACAGAAGACTGCTTGGCCGGCTTTTAGGAAAGGAGAATCGCAGAGAGGGGTGGAGCCTCCCATCCAGTCCTGTGTGCTCTCCTCCTACAGGCTGTTCACAGTAAAGGGGGTGGAGCCTCCCATCCAGTCCTGTGTGCTCTCCTCTTACTGGCTATTCACAGTATGGGGGGCGGAGCCTCCCATCCAGTCCTGTGTGCTCTCTTCCTACAGGCTGTTCACAGTAAAGGGGGTGGAGCCTCCCATCCAGTCCTGTGTGCTCTCCTCTTACTGGCTATTCACAGTATGGGGGGCGGAGCCTCCCATCCAGTCCTGTGTGCTCTCTTCCTACAGGCTGTTCACAGTAAAGGGGGTGGAGCCTCCCATCCAGTCCTGTGTGCTCTCCTCTTACTGGCTATTCACAGTATGGGGGGCGGAGCCTCCCATCCAGTCCTGCGTGCTCTCCTCCTACAGGCTGTTCACAATACAGGGGGCGGAGCCTCCCATCCAGTCCTGCGTGCTCTCCTCCTACAGGCTGTTCACAATACAGGGGGCGGAGCCTCCCATCCAGTCCTGTGTGCTCTCCTCCTACAGGCTGTTCACAGCACGGGGGGCGGAGCCTCCCTTTCAGTCCTCTGTGGTCTCCTCCTACGGGCTGTTCACAGCACAGGGATTCTGGCCTTGCACGTGGATGACCTCTGTTGGGTTCCAGGTACCACAAGGATCCCCAGAGCCCCTTCAGGTGAGGCCCAGACCTGCTCGGCTGAGAGTCACCAGTGGGCCTCCATGGGCGAGATATAGTTGGCCCTGATACTTCACAAATAAAAGAATAGGCATCTGTTTACATATTAAAGATGTAAATATGATTTTATGTACTTTTTAATAAGTAAATCAGCACAAATATTTGCTGCTTAGTGAGGGAGGGGCAGGAGATTCAAACCAAAGTCAGGATTAATGGGATGTAACCCTGGGGTGTCTCACAGCCTCCCAGTCTGGCCTGATCACTCAGGAGGGAGCTGGGTGACTTTGAGGCAAAAACACTTCTTTGTTTTGGAAAGTACCAGCTCCAGTGGGCCATGGTGAGCTCTGCATCTAAAGGCCAGGGCACTCCTCCACTTCTCAGGGCCACTATGTGGCTGCAGGATGGAGTCACAGGGCCACAGGGCTCCTTTGGGGGACCCAGAGCTGCTGGTACAAAGCAAGGGTAGGAGGGGAAGTAAGCAGCCAGACCCATAAACTCCTGTTCTCCTGGTGTCCCTGACCTTTGACCCCACTTCCCCCCTAGGAACAGCGTGAGTCAGTCTGATCCCTTCCCAGACCTGGAGGTGCAGAGACTTCAGGGGGAACCATCTGCTGTCCCTGGTGGGTTCATCCATGCACCCCAGCTTGGGCCCAAAAGATGTGGCTGAAACCAGGAGAAGTATGACTCAGGGGCTACTGCGCTCCTGGCTGCAGCTGGGAGGGGCCGGGAAGGGGACCCGTAGCCCGGGAGCAAGAGAGTATGTGTGCATCATGGGGCTCAGGCTACATCTGGACCGCACTGCCAACCAACAGCTAGTTGTTGGTGAGCCTCTTCACCAAGAGCAGAGCACCCCTTCACCAGCTCCTCCTCTGCCACTGAGTCTCTGTGCAAAGCAAGCTCCACCCTATGTCGCCAAGAAACACCCACCATCGCCCTATACCCACATTGCCTCCTTATTCCTTTTGTCCCATCTACCGGACTGGACTATAAGGTAGCTGGGTCTTCCTTGCTCCGTCCCGTGCCCCTAGGCAGGGCCCATGAGGCAGAGCCCCTCACCTTGTGAGAGATTCCCCTCTACACCACACAGCAGCCTCCATGCCCCAGGCTCCAAGCATGGCAGCGGGCTGCTCCATGGAGCAATGCAAAGCACTGGCTTCCTATTGAAAGGGAATGAGTCCACCATACCAAGGGTCCGACCCTAACCAGCTCATGACTAAGCTCTGCAAAGACGCCACTTTAAAAAATCACTTAACTTCCCATTAATCATCAATTTGCTTGAGTGGGCGCCAGTAACGTCTCCGTTTGTCCCTGTCGCGTGCTAGTGTAGCCCAATGGCGTCTGTTTGTTCTAGGAACATGAAGAGCCTCAAACCGATCGTTCATGATCTTGATGAAGAAGTCTGACCATCTGGTAGATGGGCGGCCATGCGGTCTTTTGACATCCCGTGGAATCCAGTCGGTAACAGCTCTAGTCCAGCGGTCGTCTTTAAATCTCATTACGTGACCAGCCCATCTGATTTTCGACACCTTGGGAAATGAGACAGCGTCCCTGATTTTTGATCGTCGACGGATGTCGGAACTCTGGATTCTTTCTCTCATTTGAATGAAACGTGATATTCCAAGCATAGCTCTTTCAATTCTTCTTTGGGAGACCTGAATAGCGTTCTCATCCTGTTTTTGTAGGGCCCAGGTCTCTGAGGCATATGTTAATGCAGGAAGAACAGTGGAATCAAAGAGATGTGCCCGAAGCCAGAGGTTCTTCATCCTTTTAGCTCTTTCTTCGACGCTCTTGAAGGCGTTCCAAGCCGCTCTCTTCCTCCTGCACAGCTCGGGTGCCAGGTCATTTGTCATGTTGACTTCTCGACCTAGGTACACATAGTTGTTGCATTCAGAAATGGTCGTTCCGTTGAGAGCGAATGGGGCATCAGGAATGAGGCTGTTTCTCATAAACATTGTCTTCGTAAGATTCAGCTGTAGTCCTACCTTTCCACACTCACGGTCAAAGTCGGCCAACATTTGTGCCGCTTGGCTGATGTTTGGTGTTATTAAAACAACGTCATCAGCAAAGCGGAGGTGGTGTAGTTGCCGACCATCTATCTTCACTCCCATTCCTTCCCATTCCAGTCGTCGCATGATGTTCTCGAGGGTGGCACTAAAGAGTTTCGGTGAAATGGTATCACCCTGCCGAACCCCTCTCTTGATATCAACGATCACTTCTTTGTAGAATGGTGAGATCCTGGTAGTGAATCCGCAATACAGCTCATGGAGGATCTTGATGTGTTGGGTTTGAATGCCCTGATTGGCTAGGGCTTCAATGACCGCTTCCGTCTCAACAGAATCAAAGGCCTTCTTTAAATCAATGAACGTTAGACAGAGCGGCATCTTGAACTCCCGAGAAACCTCAATGAGCTTAGTTATCGTGTGGATATGGTCGATGGTGTTGAATCCTTTGAGGAACCCGGCTTGCTCGCATGGTTGTCCTTCATCTAGTGTTCTGCCAATCCTATTCAGGATGACTCGAGTGAACAACTTGTAGATGACAGACAATAGGCAGATCGGGCAATAGTTGCCAATGTCATGGATGTCTCCCTTCTTGAACAGTAGTACGGTCCTGCTGGTTTTCCATTGGGACGGAAACTTGCATTCAGACAGGTAGCTTGTGAAGAGCCGAGCCAGTGTATTGATGAGTACTGATGGCAGGTTCTTCAGGTGTTCAGGTCTGACCTTGTCTGGGTCGGGTGCTGCTCGTTTCTTTACCGACAAAATGGCATGTCGGATTTCAGAAGGGAGAACGTTGGGAACGACATATCCATCTTGTGGAATTTGGTATGTCAGCAAATGGACATGGCTATCAAAGAGATTTGAGTAGAAGTCATGGATAATCTTCTCCATTGACGTTCTGGAAGATGTGATAGATCCATCAGGACGTTGGAGGGCAGTCATCTTGGTCTTGTAGTTGACGAAGGACAGGCAGGCGTTAGGAACACTTTTCCCGGCTTCTGCCGCATCTACCAGCACTTCTGCTTTTCTCTCTTTGAGGTCTTCCTTGATCGCATCTCTGCACTGCTTTTCAAGGTCGGATGTTAGGTTGCAGTTGCCTGAGGCATGCGCCAAACCACATTGGTGATTAAGCTCAAGAGTTTTCGAAGACAGGCGTCTTTTTGTGGCTATCTCTCTCTTGGCTTTCTTTGCAATCATGGAGGTGCTGAACCAGTCGATCATATTCCTCGTCAATGTTGTCAACAATGGCATCTTCCCATGCTGCCGCAATAGTGCCAAAGAGCTCCCAGTTGGTGGTCGTTCTGGGAGTTCTCTTTTTAAACTTTGCAGCCCTTTGTCCCCGCTCTGTCTCAGAGCAGAGACGCCAAACTGCAGAAAATTTCAGGGACATCAGTCTCCAGGATAGGAACTCTGAGAGATTTTTGTGTTGGGGACCATCAGCCTCCCCCATTACTTCCAGAAACTCTGCAGTTACACCCGCATCCCACACCTCTGCCACATAAGCTCATTGCCCAATGAAATATTCTGGAGTTTCAGTAGAGGGGCCCCTCCAAACTCTACAATACTGAGATTCCAGTAGGAACAACCAGATTAGATGGGAAAGTAACATAGAAGCCAACCAAGCTCAAATGGCAAAAACATTACCCCAGAAAGTTTAGGGATCCTCTCGACAAGGACAATATTTTCTTTCTTGTTCTTTATTAAGAGTATATTTTCCTTTATATCGTTGAATGTCATTCTCATCACTGCCTTACAATTTATGCCTACTAATCTCACTTTCTGCCCGTGGAGTCAGCCTTGAGAATTGTGTTTTCTCTTAAGAGTAGGTCCTCTTTTCTCACTTCTTTGTATGTCGTGTGACTTGGAGTTGAATGCTTGACAGCATAATAGATAAGCTGTCAAAAGTGAATTTTGGACTCCTCTGACCAGTGCTGATTTTCTGGGGATTTTGTTTATTTGCATGTTTTAAATGAAGTGAGACTCAAACCACCAACTTTTTCTTCTGGACAACAGTTGAAATCCCACTTCATCCTTCATTGAACTGCTGCAGTCTGCCCCATGCATCCTTGGTTCCACACCCACTCCCCCCGAGATCTAAGTCCACACAAGACGTGGCTCCCCTCTTACCTCTTTATTCTGAGACCCACCACCCTTGTTGCTTCCCCAGTGACCATTCTGTCGCCTGCCTGGGCCTTGGCATTCTGATCAGAATGACTGCATGTGTGCTATTGGCATTTCAGCTACCTCATTTAGTGTCAGCTGTGTCCTGACTTCAGGTGACAAGCTTTGATAAGCAGAAAACTATCCCCAGAACGCTTCTCTCTTCTCACATGGCTATTCCCTTGCAGGCCACCTGCTTTCACTCCCTTGCCAGCATCTGTTATTCCACTGTTGGCCTTTATGTTATGTTGTGTTTCACCTAAAACCAGAGCTGCCCAGGGAACCAGAGCCTGCTGACGTGTTTCAGAGCTATGAGTCAATAGTTCCAGCCATCTATTTCAGATTTCCCACATTCATCTTCTCATTTGTCCCTTTCTTTATTTTATGATGGAAAAAAAAATTGGAACTTGGGCTTGTAGACCAGTTTCACACAGAAGGGTATAGGTGGTGGACTTGGCACTGAGCACTCTATACCTGGAGAGCAGACGGTGTCACCCTGGATACATTCCTTCCCCTTTCCGGGGCTCTGTCACCTTGCCATATGCCCTCCCTTTCCTCTCTGGGCCTGTTTTCTCTTAGGGGAAAGTTGGATGATCATTTGAGCATCATATGCATTAAAAAAGAAATATATATATATATATATTTATATACCCTTACACTTAGAAGCGGTAAAAAGACTAAAGTGAGATCATACAAAGTAGCATGATTTGGAGCCAGCAAGATAGTACAGTGGGTGGGATGCTGACCTGGGTTCAGTACTCGGCACCCATATGGTCCCCTGAACCCTGCAAGGAGTGATCCCTGAGCACAGAGCAAGGAGAGGGCCCCTGAACACTGCCAGGTGTGGGTAAAAATATAACAAAACAGGAACAAAAACTAGCATGTTTAGTAAAAGCAATTCAAAATTAATGGTATGTATTACTGTTCTCATGTGTTACTTGATATAATAAAATTGTAATGACAAAATAAATTCCAAAGAGTGATATCTAATAGAGGGGTCCAGTTTACTTAAAAGTGTCTATGAAGGCTGCACCCACGCCCCACAGCTGCCACCCTACCAATGGCCCAGCTGCCCTACTTCACTAACAATCTCTGCAAAGACACCAAACATGGAAATTCCAGGTCCTCCCGTTCCTAGGCTGAGAATTCTGGGGTCTTCTTGAAGTGGGCGTCAGCCTCCCTCCTCTCCCATGTAGTTTCGAAGCCACGCCCACCTACCACAGCCACTGCTGTCAGCTCATCTGCCCAGTTCTACTGGTCCTGAAGTTTCTGGACCATGTGGCCACATATGCGGCTGAGCTACACTTCCCACTTTCACAGCACTGAAATTTCGGTAGGAGTACACCAAATTAGGTGAGAAAGCAACATATAAGCCAACTAAACTCAGTAAACTATAGCAATAACAGAGAAGGCTCAACTAACCAAAAACATCTTAGTAAATTTGAAGACAAGGAGTTAACAACCCCATGGTGAGATATGACAGTTTCCACAAATTTTCTTTTAGTAAAGTAATTTTTATTATTTATTAGCCATTTGGTTGTAATAAGCACTATAAAATAAATTATTGTGTGCCTGCTTAGGGGGCAGGCTTGGGGCTGGTTGGGGAAATGGGGACAATGGTGGAGAGAAGGTGGCAGTGGTGATGAGGCTGGCATTGGATGAGCCATTTCTAGCACAACTGGGAAGACCAATTGGGTCCTTCCATCTTGATAAGAAGATGTTTTAGTGGCTCCCAGGAGCACCCAAGGAGACCCAAGGTCAAGAAATCACCCTGCCTAGAGGTGATCAGTCTCGTTGGCAGGAAGAAAAGTTGTATCTCCAAAGCTTCCTTCCATCTCGGTGAAGGTGCCTGGATCATGCAGACGGACACCCCAGGCAGGGGAGTAGCCCCCCAGTGTTATCCTGCCCCCACAGCCCCAAGTCCTCCCTGCAGGGCTGGAGAAGTGCCCCTGAAGGAAGGGATGACCCCCCTACCCCTTCATTAACAACCTGAGACAAATTGGAAACAGCTGTGAATAATTAGACACTTTAAGTGCTGCGAAGGAGGAATAATTTCTGGAGCCTTTGTAATAAATCTTATGCTGTCTCCGTCCCTATGCTGGACTTGGACATTTTTTTTCTTCCAGGGGTGAGTTAGCACATTACTCATAAAAGAAACAGTATCCCTTTTGTTTGGGCAGGGTCTGTTTAATAACAAAAGAGCCGATGGCAATTACAGGGGCCCCCACGGTGACAGGGCCAGCGCCCCTTGACGGGCATGCAGGATCGGGGTGGGGGGACGGTGGCTGTTCCCTGACTGGGCAGTCCTGTCCGAGGGGTCTGCACCACGATCAGCTTCAGCCTGGGAGGCTGCTTGGGGGGGTGGAGGCGAAAGGGGCCACACAGATTCAGCAGCAGCCAGGAGCCCTCGCATCCACTGAGGGCCGAGTACCTGCAGAACCACGAGGGTTTGTCTGGAATCCCACAAGAATTCTATAAGAAGGAAGTCTTGAGCAACCAGAAAAGAATTTGAGGGGTTCCCTCCATCAGCTCCTTTTCTTTGAAAACAGAATTGGGGTCCGCAGTGGGGAGCAGATAGAACTGAAGTCAGCATCAAATGCATGGCCAGATCGGATCTCGATCTAGGGACTCTGCTGCTTGCAGAAGGTTTAATGAACCCAGAAAAGTGCATAGTGCAGTTCCCTGAGCCTCCGTTCTGCATCAAGGGGGTGAGCATACGCGCCAACCTTGGGTTCCTGTGCCAGCTGGAATCCTTCCTAAGTGTTACCGTGGGTGAGTCACGTCACCTTTGCAGGGCTCAGTGTCCTGTGATGTGGGCAGGAAACAGTTACCCGGGTGGGCTCTGAGGACTAACGAGATTCCCCCCCCATGAAACCTTGTTCCATAGATGCTGCCTCTGTGCCCAGTCAAGGTGTGACTGGGAAGACACACACTAACCAGTCTGGAACTCAAGGAGCAGTTCTCAGGGGGCTTCTGTAGAGTGGAGGGGAAAGCCAGCCATCCTTCTCTCTTCCCCTCATTATTCCTAGTGGTCCTCCTATGCCTCCATGTTCCTGGAGCTGCTTTCTGCTGGTCATTCAGTGTTAGTTTTTGTTAATCTTGGGGGTGCATATCTATTGTTTCTCAGGGGGTCACTCCTGGCTCTGCACTCAGGAATCACTCCTGGTAGTGCTCAGGGGACCCTATGGAATGTCAGGGATCGAACCCAAGTTAGCTGCATGCGAGGCAAAGGCCCTCTCCGCTGGACTACTGCTCTGGCCCACTCAGAGCTGACCGAGTTATACCAAGACAAGAATGGCAGCCCCCAGAACATCCTTGGGTCTCCTGGGACTCACACAGCCTGCACTTAGAAATGGCGACATCCATACATAGCACTGAGACCATTTCTCCTGGGCACTGGGTCACTTTCACACAAGAGCTGAGCACTTTGGGGAGGTCTTTGCCTTCACCAAAAACCTGGCATGTTATTGACACATGACTATGATCCCCGAATGACCAAACTAGGGGGTCACAGTGGACTTTACCATGACATCACAAATCTTCATGGTTCCAAGAGGTGAGGTCCCTGGCGGGTGTAGGCAGGGAGCGGGCGGGAGAGTGTGGTCGGTCTGAAAGTCACAGCAAAACAACAACCAGGGAGCTTGTCCTCCTGTCACCACCTGGGGCGGGAGAGAACACAATCTGGGGGCTTGGGGAAGCTGAGTCAGACTTTAGGTTGCGATTAGGAAGAATTGTTGAACACTTCGCTGACATAAAAACCAGTCCCAGGAAGAGTGAGATTTGCCAAGGCCAGGATTTGCCAGTTTGTAAAGACGTACTTCATGAGCTTGATTTATAATACCCCATGCATACAATTCCCCCAGGGCATGATTCCACTGAGAGATGAGGTTGCAATAAAAAGTCACAAACCATCACAAGTAACTAAGCACCTTGCAAGCAAACTAGGGCATTAATAGCCCGAGGGCCAAGAGGGAGAGCAATCTGAAAAGCATGATATTTTATTGCATAACACTGTGATTGTCTTTCCTTCCCCCTTTTTTATTCAATCACCATGAGATTACAGTTACAAGGTTTTTTGATAGGGTTCCAGTCATAAAATGTTCAACACCTATACCTCCACCAGTGTACATTTCCGTCTAAACCTCCTGCCCTCTGTCACCCCCCCCCCAAGCCTGCCTCAATTGCACTTGTCTCCAATCTCTCTCTCTCTCTCTCTCTCTCTCTCTCTCTCTCTCTCTCTCTCTCTCTCTCTCCCCCTCCCTCCCTCCCTCCCTCCCTCCGTCTCTCTCCTTTTGGGAATTATGGTTTGCAATACATATACTAAGAGGCCATCATGTTTGGTCCTTTACCCACTTTGAGCACACATCTCCCATCCAGAGCCAACACTTCCAACCATTATTGTCATAACGGTCCCTTTTCTATCCTGACTGCCCTCTCCCCAGCCACTGAGTCAGGCTTCCAACTATAGACCATTCATCTTGGCCCTTGTTTCTACTGCCTTTGGGTGTTAGCCTCAGACTCTGTGTGTGTGTGTGTGTGTGTGTGTGTGTGTGTGTGTGCAGTCGTGCTATATTTCTATATCTGTCCTCCTTATACTCCTTTTTTTTGGATTTTTGGGTCATACCTGGCGATGCACAGGGGTTATTTCTGGCCTTGCACTCAGGAATTACGGCTGGTAGTAATCAGGGGACCATATGGGATGCTCGAGATTGAACCTGGGTCGGCCGCATGCAAGGCAAACATCCTACCCGCTGAACTATCACTCCAGCTTCAGCATGATACTCCTATGTCCATTCATTTATTAATTTTGTATTGAATCACTGAGTTATATGTCCATCCATTTATAAGTTAATTTCATGACTTTATTTTTTAAAGCTGTATAGTATTCCATTATGTCGATGCACCATCATTTCTCTAACCAGTCGTCTGTTTCCGGGCACTTGGGTTGTTTCCAGATTCTAGCTATTGTGAGTGTTGCTGCAATGAACGGACAAATTCAGGTGTCATTTCTGCTGTTTAACACCATGATTTAAGTTGTTCATAATACAGTGTTTCAGTTATGAATGTTACTATCCGACACCAATTCTACCACCAGTTTTACCTTCTGCCCACCAATGTTCCCATGTTTCCACCCACTTCATAATGGTCATAATGGTGTCAGATTTGCCAAGGCCAGGATTTGCCAAGGCCAGGCCTTTTGAGTACCACTCAGGAGCCCCCAAAAGAAACACTATCACTTAGAAATTTCATCTCTGTATACTAACTCCTGCACCACCCATGGAGCACCAACCTACATTGAGAAGCGCCAGTGCCTGGAGCAAGCCCACTTCCTTCCAGAAACAGGAAAATCTAACCTTTTGAAGGGCAAAGTGTGAGTCCAGGCCAGCGTGGGGCCAAACCCAGGCCCCCGGGCCAAGGTCGGGGTCCTGTGATCTGCAGCATGTCCCCACCATTCGCATTGTTTACTTGAGGAGCTTTTAAAGCTGCCCACCAAAACCCAGGAAGCTTTGTGCATCTTCCAAAACCAATATAGAAATGGTTGTAGCAGGGGAGATGCCTGTGCACAGGTCAGGCACGCCCTCCGTCTCAGTGAAGCTCTTGTTTCTGCATGTGGGTGAGAGGGAGGCAGGAGCAGAGAAGCAGGTCCGATTGGAGTGTCTTAAAGGAATATTTGACCACTAACGTCCCAACCAGTCAAGGCGCTCAAAGGGCTCATTCATATGAAATCATTCATAACAGTTGGGAAGAAATTCAATTACAGGGAGAGAGATTTCCTTTGCCCCTAAAATCCTCATCTGTGGGTGAGGTGAAGCCTGCTTGCTTTGAACGACTGCAAAGCCAAAGAGATGTTGAGCATATTTGTGGTGGGGGTCCCTAACCAGGTGGGCACAGCAGGTGGTGCTGGGAGCAGGGCCACGACTGATAGTGTTGGGGTGGAGGGGAGACACCTGTGCTGGGCATTAGCAGGCCACAGACGCCACACACACACCAGGGACCTGCCACTTGAAGTGTATGCCTGACCCCTGGATATTTTAACAAGACTCTGAACACGACCACCTAGTTGCAATCTCTGGGAATGAAATTTCTAGCCTCCTGCACAGCCTTTGGCTCAGTTGCTCCACTCCCACACTGAGTGACATAGGAATTTTCTAGACAAAATATCTTGAGGGGTGGGGTATAGGGAGTATTCAGACTCCATAGAGCATAGTTCAAGACTCCTTAGTATTCCACTGTGTATCAATACTATACTACAGTGGAATACTATGCAGCTCTAAGAAAGAACAAGATCATGCAATTTGCAGCAACATGGATGGAACGAGGGTCTGTTATGCTGAGTGAAGCCAGTCAGAAAGAAAGGGGTAGAGACAGAATGATCTCTCTCATGTGTGGGACTTGAAAATACATAGCAAAGGAGTAACAAAAGTCTAAAGGCTGGGCTGGAGCAATAGCACAGCTGGTAGGGTGTTCACCTTGCAAGCGGCCAACCTGGGTTCAATTCCCAGCATCCCATATGGTCCCCTGAGCACCTCCAGGGGTGATTCCTGAGTGTAGAGCCAGGAGTAACCCCTGTGCATCGCCGGGTGTGACCCCAAAAGCAAAAAAAAAGTCTAAAGGGAGCATGATAGGAGAACTGAGCCACATAATGGAGTTGGGGGGAGTTGAAAGAGAAATTCCATTGGGTCTCTGCTAGAGTGATGTGGGAACGTCGGTGATGGATTTGCGGTGAGAAACCATTAACAATATTGTGAACCACAGAATTGCAATTTAAAAATATTTTCAGTCTCTTTTGTTAGCTCTCACTAGCCTTTCTGGAGTACCACTCATAACTTACTCAGATACCCCCACTGGACAAGCTTGTGTACCTGTAGTTGATGAGATCCCAATCGCAGGACCCCAATCCACTGGTAAATTCTTCCAGATTTTCTCACTTCCTGAACAGGTCGATGCGCCTGTTTTTCATGTGATGGCTGTGCTATTTTCCCCCACGAATGTCCCAGGCCCCTTTCCTCATGTTACGCTGATCCTAGGATCCTCTTGGGATCAGAAAGAACAAAGCTGTTCCTACATAAATAGAAAGGTCACCTTTAGTTCTGAAAGTCCAAATGTGAAGTGACGTGCACAAGGAACTTGGGGAATGTTCAACAGACTATTGAGGACACCTTAGGAACCCAGAGGCCAAGGCGATGGCAAAAGCCCTTTCCTAATCACCTCAGCCCAGGAATGGCAAATACCACCTGTGTTCAGAATCTATCGGCTACAGCGGTCATGTGGAGCTTCTAAGATGGAGGAAGACTGGGATTTGTTCCCACAGCCCTCTCTCCTATGCCTCTCTATGCCTTGCACTCCTGTTCATCCTTCCAAGCCCTAAACATCTTTCCAAGTATCATCTCTTCTGCACAGCCAACAGACAGGATTGACCAACCTCTCCTCATTTCCACTGGCTGCTAAATGTATTGCTATTAGAAGACACACCAGGTACCCCTCTGTGCCTCCTCTGACACCTGCCTCCAAGAGCTAGCTCCGTGTCCTATTTTTGTGTCCTCACTCTTAACATTCAACAGGAGTTTTATGGAATCTAACCAATGTATAAGCTGTTGAAATTCACCCCAAGAATTTAGTGAGCTCCTACTATGTTCCCAAGGCTGCAGAAAGAACAAAGATGTTCCCACATAAATACAAAGGTCACCTTTAGTTCTGAAAGTTCAAATGTGAAGTGACATGCACAAGGAACTTGGGAAATGTTCAACAGAATGTTGAGGACACCTTGAGAACTGAGAGCTGCCCACCTACATGAACAGGCATAAAAGGGGAAAGCATACAGGCAGGCAAGCAGGGGCTTGAGGAGAAAGACTCCTTGCAGTTGAGCATGACATTCTGTTTGACTTTATTTTATTTTTTTTTTAATTTTTATTAGTGAGACACCATGAGGTACAGTTGTAGACTTACAAATTTTTGTGCTTGGGTTTCAATTATACAATGATCAAATACCCATCCTTCCACCAGTGCCCATTTCCCACCACCCAGATCCCAGTGGGAGGGATACTGAGATCTGTTTGACTTTAGAGTTTGAATTCGTTTTAGACTTACTGAAAAGCTGCTAAACAGAACAAAAGAGCAGAACAGAGTGGCCAAGGGTCTCTCGCTCTGTTTTTCCTAACACTGCCATCTGCCATCTGCCATTCACATAAGCAGAGTCCTACAAACAGGACACGGGGCTTCTTCCAAATCCTGCTAGATTACCCATGTGTCCTTTCTGCCTTCCAGCACTCCGACCAGCCTCCTCATGTGCATTTAGTTGTGATGGCCCGAGGCTCCTGCCACCTGTAATTAGTTCTGCCATTGCTCTTCGTCTCTCACCTGGACCGCTGGGAAGGAGATTCATGTGCATTTTTGTCAAATGGCTTTAGCAATATTCTTGTTAGGTGACATGAAAAGGACAAGGATTGAACCCACGGAGAAATTGTGGGCAAGGGAGGACACTTATTTGTACCTTCATGACTTAGATCTCAGAGCACCTTCTACTCCTACACAAACACACACACACGCACACACACACAGAGAGAGAGAGAGAGAGAGAGAGAGAGAGAGAGAGAGAGAGAGAGACTTTGTAGTTACAACTGCCTCATTACCATCACCACTTTGAAGAGAGATGAGTAGAGCAGGTCCTTGGATGCTTTCTCCCAAAGTGGTGCTTTGGTAACAACAATTAAGACAAAGTGTTGATGGGGCCAGAGTGACAGTGCAGTGGGCAGGGCACTTGCTTTGATGAGGTCTACCCGGATTCAATCCCTGGCAGCCAATATGGTCCCTGAGCCCCACCGGGATTGATTCCTAAGTGCAGAACCCCAGAATAAGCTCTGAGCACCACCAACTGTGCCCCTACACCACTAAATAAGAGAGTACATTGAGATAATGATGGTTCAAACCAGAATTCTCAATCCTAAAATACCCAAGGGGAACTCAGGTAAGATTTGCATAAATATAGGGGGTCATGGTACAAGACTGGGGGCCAACTGGTAGGACAGGAGGATCACAGGAAGGAAGGAATCAAGGCCAGAAGGGGTCAGTATTCAAAACCAAAATGTCAGCAAGCCTCCCAGTCTTGTAGAGATGAACTTCCTGTCTGCAGGTTCCAAGCCCTAACATGACTTTCTCTGTCATTAAAATGTGGCCTGAAGGGACAGACTTCCTGACATTAATAAGTTGACATTAATAATTGTACATTAATAAGTTGACATTAATAATTAATAAGTTGACAATAATGCGAGCAAGCAGGGTTCCGCAAAGGATTCAGCACCATCGACCATATCCACACGATAACCAAGCTCATTGAGGTTTCTCGGGAGTTCAAGATGCCGCTCTGTCTAACGTTCATTGATTTAAAGAAGGCCTTTGATTCTGTTGAGACGGAAGCGGTCATTGAAGCCCTAGCCAATCAGGGCATTCAAGCCCAATACATCAAGATCCTCCGTGAGCTGTATTGCGGATTCACTACCAGGATCTCACCATTCTACAAAGAAGTGATCGTTGATGTCAAGAGAGGGGTGCGGCAGGGTGATACCATTTCACCGAAACTCTTCAGTGCCACCCTCGAGAACATCATGCGACGACTGGAATGGGAAGGAATGGGAGTGAAGATAGATGGTCGGCAACTACACCACCTCCGCTTTGCTGATGACGTTGTTTTAATAACACCAAACATCAGCCAAGCGGCACAAATGCTGGCCGACTTTGACCGTGAGTGTGGAAAGGTAGGACTACAGCTGAATCTTACGAAGACAATGTTTATGAGAAACAGCCTTGTTCCTGACGCCCCATTCGCTCTCAATGGAACGACCATCTCCGAATGCAACAGCTATGTGTACCTAGGTCGAGAAGTCAACATGACAAATGACCTGGCACCCGAGCTGCGCAGGAGGAAGAGAGCGGCTTGGAATGCCTTCAAGAACGTCGAAGAAATAGCTAAGAGGACGAAGAACCTCCGGCTCCGGGCACATCTCTTTGATTCCACTGTTCTTCCTGCATTAACATATGCCTCAGAGACCTGGGCCCTACGCAAACAAGATGAGAACGCTATTCAGGTCTCCCAAAGAAGAATAGAAAGAGCTATGCTTGGAGTATCACGTTTCACTCAAATGAGAGAACGAATCTGGAGTTCTGACATCCGTCGACGATCAAGGATCAGGGACGCTGTCTCATTTGCCAAGGTGTCGAAAATCAGATGGGCTGGTCACGTAATGAGATTTAAAGACGACCGTTGGACTAGAGCTGTTACTGATTGGATTCCACGGGATGTCAAAAGACCGCGTGGCCGCCCACCTACCAGATGGTCAGACTTCTTCGTCAAGATCATGAACGATCGGTTTGAGGCCCTTCATGTTCCCAGAGCGAACAGATGCCATTGGGCTACACTAGCACGCGACAGGGACAAATGGAGACATTACTGGCACCCGCTCGAGCAAATCGACGACTAACGGGAAGTTAAGTGATTAAGTGAATAAGTTGGGTGAGACAAAATGTCATAATTCTTTCACACTCTTTTATATTTTGTTTTGTTTTGGGTCATACCCAGCAGTGCTCCTGGTTCTGCACTCAGAGATCACTCCTGACTGCTCAGACGACCATATGGGATGCCTGGGTTTGAATCCAGATCGGTTATGTGCAAGGCAAGCCCTCTACTCACTGCACTCTCTGGCCCCCTCCTCCACACTCTTACAGACACTGCTCTGTAGAAACAGTAGAAAACGCACAGGACACACATACACACAGGACACACACACACACAGCAGAAACACACACAGCAGAAACAAATACAGCAGACACACACAGGATACACACAGCAGACACACAAAGGACACACATAGAACACACACAGCAGACACACACACAGCAGACATACACATCAGACACACAACAGACACACACAGGACACACATAGAACACACACAGCAGACACACACACAGCAGACATACACATCAGACACACAACAGACACACACAGGACACACATAGAACACACAGCAGATGCACACACAGCAGACACACAGGACACACATAGAACACACAGCAGATGCACACAGCAAACAAACACACAGGACACACACAGCAGACACACATAGGACACACACAGCAGACACATACAGCAGACACACACAGCAGACACACAACAGACAAACAGCAGACACATCATAGTCTCTACCCTGAGACCCACCTCCTGTTCTGCTCATGGTCCCCATCCTGTTTGTCATCAAACCCACTTCCTATGTTTCAAGAAACGGACAGAGAGACGTATCCAGCCTTTCCTCTCCTTGGATGAAAACTCCCTGGAACTAAGGAGTGAGGAGGTGGAGCTGCTTTGGTCCTTGCCCTCTGTCCTCAGCAATGCCTCTCCTTCCCTCCAACAGTCGACCAACAGTGCTCCATGCTCTGATAGCCCAGGCCTGCGGCCCTTATTCAGCTGCATTATGGGAACATTCGTGCTTGAGTTGAGGGATCAGAGAGATGGTGCAATGCAGGGGCTCAGGATTCATCCCTGACACTGTTTGATCCAAGCATTGCTGGGAGTAACCCTCAAGCAGAGAACCAGGAATAGCATCCAAGGCATTACCAGGTATGGTGTCCCCCAAATCACTGGGTTTAGAATTAAGAATCCAAGATGCTCAGACCTCAAATCCTTCCTAGTCCTGTCTGCTATTGGATTATAGTTCTAAGCCTTTTAAGAAGTAACATGGGTTTGTTCTTTCTACCCCCCACCCTGCCTTCTGCAGGGAACTTAGATTTATTTTTACGCCCACCACAGTGCTCCCAAGGACACCGAAGTCCATCAGGGCAGTACCAATCCTCTGTGTCTCTCTTTAACCTCTCCTTTATGGTCTTCTTCCCCTGTCAATCACTTATATCCCCAAATCAGACCCTGTAACCTGTTGGTCAATTCTTCTGAAGGCTCTGGATTCTGTATATGTAAGTGAAATATTGTTATTATGCACAGTGGGTAGGGCGTTTGCCTTGCACGCAGCCAACATGGCCGACCCGAGTTCAATTCCTCCGCCCCTCTCGGAGAGCCCGGCAAGCTACCGAGAGTATTCGATATGCCAGACACAGTAACAACAAAGTCTCCAATGGAGACATTACTGGGCCCGCTCGAGCAAATCGATGATCAACAGGAGGGCCTTTACCTTACCTTTTATCTTTCCCTTATGTCCTTTGCTAGTTTACTTTAGAGCAATGTTCTTTTAGTATAGACACAGGAAGACAGTTAATGCTATGCTTTTGTAAATGGGAATTAATTGACTCCGAATAATATTGACTCCTGGGCATCTGCCATATTTACTTGACTTAAGCCTCAGTTGCCCTTAGTTCCTAACACCCCAAATGGGGGTTGCACTGAGGGACTTGAATAGACCCAGGGGAAGTTGTAAGCTACCCTGCTTCGATAAGGGACAGGCTGAGCATAACCCAAAAAAGAAACAACTGAATAAGGACCCGTTGGTGTTAGGAAAAACTAACCCTAGAGGACTGTGGCTTGGGATATATAGCGAGATGCCCCCAGGAAGAGCCACCCTTTAAGCTTAATATATCTCTTACTGTGTTCATACATACTGGAACCAAGGCATGCAGGTTCTGGGTCTGAGATCCCCAAGCCTGCTCAGATCGGGACTGGGCCTTCTCCACCCAGATCCCCCATCTTCCAGTAGGTAGGCGTCATACTCACCAGCTGCCGCTGGCACCAGGTGATCTCATCAATGGCCAAGACCCAGAAACTATAAAACCTAGCTCCTGGAAGAGAATAGCGAAGAGTCTCCTGCCCCTGCGCCTGGCTGTCCTCACCGGAGCCCCTTGGAGGGAGGCGGGTTGAATTTTCTGTCCCACCCCAAACAGATCCCCGGCAGCTGAAGACCTCCAGATCCAGCCACAACCATGCTGAGACCACTCTCCCCACGTCCGGACAAGCCTCATGCATGAGGAACGGGCAGAGGAACCCAGGCATGCAGGTCCCGGGGCCGAGATCTCCAAGCCTGCTCGGATCAGGGCTGAGCATCCTCCACCCAGATCCTCCAAATTCCAGTAGGCGTGGGTCACACCCACCAACTGCTCCTTGGTGCCATGTAATCCCATCAACAGCCAAGACCCAGAGACTATAAAACCCAGCTCCCCGAAGCACGTGGCCGCAAATGCTATTATCTCCTTCTTACTTTGGAGAACCCGGCAGGCTAACGAAAGTATCCTGCCTGCACGGCAGAGTCTGGCAAACTTTCTGTGTCGTACTCAATATGCCAAATACCGGTAACAATGATGGGTCTCATTCTCCTAACCCTGATAGAGCATTGAATATGGCTCTTTTAAAATCTCAGGGCTGGGAAGAAGGAGACGTTACTGGTGCCTGCTCAAGGCAATCGAACAACAGGATGATCATGATGGTAATCGTTCATACAAAAATGACTAGGAATATTATTAAAATAAAATAAGGCCCTCCCGTTGATCGTCGATTTGCTCGAGCGGGCCCAGTAACGTCTCCATTGGAGACTTTGTTGTTACTGTGTCTGGCATATCGAATACGTCACGGGGAGCTTGCCAGGCCCTGCCGTGCGGGCGAGATACTCTCGGTAGCTTGCCGGGCTCTCCAAGAGGGGCGGAGGAATCGAACTCGGGTCGGCCATGTTGGCCGCGTGTAAGGCGAACGCCCTACCCGCTGTGCTATCGCTCCAGCCCTAGGAATATTATTAAGAAGTAAATTTAATATGATTGTTTAAATGGATCACTAACAAAGGAATGGAGAAGCAATACACCCATAGATGAAATTCCACCCCTGGGTGGTTCTCCTAGTAGGAATCTAGAGTGCTGGAGCCCCTAGATGAAATTGGGTGAATCTCCTAGAAGAACTCCCCTGAAGGAAGGGCTTTACATCTGTTCATTGTTGATGATAATGTTCAACCTCACTTATGGGTAATTGCTACCCTCCAACTCTTCACAGCTTCTCTATAACTAACACTGTGAGACTTGAATAAATGGCCACTGAATACTAACCAGCTGGTGGCCCTTGTTCCTTCTTTCATCTGTTGGCCGGCCGAGAGGACAATAGTCGGCCCCAAATACACCAGGGGACCCTGGTCACCATGAGACGGGGACATCAGAACAATGACAGACAGGGCTTTCCCAGTGACAGGAACCAACTCTGGGCTGCCTCCTGGCAACACTGGCCCCACTGATGATTCATGCCAGAGAAAGATGCCATGGACAATCTTTGTTTTGCACCAACCAGACTGTTTCCCTTTTCATTTTTAATAAGCAAGTAACTGCCCACAAAAACTGGCAGATAGCTATATAAACTCATTATTCTTCAATGCCACAGCAGTACCACCTCCAGCCATATTTACAGCTCTGATGCTTGGGGTTCCCCTGGGTATTGGACAGAAATGCCTCCAGACAATCCCTGGCTTAGCACAGTGTGGGCCATCGCTGGTGGCAGAGTTCACAACTCAGATGAACTTTGGGGGATCTAGGGCAAGCTGGTCTCCAAGGATGGAGACCTGAGCAGTCACCTTCTTCCGCTCCCCACTTGATATAAGTAGGGTTTTTATTTCAGCAGAAAGAGGACCAGAGTGACAGTCATCACACCAGTATGTTGCCACACTTGGAATTCCTTCAGAATCATTTTGGGAGAAGTCAGGGAACAAACATAACTGGGGGGTTTTCAGATCATGGTAGGGTGGTGGGACTTTTTGCCAGATACAGTAAAAGTCCATCAGAATGTGAGCAGCAGAATAGCATTTGGGGGAAGACACTCTGGAAAGATGATGAAAGACCAGCTGCCAAGGCCATGTATGCTGCTACATAGCAGGATATGGGGGGACTTAGTACTGAAAAATGAAACCTCAGTTCGGAGAACAGCATAAACACAGTTAGAGCAAACTAGGAAGGGGAAGGATTTTCTCATGTAGAATCAGGGTTGGGTTCCTGTGTGTCTACAGCACTACTGCGAATCCACAAAAGGCCACATTCTGCAAGTGGAAACAACTTGGGGAAAATAAAAGTGTTACAAAAATAAGATGGGCTTTAAGCACATCCAAAAGATGATAGATGCTTGGACTCACTTTTTTTCTCTTTTATTGATTTATCATTAATTATAATCACTGATTTATCAAATTGATTTAATTGATAAACTGACAAATCAATGAAATTGATAAATAAAATTGATTTATCATTAATTTGCAGTACGATCAGAGGAATCAAGTCAGTAGAAGCCTACAGTGTCCACCCCAAACTTCCACTGTGGGGCTGGAGAGACAGCACAGTGGGTAATACATTTGCCTTGCATGCAGCTGACATGGTTCGATTCCCAGCATCCCATATGGTCCCCCGAGCACCGCCAGGAGTAATTCCTGGTGCAGAGCCAGAAGTAACCCCCAAGCATCACTAGGTGTGACCCAAAAAGGAAAAAAAAAGCAAAAACAAAAACCAAATTTCCACTGCCCATTCATCTTCATAAGAGCCCCTCTGCCCAATTTTCCCAAGCATCCCCTCTTCCCTCCTGTGACCTCCACATTTTTATCAATTTAGTTTGATTGTTTTCTGACAGAATGTTTGTTTAAGTTATTTACTTTCCATATAGGAGCAAAGCTGTCCATTATCTTCCATTCCTTGAGCTTTAAGGGTTACTCCTGGCTCAATGAAATCATCTCAAGTTCCATCCAAGTTGTCCCCAAAAGCACCATTCCCCCTTTTTCATGGGATAGTAGTATTCCATTGGGTTGCATAGGCCACAGTGTCCTTATCTGGTCATCTGTCTATGGGTCTTTGAGATAATTACAGGCTTCAGCTATTGTGCCTACTGCTGCTATGAAAATAGAACTGAAACATCCTGAAGAATGAGAATCAAGCTTGCTGTTTACAAAGAAAACACATATGCCAATATATAAGAGCCAATGTCTAACCAGTAGGAATTACAAAGATCAAAACCGTGCTTGAGACATGCTAAAAGTAGTCTATAGACCAAACATGATTGCCACTCGATGCCTCTCTTGCAAAACACAGTACCCAAAAGAAGAGAGAGAGAGAACAAGGGGGAATTCCCTGCCACAGAGGCAGGGTGGGACGGGGGGCATGGGGGGTGGGAGGGATGCTGGGACCTGTGGTGGGGGAGGATGGGCACTGGTGGAGGGATGGGTACTTGATCATTGTATAACTGAAATCCAAGCACAAAAATTTATAAGTCTATAACTGTACCTCATGGTGTTTCACTAATTAAAAAAAAAACCATGCTTGTGCATATGCTGGGTTAGGGGCTACATGTCTCCAATGTGGAGAAATCTATCTCCCGGTGGAGAATAGTTTGTCAGAATTCACTCAGATTCTGATGCAAATCCACCTCACCCAGCCACCCAGCACTAGAAGCTTGTCCTGCAATCTCCACACAGAGATGGATTTCCACATGTCCTTGGAAAAGATGGGAAATGACAAAAGAGCCTCTTAACAAGCAAGTGGTGGGTCAGTGTGCCTTAATGAAGTGAAGGTGACCCCTAAAGGAGCAGGACCTCCGAAGGCAATCTAATTTGCAAAATCATGTAGATGTGGTTGGTTAAGGTGAGATAAAGTAGGTAGGCGCAGAGTCCAATAATGCGGAGGAGCAGGAGACAAGGAACATGGAGATAAGTCAGCCATGACAGTGGAGTCAGAAACGCAGATGGTCAACTGCAAAGCCAGGGCCCAGGAGTGTGGAGAGAACCAGGTACCAATGCACTTTCCATGGCCCCTCTGAGAGCTTGAACTGTTTTTGCAGCCCCCTGACTGGGAGACATGTCACCAGGTTTAGGGGATTTTTTGATGGTGGTCCTAGGAAATGAAGACAGACACATTGTGGCTTGTCAGGACTAGTCTGAGATGCTTAACTAACTCTGGATCTTTCTCTTCATGCCTTTAAAATGGAACCCAGGGGTGTGGGTTAGTGGCAGTGCACTCCCTCAGGCATGAGCCCTTGGGTTTGACCCCCAGAAGTGCTGAGGGATAGTGGGGGGTGGTAAAAAAAATAATTTTCAATAAAAAGAAAATTGAAATCACTATAGAAATAACTCATATGGTCCTATTAAAATGAATTCAAACCTGAAAAGTTCTTAAACAGAATCTGGTACATAGAACATCACTCTATCAGTAGTCACTGAGTAGAAGCAATTGTTTTGTTTTGTTTTGGGGCCACACCTGGCAGTGCTCAGGGGTTACTCTTGGCACTGCACTCAGGAATTCCTCCTGGCAGTGCTCAGAAGACCATATGGGATGTTGGGGATTGAACGTAGAGTCAACGCATGCAAGACAAATGCCATAGCCGTTGTACTATTGCTCTGGCCACTGTACAATTGCTCGGACCCCAGTAGATGCAATTTGAAATAAGGCAGAGTACGTATATGCAATAAAATATTTTAAAAGGCCTTCAAAGAATGTTGGGCTGGAGAAATAGCACAGTGGGTAGGGTGTTTGCCTTGCACGCAGCCAACCCAGGTTCGATTCCTTCGCCCCTCTTGGAGACTCTGGCAAGCTACTGAGAGTATTCTGCCCACACGACAAAGTCTGGCAAGCTACCCATGATGTACACAATATGCCAAAAACAGTAACAAATTGTCTCACAATGGAGATGCTACTGGGCCCACTCAAGCAAATTGATGAACAATGGGAGGACAGTGCCACAGTGCAGTGCTTCAAAGAATGTTGAATCTCAGGCTCTGACATGGGGTGACAAGATGAGATGCTTGGGGTGGCTAGCAAGGCAAATGCTGCCACATAAGCTGTGTCCTTCCCTTTGGCCTGGGTCTTGACCATCTCCAGGCACATCATCCACCAACTGCAGCCCACACTCACACCCTATGTCCATAATTCCACTCGTCATGGCTTGAACCCTGTGCCACTTGGCTGCACATGTGGCTGTGCACAAGCTCTCCTCAGCACACCTCACATTGCATGCACTCCCATTTCCTGTCAGTGGGTGAGGACCCACTTTAAAAAACAAGGAGGAAAAGAACAACACCCATCCAAACGCCTCTGAGATGTCCAATGGGGCTGTTGACATACAAAGATTCGCCCTCAAACTTTGAGGAGCATACTCAACGGGGAAAGACATGTAGAAGCCCCCCTGAGCTCAGGGAGTGAAAATAATAGCATGGCAAGGTCCACTAGTACCAACCAGCTCTGTAACATCTCAGATCACAACCAGAGAGATGAGGATGTTTGATGAACTCAAAGAAGTGATGGCTCAGGTGGTCAGTAAATAACAAGAAATAAGAGAGCAGAAATAAGGAAACTGCGATCAGAAGTGACTGAAATGAAGAGTAGGTGATATAAAAAAAAGTCACTAGAAGGTCGTAGCAGCCGGGTAATAGCAGCTGAGGGAAAGACAGATGAGCACCTCTAGGAAAGGGAAGAACAAAACGTCTGAAGAGAAATAAACAGCACACCAGAGGGCTATGGGATGAGGTCAAGGAAAACATATGAGCCATGAGTCCCTAAAAACATGACGGTAAATTTGATGAAGGAACACTCAATAGACATCTAAAGCTACAGAGCTCAAAGAATCATAGATAAGAATTTATAGAGTTGAGAGTTGAGAGCAGACACTGAGATTCTAGAGGCCTATAAGGGTCCCAGTGAAAATAGACCTAAATAGAAAAACTCCAAGGCACATAATGATCAGAACAACAAAAGGCAAAGAGGAGACTCTTGAAAACAACAAGATTTATAAAACGGAACTTACATACAAAAGAAAGTGTCTACGGTTCACAGCAGATCTATCTAATGATATTCTACAGGTCAGAAGAGGATGGAGGAAGAAAGTACACGAACTCAGTACAATGAACTCCTCACCCAGAATACTCTCTCCAGCTAGAGTCTCATTCTTATCAGAAGGAATGAGGGAGAGATTCATGGACACACTTAGGGGACTCACAGCCTTGGAGTCAGCTTTGCATGAACCAATAAAAGTCAAGACAAACTTCTCAACATTTACTATCAAGTAGGGAATCATTCAGTCTAATAGAAGAAAAGTTTGTTTATTTCTGGTTTTTATGCTTTTAGATAATGAATCAACGTTTTGTTTATAGTCAATGTTATCTATCACTTAATCACTTAACTTCCCGTTAGTCGTCGATTTGCTCGAGCGGGCGCCAGTAACATCTCCATTTGTCCCTGTCGCGTGCTAGTGTAGCCCAATGGCATCTGTTCGCTCCGGGAACATGAAGGGCCTCAAACCGATCGTTCATGATCTTGACGAAGAAGTCTGACCAAAGCCTTCAGGGTCAGGTGAATGAGACCAGTTGTAGTTACTGGTTTTGGCATATCAAATACACAGCGGATAGCTTGCCAGGCTCTTCCGTGCGGGCGGGCGGAATACTCTCGGTAGCTTGCCAGTCTTTCCGAGAGGGATAGAGGCTTTTGGGGTGACCTCTAATCACCCTTGTAGGTGTTACCATATTTGAACCCTATCAAATATGGTACGACAATTCCAGAAGATGGGTATTTAGTGTCTTATGATGTGTCGCACGGCCACAAGCGGCTGCGCGGGTCCGGAAAGCGTCCTGGAGTGTGGCGAGACGGCTGGGTAGTGGAAGTCGTGTCCAATGTTATCTATATGTCTAATCAAATGATCTTGTGACATTTACATTTTTCCTTTTACTTATTGATACAGATACGTAAGCAATAGCCATAACATAATATTCCCTAACATAAAACTATTGCTACCTTTTTAGGATAAAAACACATTTTTATACTGTCACAGACTTATTCAGATTTTCCTTTATTTTTTAAAAAATTCCCCTTTCTCCAGCCATACTAAATTATATATTTGTAGAAAATATCATGTGAATTTTAAAATGTATTGGCATAGAATTATTCATACTATTAATTTTTTATTTATATACCTGTATAAACAAAAAATAGAGTTTTAAAACTTTTTATCAACTTATCATTGATTTACAATCTTGTGGAATTTAGTATGGGTGTGTGTGTGGTTTTGTATGTGTGTGTAGATGCTACACAATCAAAAGAAAAATCTTTCATATGCGGGGCATAAAGAAATATAGTAAGGGAACAGCAAGTGACCTAAGGCATCAAAACTGAAGATTTGGTCTACAAATCTGAGTCTACCTGGGGTGTACAGGAAAAGGGGGGTATGGAGAAGGGGGTAGGAGTGGGAATGGGACAATGGTGGAAGGAAGAAAGCCATCTGGTGGTGGGTGTGCTGTTGGAATGATGGATGCATAAAAACTGTTATTAACAGAATTTCAAATCACCATAAGTCAATAAAGATGATGAAGAGAGCGAGAGGGAGGGAGGAATGAAGGAAGGAAGAAAGGAAGGAAGGAAGGAAGGAAGGAAGGAAGGAAGGAAGGAAGGAAGGAAGGGGATAGAGGGAGGGAGGAAGGGACAATGAGAGGAAGGACAGGAGGGAAGGAGGAAGGGAGGGAGGGAGGAAGGGAGGGAGGAAGGAAGAAGGAAGGAAGGAAGGAAGGAAGGAGGGAGGGAGGGAGGGAGGAAGGGAGGGAGGAAGGGAGGGAGGAAGGGAGGAGGGAAGGAGGGAGGGAGAAAGGAAGGGAGGGAGAGAGGGAGGAGGGAGGGAGGAGGGGAGAAAGGAAGGAAGGAAAAAAGGGAGGGAGGGGGAGGGAGGAAGGAAGGAAAGGCAGAAAGAAGCAAGGAAGGGAGGGAGGGAGGGAGGGAGGGAGGAAGGAAGAAGGAAGGAAGGAAGGAAGGAAGGAGGGAGGGAGGGAGGGAGGAAGGGAGGGAGGAAGGGAGGGAGGAAGGGAGGAGGGAAGGAGGGAGGGAGAAAGGAAGGGAGGGAGAGAGGGAGGAGGGAGGGAGGAGGGGAGAAAGGAAGGAAGGAAAAAAGGGAGGGAGGGGGAGGGAGGAAGGAAGGAAAGGCAGAAAGAAGCAAGGAAGGGAGGGAGGGAGGGAGGGAGGGAGGGAGGGAGGGAGGGAGGGAGGAAGGGAGGGAGGGTGAGTCACCATGCAGGAGTGTAGGGCTATGGCACAGGGGTTCTGTCTGGTCTGGTAAGTGACAATGAGGACCCCACTGGGGCAGGGTGTCAGGAGCGACCTGGCTCCCTCTGACCTGGGAAGGTCACCTGACTTTTTACTCTGAACTTTCTGGTTTTGCATCTTATGCATGTACCCCCTCTTCATAAACCCAGTGAACCCCAAGTTAGAGAGATCACCAGTCAGCGATCAGAGGGGAGGGTCGGCACCTGGGAATTGCTTGGATCCAAATCTCCCATTTAGAGAGAGGGTCCAGTCCTGAATTGGGGGCACCAAGAACTGGGTTTGGGAGCGGTTCCGCAAGGCTGCTGGGTTTGTGCTCAGGGGCAGTATGAGGGAGGGAGACCAGGGGACAGGAGGGGTGCGGGGAGCCACCCACTGGAAGGAGAGCAGAGGCCCAGCAGAGCAGTGGGTTCTTGCTGCCAGGGCCACAGGAGGTGGGGGGTGGGCTCAGGGGAGGTACTGACTTTGAGAGATGCGGGTAAATCCATCTTCAGTCTGATTGGTTGGAACCGGCTGTCCTCCACTCTGCCTCATGGACCGGACAGGCGCGGTTGGCTTCCAGAGATGATCCCCACTGAGAAAGAAAGAGACCCTCTCCCACCTCATGCACCTCCTGTTGTGTGAGCTTGGACAAGTCTCTCAACCTCTCTGAGCTTCGGTATTTGGTGAAAGAGGATTCGGAGGAGTGGGGCTAATCAATCCTGGCTTTACTTCCAATCACGACTGCTGAAGCTGATAACACTGGCCCCTTGGAGACCATCACAGATCCACAGATTGCTTTTTTTTTTTAAATTTTTATTAGTGAGACACCATGAGGTACAGTTGTAGACTTACAAATTTTGTGCTTGGGTTTTAATTATACAATGATCAATACCCATCCCTCCACCAGTGCCCATTTCCCACCACCACGGGTCCCAGTATCCCTCCCACCCCCCATCCCCCCCCATCCCACCCTGCCTCTGTGACAGGGCATTCCCCTCTGTTCTCTCTCTCCTTTGGGTGTTGTGGTTTGCAAAAGAGGCATTGAGTGGCAATCATGTTCGGTCTATAGTCTACTTTCAGCATGCTTCTCCCATCCTGGGAGGATCCTCCCAACACCCTTTATTTGGTGCTCCCTTCTCTATCTGAGCTGCCTTTTCCCCTAACACGTGTGGCTGGCCTCCAAGTCATGAAGCAAAATTCCTGGTACTAATCTCGGCCACTCCTGGGCGTTAGTCTCCCATTTTGTTGCTTTATGTTTCCCAGATGAATGCAATCTTTCACAGAAAGATTGTTCCGGATCTTTAGCAATAAATACAGTTTCCTGGAACTCCGACTGCAGATGTTCGGCTCCTATTCCCATTCTGCAGATGGGAACGTTGAGGCTTCATTCAATAAGGGCTCAGTCCTGGCGGCTTCCCGAGGCGGGCCCGGCTCCCAGTCAGGACACCATCCTGGAGGGGTGGGGAAAGGGGAAAGTGGGGGAGGTCACTCCTGTTTCGGCCCTCCGCAGCTGGGGGTGGAACCCCAACGCCAGAGCGAGGGGGCTTTGGGGCTTAATGGGGTTAGGAAAGAGGGCACCTTTGTCTTCAGGAAGTCCACGACCGACCAGGGTTTGTGCATTCAAAGCTTCGAGGGGAGTAGCAGGGAAACTAGAATCAAACCCAGCAGAGTGTCCACGCCTGGGGGGGGGTGTGAATTGCCTCCAGGCAGTGCTCAGCATCCCCGGGGCTGCTCCCCCAAATACTCAGCCAACCTGCCCAGAAGCTTTTGTGCTCAGGGCCTGGGGAAGATTGGGGGATTACACCCGCTGGTCCTGGGGTCAGCAAGCCAGGCAGTGGCAGGGATGGAAAATGGGGTCTTGCCCTGAGCTGACTTTCCCATCCCATGCCCATGTTTGAAGTCCCCTGTATCTGACACAGGTCATGCCTACTTCCTGCCGCCCCAGGACCCCACCAGGCCCCTTCTGGGGTGCACGTGGATTTGTCGGCAACCCATGAGGAACTGTGAGAGTGGGCACTGCATCAAGGGGAGGAAGTAGGATGGTCCCCGCCCCTGTCCCCATTCCTACCCCAGCCCCCTCCCCCCCAACCCACCCCCAACCTGCCTTCGGCCCTGTAGGCGACCCGTGATTGATCACTGATACTGGGAGGTGGGCAAAACAGGAGCTTTGCACAAAGTGGCTGTTTCCCAGGAAAGTCAGAGTCCCCCCCCACCCCCAGACAGGGGCTCCCCACCCCATCCGCATGGAATGTGACAAGGTCCTCTAGAGAAACCCAGAAACCCGGAGTCTCCCACTTTGCGGCTGATCTGGGGGTAGATGCTGGCCTTGGCTGTCTTGCAGGGAGATAGGGTGAGGATTGCTTGGGCAGCCCAGCTCTGCCTGCAGATCTGATCCCAGGGCCGTGCCAGGCCTCCGCGGGCACCAGTGACCAGGAACCCTGAGTCAGAGAACACAAGGTCCTGGGGGTGATGAGGGAAGATAGGCAGCAGGGCTGCACCCCGCTCTGAGGCTGGACTCGCTCCACCCTGTCTCATCCCATGCCCCCTGGACAGGGCCCTAGGCCTGGCCTTCCTTGCTGCACTGTGACCCATCACCGCATAGAAGGTCCCCAAGCCCTGTGCCCTGGGAAGGCCAATATGCCGTTTTTCCAAGGGGTTCACCCACCAGGGAGAGTGGAGAGTTGTGAGAATGAGTTCAAGGCTGCCAGGGCCAGCTCCCCAAGAGTGGGGTCACTCAGGGTGGGGGGGGTGGAAACTCACCCCAGTCTGCACAGGGGGCTTGGCAGGGGGAGTCTGACCCCCACCTCCACCAGCCTCCCTCTGTCCCCTATGTCTCTGCAGGCGTCTTCAATGCTCTGAGACTCTAGGGTAGGGACAAGGAAGCAGGACCCCTCTACACGCGTGGTCCCCAGCTCAGGGATGATGTGTGTTTGGGGGGTAGGGAAGGGACATGGGGGTCCCACCTGCAGGCTCCGTTCTTCAGCAGGGTTTAACTGCCAGTGAAGATTTTCTCTTTCTCTTTTTCTTCTTGTTTTAAATCGGGTGTTTATAATTCCAATTGGTGTAAAATTTCCTGATGGTTAACACATCACGTTACTGACACTTTTGAATGAATGACTCATGCCTGAATAATTGACTCGCTTTGTAATTTGGGAAGCATAATCACATTTATGAGTCCCCCGGGTGGAGGGGTTATATTGTTGTGCATAAAAAGCAGATAAATCATAAAGGCAAAAATCTGCAAACACTCCCGTTAGCCTTTGTCCCTCCATGAAGGCTGGCCCCTTAAAAGCCCTCGGCTTCCAGGGACCGCGCGAGAACGTCCACAGTGGGGTTCCCTCTGGTCCTCATGCAAGAAGTGCAGGCTGGACGCCCCCACCCCATCGGTGTCCAATGGGCTGCCCACACTCCCCATCCCACTCCCCACCCCCTTCTCCATCCACCCCAGCTTCTCCTTCCAGCCTTTAACCACCCCGGCCACACTGACATTGGGTTCTTTGTGGCCCCGATGTGGAACCCCATCAAGAAGAAACTCGCAATTAAGCCAGATTCGATTACAAGCAGCATCCACCAATAATAAATAAGTGTATGGCCAACTTAGGGTTCAACGAACCCACAATATGATCCTAATAAGAACTGACAAGGGTCTTTTTTTTTATTTTTTTTTTTTTAGTGGTTGAGAGTCAACTATTATTATTTTGTTTGAACTACACACATGCATGCATTTTTCAGCATATCTATTTTTAAGGGCCAAAAGTACACAGAACAGAGCCGAGCAGGCAGGCTCCAGCCGATGCTGTTTTGTGCCGAAGTCTAATTGTATTTTTATGTGCTGCGGATTTGAAATCTAGAAGTCCTGGGATTTTAAGCCTCAGGTCCTTTTCCCACTTTTCCAGAGTACTGTAAATTAGTTTAGTATGCTGGAAAGAACCCCTAATTGTAACTGCTCTTGTCGACATATCAACTTGAGGCCGCACAGAGCTGGCTTTGGGACCGCTGCCCTTGGTTTTGTAGTTACAGCGCATTTTAAGGACCTGACAGGTCCCGTGCTAAGATGTTCTGAATTAGATTTGAATTACAACCGCTAAATGCCCTTGTCAAAGATCGTTAGTCCTGACACTCGCCATGTACCTTGAGCTGACTGTTCTGATAGAAGGCCCACGGGCTGAGACAAAGACATGCCCCCAAGTTTCATTCCGAATTGTCAAAACGTAATTGAGTTAAAAAGAGCAACTACAGCCTAAGAATTGCAATCTTTGCTGCTTCTTTTTGCTTTGAAATAAATCCAAGGGACAATTTAGCGGCATCAGAGGCGCAAAATGAGAAGAGCCGTTTTCCACCAGGCTCTGGGGCTCTTGGAAACAGAGTGTCCGGCCCCAAGGTTGCGCCACCGGCTGCCAGCACTGTGCAAGCTGGCTCGCGGGCTGCTTCCCTGGTGCAAAAAAAGGAGGAACTGGCAGGACCCAGAGGCAGTGGTGCCGGCACTTGGTTGTCACTCAGCAGTAGGTGGTAGCAGGGGCATAAAGGAAGCAGGGGACAGGCAGACACAGGCAGAGAGCAAGGCGGGACATTGGGGTGAGGTCACCTGGCTGGAGCCTCTTGCTGCTGCCAGATACGACACCTGTGTCCACCCCCCACCCTAGTCCTCTTTCCGGAGCCTCCAGCCCCTCACTGGCACACACGGGGTGGCCAGAATACACCTCAGAGTATCCACTGAGGCCAGGCCTTTGCTTTCCATAGAGGGTCACTCACAATAGGACTTCATGAATTTTCAACCCAATCCAGAGAGGGCCTGGATGGAGGTCAGTAATCCCGGCACAAGAGTGTTGGCAGCAGACAGGCACGGGGCGCCCACTGAGCTCACGGATGTAGGGGACTGCAGAGGATGGGAGAGCACCTGTCTTTGCTGCCCCACTCACCCCGGTGCAGAGTTCAAATCCATCAGTCAGCCTCAAGCGACCCCAGCACCACTGGGTATCGCCCTGGAGACCCCCTGGGAACAACTGGGCTGGCGCAGCACTGGGTCTGCAGGCTGAGCTTTGAACTGACTGTCTCCAGAAGTGGCCCCCAAGCACTTTCTGGGAGGAGCCCCCCCCCAAAACATCACTGTCACTGTAACTGTCCTCCCGTTGTTCATCGATTTTCTCAAGCGGGCCCCGTAACATCTCCATCGTGAAACTTTGTTGTTACTGTGTTTGGAATTTAGCTGTGACTGAATTCAACAGTTCCCTTGCAGAAGATTTTGTTTTGGGGGGCGGGAGGGAGGTGTTTGGGACACATCTGGTGGTTTTTACAGGTGAGTCCTGGCTCTGCATTCAGTAATGACTCCTCATGGTGCTCAGGGGACCATAAAGGATGCAGGGATGGAACCTGGGTCAGCCCCGAGCCAGGCAAGCACCCTACCCACCCTACTATTACTCTGACCCTTGCAGACATTCTTATCTTTTTGTTTTCACAAGGGAAGGCCATTGGGTTGAAAACAGTTTTGATAACCGATCTGCAAAGTGGAACACACACACACTCACTGTCAGATTTAAAAACAAATAATGGGGGGAGGGCATGGCTGGAGACATAGTAGGGCAGGCAAGGCATTCGCAACACACAGCCTGGGTTCTATCCCCGGCACCATAATATGCTACCCAGAGCACCACCAGGAGTGATCCCTGAACACAGAGCAAGGACTAAGTCCTGAACACTGCCAGGTATGACCCAAAACCTGAGGATGGAGAGTTAGAACAGCGGGTAGGACACTTGCCTTCCACTCAGCCAACCCAGGTTCAATCCCTGACACTCCATACAGTCCCCTGAGCCCCACCAGAAGTGATTCCTGAGCACAGAGCCGGAGTTACCCCTGAGCATCACTGGATTTGCCCCAAAACAAACCAAAATATAATTAAAATAATAATTAAATTAATAATAAAAGTCAGGGCCGGAGCGATAGCACAGCGGGTAGGGCGTTTGCCTTGCACATGACCGACCTGGGTTTGATCCCCGGCATCCCATATAGTCCCCCAAGCACCACCAGGAGTAATTCCTGAGTGCAGAGCCAGAAATAACCCCTGAGCATCGCTGGGTGTGACCCAAAAAGCAAATAATAATAATAATAATAAATAAAAGTCAACTATTTGGCATTTCAGAGAGGCAAGTGACTTTCTTAGCTTCCAGATGTCTTAAATTGGGGCCAGAGAGGTAGTACAGAGGGGGAGGTGCTTGTCTTACACACAGTCAACCTGGGTTCTGAGTTTTGGCATTTCATATACTCCCAAAATCTGCCAGGAGTGAGTTCTGAGCACCAAGCCAGGTGTAAGTACTGAGCATAGCCAGGGGTCCCCCCAACCCCCAATTCCCCCGTGTAAACTCAAAAAAGGAGCACAACTGCAGCGGCAGTGGCTCTGTCTCTCCCGCCGCCCGCGTTCGGTAGTCTCACCCTGCTTTCCCCACCCCGGGGAGGTCGATGGCGATGGGCAGGCAAAGGAAGGAAATGAGGGCCAGGCTGGTTAGTCTTAGTTGCAGTTTATTCCAATCCTCTCTCCACCCACTTCTGTCTCTGTCCTCTGCCTCCTCTGCTTCTTCCTCCCCCATGCTTCTTCATTCTCCTTCCTGATCTCCCTTCATCCTCCTTCTCTGGAGTACAAGTTAACAGAGTCTGATTAGGGGGAAAGCTGATTAACTGGTTGGGGAGGAGAGCATAGGGAAGAATTTACAGATAAACACAATGGAATGGAAGTGCCTCAGGAGCACTGTGATGGGTGTAACCTGATAAACCTAAGCTCCTTGTGGAGAAAGGGAGAAAGGACAAAGCAATGTCATCCTACATTCCCCCACCCCCCCAAAAAAAAACAAAAACAAATGGCCTAGGTGGTACATAAGCACATTTTGAAAGCCTTTCCTATGATGTGCATTTAAATATAACCAGGCTCTATTCTCCTGCTGACTCTGAGTAAGAAGGATCCAGGTCAAGCCCAGCTCCACCTCCCACAAGCACCCCCCCACCCCACCCCATCCCTGGCTGGGCTGGGCTTCTCCAGCAGGAGAGGGTGAGCAGGAGAAGGACAGAGAGGGAGGCGGCACTGTGGCCATGAGCTGAGAGCAGGACGCATGCTTTCCCAGTGACAAGTGCCCTCCTCGTCACCACACAAGGTCACGTCAGGAGCCAGGAGGGGTGTCCCGTGCACAGGAACTGTCGGGGCACGGAGGGAAACCAACAGCAGGCTCTCTAATTGCACAGGCAGATTCTTGGCCTTGGGACAAGGAGCACGAATCTGGGCAGCTCCGCATGACAGGGAGAAAAATACCCCAGAGAAGACATTCCAATGGTTTGTTTGGGGAATCCTTTGTCCAGGCACAAAGGACGGGGGTGCGATGAGGTCTCAGCCTGCCTCTCTGTGCTCTGCTAGGGAGCAGCCTTGAGCACCCCGAATTGCTGGCCTGATGGCAGGTGCTGGGTAAGAGAGAAAAAGCAGGTAGCGGGCCCCAACACATAGTTCCCCAGGAAGGGACAGTTCCACTCAGCCTGGAGTTAACCTGGTCAGCTCAGCATCCCTCTCCCCGGTGGAAACTACAGGAAAACATCTCCTAGACTCTCAAATATAGAGCAAGAGAGAGAGTCACAGACGAGCACCTGATCCGAATCTAGGTTTGTGCCTAAGATTCAACACAAAATTTCTTCCAGTTTTAAAAAATAAATCAGGAGTGAGGAGAACTGAAAGGGAGAAGTAGAGTCCCTCTTGGCACACCCAGAGGATGTCAAGCACTGGGGAGATTCCAGCACTTTCTGTCTTAGGGGAGTAAGACCTGCCCCGGAGGACGTGCTAATTCCAGAATTCTCAGCTCCAGGTTGCGGGGGGTGGGGGGGGCGTGGTTGGATGAACTCAAGGAGATACCCCTGAACCCTTTTGGTGGTAGCATCGATTTCCGATTCTATTAGGAAGCCAATGTGGGGGGCGACACTCCCTGCCCCGTCCACGGGGCCTCATTCCAAGGCTTGTCCCCCGCCCGTAGCCCGTGCAGCTGCCACTTAAGCAGACTTATTTTGACACAGTAATTACAGGGCTTGCACGATGCTTTACATTAGAGTATAAAACACTCATTAAATTAAAATTCTTCCATGAAATCATGAAAATAAACAGTCTGTCCAAGCTGGCATCAACAAATTCACGGGGCGCCTCTGCGTTTTCTCAGGCCGCGGAGGCTGCAGACGGTGTTTAAACCGTGAAGTGTGAAGGCCCGAGCGCCTTTGAAGGCCGCATTCTGCTTCTTTTTAAGATTACGGCTTTAATTGTTTTTACAACTTGTAAGATTTTAAAGCTATTAAGCTTCAAAAGTTGGGGAGTGGGTAACTGGAAACGGGGATCCTTGGACCCTGCCTGAGTTCCGGGTGGGGAGGGTAGAAGACCAGCACGGCACCCCCCAGGCCCTTGGGGACCCTGAAAATGCGGAGAGTGGCATGGGTGGACTGTGTTTCTGCAACCAGCCGAGAGAACGCTGACTGCATGTCTGGGAGAGCTGAGCCGGTAGCCGAAGGAGCACACACAGTGCTCCCACCAGCGGGCACAGAGCAGCCGAGCAGGCCGAGAGTTGGGCCTGCCTGAGTCCACCCTCCCGTGGATTCTCATCAGGCACAGCGGTGCCAGGCTCTGACACGGCCTGAACACTGACCACGGCTCCTGCGGGGGGAAACTCCAGCCGGCATCTGAGCCCCACCTTCCCCTCCATACCATACTTGGCCTGGTTTGCTGGGTGACAGTTTGGGCCCCTGGTTGCAGATTGGCTACAGATTCGATCTAGAGCGCCCAATCCCCAGCCCTGAGGCCATCACTCCCATCTGCGGGGACCCCCAGGGTTCCTCCAAGACACATCATGGCCTTCTTGAGCCAGACAGTGTCAGACCCAGGGGACAAGTCATCGAGAAATCAAGTGCCCCCAAACATAACACAGCAAACAGTCCCACAGGACCCTTGTGGAGAATGTGGAAGCAGGAGGCAGGGCAGGGCTTTGGATCAACCTACTGAGAAGACAGGGCAGGAATCAACCCACTGAGAGGGCAGGACTGGGATCAGTCAACTGAGAAGGCCGGGCAGGGCTGGGATCAACCCACTGAGTGGGCAGGACAGCACCAGTTTCAAACCACTGAGAAGGCAGGATGTGGCGTTGCCCAGATCAACCCACTGAGAGGGCAGGGCAACCCCTGGATCAGCCACATCCAGCAGACAACCCACAGATATTTTGGTTCTGTTTCCCTTTGGGGCCACATGTGGCTGTGCTCAGGGCTTCCTCCTGGATCTGTGATCAGGAATCACTCTGGACGGGGCTCAGGGACCATATGGGGCTCTAGGGATTGATCCTGGGTCAGCTGCATGCAAGGCAAGCACCCTATCAGCTATTGCTATCACAACAATCCCCATCCCAAATTTTCTTCCCTAGGTACACAGCTGGGAAGGACCATGTACCCAGGCCTGCACCATAATGTGGCCTCGTTTGGTGAGTGACTGTTTGAGGTCCTGGAGGCAGATCAGAGATTCAGCTGGGAGCTCCCGAGCCCCAGCCCCGTGGCTCTATCTCCATCCGCAGGAACACCCAGAGCCACTCCAGGGACGCGTGTCTGCAATAACAGCTGCAAGGTCGACTCATTTGAGATGCAGTCGAGCAAGAAGGGGAATTCACAGTGTGGGTTCCCCAGGGACAGCTGTAGGGATGAAGAGGTGAGTGATGTAGGAGGTGGTCCTTCAGTTTCCTGTGGGGTCTTGGCAGAAGGGAGTGGAGCAGACAGGTGGCACTGTGGCACCCAGACCGGGGAAATGGCATCTCTGTGCTGCTCTTCCGGACAGGAGGGCAAGAGCAGAGCAGAGTTTGTCTGGCATCAGGAAAGTCCAGTGTGAAGGCATCCCTGAAACCCAGCCCTTCCTTCGGCAGAATCCCCAGCAAGGCCTTGTACGGGCCAAAGGCTTAGGCCAAAAGAGGGAGGGGAAAGAAATCATGGGGAAAGACGGAATAGAAACAAAAGTCCCTAGTGGTGGGTAGGCTGCTCGATGAAGGACAAGCAGGTGGGCAGGAATCAAGCAGGCACAGGAGAATAGGTCCTTGTGATCAGGACATGGCAAGCCCAGGGTCTGAGGGCATCAGGGTCGAACAGGGATGCACACAACTCAAGTTCCCACATCCATCTCCTTTCTTTGGTCAGCCCTGATGGTACTTGGGGAATGTGTGCACTCAGGGAGCAAATCCAGCACACAAGGCATCCAGCCCTGTGGGCTGTGTCCCCAGCCCCTGCCTTTCTTGGGGTGCTGGGGGGATCCAATCGGAGGGATGGAAGGTGGAGACTGGAACGTGGAGAAGTCAGGGGGAGCAGAGCTGAGGGCTGGAGACAGGAAAAGGGTCTCCTCCACCCAGGTTCTTGGTAGAACCCCGGAGGAGGGTGCTCTGGTCCCAAGTGAGACCCAGAAAATGACATTTGCAGGCAAGGGGATCCCCCAGGAGCTGCTTTTAGCCCTTTCCCTGCTGTGTATCTCTGCTTCATGGGTATACTAACTCCACGACAGATCCTGTAAGGATCCTCCAAGCCAAGGACAACACACTCACCCAGAAGAGAAAAACTTGCAGGATGGCGGGAGGTCTGGAGTGGTAAAAACCTGAGTTCAAGTCCTGGGTGCACTGGTTTGGGACCATGTGATCTTTGGAAGGTCGGCGTAGTGGCCCAGACTTCACAGTTTCCACAAAACAAGTGCAGGGATAGCGCCCCTGCCCTCAGGATAGTTTAACGTTCAGAGCAACTGAGGACCATGATATCAATTTGAAATTTATCAACATTATTTTGTTCCCTAAAGGTTCGGCCCTTGTCAGGACGAAGCCAGAAGTGGTTGAGCCCAGTGAAACCCGTCATTAATTCTGCACTGCATTTGTGCTTGATGAAGTTTCTGATGCAGAGCAGGGAAGTCTGTGGGGGCCTGCAAGGGACCCAGAACTGAGCCCGCAGCAAAGGAGGCACCAGCCAAGGCTCTAAAACTCTCTCCCGAACAAAAAGGTATGCCCTGCCACAGAGGCAGGATTGGATGGAGGGGCCTGGGGGTGGGAGAGATACTGGAAGACCCGTGCTGGTGGAAGATGGGCACTGGTGGAGGGATGGGTATTTTATCATTGTATAATTGAAGCCCAAGCATAAAAATTTGTAAGTCTACAACTGTACCTCATGGTGTCTTACTAATAAAAATTAAAAAGAAAACAAAAAATAAATTAAATAAATAAATAAAAATAAAACTCTCTCCCATCTCGTGCTGGACGACCGTGACTGAGTCCACCACTGAAGTTTTGCTGCTTGGCGTCTGGGAGGACTGAACCCCATTTTGGGAGGAGGCATCTGGGAGCCTCTGACTGGCAGCAGAGCTTATGGTAGTCTTGCCAATTGTTCTGGTTCCACATCAGAAAACCACAACCCAACCATTCCCTTCTCTGCAGAATATTTATTTATTTATTTATTTATTTAGCTTTTGTGGGTCACACCCAGCTATGCTAGGGGTTACTACTACCTCTGCTAACTCAGAAATTAGTCCTGGTAGTGCTTGGGGGACCATATGGGATGCTGGGGGTCAAACCCGGGTCAGCTGCGTGTCCCCACTGCTATTCGTCCAGCTCCCTGCAGAGTATTTACTAGTTGCACAAAAGTGAGGCACATTGCTCTATGCACAGACTGGGGTTGGCGAGAACAACTGGGAACTCTTTCAGCCTTCTGAGCTCAGAGAGGAAGCCGTGGACAAGGAGGAATAGTGGAACGGGTGGCCATGCAAGGAAGCACAACAGGGTTGGTGACCGAATGAAAGTGTTTCTGACTGAACAGCACAGAAAAAGAGCCTGTAGAGATGGCCTTCTCACTAAACTTCTGACAGTAGTTTAGTGAGAAGCTACTTCGCCATAAGAGAGGACCCAAGAAGACAAGGGTTTGTGATTTCCTGACACCATCTCTCCGATGGCCAGGCCTAGGCTGGGCACGCCGCTAACAGTTTCTACAAAATTACCCACTTACCTAGCCAGTCCCTGGCAGCAGAATGAGAGGCACAGGAAGCAGAGTAAGCATGTGATTAATGTGTGTGTGTGTGTGTGTGTGTGTGTGTGTGTGTGTGTGTGTGTGTTGGGAGGGGGCTGGGAGGAGGCTGGGAAGAGAAATTAGAATGTCTTCAGGAATTCGCTCCTGCAAGTGGATTCTGCGTGATTTTGATTTTTCAAATATTGCCCGCCTGAACATTTATTGCTCTTGAAACGATGAAATATGAAAAGGTGAGTACAAAGCTGAAGTTGACCTCAGGGCACATTGCCCATCCACCCACTCCTTCTCCTCTCTGCTTCCTTGGACCCCCAGCTATGTGCCCCACCTCCTGTGAAAAAAGATCACCACAAAACTTCTGATTCCACAGGTCAAGATTTGGGGCCTCCAAGTGCTCAAGAATAGACAACTGGTTAAAGAAACTGTGGTACGTCTACACAATGAAATACTATGCAGCTGTTAGGAGAGAGGATGTCATTAAATTTGCTTATAAGTGGATGGACATGGAGAGTGTCATGCTAAGTGAAATGAGTCAAAAAGAGAGGGACAGACATAGAAGGACTGTACTCATTTGTGGAATATAAAATAACGTAATATGAGACTGACACCCAAGAACAGTAGACACAAAGGCCAGGAATATTGTTCCATGGTTGAAAGCCTGCCTCATGAGCTGGGGGAGAAGGCAGCTGGCATAGAGAAGGGATAATTGAGTCAATGATGGTTGGAGGAATCGTTTGGGATGGGAGATGTGTACCGAAAGTAAATAAAGAACCAAACGTGATAACCTCTCTGTACTGCAAACCATAATGCCCAAAAGTAGAGAGAGAGTATGGGGGAAATTGTCTGCCATAGAGGCAGGGGCAGGGTTGAAAATGTAGGGAGAAATTGGGGACATTGGTGGTGGAGAATGTGCACTGGTGGAGGGATGGGTGTTTGATCATTGTATGACTGAAATTCAAACATGAAAGTTTTGTAACTATTGTTAAAAAAATTGGGGCCCTGCCCCTCTAGCACTCAGCAGTCAGGAGAACTGAAAACTAGTGCAAGCCCCCTGCTTGTCCATCTGTAAAATGGGGCTAATATCCAACTCATTAGATGCCCATAGATGCCTCCCACGCTCTCCTATGAACCCAACTCCAGATCCTGCAAGCCTCGTCGGGTCCCACACATAGCCCTCGGCAAACAGAAGTCCAACCTGAAGGCTCAAGGTCTGGACTGGGGGTCAAATTTGGGTTCAGCTCAAAATTGTGGGTGTGGGGAGTGACGGGTATGGTCGCAGGGCTGGGGGGCACCAGGCAGCCTAGGCTGACACCTCCCCATCTGCCCCACGAGCAAACTGGCCCGACAAATGCACACCCCAGGGAGATAGAAATGAAATTTGGGGTTATTCCTAATAAAATGAAGGGGGAGGCCCACTGGGAGCCTCCCCCAAACTCCTTCAAACAAGGTTCCAGACTCAGGGTTGCGAGCTCAGGTCACGGGGAACTGGACACACAGCCCTTGCAAACCACAGGTCCAGACCACGGGCTTGAGGACTTAAGATTGCTCTGCGGGGTGACATTTTGACTTCTCTCCATGATTCAGGGCATGGGGCATGAAGGCAACTTGCAGCCGAGCTTGAAAGGGAAACCAGCCCGACTCAAATGCACAAGCCAAGAACACAGAAACGAAACTTTGGGCTTTTTCTAACAGAATGGCGGGGGGGCAGGGTAGGGAAGGAGGGGGCGTGGGAATGGGAAAAGGGATCAGTTAAGGCACCCAGTGCCCAGCTAATTCTTTTTTAGCTTTTAGGTAGCATGCACAGATGTGTCGGGAGTGGGGGACAGGTCCTCAGGGACCTGAGGACCCTCAGACCCTCAGTGGGGTTTCCAAACAAAACTCGGGGACTCCACACAGTGCTGGGGACCCAATGCAGGGTTCAGGCATGCCAATGGTTCATGAAGGTCTGCCACTGAGACATCCTCAGCCCTTCCTGGTACCCATCTAAGAGAAAGTTGGCATATAGCGTTTCTCTGAGCTAAATACCCCCTTCCCAGTCCACTCTGGAAAACATCAGGAATTCTGTTATGCATTCTAAAACATCTTTAGGAGGAACAGATTCATGAGAAATAGCACCCCCGGGGCTAGCGTACCCTCTCCATCCATGTCTGTCTGTCTGTCTCTCTCTCTCTGTTTTCCACCCACTCCATCTCAAAACTCGCTCTTTTTGAAACCGGTCCTTGCATATTTTCCCAGGAGCCTGAAGTTGTGGGCTGCTGTTTTTTCCCCTTCACGTCCGAGATTGACATTAGCCGCAAGGGGCTCTGGGAAAGTCATTTTAACCGGGGATGCTGCAATTCCAACCAGAAAGGAGGCTCTGTTTCCAGGGAGAGGAGGGGGAGGGACCTGTATGTCTCCTGTGGAAAGGGCCATGGCACTGGGACTCTGATGGAAAGAAATCAACCAAAGAGACTTTACATATTAAAATCCTTATTATTTATGACAATAATGTGTTGAGAACAAGCATCCGAAAGAGAATAAATTAGTTGACCAAGTTACAGGGTACACTCAATAAAATATTATGCAGTCACTAAAAATTATTCTTAAGGAAACTATGCAGCAGCATGGAAAAATGCTTATACTCCTAGGTTCGGTGAAAATGCAGAATTGACCAGCCCCTCTGCTTATGGCTAAACCATGTACAATATATAGGCAGGCGGAAAAATTCTGATAGGACCGAAGAGACTGGCCCAGATGGGGTGCTGGCCATAAACTATTCTCTCTTTATTTCAAAATTTTCTGCTATGTTGGCAGATTATTTTTTCCAATAAAAAGAAGCTATACATAAAAAAATTAAATTATCCCCAAAGCGTAGCAGAAAATAGAATCAAATACTTGCCAGGCTCCTGGAAGAGTGGTTATTTTCTCAGCTTTGAAGCCAAAGAGAAAATTGTAAAGGCAAAGGCATGCTCGTCTGATGAAACAAACTATAAACATCCAGCCAAACACAACCTTTAACCAATCTGCCTTCTTTAGCAGAAGAAAGCTTTTTAGCAGGACACGAGCTGCTGGCAAAGTTCTGCTGCAGCCAGGGCTTGCTGGCAGGAGCTGTAAGCGTGGTCTGTGTACAGGATGCTTTGGCAACGGACTTCAAGAGCCGTGGGTGTAATCCCCAGTGTCAGCCTGGCGTGACCATCCTGGAGACAGTGGCTGAAGCACCACTTGGCAGAGAGATACAGATGACTTTCCTGCAGCCTGGACTATGACATCCACACCTGAACAGGCCTGCTGAGGGCAGGACAATGCCACAGACTAGGAAGGGGCTTCACCATCATAATAGATGCTGAAGAGATGGACTTCATGGGCCATCTGTCCAGCTAGTATTTATTGAGCACTTACTGCATACCAGGTTCTGTGGATAAATGCAGAACTCCAGGTACTTGGGTGGGGGAGGAAAGCACAGAGAAGAAGCTAGTGTAATGTGTAACATCAGGATTGTGTGCACATGTTTACATGTGTGCAGTGTGTACATGTAGGTTGTGTGTGCATGCGCACATGTGCTGTATGCTGCATGCATTGTGTTAAATGTGCATTTACATGTGGGTTATGTGTACATGTGTGCTATGTGTGCTTCCAAGATGTATATTCATGTGCATTATGAATGTTATGTGTAAACACATGTTATTGTTCACGCATTTTGTTGATAGGTGTTGGGTGTTGTGAGTTGGTGTGTGTTGTGTGTACATTGTATTGTGCATGTATGTGCATGCATGCTATGTGCCCATGTTGTGCTGTCAATATATTGTGAGAGGGTGTGCATACATGTACACAGTGCTACGTGCACATGCATGTGTGTTGTGGCTGGGCATCTGTGTTGTGTGTACATGTGTTATATGTGCTTGTGTGTTGTGTGTACATGTGTATTTTGTGTGCATATATATGGTGATATGTGTTCTGTGTGTGCAGCTGTGCCATGAGGGGACCTGTGTGTTGCATATGATGTGGAAGCAGCGAACCAGAACTGTTCAAGGCAGAACTGAGACTGATTTCCCCTCGCTTAATCCTCCACTCTTCAAAGTTTTTTTTGTTTTGTTTTGGTTTGGGGGCCACATGCAGGGATGACTGGGGCTTACACCTGGCTCTGTGCTCAGGGATCATGCCCGGCAGGCTTTGGGGGATCATATGCAGTGCCAGGGATCAAATCTAGGTCAGCTGTGTACAAGGTAAATGCTCTACCTGCTGTACTATTACTCTGGCCTCCCAAAGGTTTTTTTGCTTGTTTGTTTTAATAGTTGTAGATTGCTACTAAAAGAGGCTGCAAAACTTCCAGAATAATCACATCCTCTCCATGTCAGAGCATAGAAAACTGAGAAGGGTGTGTCTGAGTCTTTAAAGAAAATGCAACTTCACTCCAAAAACTGGACATTTCAATGCAAAATTAGGAGCAAAGGCCACTGCCAAGTGGAAAATGTGACCAGTGCTTTGAGAAACAGAATTTTTCATTTCATTTTTGTATAATCTGAAGTCCAGAAAAGTGAACAATAGTTTCTGCTAAATACTATTATTCTCATTACATATGTTTAACATTAATTAAATCTATCTGATTTTGCCTGTTTCTTTTGCCTTTAAAAAATTCTCCCTTTCTGGGACCCTCCTTCACTACTGGTGGGAATGCCGACTGGTTCAGCCCTTTTGGAAAACAGTATGGACGATTCTCAAAAAATTAGAAATTAAGCTCCCATTAGACCCTGCAATACACTCCTAGGAATATATTCCAGAGAAGCAAAAAAGTATAGTCAAAGTGACATCTGCACTTGTTTGTTCATTGCAGCACTCTTTACAATAGCCAGAATCTGGAAAAAACCTGAGTGCCCGAGAACAGATGACTGATTAAAGAAACTTTGGTACATCTACACAATGGAGTACTATGTAGCCGTTAGAAAAGATGAAGTCATGAAATTTACATACAAGTGGTATTACATGGAAAGTATCATGTTAAACGAAATGAGTCAGAAAGAGAGGGATAGACATAGAAAGATTGCATTCATCTGGGGAACATAAAGTAACAAAATAGGAGACTAACACCCAAGAATGGCCAAGATTAGTACCAGAAATTTTACTCCATGGCTTGGAGGCCAGCCACACATGCTGGGGGAAAAGGCAGCTCAGATAGAGAAGGGAGCACCAAATAAAGGGTGTTGGGAGGATCCTCCCAGGATGGGAGAAGCATGCTGAAAGTAGACTATAGACCAAACATGATTGCCACTCAATGCCTTTTTTGCAAACCACAACACCCAAAAGGAGAAAGAGAACAAAGGTGGGATGGGGGGGATGGGGGGTGGGAGGGATACTGGGATCTGTGGTGGTGGGAAATGGGCACTGGTGGAGGGATGGGTATTTTATCATTGGATAATTAAAACCCAAGCACAAAATTTGTAAGTCTACAACTGTACCTCATGGTGTCTCACTAATAAAAATTAAAAAACAAAACAAAAAAAATGCTCCCTCAAGGACAGACAAAGAATGATGGCACTCATTTGTGGAATATGAAGTAACATAATATGAGATTAACACCCTAAGGACAGTAGAGATAAGGACCAGGAGGATCCCTCCACGGTTTGGAAGCCAGCCTCACATGCTGAGGGTAAAGGCAGTTGAGATGGAGAAGGGACCACTAAATAAATGATGGTTGGAGGGATCACTCAGGATGGAAGATGTGTACTGAAAGTAAACTAAGGACCAACCTCTCAGTATCTGCATTGCAAACCATAAGGCCCAAAATTACAGAGAAAAAAGGAAGGTACCTGCTGCAGAGGCAAGGGGTGGGATGGGGTGGGGGTGGAGGGAGGGATACTGGGAACATTGGTGGTAGAAGTGCACTGGTGGAGGGATGGACGCTCAATCATTGTGTGACTGATAATTAATCATGAAAGTTTGTAACTGTATCTCATGGTGATTCAATAAAAAAGAAAATGCTCCCTTGAGTTATCCAGCCCACACTTCCCTTCCCTTTGAGCTTGTTCCTTTAGACATTCATCTTTTGTCAGTTGATTTTTTTTCTTTCTTTTTGGGTCACACCGGCGATGCACAGGGGATACTCTTGGTTCATGCACTCAGGAATTACTCCTGGCTGTGCTTGGGGGACCATTTAGGATGCAGGGAATGAAATCTGGGTCGGCCGCGTGCAAGGCAAAGGCCCTACCCGCTGTGCTATGGCTCCAGCCCCTTGTCAATTACGTTTTTGACAAGAATTTTTTTCTAGCTTGGGGCTTGTCTGTTTGCCTTTTGTGGAATCTTGATTAGCAAAACATTTTTTTAAGCTTTATGACTTTTAGGTAATAAAAATTTCTTCAAGAAAATCCCCCAAATCACAAATTTCCAAGAAAATATTGATAACATTGACATTATTGGAATGCTATCATATGGCCAGGGAGATGCTTCAGAGGTGGGGTGAAACACAATCTTTGCTCTGCCAAGCATGGTCTTCAGGAAAAGTCTTGGCTATTCTTGGTTTTTAGTGGGGGGTTTTATGTATAAAATTTAAAAGCTGTCAAATTTATTCAAAAAAGAAAACCAGGGTAGTGATAAAAATGTCATTGAAATGACAAATCACCTTGGAGAGAGTTGACATCTTTCTAATTCTGTCTCCCCCCCTCCCCATAATATCTCCTCTGGAGATATTATGTCCCTCTGTTTACTTAGATATATTTATGTCTTTTTTCACATTTTTCCTATTTTCCTACTTAGTCTTGATCTATTTTGCTTGTTCTAGTTGCTTTGCTCCTTTTTGTTGTTGCTGCCTCAGATGTTATGATTTTCTTGCACTGTTGAGATGGAGATGTACAATAAACAGGAATATATTGGATTTCTTTTTTATCTCTTGTATTAAATGCTTGGGTTGCATTTAATTCAAGAACAAGCTGCCAGAAGAACATTCCACAAACTGGTGACTTCAGCAAGAACAGTGATTTGGGGTGGGGATGGGGGTGGAGGTTTGGGTCATACCCAGAAGTGCTCAGCGCTTACTCATGGTTCTACATTCAGGAATCACTCCTGGCAGGGACCAGATGGGATATTGGAGATCAAAAGTGGGTAGGCCATGTGCAACACAAAATCCCTGCCAGCTGTACTATAGCTCTGCCCTTGAACTTGGGATTTTAGAATTGTAAAAATAAATAAACAAGCAAGTAAATCACTTCTCTGAGCCCCTAGTAATACAATGGGTAGGGAGGACGTTTGCCTTGTGCGTGGCCAATCCAGGTTTATTCCCCAGCATCCCATAAGGTTCCCGAGCACCACCAGGAATAATTCCTGAGTGCAGAGCCAGGAGTAACCCCTGTGCATCACCAGGTGTGGCAAAACATACAAAACAAAACAAACTAACAAATCACTCCTCTGTGGCCAAAGAGATAGTATAGTTGGTAGGATGATTGCCTTGCACACAGCCAACTCAGGCTTGATCCCAACCATCCCACATGGTCCCCGGAGCCCTTCTAGGAGTGATCCCTGAGCACCACCGGGTGTGACTCCAAAACCCAAAAAACAATAAACAAAAATGCAAGCTGTGCTTACAGCCTGTCCCTTTTCCTTCAAGGACACCAACCCCATGAGATTATTACTCCACTCTTTCGCCCTCCTTTCCCCTTAATCGCCTCTTAAAGTACTTATTTCCAAATGCCTCTCCCTAGGGACTGGGGCTTTAGTAAAATCGCGCTCAATCTTTGACATCTAGCAAATGTGCTCAACTCCCTAATTCTGAAAGTCCTATTTCCTTCCTTCCTCCTTCCTTTGCAATATTTATAGCCTTTTTTTGTTCTTTTCTGACTTTCTGCATTGACAAAGGCTTCCGGTAAAATGTCAAATAGAAGCAATAAAGCAGATATTTGTCTTCTTCCTGATTTTTAATTTGTTTTGTTTATTAATTTTTTTTTGCATGGAAGTAGGGAACACAGCCAGTTGACCTTGGAGATAATCATATAGTCTGTCTGTTTAGCTGTTTAACCTGGTGAATTGTCCTAATATAGGGTAATTTTGCTTCAGTCTGGAACATATTTAATTTTATCAGCGTACATCTTTCTTAATTTTTCTTTCATACATTTCTGGATGTTGCTTGCTAATATTCTGTTTAGGATATTTACATTTCTATGATGTTGACCTAGCATTGGGAAAGACAAGTTAGGAGAGGCTGCTAAAAATCTCAGGGCTGGGACAAATGGAGACATTACTGGCACCTGCTTGAGTAAATTGGGATGACAGCGATACAGTGACGGTGATATTGACCTATAACTTTCCCAAACTTTAAACTGCTTAAAATAACATGTGGGGCAGGGACATTGGTACAAGTGTGGAGGAGACCTTGGGCCCATCTTTTGTGCCACCTGGCGACGTCTGTGTCTGAGAGTGTCCTCTGACTTGGCACTTTGCCCTGGGCCACCCCCTCCCTGCAGGACAGCCTCCCACTCCTCCCAAGACACAGTGCTGGGTCTTCCAGATGGCAGAGAAGGAGGCTCTGGGGTCATAACGTCCTGGGGAGGAAAGCCGGCCCTGGTCTAGAGGACAAAGAAGCTATCAGACATCAAGGGAAACTGAGTCTGGGCAGCCCCACAGCCTGCGTCTGACCTTCCCTCTTTTCCTGGCTTCGGTGGTGTGAGCAGGCGGGAATGGGGGTGCAGGCGGGCACTGTCTCCCCTCCTTTGTGGCCAAGGCGAGCTGCATGGAGGCATCTTGGGGAACCGAAGGATCCCAGTTTGGAGCCCTAAACCCTGGCGACCCCAGGCTGTGGAAGAGCCGCGGAGGGAGCCTGTGAGAGAGGGCTGATGCAATCAGCATGCTTGGGAACATTCTTGGAACCTCTGTGCCCCACGGAGTCCTCAATTACGGCCACAGGCCTGCTCTGAAGTGGTTCCGGGCATGACTGCCGAGCAATTGCCCCGTTCTATCTTGGGATGCCAATCTGGGGGCCGAGCGCCCAGCCACAAGAGGTTGCAACCAAAGCGATGCTTTTTTTCCGTTAGCACAAAGCCAGTCTGAAATGCACACATTTGGCCTCGGACAGTGAGCGCGGCCAAGAATGTAGTGAGTTCCTAGTTGGAAACCTGCCTCGTGAGCTGGGGGAGAAGGCAGCTGGCATAGAGAAGGGATCACCAAGTCAACGATGGTTGGAGGGATCGTTCGGGATGGGAGATGTGTGCTGGAAGTAGATAAAGGACCAAGCATGATAGCCTCTCAGTATCTGCATTGCAAACCATAATGCCCAAAAGGAGAGAGAGAGAGAGAGAGAGAGAGAGAGAGAGAGAGAGAGAGAGAGAGAGAGAGAGAGAGAGAATGGGAGAAATTGTCTGCCATAGAGGCAGGGGGGGGTTGTGATAGAAGGCGGAAACTGGGGACGTTGGTAGTGGAAAATGAACCATTCTTACCATTGGTGGAGGGATGGGGTTTGATCATTGTATGACTGAAACTCAAACATGAAAGCTTTGTAACTATCTCACGGTGATTCAATAATAATAATAATAATAATAATAATAATAATGTAGTACTGTAGTACTGTCCTCCCATTGTTCATCAATTTACTTGAGCGGGCCCAGTAATGTCTCCATTGTGAGACTTGTTCCTACTGTTTTTGGCATATCAAATTCACCACAGGTAACTTGCCAGGCTCTGCCATGGAGGTGAGAGACTCTAGCTTGCCAGGCTCTCTGAGAGGGGTGGAGGAATTGAACCTGGCCGCCCAGGTCGGCCGCGTGCAAGGCAAAACCCTACCCGCTGTGCTATTGCTCCAGCCCTAAAATATACCACAAGCACATGGAATTTATTTATTTATATTATTTATTTATATAATAATAATGATGTTGGGGAAAAAAGAATTCAGTGAGTCCAAGAGGTCTGGTCATTCAGTGATGCTGGACTCTCGCCCTGCAACCACACACACTGAGGGACAGTGAGTGTCAGAGGCTACAGCCATCCCTCCCCACTTCCCAACCTGCCACCACCATACCCCAGAGGATACCAAGAGCAGATTGATCCTATTTCATCTGCTTCGAGTCCCCACCTGACTATTTTCCTTCCTGCTCTATGTCTTCCAAAGTTTCTGAAGTGGGTGAATCTGAAATCTAGGCGGCATCTCTCCCAGCCTTCCCTGATCCTAGCTCTGAATACAAATTTTTCCCTAGTGGATTTTGGGGCTGGAGCTATAGCACAGTGGTTAGGCGTTTGCCTTGTGTGAGGCCAGCCGGCCGGCCAAGCCAGGTTCGATTCCTCCTTGATTCTTCCACTCCTCTCGGAGAGCCCGGCAAGCAACCAAGAGTATCTCTCCCACAAGGCAAAGCCTGGCAAGCTACCCGTGAAGTATTCGATATGCCAAACACAGTAAAAACGAGTCTCACAATGGAGACATTACTGGGCCCGCTCGAGCAATCAATGAACAACAGGACAGTGGACAGTAGACAGTGGATTTTGATAGAAAACCGAATGAAGGCCTCTGCTAAAGGCTGCCTTTCCCCTTGCAATGGGACTCTTTTACTGAAACCATACATGGGCTCTTCAAACTGCCCGACCTCAGTTTCTCAGGGAGAGAAGAATGGAATCCTTTTCCTGTGGGCTTTGGGACAGGTACCATGGGTGATGAGCCTTCTGCACTCCCCAGATTCACCCTCAGAGATGCACATGATATCCTTGGGACCTGAACAAGGGTGTCTCAAGCTATCAGTCAAAATCCCATGGTGGTGGAAAATGGGCACTGGTGAAGGGGTGGGTACTTGATCATTGTATAACTGAAACCCAAGCACAAAAATTTGTAAGTCTACAACTACCTCATGGTGTTTCACTAATAAAAATTTAAAAAATATATCCCTCACTCCCCCTGAAAATGGGCCATAGTCTGGGGCTCCATCAAGCTCTCTGGACAACACCTCAAGCAACCTTTGACTTCCTTCTTTTCTCCCCACCCAAGCCTGCAGCAAACTCCTGGAAATATTGCTCTGAAGAACCCAACTACAGGGGAGTGTGGCAATACAGCAGGATGGCACTTGTCTTGCATGCAGCAGACCCCAGGTTTGAGCCCTGGCACCACACAGGATCCCCTGAGTTCCAGGAGTGATCTCTGAATTCAGAGCCAGGAGTAACCCCTGAGTACTGTTGAGTGTAGCTTCAGCCAAAAGGCAAAATAAATAATTAAATAAGGGCCCTACTTCCTATAACTTCCTCCTCTGCTTACACCAAGGTCCCCAACTTAGCTCTGTCTCACATTTTTACACCGTCAAGAAAAAATTCTCGGGGGCCAGAGCGGTCGTACAGCAGGTAAGGCATTTGCCTTGCACGTGGCCGACCCAGGGTCAATCCCAGGCATCCCACATGGTCCTCTAAGGAGTAATTCCTGCGTGCAGAGCCAGGAGTAACCCCTGAGCATTGCTGGGTGTGCCCTAAAAAAAAAGAAAAGAAAAAGGAAAAATTCCCAAACTCTCTATCCAATGAAAGTGGACAATCTCATGCATTTCAGCATATCAGTGTTCAGACAACACCATCATCAAACTTCAGGAAGTTTACACACATTGCCAGGGCAGTGGCCCTGCCAGGTTGATTTCTATTTTGGATCTGCCCATCTGGACATTTCTGCTCAACAGGAAGAAGACTGAAGTCCTGGTTACTCGCACAGTCTTTACAAGGGCCACTCCTATGGTCATATTACTCTTCATACCTTGTATTTCACTGCCTGCATACGCGTCTACTGATTCATCCACCAGGAGGTACACAAGTGCTTGCTCCTGCTCTTTCATTTTTATTTTCTTATTTTTGAACCACACCCAGAGGAGCTCAGGGCTTCTACCTGGCTCTGTACTCAGGGGTTCCTATGAGGTGTTGGCATGAACCAGAGTCAGCCGCATGCAAGGGGAACACCTTAATCCCTGAGCCATCTCTGCGGACCCTCGTTAGGAATGGCACCATTGGGAGCATTCACTGACAACCTCAGCCAACACAGACAGAGACAGAAACAAGGAAAAGTGATGGAAATAGGAGAAATTTATTGGGGTGCGCTCCCAGACGGAACACTATGGACTCGGGTGAGGCTGGGGTAGACCCACGCCCTGGGAGAGACTAATGGGACTTTTAAGTTGTCTTGGGTGGGAAAAGGAGACAAGGAAACAGAGATCTGTGGAACCAGTGTTCTTGGTCTGGCCTGTTATCTGGGGGATGGGTGTGAGGAAACTTGGGATGCAGCCTGGTGGCTTCCTGTTGCCAGGTGGGCCATAAGTCCTGTCTTCCACACTGAGGACAGGGTGATCTTTGATTCTGGGAATGTCACTATTTCATCCACCCGCCACCATTTGGTCCCAAGCAAACCTTACAGGGTTGGCAGTTTGATGGAAACAGTGAGTAAGGCGTCAGCTCTGCTCATCATTTGAGAAATCTTTTCCCAAGGCAGTTTTAGCATCTTACAACTCCTGCCCTGACATTGTGGGTGGGGGCTGATTTGTTCCAGTGGGTCTGAGCAATATCTTTTCTTTGTTGATGTACTTTGGGGGGCCACTGCAGAGGAGCTGAGGGACCATGTGTTACCTGGGACCAAACTGGGGCTTCCGCAGGTAATACCGGTGTTCTGGATTTCTGAGCTCTCTCCCAGGACTGGAAGCAACACTTTGCTTGTGGTTTGGATTTGCATGAAGACTGATAGCTACTGAGGATCTTTTCACATGCAGATGACCATTTCTGCATCTTCTTTGAAAGATGTCTCCTGTGACCCTTGGCCCATTTAAAATTGGCTTTTACTTATTTGTTGGTTTTTAACCAGGACTGAGGTGGGCAGGTCTTTTACACAGTCCATATCCATCTGTAAGATATACAGTTTGCAAATACTGTCTCCCATACTGGGTTTGTCTTTTGGTTTTCTTTTTGATGTCCTTGGAAGTACATGTTTTGAAAATTTAACAAAGTTTGATTTTATGTTTTATCCTAGATCACTTGTGCGTTTTTTATCTGCTTGGTTTGGGGCCACACCCAGCAGTGCTCAGGACTTACTCCTGGCTCTGAGTTCAGGGATCCCTCCTGATGGTGCTTTAGGGGACCATCTGGGGTGCCGAGGATTGAACCCTGGTTGACTACATGCAAGGCAAACATCCCACCACTATCCTGTTGCTCAGACCCTCACTTATGTTTTTTATATCATGTTTTTTATAGTGCATATTAATAGCTTCCTGTATTTTCTTCTAGAGTTTTAGTTCTGCTGCTTAGTATTGAGACATTTTGATTTTCTGTGTGTAGAGTGAAGTGTTCTGCCTGTAATTCTATATTCACAATAGGTAGAAAATTAGTCTAGCCCTCTTTTTAAAAATATTATTCTTTCTTACATTACTTTATTTATTTATTTATTTTTGCTTTTTGAGTCACACCCGGTGATGCACAGGAGTTACTCCTGGTTCATGCACTCAGGAATTACTCCTGGCGGTGCTCGGGGGACCACATGGGATGCTGGGAATCGAACCTAGGTTGGCTGTATGCAAGGCAAACGCCCTACCTGCTGTGCTATTGCTCCAGCCCCGCATTACTTTATGTTTTACCAGGGGGATTACTCCATGGCTTTGAGGCCAGCTGCACACGCTAGGGGAAAAGGCAGCTCAGATAGAGAAGGGAGCACCAAATAAAGGATGTTGGGAGGTTCCTCTCAGGATGGGAGATGCGTGATGAGAGTAGACTATAGACCGAACAAGATTGCCACTCAATGTCTCTTTTGCAAACCACAGCACTCAAAAGGAGAGAGATAACAAAAAGGAATTCCCTGCCACAGAGGTAGAGTGAGATGGGGGGATGAGGGGTGGGAGGGATACTGGGACTGGTGGTGGTGGAGAATGGGCACTGGTGGAGTGATGGGTATTCGATCATTGTATAACTGAAACCCAAGCACAAAAATTTGTAAGTCTACAACTGTACCTCATGGTGTTTCACTAATAAAAATTTAAGGAAAAAAAATATATATACTTTTCAGTCCTCCTAACCCCTGTTGAGGGAACCTGGGGACACTGGTGCTGGGAAATGTACACTGATGGTGGGATGGATGTTGGAATACTGTATAACTAAAATCCAATCATGACAGCTTTGTAATGATCTATCATAATGATTCAATTAAGAAGTTAAAATATATATTTTTCTTAAAACACCATGATTTATAAGTTGTTCATAATATAGTTGCTTCAGGCATGTAATATTCCAACACTACCAGTGTGGCCTTCCCTCCACCCATGTCCTCAGTTTCCCTCCCAACCCCAGCCTTCCCCTAAGGCACATAACAAATTTATTTTATATTGCTTATTTAAGCAAACCTTAAAGAAATGGCAAGTAGAATGCTTGGGAAATAAATCAGTAAAAGCAAATTTTAAAAAGCTATGCTATTTTCTGAACTGCGTGGGGACTGCCCTGGTTCCCAGGTAACCTCTGATTCCAGAAGTCACGCCCACAACCCGCCCCCAGCGCCATCTTACAGCACACAGCAGTGAAGAAAATCGACTGATGGGCTCCACAACTCCCAGAGAATTCTCCGGGCCCAGTACTGAGCCGATATCACCGGGAGGTCCCAGATGGGGTAGGTGCTGTCTCCTCGCCTTCTCCCGATGGAATCCTGGTGACCATGAGCTTCGACCAGCATGGCTCTGGTATGCGGGCACCAGGACTATGAACCACGCAGCTGCACAACATTTCCTGATTTGCAAAGTGATCAATGGAAAGTAAATGATCTAGTGTTTGTCCCTGAAAAACAGACTTGAATGGTGGTGGGAAAATCTGAGCAAAATATAATGCCCAACCAAAATGCATCTGGACTGTGCATTTAACTATAGTACGATTCCGCCCTGGGAGGGGAAGGATGTCTGTCCATCCGCCAGTCCCCCCTTGTGGCGGCCACACGGTAGCCTCCATCTTTTGGAGCCTAATGAACAGCCAGGTATGAGACTGCATTGTCTGGGTTGCCACTCTCAAAAGCCTCCTCCAGCTTCTGAACGACCATGATCTCAGAGGCACACAAACCAATCTTGGAACCCAGGGACTTTTGGCAATAATCCCTCTAGGCTTATTACTAAAATATTAGAAATCCAAATCCGCATGGCTGCTATTGTGGCCACACAACATCATATGCTCTTCATAATCAGCAATAGAAAACAAAATATCTAATGTCTTTTTAACAGGTCTGAATGTTGGGAAAAGTTCCAAATAATAATGTTGGGTCTTTTGTTGTAATATTTAATGTGATCAACGTAGACTCAGAGACTATAAAACCCAGCTCCCGGAAGAGAACAGCGCAGAGTCTCCTGCCCCTGTGCCTGGCTGTCCTTACCGGGCCCCCTTGAAGGGGAGCGGGTTGAGTTTCTCTCCCTGCCCCGACCAGGGCTCGGGCAGCTGAAGACCTCCAGAACCAGCCACCACCATGCTGAGACCACTCTCCACACGCATGAAGGTACCAGCAGAGGAACAAAGGCATGCGGGTCCCGGGGCTTAGATCTCCAAGCCTGCTCGGATCGGGACTGAGCATCCTCCACCCAGATCCTCCAAATTCCAGTAGGCAGGGGTCACACCCACCAACTGGCCCCCTGGCACCATGTAGTCCCATCAACGGCCAAGACTCAGAGACTATAAAACCCAGCTTCCGGAAGTGACATCTTATTATCTCATTCCTACTTTGGACAAACTGGCAGGCTACCGAATGTAACCTGCCCACACGGCAGAGTCTGGCAAACTCCCCGTGGCGTACCCAATATGCCAAATACCAGTAACAATGATGGGTCTCATTCTCCTAACCCTGAAAGAGCCTTGAATATGGTACTTTAAAAAAAAAAAAATCTCAGGGCTAGGACGAAGGAGACGTTACTGGGGCCTGCTTGAGGCAATTGACAAACAACAAGATGGTCATGATCATGATCGTGATCGTGATCAACGTAGAGATAGAGAATAAAGTGGAAATCTGCCACACAGGCGGGAGGTGGGGTGGGAGGGGGGTATACTGGGGTTCTTGGTGGTGGAAAATGTGCACTGGTGAAGGGACGGGTGTTTGATCATTGTTTGACCGACCGAGACTTGAACTGAAAGACTTTGTGACTGTTCTTATGGTGATTCAATAAATAAATTTTTTTAAAAAAGAAAGAAAGAGAGAGAAAGAAAGAAAGAAAGAAAGAAAGAAAGAGAAAGAAAGAAAGAAAGAAAGAAAGAAAGAAAGAAAGAAAGAAAGAAAGAAAGAAAGAAAGAAAAAAGCTATGCTATTATATTTTGGAGTTTACATGAAGTAGGTCAGGCCTACATATGTAAAATATTTCCCCCACGCTTTATTTAAACACTATGGTTTATAAAGCTGCTCATGATGACTTGTTACAGGCATTTAATATTCCAACCCCAATCCCACCACCACTGTCACCTTCCCTCCACCACTGTCTCCATTTTCCCAACTACCCCTCAAACCTACCCCTGTTGCAGGCCCACAATATTTTATATTGCTTGCCACCAATAAATTGCCAACAGGATGATCAAAAAATACTTCCTTAGAAGAAAATTAGTGAAAACAGTTGTTTCTCACCATGGAGAAGTTAAGTTCTTGCTGAGGATTTACTAAGATGTTACAAGTTAAGCCATAAATTAGTTGGCTTCTGTGTTAAATTCCATCCAATCTGGTGTTCTACTACAGGATTTTAGAGTTTGGAGATGTCACCTGGCTGCAGAATTTTCAACTGGGAAGTCCAGCTGTTAAATTTTGGGTTGAATTTTTGGATGTGGGTGCAACTGCCAGATCTTCCAAAAGAACAGGGAGGTGGGCATGGTAGTCCATCCTGACTCCGAGAAGGCCTGAAGTTTTCAGTCACAGTTTTAAGCCGTGACTGTGCGGCTTACTCCCGAGACAATGGAGTCCAGCTCGGGGCATGGCAGCAACTCTGGATTGTGGGAGCAAGCAGTTCCCAAGCCTTTATTTGATTGGGAGTTGGCCTGCTCTCCTCTGAGATGGACCAGGATGTCTCAAGCCAAAACGGATGTCCAAGACATTTTTGTGGCTAGTTGATCTCTTTCAAGATTTATTTATGAGGGTCTGGAGAAAGGCTGATAGATGAGCTTACATGGTGGTGGAGGTGTGTCGTGGCTGTTGGTTTATTTTGAAATCTCAATTCACTCCTTTCATTTATAACTTACCCTATGCCAATCCCTCACTATTTTGATTGCTTTATCTTCAGGGTAAGTTTTGACATCGGAATGAGTGTGCCTTAGAACCCTTGATAGGAATGTGGAATTTATACTTTATTTGGCAGGGATAGGGGGACATTGGCCTACACCTAGTGGTGTTCAGGGCACTCTTAGCTCTGCCCTCAGCGATCACTCCTCATGGAGCTTGAGAGACAATATGTGATGCCAAGGAATCAGGGTTGGCCATGGGCAAGGCAAGCGCCTTAACCTTTGTACTATTTCTCTGGTCCTGAATGTATGTTCTAAACCTATGCAGCATTGTTGAGAAATTAAGGAAGAATAAATATAGATAAGAAGGAATATCTGTTCATGGGTCAGTAGACCAAACACTATTAATATGGTAATATTACATAAATTGGTCTACAAATTCCTTGCAATTCCTGTAAAAATCCCAGTTGATATTTTTGTAAGAAATTGGCAAAATATATTATAAAATTCTACTGGACATTCAAGGAACCAGAAAGAGCCAAAATCAGATTGAAATGGAAGTCCAAAGTAAAAGACTCTTGCATCTAATTTTACTAGATGAAGAAGCCATATAGATTTTTGGCCTTTGTTCTGTTGTTGCATTGTCCTTCCTTAATCAGTTTTGAACATTGAACCAAATGTCCACTGAAACAGAGCCAGGAGTAATCATTAAACCAGTTTTGCATTTCTGGAATAAATTCCAGGTGCTTGTGATATATTTTTGGTTTTGTTATTACTTTATTACTAGCTTTTCTTATTTATTATTTTGTTGAAAATAAAAACAAAGTATTCATATTCACGATCACGATCACAATCATCCCGTTGTTCGTCAAGTGCCTCGAGTGGGCACCAGTAACGCCTCCTTCGTCCTAGCCCTGAGATTATAAAGTGCCATATTCAAGGCTCTTTCAGGGTTAGGAGAATGTCCATATTGACAAGAGATATTAGTAGTTTGTAATATCTTGGTTTTGATCATCAGGATGAACTTAAGAGGATGAATTGGGAAGTGTTCCACCTCTTTTTTGGGGGAAAACTTTACCAAGAATTTGGTATGAGTCCTTGAAATGTTTAGTCGAATTCACCATCTGGGTGTGAGGTTCCTCTTGAGGTTGTTTTAACAATAATTTGAATTATTGTTAATTCCATCCGTTTGCTATAGAAACATTAGCTGCATTTTTTATTTCTCTACTTGACTTTGTGTATTTTGTGTTCCTAGAAATGTGTTCCATCGTGTTAACTACTTTGCAGGAGAAATGATTAAATGATTCCCTAGTAATTCTATTTATCTCTGTAAGGTCTGTTGTGATGTTTCCTTTCATTCCTGATTTTAGTAACTTGAGTCTGCACTTTTGTTCTTGGCCAGCCTAGTGAAAGATTTGTCAGTTTTGTTTATCTTTCCAAAGACTGAACTTTTGGGGCTGGAGAACTAATACACCAATTAGGATGTGTGCTTTGGAGGCTGACAACTTCAACTCAATGCCTTGCACTCCATATTGTTCCCCTTGAGTCCTGTCAGGAGTGATCCCTGAGCACAGAACCAGGAGTAATCCTTGAGCACTGCCAGATGTGGCCCCTAAACAAAATAAAACCCAAGTCAAAGACTGAACTTTTGATTGTCTGCTTGCTTTCCTCCCTCTCTCCCTTCCTCCCTCCCTCCTTCCTCCTTCCTTCCTTCCCTCTCTCTTTTTCTCTCTCCTTCCTTCCTCCCTCCCTTCCTTCCTTCCTTCCTTTCTCTCTCCTTCCTTCCTTCCTTCCTTCCTTCCTCTCTCTTTTTCCTTCCTCCCTCCCTTCCTTCCTTCCTTCCTTCCTTCCTTCCTTTCTTTCTCTCTCCCCTTCCTTCCTTCCTTCCTTCCTTCCTTCCTTCCTTCCTCTCTCTCCCCTTCCTTCCTTCCTTCCTTCCTTCCTTCCTTCCTTCCCTCCTTTCTTCCTTTGTCCTTCCTTCCTTTCTTGGTCCTTCCTGCCTATTTGAGGGTCTCCTAAGTGATGCCAAGGACACCACCAGTGGTCCTCATGATGCAGAGTATCCCAAGCCATCCTAGAGATGCTAGGGGGCTTCCCAGGTTGCACCCAGCCATGCTCTGGGGACCTGTATTATATGCTATTCCATCTCCTGACCCTTGCATTGATTCTTTTGTACTGTCAGTGTATTCTCTATTTTGCTATTTTCTTGCCAATATTTATTTTCTTCTTTCTTATTGCTTGAGGTTTTGTTTGCTTTTCTTGTTTCAGTGTCTTAAGTTAGAAGGATAGGCTATTGACTTGAGACTTTTATTCTTCTATAAACATACATTTATGCCTATAAATTTCCATCTAAGCACGGCTTTGACTGTGTCATGAGTCTGGTATCTCTGTTTGCATTGGTCTCCAGGTAGTCCTAATTTCCCTTGTGATCTGTTCTTTGACTCATTGGTTACTTAGGAATATGTTGTTTAATTCCCACATACTTATGGATTTCCCTAATGTCCTTCTGTTATTGATTTCTAATGACATTCCACTGTGGTTGGGGAACATTCTTTGTATTATTCCAACCGCTTTTAAACTCACTGATGCTTGTTTTAATGGCTTAGCATTTGATTTATTCTAGAGAGAACGTTCCACAGACTCAGGAAAGAATGTGTATTCTGCTGTTGTTGGGTGGAGCGTCTTGTGGGTGTATGTTCAATTGAAGTGATTTATAGTGCTGTTTAAGCTTCATTTTTTTAAATTGCACATTCTATCTACTGGAACGTCTACCTTTTGAGTGAGCTGACACTCAGGGATCCCAGTCATCTTGACCTCCTTCAGCTGGGGCCCCGAGTTACACTGGGGGTGAGTTAGCTCTGGGGCTGGGTGGCGGGCTCAGTGCTCTCAGCCTTCCCCTTTCTCCCCACCCCCACCCCTGGCCTGGAGTCAGCCCCTGGAGCCCTGGAGGATCAGCAGCATGGATGGCTCCAAGCTCTTGGATGTGCCGAGCATGCTCTGGGAACTGAGGTCGAGAGAGCTGAGCTCCTGACTACCCTTGCCCAGAGCAGCATTCCTGCCCAGCTGCAGTGGGGAAGGGCAGGCTGGCACCACTGACCTAATAGATTTTCTTGAACACACACCGCTTCATTGGCTCTGTGATCTTAGAAAACGTCCCGGGTTTCCCACAGTGGGTTGATCTGCATGTGACCATGTTCCGGTGTTTGCATGGAATAGGATTCACAAATGCCTCCCAGAACCCTCCCAGAAGCCACCTCCTCGCCCTTGTCCCCTCCTCCCTCTCTTCGCCATTTTTAGCAACTGCCTGCTACTCCTTGTTCCCCCACACCCATGCCTTCCCCCATCTCCAGAATGACTCTCCAAAACCGTAAGGCCCATGTAGTCTCTCCCCCCACATAACTTCCCAGTGCCCCCCCCCCCCCCCGGCAGCTTCAGAGGCAACATTAGTGCCTTCCCGACTCCTAAGGGTCCTGGTCCCAGGACTTTAATTTTTTTTTTAATGTTTTTAGGTTTGGGGGCCTAGCACAGTGGGTAGGGCGTTTGCCTTACACACGGCCGACCTGGGTTCGATTCCTTTGCCCCTCTCGGAGAATCCGGCAAGCTACTGAGAGTATCCTGCCCACACAGCAAAGCCTGGCAAGCTAGCTGTGACATATTCGATATGCCCAAAACAGTAACAACAAGCCTCACAATGGAGATGTTACTGGTGTCTGATCGAGCAAAACAATAAACAACGGGAGGACAGTGCTACAGTGCTACAGTTTGGGGGCCACTTGCAGCAGTGCTCAGTGCTTACTCCTGGCTCTGTGCTCAGGGATCACTCCTGGCGGGGTTCAGAGGACCACATGGGCTGTGGGCGATGAAACCCAGGTCAGCTATATGCAAGGCAAGCGCCCTCCCGGCTGTGCTACGGCTCTCGCCTAGGACTTTAGATACATCACATGGATGATGGTACATGTGTGCAACCAAGCCCAGCTCAGTTCCAACACTGCATAGTCTTCCAAGCACACACACATACACACACACACACACACACACACACACACACACCCATGGTCGCTGGCCATGTCACAGGCTCCTACAGGCTATGCAGATCTCGTGAGAGAAGGGCCGTTCTCTGTATCCTGGCTGCCTGTCCAGCATCTTGCCCTACTTCCCGTCGCCCTTGCTCATCCACCCCTAGCCTGACCTGGCTCTCGGGTCTGTGCCCTGACATGTGCCAGCAGGGTCAAGCAGCTCATCAGTCCACTGTCCCCTTGTTCCAAAACTTGGCATGTCATTGAGCATATGAAGGGCAGGACAGCCAGGATGACGCCACAGTGGATTCTACATGCCTTGTCCCACTATTGGATACATACAGTGGCTAATTTATCTATCAATTACTACTGATAATATATCACTGTGACTGGTTCCCAGTTTTTTAAACATTAACCCTGATATCGCTGGAACAGTACTTTTAGGGTGACACTAATAGTTAAGCGGTAGATGATGAGTAAAGGAGATTAATATGCCTGCCCCTTGTTATTTCTCAGGTATTATTTAATCAGTTGAAGGCCTAGGAAGCAAAGAGATTTATTTGATTTTATTTGGGGCTGGAGCGATAGCACAGTGGTAGGGCGTTTGCCTTGCACACAACCAACATGGCTGACCTGAGTTTGATTCCTCCACCCCTCTCAGAGAGCCCGGCAAGCTACCGAGAGTGTCTCGCCAACATGGCAGAGCCTGGCAAGCTACCCGTGATGTATTCAATATGCCAAATACAGTAACAACAAAGTCTCCAGTGGAGACGTTACTGGGCCCGCTCAAGCAAATCGATGAACAACCAATTTCCACAGATTTTCACAGATTTGGGGCTTGGGGCCACACCTGGCTGTGCTCAGGGGTTACTCTTGGCTCTGCACTCAGGGGATCACTCCTGGCAGGCTGGGGATTGAGGCCGAGTCAGCCTCATGCAAGACAAACCCCTTAACCGCTGGATTATCATTCCGGCCTCAAGACTGATGCTTCTTCATGAGGAAGGAACTCTTCTAGACTTGCCTTAGACACAAGTCTGTGTTCTTGTCTCCTTCTGGAATTCCCAGCTTGCTGCCCTGTCCTGTGGATTTGGAGATTCCAAGCCCCCATAGCCACATGAACTTAAAATACATCTCTTAAAATAAATAAATAAATCATTTCTTACAAGTCTCACAATGGAGATGTTACTGGTGCCCGCTCGAGCAAATCGATGAACAACGGACGACAGTGCTACAGACATTGCTACTAGGGACATAGAGAGACAGCTAGGTGGCAGATGATAAATGACAGAAGATGGTGGCAGAGGGGGGAGATAACAGATAAGCACTAATGGAAAGTCTATGAGAGAGACAGACACACACACACATGTACACCTAGTTACACACATGCATATTATCAGCTCTTCTCTCTGCAGACCCCAGTACCTAAAGCCAGGCTTGCTGCATGGGGTGTAGGGGGTCCTTGAAGGCTGGATCACGGTGTACACAACTCCATCCACTTTTCTGTGTCCCTCCCCAAGCCCCAAACCTAGAATAAGGGTCACCCAGGAGGCCTTGGCTCACCCCTCCACAAGCCCCTCCCAGTCCCCTCACTTGACCTCTCTCGGCTGCTCGAGAAAGGCAGGGGGTGGGGTGGGGTGGGGTGGGGAGACCCAAGCCTGGCTGCACCCCGGGTTTCCACTCTGGTTCCTTTAAAACCAAGCGAGTCTGCATTGTATGGGAGCCTCCGACAGAGAGCCGGCTGGATCCCACGAAAACCGAGTCTGTAAATGTAAAACATTAAAACAAATAACGAATTGGTATTTGATATTCCTATATTTCAATATCCCTTTGATATTCCAAGATGAAACCAAAGCTGCTGGGGTTTTATGCATTCTTCGTCTTCCCTTTGATTTGGCGCAGCGCGCTGCTTTGAATATGTTTGCTTTAATCACTGGACCATGGAGCAGGAGGGACAGGCATCGTGTTTGGGAAGGGGCTGGGGGCGCAGCCATCTGGACCCGGAAAATGACTGCCTTGTGTAAAGGCTGTTTCTCCCTGCTGGGACGGGCTGGGGAGGGGGGCTGCCAGGCCCGCGGGGAGGGGTGGGCTCCCCTGGCCTTGCTCCGAGGGGGACACTTGAGCCTCTACCTTAGAGTTCAAAGGCGGAAGAGCAGAAGGAACAGCTGCGGCAGCCCCCTGGCAGGTGCCAGGAGCGGGACAGGTTGCCGGGACATCTGAGTGGCCGCTGATTTGGAACAGGAAGCATCTACCCCCGGGGATTCTGTGCAGGGGAGTGGGACAGAGGGGAATGGGGGTGAAGTCACCCCTGCATCAGTTAGGCAGCCCGGTGGGCAGGACCTGGCACGTGTGAGGCCGTGGGTCTGTATCCACCGTGGCTGAAACAGAGCACAGACAGGGCTGACATCCAGCTGTGACACGGTTTCTGACATACTTTTCCATCACAGATGGTGCCGGTGTGCAAAGCCCAACCTCAAGATCTATTTACTTGTTTATTTATTGGCTTTTGGGGTCATACCTGGCAATGCTCAGGGGTGACTCCTGGCTCTGCACTCAGGAATCACTCCTGGTGGTGTCAGGGGGCCGTTGAGGATGCCAGAGATCGAACCTGGGTCGGCTGCGTGCAATACCTACCCCGCTGTCCTATCGCTTCAGTCCCTCCAGCCCCATGTATGAGGCATTTTCTCCCATCACAAACGGTGCTAATGCGCCATGCCCAACCTTGACACCCGTTTATGATGCACTTTCCCACACTGGAGATAGCCCTGAGCACCCCCAACTCTCCCCGCAAAGCAGAGGGTCACAGCATTTGTATTTGCGTCCCCCAAGAGCATTCCTGAGGCCGGGACCTGGGGAGACAGAGCTTATCTGTGGGGTGTCCCAGGAAGAGGAGGAAAGGGCTGAGGAGTTTGACCCTCCCTGGCTGGGGCCCTCTTGGAGCATCCCATTGGGGAGAGGGAGCTGATGCAGTTCCTCTACCCTTCTGGGGGCAGGTTTTGGGGGCACTCTCTCCTATGTACCTCGCCCTGAGGGGTGCATGGTCCAGTACACAGTCAGGGTCCTGGGGAAGGACTGACCCCTGCTGGACGCTGCCCTGTAGGGAGGGGAGGTGGCTGGGGCCGAGTGGTGGTGGGTCTCTTGATAGACCCGGTGCCCCCCGACGCAGCAGGCTTGTATTACACAGGCCAGGTGGGCCCCAGGCCCAGGCTAGGCCACTTCAGGGAAGAAGCCTGTCCTCCCTGCCAGCACTTGCCTGTCCTCAGGGCGCATGCGCCACTTACCACCTGTTCTCTCGCTAAAAGCCCCCAGTTACAGACACTCACTTTTGCCCCCTCTAAGACTACCTGCTTCATCCCAGGACAAAGGAATTCTGCATCTTGGGAAGGAATATGGTCCAGGGTGTAGGAAGAGTTTCTGAACCTCCCATTCCCCCGAGTTAGGAACAAGGGGTGGGCCCAGTAGGGAAGCCGAGTTCCCAGGGAGTGTCCAAGCTCTTGTGTCCGGGGGGGAGGGAGGAGTTGTGTATAGTTCTGGGAGGATTGTATTGTGGACTGTGTGTGATGATGATGAGAGAATTGCGTGTGCCTGTTTATGTATGATAATGGTTGTGTGTATAACTGTGTAGGTTATGTATAAAATTGTGTGTGGTTGTGTGGCACCATTTATGTATAACTATGGGAGGGAGTTTGTGGAGATTCTGTGTATGCTATGGTGTGTGGTTAGGGGGACTCTGTATGGTTGTATAAGTTTGTGGAGAGGGCGTATGTGTACATGCGTGTGCTAGTGGGTGAAATTTTGTGTGTGATTTGGGTGGGGTACAGGATTTTGCTTGTGTGTTATATGTTTGCTATGTGTGTATGAGTGTGTGTGTGTGTGTGTGTATCTGTGATTGGAGTGATAGAGTATGCATGAAAGATTGAATATGTAGGACTATACCCGTGTGTTGTGTTTGTCATGTTCACATAAGCATGACTGTGTGTGTGTGTATGTGTGTATTGGTTTGAGGGGGTTGTGTGAGTATACACACCATGTATGACTATGTGTGGCTGTACATGTGTTCATGTGCACGCATGGCTGTGTGTGTGAGGGTTGGGGTGTGAGTTGGGTTGTGGAAGTGTGGAAGGAGGGGTCCTGGGGGATGGTCTCTGCCCTCACCTCTGAGTCCACCCTGACCTGCTCCTCAGCACCCTGGATCCCATCTGAGGGTGGCCAAGGCCATGAGACCCGGGGTCCCTCACTTCAGACAGTGGGGCCGGGGAGCAGACAGGCAGACAGCCATGGACAGACGGGCTAGGCTCTGCCTGTAGATGGCAGGTGGGCCGGCACCTTCCAGAACCACCTTCCTCAGAAGCTGTTTCTCCCCATGTGGAAGGCAGATGGACGCCAGGCTCCGGGGCCCCCTGGAGCCCAGCCCCTCCCTCTGTCCCCCACCCACAGCTGCCGCGCTGTCCTCAGCCCCCAGACTCCGCAGCTTTCTCCACGCCTGGGGCTCTCATGGGGGGCTCTCAGCAAGTCCTGTGGGGTAGCGGAACCCCCACATGTGCCTGAGGCTGAAGCCAAGGAGAAATGGCCCCTCAGCCCCCCAAGACCTGCTGCCGGTTGCCAAACTGTCCCCCAACAACAGAGACACGGCTTTTTTGGCCGCATCCATTCCCCGGGCCCCCCCGCCCTCCCACACCAAGGGCCAGCGGTCACCCCTGGGGTCCTCACCAGCCTCTGGAGGTCTGTCCCACCAGGGTATCAGAGACAGCCAGCAGGCCTGGGGGTTCCTGTCCCCCGGAGACCAGAACCATCCGCCTGCCTTCACCCCACCTCCCCTGCACCCTCATCCTGGGAACCGGGTGTCAGTGGCGATGGTGCTTGGTCAGCCTCCTCCGACCTGCCCTGTGCTAGACTCCTCAGGCGCGTTGGAAGTGGGACTGGTGGAGGGGTGGGCTCCCCTCTGCAGCAGCCCCGTCCCACCATCGCACCCGCCCCAAGGACCCTCTTCTCCTTCAGCGCTTTGTGTTGTCAGAGGGCAACTGTGATGCGGAGCAAATGCCTCTGCGCCCGGCGGTAACGGCCCCCCGGAGAGCCCGCTGAGGAAGTTGTATGCTACCAAATAATAAAGCATCGCCCTCTCCGCGCCAAAGCTGCCGACAGCAGCAGGGGCCGCTGGGGGACCCCTGACGCTTCAGACAGGATCCGTCTGGCCCGTCCGGCCTGATTCACCGGGACTTAATCCATCACCGGGAATGAAGGCAAGGCCAGGAAGCCAGGTCGGGCCAGATTTCCTCCACGTCAAGCACCATCCATGGAGCCTCAGCGACAAATCTTGGGGGAGGGAGGCTTAAGCCCACGCCGCTGAGTCTGAACAGAGGCCAGAGGCCCACGCCTCACAAATGCTGGACATGCGGAAGAGAAAGGGTGATGGCCACTTTGCTTCAAAGGCAGGAAACGAAAAGGAAGCATGCCCTCACCCCCGCAGTGAGGGGGTGGTGCCATTCACCTTCCCCTGGGCCAGTCTTCAAAAGCCTCAGCGGGACTCACATGAGGGAGGACGAATCACCCTAAAACCCAGACAGTGAGAGTCGAGAAACAGTATTTTGTGAAGTGCTTTGCAGGTAGATGGCCCAGGTTCCCTCCTGAGACCCATCTGGTCCTCCGAACACTGCCCAGAATGATCCCTGAGCACCAAGCCAGGAGGAAGGCCTGAGCACAGGCAGGTAGTGTGGTTTGAAAACCAAAAACTAAAATAAGAACCTCCAAAGGAGCTGGAGCGATAGCACAGTGGGTAGGGCGTTTGCCTTGCACATGGCCAACCTGGTTTCGACTCCCAGCATCCCATAGGGTCTCCTGAGCACCGCCAGGAGTAATTCCTGAGCCAGGAGTAACCTGAGCATCACTGGGTGTGACCCAAAAAGCAAAAAATAAAAGGGGAGGGGACTTACAAAGGCTCCTAGCCATCCCTTGAGCCTTTGTACACTGCCCCTGCAGTCTCAGTGCTCCCGAACCTCAGTGGCTCTCCAGGAAATTCCAGCCAAGGCAAGATATGAAGCACCTCATGGGCCACATCCCCCTTGGTGCTTCTGGAGGCTGGTGAGCGCCCAGGGCCTGGAGACAGGGACGTTGGTGACGTGCCGTGTCTCTGCTGCACTGAGTCGCGTGCTGGGAAGGGTACACACACTGCCCCGCCTTGGTGTCTGCCACAGCCCCACTGGGTGACGATGATCCCCATGTACAGAGGAGGGAGCAGGCCATGAGGTCACAAGCAGGCAGCCAATCAAGGGGGAGCCCAAGTCTGAAGACAGCCTCCCCCTCCCCCCTGGAGCCCCGGCCCCATACATGGAAGCCATCACAGCCTGGGGCCTGTCACGGGTCACCTCCTTCACACCCAGGCCCAGCAGACAGCCGCCTCCCTCCACCTCCCCACTTCTCTTCATTTTTCCAGTGGAGGTCCAGGCCGAGCCAAGCTGCTGGTCAGGCATATCCACAGCTGCCAAGGGTCCTCGCAAGTCCCTTCTCACCATCATGATCCCACAGCAACACAGTAGTCCAATAAGTCACAAAACGCCACTCCCTCTCTCTAGGAGCTCAAGTGTGGGGGCCACATCTGGCAGTGCTTGGGGTCACCGCAGCTCTGTGCTTAGAGATCACCTCTGGCAGTGCTCAGGGGATCAGGAAGTACTGGGAATGGAACTAGGTGTGTCACTTGCGAGACTAGTGTCTTAGCTTCTGTGCTATCTCTCCAGTTCTTAGTGTGCAAAAGGCTTCCTTAGGCCTAGAGATAAAAATGCTCCCTCTGAAGAGCACCAAATAAAGGGTGTTGGGAGGATCCTCCCAGGATGGGAGATGCATGCTGAAAGTAGACTATAGACCAAACATGATCGCCACTCATTGCCTCTTTTGCAAATCATAACACACAAAAGGAGAGAGAGAGAACAAAAGGGAATGCCCTGCCACAGAGGCAGGGTGGGATGGGGGGAATAGGGGTGGGAGGGATACTGGGATCATTGGTGGTGGAGAATGGGCACTGGTGGAGGGATGGGTACTCAATCATTATATAACTGAAATCCAAGCACAAAAATTTGTAAGTCTACAACTGTACCTCATGGTGTTTCACTAATAAAAATTAAAATAAAAAATGCCCCCTCTGCAGAGGCCCACCCTGCAAGGACCTTGGTCCCCATGTCTGCCTGTGTCCACCTTCCAACCACACATCCTTCCAGCATCAGAGCAACCCCGTGGGCTGGTCCCTGTCCAGGAATGTTATTCCCGTTCATGAAGTAACCATTCTTCATCTTCCTCCTTGAAACTGGCACAGCCCCAAGGCCCTGTGCCCCCAGTCCGCTGTTCCTTCCCTCACAGCCCTCACTCACCTCCTGGGCTGTGTCTCTCCCACTGAACATCTGGCCCGCAGCATGGGAACTAGCCAGCAGGATACCCACAGAGACACCACCTCGGGGTGTCAGGGTCTCGCCTGGCCCCTGCCACCATTTACCAGCCAAGGGGACAACTTTGATGCATTTCAGGTCAAACAAAATTCAGCCCAGGACTACCCCTTGGCATTGAAAAGGAGCAAGTTAGAAAACAACACGTGGGTGTCACCAGCCTGATTGGAAAGAGCCTGAGGTGGCATCTAGTGTGGTTCCTGATAAACTGTATGAAACATGAAAGAGAAAGTGCAGCGATGGGCATTTGGCTTGCAAGCAACCGACCCAGGTTTGATCCCCAGCACCCCATATGGTACCCCAACACTGCCAGGAGTGATCCCAGAGCCAGGAGTCAGGCCTGAGCACCGCTGGGTGTGGCCCCCAAACCAAAAACATTAAGTGGATTAAACAAAATAGAAAAGATGCCTGGTGCCATCCCGGTGAAGGAAAAACCCACAGCCAGAAGGCTGCTGAGAGTCAGACCCAGGCATGGCCAGATGCATCAGAAGCGGATAAATGAGACTTGGCAGTGGAGAGCAAATCTGACCAATCACCACGGAAGAGTTCTCAACCAATCAGAAGCTCACAGGCTCATTTACATAAAAGGGCCAGAAGTGGACATGAGCCCTGCCTCTTTTGCCTATAGAAACACATGCCACCACCCCTCCCCCCACCCCCCAGAACTCTACCTGGGCCCCTGCAACTTCAGCTCCAGGTCACTCCTGTCCCCGGCTCACAGGCTGCAGTTCAGAAGCCCCAGATAAATGTGGGCTGTGACATACATGAGCATTTATGAGCTGCAACACACAATCTCTAACACGAATGAACGATAACACTTCAGAGGTAATGTATGATCTTTCACGCATGATCCGTGTTAGAACACACGTGAGCTGCAATGAGTTGAGCTATGATGTGAGCAATCTAAAACACGTGAGCTGTGTGTCTTACCCCAGCTGGGACACACATGAGCCATACATGTTTGCAGGAAGACCCCAGAAATGTAAGTTTGTGGAAACTTCTCTGAGCGTGTGTTACTTGCCTGATGTGATTAAACTAAAGAGACCAAGAGATGGGGTCTGGAGAGGGCAGGACACTTACATATGTCTGACCTGGGTTCAATCCCCAGCATCCCATATGGTCCCCCCCCCCCAACCCCTGCGTCACGAGTGATTTCTGAGGGTAGAGCCAGGAGTATGTCCTGAGCACTGATAGGTGTGGCCAAAACAAAACAAAACAAAACAAGAGACCTAGAGAAGGTCAGTGGAAGCCAGAGAAGGGCCTGAGGGAGTGTCCAGAGAGCCAAGAAGCATCTTGGATGAGCTGACTGTACTCTGAGGTTGGTTGCCATAACACAATCGATGTGGAATAGAATGTCTCACACAAAAATAAAACTGCAGTGGCATATGAGAAGCAAGAGACCCGGAGTCTGGTTCCCAGTGGCTGTGCGGAGCACCTGTAAGGAGCGACAGTCCTTACAGAGTATGGCCTTGGAGGGGGGAGGGGCACTGCAGGAAGGTGCACACAACTTCCTGGTGCTTTTGTGCTCCTTCTATAATTATTTTGAAATAGGACCAGAGCAATAGGACAGTGGGTAGGCCATTTGCCTTGCAGGCACCCTACCTGTGTTCCATCCGCTCCATCCCTGAGCACTGCCAGGAGTAATCCCAGAGTGCAGAGCCAGGAGTAAGCCCTGAGCATTGTTGGGTGTCACCCAAAAGCCCCAAGTGGGGGACAAAGATTCTTCCATTGAGTCATTTGTCCCAGACACCAAATCTTTTTTTTTTTTTTTGAGCTGGGCTCAAGGCCATGGGCAGCCAAGCTGCTGCTTTTTGTTAAGGGATGGGGGAGATGTTGGCAGCCCCTCCCACATCCGTCCCTGAGATCCAGGCACCACGGGGCCTGCAGGGCTTTGAGGCTCAGGACGAGATGGCAGTTCTGGCCAGAGTTCAGCCCAGATCCCCCCCCCAGGGGAAAGTGACAAAAAGAAAGTTCCCATCTTGTGGCCACACAACAAGCAGGGCCAAGAGCTACCAAAACCCAACTAGGCACCAGGGACATCTTAAGCCTCGGCTAGATCTGAGCTCCAACTGACCCCACAGGAGAACTGGGGATGCCCAGGTGATGCGGGTAACTGGACTGGCCTGGGGAAGGGGAGTTAGACCCAGAAGAGCAGGAGATGGTGGGACACTTGGCTCTGTCCTTTGCAACCCTCAGGAAGACCTCCCCTGCCTGGGCCTCAGTTTCCCCAAAGTACCTGGATCCCTGAGACCCTACTCATCTGGCAGCCTGGCCCATGGGGAAGCACTAAACATCTCCACTGCACCCAGATGGGGAGAGAGTTTGGGGGTCACCCCGGCGGTGCTCTGTGCTCGGGGATCATGTGGTGGCTAACACACAGGCAAGTGTGTTCACCGCTGTCCTGCCCCTCTGGTTCCTCAGCTCCATCTGCCTCAACCTGGGGCAGCAGGTCGTGTTGCAGGGACTGAAACGGGGTACAGGGAAGTGTTTGCAGCATCTGTGGCCTCTGACCCTGAAAACCTGGGGCAGCCTCTCCTCACCCAGCACATGATCATCAAATACGCCTGTGGACATGGCCAGGTCAAAGTTCCGGGGGAGGCCCCTTGCTGCCTTAGACCCAGGAGTGAGAGGCTAAGCCCCACTCACCCCTGCACTCCCACCTCTGCTCCCTGTCCGCTAGGGCAGGAAAAGGCCCTTCCCCCAGCTGCAGTGCTCAGGGCCCTTTGGAAGCAATCAACACTCGGTGTTTCCCCGTAGGCCAAGTGTGAGCTATCTGTAGAGAATCCTAACTCCCCTACTCTTCTCTAAGTCTGCCTGTTTGGGGGTGTGGGTGGGGGCAGGTGCGTCACAGTGGGAAGACGGAAGTGGAGGAGAAGCAGGTGACCCTCTGGGTCTCGAGGGCAAGTCCCCCCTTGCACTGCTCCAGAATTTGAACCAGAAATGCAATGATTATGGGAGAGACATCTGTGAGTGTCTGGCCAAGCAGAGCCCCAAGACTTTCCCTGGTGCCACGTACCCACTCCCATCTTCTGCATGGGCCCAGGTGAGGCCCCAGAAATGATTTATTTAAAAAAAAACAGGAAATAGTAAAGAGAAATAGTGGGGTGACGGTGCTTATCTTGCATGCAACTGACAAAGGTTCAATCCTGGAACCCCATGTGGTTCACTGAACCCCACCAGGAGAGATCCCTGGGAGGAAGCCCTGAACACCACTGGTGTGGCCCCAATCAAGACAAAAGGGTGTAAGTCTTTAGGGGTTCCCTTGGGCTTTTGCTACCCCTGAAGTCTCTGATCTTGCCCAGATCTGGACTCTTCCTCCCCTGCCAGTGTCCAGGAAGTGCTGAGCATGGCAGGAAGGACCCTCATCAGAGGGATCCTCCAAGCCTCACTCCTCTCTCGGATGCTTACTACAGGGCTGTAGCCCACCTTCATGTCTGACTCCTCATTTAGTCACTGCCTCCTTCAGCTTCCCCCAGGAACTCCACGGGCAACCCAAGATAGATGCAGAAACACAAACATGTCTTCCCTAAGAGAAGTGACCTCACAAGGGAAAGTGACCTCACAGGGGGAAGTAACTTCACATGAGGAAGTGGCCTCACATGGGGAAGTGACCTCACTGAGGGAAGTAGCTTCACTGGGGGGAAGCAGCCTCACTAAAGGAAGTTACCAGATTGGTAGAAATGTCCTCACCACAGGAAGAGGCCTCACACAAGGAAGTGGCTTCATATGGGAAAGTGGCCTTACTAAAGGAAGTGGCCTCACTGGGGGAAATGGCCTCACTACAGGAATTGGCCTCACTGGGGGAAGTGACTTTACCACAGAAAGTGGCCTCACTGCGGGAAGTGACCTCACTGGAAGATGTGACTTTACCACAGAAAGTGGTCTCACTGGAGGAAATGGTCTCACTGAGGGAAGTGGCCTCACTGGGGGAAGAGACTTCACTGAAAGATGTGACTTTACCACAGAAAGTGGCCTCACTGGGGGAAGTGACTTTACCACAGAAAGTAGTCTCACTGGAGGAAATGGTCTCACTGAGGGAAGTGGCCTCACTGGGGGAAGAGACTTCACTGGAAGACGTGACTTTACCACAGAAAGTGGCCTCACTGGGGGAAGTGACTTTACCACAGAAAGTGGTCTCACTGGAGGAAATGGACTCATTGAGGGAAGTGGCCTCACTGGAAGAAATGGCCTCACTGGGGGAAGTGACCTCACTGGAAAATGTGACTTTACCACAGAAAGTGGCCTCACTGGGGGGAGCGGCCTCACTGGGGGAAGTGACCTCACTGGAAGATGTGACTTTACCACAGAAAGTGGCCTCACTGGGGGAAGTGACTTTACCACAGAAAATGGTCTTACTAGGGAAAGTGGCCTCACTGGGGGAAGTGGCTTCACCACAGAAAGTGGCTTCACTGGGTGAAATGTCCTCACTAGGGGAAGTGGCTTCACTGGGGGAAGTGACTTCACTGGAAGATGTGACTTTAACACAGAAAGTGGCCTCACTGGAGGATATGGCCTCACTTGGGGAAGTGACTTTACCACAGAAAATGGTCTCACTGGGGGAAATGACTTTACCACAGAAAGTTTCCTCACTGGAGGAAATGGCCTCACTGGGAAAAGTGGTCTCACTGGGGGAAGTGACTTTACCACAGAAAATGGTCTTTCTGGGGAAAGTGGCCTCACTGGGGGAAGTGATTTCACTGGAAGATGTGACTTTACCACAGAAAGTGGCATCCCTGAGGGAAGTGGCCTCACTTGGGGAAGTGACTTTACCACAGAAAATGGCCTCACTGGGGGAAGTGACTTTACCACAGAAAGTTTCCTCACTGGAAACTTTTACTGGGGAAATTGGCCTCACTAGGGGAAGTGACTTTGCCACAGAAAATGACCTTACTGGGGAAAGTGGCCTCACTGGGAGAAGTGGCTTCACCACAGAAAGTATCTTCACTAGGAGAAATGGCCTCACTGAGGAAGGGGCCTCACTGGAGGAAGTGACTTTACCAGAGAAAATGGTTCACAGTGGGAAGTGGCTTCATTGCAGGAAAAGGCCCATAGAACATGGCAAAGTGAAGACAGAACTAGAAAGACTGACCAACCCAGATAACAGATGTGCAAGGCCTGAGCAAATACCACAGACATCTCCATGCTCCGTCCAGGCTCCCCGAGAAAATTAGTGTTCACTAATTTTCTCGGGGGCAGAAAATTAGTGAACACTAGCATGGCCGTACCCTGGAGACTCATCTGCCACCTCAATCTAGATGTAATCCATCTGTGGGCTCTTATGGGGACAGACATTATATAACCACTGGCGTTAGACATGTTTGTGTCGACTGCGTTATTTGCATGTGTGCAGATCAGACCAATGATGTTGAGGGTAGCAGAAACAGGTGCCAGGATGCCAGGCAGATGTCACCTCAGGTGAGTCTTAGACAGGGCTGTGCTTGCCAGCACCTAGTCCTATCCAAGCGACGCGGGTGCAGACACTTGCTACCCCAGTTGGTGCAGGCTCCTCTCATGAGCCACCCAGACCTGGGCTCAGACAACACACATACCTCTCACTCTCCCCAGGGGCCCAGACTCAGGTCACGGTGCAGTGGGCCAGGCTCCTGCTAAGGGCTCTCTTTCCACTCAGGTATGGCAGCTCATGTCTGAGAGCCTTTCTATGTCTGTGCGTGCATGTGTTTGTGCGTATGTGCATACATACATGTTTGAATCTGTGTTCCTGTGTGTCTCTGTGCACATATGTGTTGGTGTAAGCACATATATCTCAATGTATGCACATGTGCCTATATGGGTCTCTTAGTGTCTGTGTGTGCAGGTGTGTGTATCTATGTGTTTCTGTGTGTGTGTGTGTCTCTGTGCAAGTGTATCTATGTGTGTATCTCTGTATGTACTTTTGTATGTGTCTGTCTCTGTTTGCATGTGTGTGCACATGTGTGTCTGTTTGTGCATGTACACGTGCATGTCTCTGCGTGTGTGAGTGTACACACATCCCATGTCCATGTAGAAAAACTCAAGGGGTCTCTTCTCCTCCGGGGATACTGACCCCTCCGGCAGCATCGCCTGTGCAGCCCCATCCAATCCCCTCACAAACCCTCCTTCTGCCATCTTGGGGGCCATGATGATGGGGTGAGAGTTTCAGACAGGAGTTGAGGGGGCACACACACACACAGTGGCTCATACTGGCAGCAACTATCCATCTGGGGCACCTGGTGCCCAGCAGGTGGCCGCAATGTCACACACCCTTCCTGCTTGCAGCCCCAGGGTCCTGCTGTGTCTTTGGCCATACCATGAGCCTCTTCCTCCCACTCTGTCCATGTGGGGATTCCAGCTGCTGGGCTCTGGGGCACGAGGAGCACGGCTGCAGGGAGCTGACACCTCGGCCTTGAGCTAGCATGGCCCCAGGCTGAGGATGCCGGGCCAGGCCCTGCACCGTGTCGCTGCCCGTCCAAGCTGTCGCCTCCCATCAGCACAGCCCTTCTGACGTACACAAGCCAGGCCCGCGCGGGGCTGCTCTCCGGTTTCTCGGCGCAGTAAACCCGTGTTTTTATTCCTCCATCTGTAAACATCTCTCCGTCTAATACGGTAACTGCTGTTTATACAGAGCTATAAAAACAGAGGTCAGAGCACAATAAGATTATAGTCTTACTTCAATGCATCCAATCCATAATAAAATAAAATCTTACAAACGAGCCAGAGGACCCGCTGAGGGTTTCTCTAAGAATTAATGTCTGTCGTATGTACGGATCCTATTCGAGCATAATATTTTCCACAGCTGTCAGGTCCGATTTTAAAGGCAAAATCCCTGCGCTGGCATTTGTGTTAGGTTCTGTCTACACCACAGGCAGGCTTGCTCCCTCTGTGACATCTGACTCAGGGGTGTTTGATTACTCCAAGGCCACGGCCATGGGGACCGTGATGCCTGATGTGGTGTGAGGTTGGGGCGCGGGGCTGCGTGGCCCAGATCCCTTCTTGATGAGGTGTGCTTGTGGAGAATGGGCCCCAGCAGTAGGGAAACTGGGACTTCCTGCTCCCTCGGGGACATGGGCTGGGCCAGCCAGGTTGGGGCCCTGTAGTGTGCAGTGAACAGTCCCTGGGCTGTCTTGGAGACTCAGTTTTCCAATTAATAAGAAAGGAGTCTCAGGGCTGGAGTGACATACAGCAGGTAGGGCACTTGCCTTGCACATGACTGACCCAGATTCAATCCCCGGTATCCTGTATTGTCCCCTGAGCACTGCCAGGTATGATTCCTGAGTAAAGAGACAGGAATAACCCCTGAGCTTCATTGAATGTGACCCCTAAAAATAAAAGAAAAGGATGGAGCTTTAAAAGGTATAATGAACACCCAATAAGAGAGAGAGAGAACAAAAGGGAATGCTCTGGGGCTGGAGCAATAGCACAGCAGGTAGGGTGTTTGCCTTGCACGCAGCCGACCCAGGTTCGATTCCCAGCATCCCATATGGTCCCCTGAGCGCTGCCAGGAGTAATTCCTGAGTGCAGAGCCAGGAATAACCCCTGTGCATTGCCGGGTGTGACCCAAAAGGCAAAAAAAAAAAAAAAAGGAAATGCCCTGCCACAGAGGTAGGGTGGGATGGGGGGGATGGGGGGTGGGGGGGATACTGGGATCCGTGGTGGTGGGAAATGGGCACTGGTGGAGGGATGGGTATTTGATCATTGTATAATTGAAATCCAAGCACAAAAATTTGTAAGTCTACAACTGTACCTCATGATGTCTCACTAATAAAAATTTTAAAAAATAATAAAATAAAAAATAAAAAAATAAAAGGTATGATGAGTTGAATTGTGACGTGCCCCAAATTTATATGTTAAGGTCCTTCTGCCCATTATCTTCATCCCCATCAGGACGGGATCATGTTTGGGGGCCTGTAAGAAGTGATGAAGGTAAAATGTGGTCCCCAGGGTGGGTCCTAGTCAGTATGACTTGTGTCACTATAATAAAAGGCTTATGCAGATACACACAGGGTGAAGACTCAATGGAAGGATGCTGGCAACAAATGAAGAAAAAGGCCACAGGAAAAAGTCTCTAGAAGCTTAACAGTGACTTGAGTGGAGAGCCCATGACCTCATGCCCGAGGCCCTGAGTTTGGTCCCCAGCATGATCGCATGCTCTGCTCCCCAGCCCATCACCACTGGGGGTAGTCATGGGGGCCTCCAGTACTATCAGACTCTGGTACCCTTAAAATCCAAACTATAATTTAAAGAATAAATTAAAAAGATAGCATCGAATCTTCCCAGGTAGATTGGTCTGGGCTGAGAACTCCAGGGCCTTCTTGAAATGGAGACAGGCAGATTCCCCTTTCTGCCTGCAGATACAGCAGCCCACAGCCACACCTGGCACCCTCCAACTTAGAAACAACCCTGCGCCACAATGAAACCTTAGCAAGCTGCCAAGCCACCAAATTGTCCCATGCCTATAGCCCCTGAACCAACACCTCCAAATTTTACAGCACTGTCAACCCAGTAGGATCACAGCAAATCTGATGGGAAAGTCTCATAGAAGACCTCCAAAACTCAATGAGTAAAAACACCAGCCAGCACAGCAGATCCTCAGACAATGACTTTGGTAACATCACTGCAGGATATAACAGTTATCACAAATTAACTCTCAATGGTCTTAGTTTTGATAATTCCATTTGCCTTTGTGTTGTAACAGACAATATGAAGTAAGTTTGTTTGTGCCTGCAAAGGGGGTAGCTGAGTGGTGGGTGGGAATCTGGGAACATCGGTAGAGGGAAGGTACCACCGGTGATGGGTTTGGGGTTGCAACCTGAAAACCTGAAATAACTGTATTATAAACAACTTGGTAAATTTATGATAATTTAAATTAAATTTACCAAGTTAAGTTATATATTTAAATGATAATTTAAATATCACTTAAAATATCTTTTGTTTTTGTTTTTGTTTTTGTTTTTTGGGTCACACCCAACAATGTACGGGGTTATTCCTGGCTCTGCACTCAAGAATTACTCCTGGTGGTGCTCAGGGGACCATATGGGATGCTGGGAATCAAACCCGGGTCGGCCGCATGCAAGGCAAACGCCCAACCCGCTGTGCTATCACTCCAACCCCTTAAAATATCATTTAAATAACATTTAAATTATAATTTTAAAACATTAATTAAAAATTTAAAACTATTAATCTGCTTTTCTAGTATTATCTGCAGTCCCAGATCCGCCCAGATGCAGATTAAAAACAATTCTTTACTCTCGGACAGTTCTGGAGCTCACTGTCCAAAGTGAGGCTGAGAATCAGGAACAATGAGGGGGCACACCTGGAGGATCCAGGGTGACCTCCGGCGTTGCCTGTTTCTGCGTGATGCAGCTGGCTTGTGTGGAGGACCCCCTCCTGGCATGGCCTCCCCCTCAGGCTGCCTCCCTTTCCTCTGGTTCAGCTCCTTTCTCAACAGTCTCTCTGCATTAACAGTCCTGGGGAATCCTTTCAATGTGCGTATCACAACCGGTGCCTCCATACTCAGGGTCTGATGCAACAGATCAATTCCCACAGGCCCTGCATTTCTGCCCCAGCCCCTTCCGGTCTCTCTCTGCCTTCACCCCTCCTGACTGTGATCACATTGGCCTTTTTTTTCTGGACTATTCCAAGCATGTTCCAGCTCAGTGATTTTGTTCTCTCTGGGATCTCCACACCTTCCACCCCACCCTGACCATACCAGCTGATGTGATCCATCCCTCTGCTCTCTCCTTTCCACTAAATCTCCCTGCCCTTCCCTGGATGGTGCTTCAGCATGAGGACCAACAGTGGCTGGAACACAGCTGTTTGCTTATCATCTGTCTTCCCATAGGTGAAAGAGCACTGGAGCTAGGATATGGTGTGACTGCATTCCCAGTACCTGTGAGCTTGCTGGTCCAATAATCATTGAGTAATGAGTAATTGAGTAATCTGTGGTTGTGGCTGAAACCTGGGAAAAGTCTCTTAAAGTGGCTTTGAAGCCCATAATGTCTGAGTTGGAAGGCCCTTCTGGATCCCCCTGTCCCTTATTGCCTATGCAGGGGTCCCCTGGGCCCAGAAGATAGTTCTCTTGCCCTCCGGTTTCCTATAGTCAGCTACAGGCTTCCTGTAATGCTTTTCTGTAGTCTTCCTGTGGCAACAATTTCATATTCCTCTTTGAATTCTAGGATTCCAGCAAAGATTGATTAGTGTCTTGGTACATGTTTGGGGGATAGTTGGATAGTTGAGTAGGTGGCAGAATGAATAGATAGAATAATACATGTCTAGGCAAAGGAGTGAACAGAAGGATGCTTAGATGAGAATAGATTCGTGCATGACGGATGGTCATAGGAGGAATGGATGAATGGACAGAAGGAGACATGAATGGGTTGGTGGGAGAATGTTACAGAGAAATGGTGCTTAGATGACTGAGTGATTGTATGTATGGGTAGTTGTGTAGGGGGACAGTAAGGGGGGGGATAGTAAGGGAGGAAGGGATGGTTGGATAGATGAATAGGTGGGTGAGTGGATAAATAGATGGTGAATAGATGGTGGGTTACCTGGATGAATGGATACAAGTATTTATAGATGGTGGATGGGTAGTGGTAGGAGGGACCAGGGAAGTAATCTGGGTGAGTAAATGAAAATATGGGTGCTTACCTTGATGAATGACTTCAGGCATGGACAAGTGGGTGGGTGGTGGAAGGATGCATGAAAGGAAATGACATGGAGCATATCCCTCCAAAAGGGCTGTTTTCATTACAGAGAACTGATCTCAAAGTCTTCTTTGAGTAATAATGGAGTTCTGGGATCACAATCTCTATTTTCCCAGCACACTCTTCTCATTTCCCATCTATTTGAAACAGAAGGAGAGATAATGTTTGTTCTTCCTCTTGCACTCCTTACTGATACTCTGACAAGGCACCATGTGCTGGGTGGTAGCCCATGGGAATGTTTCTCTCCACAACACTGCGGTTCCCAGCAAGTGCCACAAACTTGGGGATACTGGTCTGTGGTCAAGAAGGAGAGCAAGATCCCAACACACAGGACGGCTCCCCATCTGCTCGGTAGGGTCAGTGATCCTGGGTAACTCATTTCCAAAAGAGACTTCCTAGGAAGGATTGTGGAGCAATGGAGCTTGTGAACCCTTCAGATGAAAGGCAAGATCATATGCATTGTGTCTGCCCCATTCAGCAAGAATCACTCAGTATATTCTCAAAAAATAGTGCATTCGAAGGCCTCAGCACCCACACAATGGTCCAGGTTCACAGCTTTACCACTAATCTCAGAAGCGATGCAAGCCAATTCAAGTACTGAAACTCATTGGCCCAGTTTTATAGCTCCCAGAGCAGCTGGAGTGCATGGCCACATACCTCCAAATTCCATGATACTGACATCTCAGTAGCAACACACCAAATTGGATGGAAAAGTGCACAGAAGCGAACTAAACTCAATAAAAACAATAACACAGAAGGCTCAACTAGCAACAAACAGCTTAATAAGCCCTCATACAATAACTATAAAAACCCATTGTGAGATATAAACACTTTTCACAAAATTTCTTTTACTGAAGTATTTTTTCAATAACTCTGTTAGCCATTTTGTTATAACAAGCAGTATAAACTATTTTGTGCCTGTTAAGGAGACAGGCTTGGGGAACACATACTAACCTGGGGAAAGTGATGGAGGGACGTTTACACTGGTGGTGGGATTGGTGCTGGAGCAATGAATGCCTGAAACAATTGTCTCATGAAAAGCTTTGTCACTTAATTACTTGACATCCCATTACTCATTGATTTGCTCAAGCGGGCACCAGTAACGTCTCCATTCATCCTGTCATATGCTAGTGTAGCCCAATGGCATCTGCTCTTTCTAGAAGCATGAACAGCCTCAAACATCAGGGTCTTGATGAAGAAGTCTGACCATCTCATAGGTGGGTGGCCACATGATCTTTTGACGTCCTGTGGAATCCAGTTGGTAATGGCTCTAGTCCAGCGATCGTCTCCAAATCTCATTACGTGACCAGCCATCTGATTTTCAATGCCTTGGCAAATGAGACAGCGTCCCTGATTCTTGACCGTTGACAGAGGTCGGAACTCCAGATTCTTTCTCTCATTTGAATGAAACGTGATACTCCAAACATAGCTCTTTCGAGTCCTCTTTGGGAGATCCAAATAGCGTTCTCATCCTGTTTGCGTAGGGCCCAGGTCTCTGAGATGTATGTTAATGCAGGAAGAACAGTGGAATCTAAGAGATGTGCCTGGAGTTGGAGGTTCTTCTTCCTCTAGCTATTTCTTCAACACTCTTGAAGGCATTCCAAGCTGCTCTCTTCATCCTACACAACTCAGGTGCCAGGTCATTCGTCATGTTGACTTCTTGACCTAGATACACATAACTGTTGCATTCAGGATATTTGTTCCATTGAGAGTGAATGGAACATAAGCAACAAGACTGTTTCTCATAAACATTGTCTTCATGAGATTCAGCTGTAGTCCGATTTTTCCACACTCACAGTTGAAGTCGGCCAGCATTTGTGCCGCTTGGCTGATGTTTGGTGTTATTAGAACGATGTCATCAGCAAAACGGAGGTGGTGTAGTTGCCAACCATCTATCTTTACTCCCATTCCTTCCCATTCCAGCCATCACATGATGTTCTCAAGGGTGGCACTGAAGAGTTTTGGTGAAATGGTATTACCCTGCCAAACGCTTCTCTTGACATAAATGATCACCTCCCTGTAGAATGGTGAGACCCTAGTAGTGAATCTGCAATACAGCTCACGGAGGATCCTGATGTATTGAGTTTGAATGCCCTTTTTGGCTAGGGCCTCGATGACCGCTTCAGTCTCAACAGAATCAAAGGCCTTCTTTAAATCAATGAACATTAGACAGAGCGACATCTGGAACTCCCGAGAAACCTCAATAAGCTTGGTTATCGTGTGTATATGGTCGACTGTGCTGAATCCTTTTCAGAAACCGGCTTGCTCACATGGTTGTCCTTCATCTAATGTTCTGCCAATCCTATTCAAGATGACTCCAGTGAACAGCTTGTAGACGACAAAAAATAGGCAGATCGGGTGATAGCTGCCAATGTCATGGATGTCTCCCTTCTTGTACAGTAGTACAGTCCTGCTGGCTTTCCACTGGGATGGAACCTTACATTCAGACACATAGCATGTGAAGAGCCGAGCCAGTATATTGATAAGTACTGATGGAAGGTTCTTCAGGTGTTCGGGTCTGACCTTGTCTGGGCTGGGTGCTGTTCACTTCTTTACCGACAAAATGACGTGTCAGATTTCGGAAGGGAGAATGTTGGGAACGATATATCCATCCTGCAGAATTTGGTATGTGGGCAGGTGGACACGGCTATCGAAGAGATCCGAGTAGAAGTCGTGGATAATCTTCTCCATTGCCCTTCTGGAAGATGTGATAGATCCATCAGGACGTCGGAGGGCAGTCATCTTGGTCTTGTAGTTGGCGAAAGACAGGCGGGAATTGTGAATGCTTTTCCCAGCTTCTGCCACATCTGCCAGCACTGCTGCTCTTCTCTCTTTGGGGTCTTCCTTTATTGCTTCTCTGCACTGCTTTGCGAGCTCGGACATTCTCTTGTGGTTGCCTGCGGCTTGCACCAAGCCACGTTGGCGAGTGAGCTCAAGAGTTTCAAAGACAGGCATCTTTTTGTGGCTATCTCTCTCTCTCTCAGCATTCTTCACACAATCTTGAAGGTGCTGAACCAGTATTCATGTCCCTTGTCAATGTTATCAATGAGGCATCTTCCCATGTTGCTGCAATAGTGCCAAAGAGCTCCCAGTTGGTGGTCGTTCTGGGAGTTCTCTTCTTAAACTTTGCAGCCCTTTCTCCCCGCTCTGTGAAGTAGAATTTTGCACGAAGGAGATGGTGTCCAATCCTGTTTGGAATTTTGGGACAACAGCACATCGGTCAGGCAAGGCTGTTGATTGAATATGTGGTCAATTTTGTTGTGGAACCATCCACTGGGAGACTCCCATGTCCAACGTTTAGATTCGGCCTTCTGGAATTGTGAGTTACCATGGATGGTCTTGGTGGACATGATGAACTCAGACAGTCTCTCACCCTGTTTGTTCCATTCTAGGAGTTCTTCGACTGGTCTTCTCAGTCCTATCTTGGCATTAAAATCACCGAAAATGATCTTGTAGAAGGTGTGGGTATGGTCTTCTTTATAGAACTTCTCCAGCTCCATGTAGAACTTCTCAATTTCTCCTTCATCACAATTGGATATTGGTGCATAGACAACGAAGATAGAAATAGCCAGCAGTGAGCCACATCTATTCAAGTGTAATCATCCGATTAGGGTTGTTAAGCATTCTAATAAATCAATGTTTATGGCCACGTTCGTGTTGACAAGGACACTGACACCACTGATGCCTCTTTTGTCGCATGTTCCAAGGAACAGTTCTTCCCCAGTTTCGAAAACGGCGTGATGTGATTGATGCCTTCTCGTCTCAGTCAGACCAATGATGTCGTACTTGATCTTTTGTGCTTGCACCATCAGGTCCTTGATGGATGCATCCGATGCCAGCATACGTGCATTGAAAGTACAGACAGTCATTTTTGTCCTTTGTTTTGGCAGCCTAGTTCGACCCTGAGATTTTATCAGCCTCTCCTTCCTCATCCTTCTTAACTCTGCCATATTAGTGGCTCTTTCAGGGTCAGGGGAATGAGACCCATTGTATTTACTGGTTTTGGCATATCGAATACACCACTGATAGCTTGCCAGGCTCTGCCATGCAGGTGGGACACTATCGGTAGCCTGCCAGGCTCTCTGAGAGGAACAGAAGCTTTGTAAAGTTGTTTTGAAAAGCTTTGTAAAGTTGTTTAAATAATTTTTTAAATTATGTATTCTGGTTTTACTGTATTTACTGGGGATCCTCCATGAGCTGTATTACAGATTCACTACCAGGATCTCACCATTGTACAAGGAAGTGATCATTGACCTAAAGAGAGGGTATGGCAGGGTGATAGCATTTCACTGAAATTCTTCAGTGCCACCCTCAAGAACATCATGCGATGACTGGAATTGGAAGGAATGGGAGTGAAGATAGATGGTCAGCAACTACACCACCTTTGTTTTGCTGATGACATTGTTCTAATAACACCAAACATTAGCCAAGTGGCACAAATGCTGGCTGACTTCGACCGTGAGTGTGGAAAGGTTGGACTGCTGCTGAATCTCACAAAGATAATGTTCATGAGAAACGAACTCATTCCTGATGTTCCATTTGCTCTCAGCAGAATGAACATCTCTGAATGCAGCAGTTGTGTGTACCTAGGTCAAGAAGTCAATATAACAAATGACATGGCACCTGAGTTGCACAGGAGGAAGAGAGTGGCATGGAACGCCTTCAAGAGCATTGAAGAAATAGCTAAGAAGATGAAGAACCTCTGGTTCTGGGCACACCTCTTTGACTCCACCATTCTTCCTGCATTAACATACTCCTCAGAGATCTGGGCCTACGAAAACAGGATGAGAATGCTATTCGGGTCTCCCAAAGAGGAATCGAAGAGCTATGCTTGGAGTATCATGCTTCACTTAAGTGAGAGAAAGAATCTGGAGTTCTGACCTCCATCGACGATCGAGAATCAGGGACGCTGTCTCATTTACCATTTCATTTCATTTCATCATCCTGTTATTCGTCGATTGCCTCGAGCAGGCCCCAGTAACGTCTCTTTCATCCTAGCCCTGAGATTATATTCAAGGCTCTTTAGGAGAATGAGACCCATCATTGTTACTGGTATTTGGCATATTTGGTACACCACAGGGAGTTTGCCGGACTCTGCCCTGTGGGCAGGCTACATTCGATAGCCTGCAAGTTTGTCCAAAGTAGGAATGAGATAATAAGATGTCATAAAAAAGATGTCCTGATAAGATGTCGCGCGGCCGCGTCTCATTTACCAAGACATCAAAAATCAGATAGGTTGGACACATAATGGATTGGGAGATGACTGCTGAACTAGAGCTGTTACCAACTGGATTCCACGGGGCGTCAAAAGATCACGTGGCCGCCCACCTACGAGATGGTCAGACTTCTTTGTCAAGACCCTGAATGAATGGTTTGAGGCTCTTCGTGTTCCTGAAGCGAGCAGATGCCTTTGAGCTACACTAGCACACGACAGGGACAAATGGAGACGTTACTGGGGTTTGCTTGAGCAAATCGATGAGTAACGGGATGTCAAGTGATCAAGTGATCAAGTGATGTATTCTAGTGATGGAATATTGTGAGAAAAAATCAATTATGAATAACTTTGTAACACAGTGCTTTAATAAAATAAAATTGGGGGTTGCTTTAATAAAATAAAATTGGGGGTATTAGAAATTATGCATTAACTACTGGGCCCACATTCTAAACTACTTAACCCTTAGAAGTCAGCTTCATCACATCACCAATCCATTCTATCCAGCAAAGAAATGGACCATGTGTTCAAACTGGGCTGCTCAGGACCCACCTCTGGAGCAGATGAAGAATTACTATCGTGCTCTGCTTACACTTCCACACCTCTCCACACTGACATAAGGAGGAGGCAGACTCCCAGTCCAGTGGGCACCTGAGCCAAAGTGGGGTTTGAGGGTTACTGACTGTTCCCAGAGACCATCAAGTACACAGAGACACCTGTTCAGAGAGGGAAACTGGATATGTAAGAGAAGTGGCTGGGCTATGGTCTCAGAGAGGACAGAGCAGAAGCAGGCCTGGTCTTGGTATAATATACATATCCACACAACCCTACTTTGTTCTCCTGCTCTGCTTTGGAATCCACTTCACCACTTTATCTCTCATGGCTTCCTGACCTGACCCTTTCTGGGTGATGTCAGATGCTGGAAAAGCTCCATGCAAGTCCTTGCCAGGTTGACCTAATCCCAGATGCTGACCCCTATTGATGTCAACATCAGTGAAGCTGTGCGTCAGTATTCTCCAGAGAAACCCAATTAGTGGAGTAGATCAATAACTGATGAGTGGCTAGAGAGAAATAGATCTATCTTAATCCTTACAGCTATGAAGACTGGCAGGTTCCAAATCCATGGGATGGGCTGGCTATCTAAAGCAGAACGTCCGCACATCAATTCAAGTCCTTCTGCTTTGAAACTCACTCCCTCCTGCCAGGGGAAGATTGGCCTTTCATTCTGTTCAGGTTGCAAAGGATTAGATAAGGCCCACCCCCATGAGTGGGGGTAGGGGATTGACTTGCTTTGCTTGCAGTTCTCTAGTTTAAATGTCCATCTTATTCAACAGTACTCTGATAGAAACATCTACAGTGACATTTGACCACATAGCTGGACTCTGTGGCCCAGCCAGGTTGACGTATACAATGAAGTATCACAGTAAATAAACACTCAGCAAGATTTCCCTGGGCCCTCACACAACAGAGTGGTGAATCTCTGCCTCCTACCAGCTGCAGGACCTCAGGAAGCTCTCAATTCTAAATACAGTGTGCAGAGCCTGCACCTTGGTGAGGAGAATGGGGTGGTGGCCTTAAGAGCTCAGCAGGAGCGTCCAGGACACACTGATGTTGGTGATGGCACCAACAACAGTTGACTGCTGAGCCAAGGTCCTGTTCCCCACATTCCACGCCCTGTCCCCCGACAGCTAGTCCTCACTTGTAGCAGTACCGGTGTTCCCTGAGCTGCTCACGGATGAGCCCTTGGAAATCTGCTTCTCCCTCCCCTCCCTGCTCAATTTGAGGTGCTCCAGACACTGGGCCCTGACTCGTCCCAGCCCTTTGGAGCCTTCTCTAGTGTATGTCCATTAAAGGCCACCAGTATAGGCCATCCTGGAGCTGAGCTCCATTTCCTCCCCACATACCACATACGTGCCTCCAACACTGAAGAACACACACACATGCACTCCAACACAGACACTGAGAGCTGCACTCAACACACACATGTTCCCATACAACGCACCCCTCATACACATATCCCAACACATAAACAAATGCACCTTAACATTCCTTGCATATAGGCACACCAGATAGACATATGCACCCCAGTACACTTCAGCACATAGATCCTCAATACACACACACACACACACACACACACACACACACACACACACTTACTCCAGGATGCCCTTATTTACAGGAGAGAATAACAATTGTGTGATTCTGGCAGAAGCCACCTTCAGACCACTTAAAAGCCATCATCCTGAATTAAATGGAGCTAAATATTATAGCTGTGTTGGAAACGCTTACAGAGACCTCCCGTGTGCTGGCAGCATGCTGCATTCTGGGCACCCAAGGACCAAACTGGGAAGGAGTGACGTATTCTTCCAATACCCAGGCATCACCCGGGGGAGGGGGTGCTGCAGTGCACCTGGCAACAGAAGGGGCAGACATCCAAGGCCTATTGATACTGCACTGACCCGCCCCTGAGGACAGTGGCCATGCTGGCCTGAAAGCTTCCAGCAGAGGCTGTTACTGTCCCTGCAGGTGTGAGCTGGCCTGGCCCAGAGAGGAGAGAACCCCGAGAGGGACCTCCATGCCTCTGAGGGCAGTGGAGGCTAACTGTGCACCCTTCATCCAAGCCAGGCTGGGGACCCCCAGAGGGGCACATGGCCAGGTCTGTGGAGGGCAGTCTCATATGCAGTGAGGACACATTCCTGTACCAGGTGCCCTGCCTCATCATGAAGGGCCCTTCTTGTCCCTTCCAACAGATATATCTCCACTTGTTGGCCACCATGGTGGCTGGGAATGGGACCAAGTGAAGGAGAAAGATGTTAGTTCCCAGGAGCTGGGCAGGGGGAAGTACAGAAACTGTCTGGGATGTCCTGGACCCAGCTTCCTGCTTCCTGCCCCCCTTGGGCCTGGACAGTCAGACAGGGGGACTCTACTGAGCCCCAGTGTCCAGTTCAGAGGGAGGTATTGGGGCCCTTGTGCGATTCTGTGATGCCATGTGTGAATGTTGCACATTTATAGCTTCTGCGGGTGAAGGGGCTCCATCACTGTAAAGTGTCTGGTCTCCCCAATCCCACAGCCAGGAGCCCCAGGGATCAGGGGGCCAGCATGTCCCCCCTCTGCTTCCTGCTGGGTGGGGGTGGCAGGTCACTTTCCTGTCTGTATGTGTGCGAGGATTGAGGAGTGCGGCCAGCTGCAGCCTCTTGCTCTGCACACCTAAGGGCTGCATCTCCCTACAGGGACAGGAAGCTGCTGCCTCAACTGCTTCCTGGGTCACTTCCTTTGGGATGTATCTTTGACACATTACACATTGCTAGGAGAACCCAGAGGCCCACCCCAGCTTGAATTAAGGTCTGGGTGGGGAAGTCGGCACAGTGGGTAAGAACGCACACTCAGGTCACACGGATGCCGCTTCCCACCCTGGCTGTGTGAGCTTGGGCCACTCGCTCACCCTCTCTTGGTCTCATGTTTATCTTCCACAAAATGAAGCCAACGACTATGGCCAATGACTATGGGATCGGTGCTGGCAGAAACAGATCAGTCAAAGAAAGAGACAAGTGCTAGACAAGTGGTAGACTAGTGCTGCCCACGTGTGCTGCTCATGTATGTTGTGCATCATGCCCATGTGTGTTGCCCTAAGTGTTGCTCTGTTTACTGCCCCTATGTACTGCCCATGTGAACTGCCCTGTGTACTGCCCTGAGTACTGCCTGTATGTACTTTCCTGTGTACTGCCCTTGTGTACTGCCCTGTGTACTGCTCTGTGTACTGTTCTGTGTATTGCCCCATGTGCTGCCCTGTGTACTGCCCTGTGTACTGCTCGTATGTTCTGCCCTGTGTACTTTCCCATGTACTGCCCATATGTTCTGCCCTGTCTACTTCCTTGTATACTGCCCACGTGTCCAGCCCATGTGTGCAGCCCAGGTGTGCTATTAGTGTGTACTGTCCATTTGTACCTGTGCAAACAGTGCCATTTTCTAATCCACAGAATTACTGTCATAATGACCAGGCATGGCTGGCACCCTCATGCCCAGACTTGACAACTTATTTCACATCTTGAGAGGCAAAAGTGATTCCACGGACAGCACTGGCAACCCCAGAATGTGCCTGCCCACTCACCAGCATGGGCGGGCCTTACACCAGGTCACCCCACCATCAGGGTGCCTGACGGACCCAGAGAACAGAAATGCTGGGGAGCGTGGCCACTCCTGCCTGAGAAAGGGACCAACGGGACACCTGGACCCGGGGATCACTCTGGCAGAGCTGGGAGACCATATGGGGTGCTGGGGATTGACACTATGTGCAAGGAAAACACCCTCCCTGTCCTATCACTCCTATGGCTAGCTTCAACCTTCCTGCTCCTCTGCACACAGAGGCCCTGCTTAAAGGAAGTGGAGCCTTTGTGCATTGAGGGGTGGGAGGACGAGGGTGTCAGGCCCTGTTGCAACCCGTCCAACTCTTCCCCTGCCAAAGTCTCTGCCCTGCTCTCATTTCCTGTCCAAAGATGTCACTTGATCACTTGATCACTTGACATCCCGTTAACCATGGATTTGCTCGAGCAGGCGCCAGTAACATCTCCATTCGCCCCTGTCTTGTGCTAGTGTAGCCCAATGGCGTCTGCTTGTTCTAGGAACGCAAAGAGCCTCAAACCGATCGTTCAGGGTCTTGACAAAAAAGTCTGACCATCTTGTAGTTGGGCGGCCACGAGGTCTTTTGACGTCCTGGGTAATCCAGTCGGTAATGGCTCTAGTCCAGCAGTTGTCTTCAAATCGCACTATGTGTCCAGCTCATCTGATTTCCGACGCCTTGGCAAACGAGACAGTGTACCTGATTCTTGACCATCGACGGAGGTCAGAACTCCGGATTCTTTCTCTCATTTGAGTGAAACGTGATACTCCAAGCATAGCTCTTTTGATTCCTCTTTGGCAGACCTGAATACAGTTCAGATCCTGTTTTCGTAGGGCCCAATTATCTGAGGCATATGTTAATGCAGGAAGAACAGTGGAATCAAAGAGATGTGCCCGGAGCCGGAGGTTCTTTGTCCTCTTAGCTATTTCTTCGACACTCTTGAAGGCATTCCAAGCTGCTCTCTTGCTCCTGTGCAACTCAGGTGCCAGGTCATTCGTCATGTTGACTTCTCGATCTAGGTACACATAACTGTTGCATTTGGAGATGGTCGTTCTGTTGAGAGTGAATGGAACGTCAGGAATGAGACTGTTTCTCATAAACATTGTCTTCGTGAGTTTCAGCTGGAGTCCAACCTTTCCACACTCACAGTCAAAGTCAGCCAGCATTTGTGCTGCTTGGCTGATGTTTGGTGATATTAGAACGATGTCATCAGCAAAGTGGAGGTGGTGTAGTTGCCGAACATCTATCTTTACTCCCATTTCTTCCCATTCCAGTCATCACATGACATTCTCGAGGGTGACACTGAAGAGTTTCTGTGAAATGGTATCACCCTACCGAACCCCTCTCTTGACATCAATGATCACTTCTTTGTAGAATGGTGAGATCCTTGTAGTGAATCCATAATACAGCTCACAGAGGATCCTGATGTATTGAGTTTGAATGTCCTGATTGGCTAGGGCTTCGATGACCACTTCTGTCTCAACAGAATCAAAGGCCTTCTTTAAATCATGAACATTAAACAGAGCGGCATCTTGAACTCCCGAGATACCTCAATGAGCTTGGTTATCCAGGGATTGGATTACACACAGAAGATCCACCCTACTGGTACCAGATAAATACCTCACCAGCAGACCTACACTACCTCCACTACCTCCACTACCCAGCCGCCGCCATGCTCCAGGACACTTTCTAGACATCACAATCATCCTGTTGTTCATCGATTGCCTCGAGCATGCCCCAGTAACCTCTCCTTTGTCCTAGCCCTGAGATTTTCAAAAGTGCCATATTCAAGGCTCTTTCAGGAGTAGGAGAATGAGACCCATCATTGTTACTGGTATTTAGCATATTGGGTATGCCACGGGGAGTTTGCCAGACTCTGCTGTGAGGGCAGGTTACATTCAGTAGCCTGCCAGGTTGTCCAAAGTAAGAATGAGATAATAAGATGTTGCTTCCAGGAGCTGGGTTATATAGTCTCTGGGTCTTGGCCATTGATGGGATTACATGGCACCAGGCGGCTAGTTGGTGGGTGTGAACCCTGCCTACTGGAATATGGAGGATCTGGGTGGAGGATGCTCAGCCCTGATCCGAGCAGGCTTGGAGATCTCAGCCCCGGGACCCGCATGCCTTTGTTCCTCTGCTGGTACCTTCATGCGTGTGGAGAGTGGTCTCAGCATGGTTGTGGCTGGTTCTGGAGGTCTTTGGCTGCCGGAGCTCTGCTCAGGGCGGGGAGGGAAACTCAACCCGCCCTCCTCCAAGGGGCCCTGGTAAGGACAGCCAGGTGCGGGGTCAGGAGACTCAGACATCATAAGACACTTAATACCCATCTTCCAGGATTGCTGTACCATATTTAATAGGGTTCAAATATGGTTTGAACCATGGAAACACCTACAAGGGCGATTAGAGGCCACCCCAAAAGCCTCTATCCCTCTCAGAGAGCCTGGCAAGCTACCATGAGTATTACGCCCACACAGCAGAACCTGGAAAGCTATCTATTTTGTATTCAATATGCCAAAACCAGTCATTACAATGGGTCTCATTCCCCTGACCCTGAAGGAGTCACCAATATGGCAGCCCAAAGATAGTGGTAAGTTTAAAAAAAAGGGGAGGGCTCAAATTTGGCTGTAAAACAGGGTGCCAGTATCCCCAGATGTTTCAGATGCACTCTCAGATCTCTCCATCCAACCCCCAGGCCAGGTGTTGGCAGTGGGCTCTGCATGCCAGAAAGGGGTGCCCCGTACCCACTTGCACCCTCCTCCCAGCCAGGAAACCGGGCCTCTCCCATGGAGTAGCAGGGTAGCACCCTCGGCACCTGCAGCTTCTGGGCCGTTCTCAGTAATGTCTGCACCCCCCTCCCATGTACTTCTCTCTGGGCACCCCTGTCCTCACGGGGCACAACCACTCACTGGCCGCCAGCACCAGCTCATCCTGATATACAGGGAGCCAGCTCCAAGCACCATCCTGGTCTCTGGCTTTCGAGGGTCAGTATGTACTTCTGAGGGGACACAATCCAAGTCCCAGGCCCGGCAGTCCAGGAGAGGGTGTGAAAGGGAGCCTCTGTGGGCCCTCTGGGAAACCCACGAGGGGCCGCCTCTGGGGTCTGAACGTGGGGGGGGGGGGGGGCTGTGCCGGCCAGATGCACAGCGCAGGCAGAGTCAAGACCTGACTGTGAGGGAGGGCAGCTGTAAACTGTTTGCAAGGTTTGAAATAAACACCACCGCCCTCTGAGCTCTGCTCCCTGCCCACCAGACCTTTGGCAGTTGTCAGCAAACTGCACAGCCCAGGCCCTGAAAACAGTGCCACCCACAGAGGCCACCGAGGGGTCCCCCGCCCCCGACACCCTCCCGGGGCTGGTGGGGAGTGCAGGTTCCTCCTGGAGCCAGACACAGCCTGGAGCGTGGGAGCCCAGCAAGACCCCAATACTGCCAGCCTCAGTTTCCCCACACTGTGCAGGAAGGTTTTTTAAGGGACTCCCCCACTACACTCCCTCTTCTACCTCAACAGAAGTAGGGGCAACCTCAGTTTCCAGCCAGAAGGACAGGTCTGGCGGAGCTGCTGGCCGATCTGCCCTTCCAGTGCCCTGGTGTGTTGAAAACCGCCTGCCCACCCGCGTACAGGATGGAGCAGGACAGAGAGATCGGCGACAGCGGGGATGTGTCCAGGAGCTTTGAGACCTGCTGGTGGTGGGTGGACACCCTGTGGGCAGCTGCCCGCCAACAGGGTCCACCAGGAAACCTGTCTGGGGGAATCGGTCAGTGGAGTCCCCAGGCTGCTGTGGACCTGCCTCGCTGAGCTGAAAAGTGGCCCATGCAAAGGATGGAGCATCTTGGGGGACACAGGGGACGAGGGCATATGTCCCAGCCATGGCCCCTGGGGCTTTCTGGCTGTTGCTGCCAGTTCAAGTGGGAGGCTCAGAAATTTCTAGAAACTGGCCATGGTCATGCAGCTTATTCAGGTGGGGGACGGGGGACAGGGGTCCCAGGACAGCCAAGGGGATGCTCCTTTCTATGGTGGATACCTGCACCCCCATCCCTCTGGGGGGGCTCCTTTTGTCCCAACCACCCATCCCTTCTAGGAGCCAGGTCTGACGCCACCCATGGGTGCCGGCAGTGGTCGGGGGAGTCGTGTTTCCCTCGTGCTGTAGTGCCGTGGAGGAGGCCTTGCTCGGCCCAGCTGGGCGCAGAGGCACAGAGGCTGGCTAGCCGGGGCCCCAGCTGCTAGGTGGAGCGAGAGAGCCAGCAAGGAGGTTTCCAAACCTCCCCAGCAGGCCACAGCCAGCCCAGCCCTGGCTCCCCACCACTGCTTGGCCCTGAGGGCAGCTAATTAGTGCCCTGGGGTTAAGCACTTTCCCAGAGCCCCCCTCACACTAGCCTTCTCCAGCACCTCACCCCTGAACCCAGCCTGGCTGCTGGCACCAGCTGATTGGCTTTTGACAAATCCAGCCTGGCCTCTTTTTAGCACCTACTCACCCCCTGGGGCTGGAAACCTGATTCCTTTAATGATTTGCTCCAGACCCTTGGGGGCGGGCCAGGGCGGGTGGAATTCCTGGAGGAGGTGGCGGATAGATGTATTTAGCAGGTGAGAAGTGGGGGAGAGGGGCTGGTCCCCACCCTGTCCCCACATAGGCAAGTCTCTGCTAACCCAACCCAGGCACCTCTCAGCCCCCCAGGGAAGGACAGAGACCCAGCAGGATGGGCCCTCCCACACCAGCACCTGCTCCCTGCTCTTATGGTGGGGTCCCTGCTCACCCCCACCCCCACCCTGCACCTTTCTTTCTTTTCCACTTCCTTCCCATCCTTTCTTTGAGTCACAGAATCTCAGTAGGAAAGGACTGAAGGCTTGAATTCTACCTTTATTTTCTAAGTGGAGAAATGAAGATCCCATGAGAATAAAAGGCACCAAGAGAGAAATAGCACCAGCACCACGATTGCCCTTATCACCATCAACATCACCACCATCACTATTGCATTACCAACATCCCCACCATCATCACCATTAGGATGATAGCTGCCACCATCATCAACATCATCAGCACCCTCACCATCAGCACCACCATCAGCATCACTATCAGCAGCATCACCATCAGCATCACCATCTGCAGCAGCACCATCATCACCCCCATCAGCACCATCACCATCACCACCATCACTGGCACCACTGACCCCACCACTGTCACCAACATCACCCCAGCACCATCAGTTCCACCCCAGCACTGGCATCATTTGTTTCCACCAAACAATCCCTGAAGATTTCGGGCATCTCAGCCACCCTACATCTTGGGTGCACAGACCCCTTCTTTAGGGGGTTCTCCATGCCCCCCTAAAGGGTTTCCTTGCCCCCTTTCCTACAGGTCTCCTTGCTCAAACCCCTTCCCTATACCAGGAAACAGCTCCGTGTCACCCCATCTTGTCCATCCACACCAGGACCCCATCCCACCTGTCGTCTTCGCTTCTTCCCTTGGATGGAAACAGGAGGGTCCAGAGGATGAACGCGGGCCCTTGAGGGGAAGCGTGAAGGCAGAGGAACAAGTGGTACCTGGGGAGGAGCAGCCCCTGGCCAGCCACAGGACCAGAGAGGGCACAGGAACAAGTCTATGTTCTGTGTGCCTGCACCTTGTGGGGGTTGGAGCAAGGCCAGGGGGGCACTGCACCCCCTGCCCATGTCATCCTTTCAAGAGAGTGAGGAAGAGGGAGCCCCAGGTCCTGGATTGCCCGGAGAGGACAAATGGTACCTGCCAGCCCTGAGGGACTGTCCAGCCGCTTCTGGCTCTCCCTGTGCTGGTCATTTCTCACTGGCACCCCCATGGGGAGGCCCAGAGGCTCCCTTGGTGAGCCTAGTGCCCTGACAGGTCTGGGAACAGGGCCCCAGGTGGTGACACTCCCACCGTGCCCTCCTGGGTGTAGAACACACGGTCCCACTCTCCCACTCTCCCGCCAATCCCGCCTCACCCCTGCCCTGCCCGCTCCGCATCCTCTTCCTGCCCCCTTCATTGCTGCAGTCACAGGAGTCCAGCACTTGAGAATTGAAGCCCTCCCCCTCCCCCGGGGCCCTCCCTGGAGGCACAGCCCCTCACAGACAGGGGAAGGGGAGCACAAGACCTTGAAGCCACCTCGGGGTCCCCAGGAGTCCCAGGCAAGGCTGACCTTTGGGGGGGTGCTCCCCCAGGACTACCGGATAAAAAGTCTTTCTGGAAAGTTACTGGGAGACATGAGGCCCCCAGGACACTGACATTCAGGAACTCACTGAGTCTCCGTGTCCCAAGGAAGGCCATGGACCAGCATTCCAGCCCAGAGTTCTGGGTGCTTTGGGAGGTCCCCTTAAGGACTGCTTAAGGCGGTCCCCCAAATAAAAGGGGGTGTAAACCAGAGCAGCATGCCTTCCCCTCTTGCAGCTGGGTCGGGCTGGTGGGGTGTGATGGCACCACAGGGCACAGAATGTGAGCTGGCCCCTGGCACGCTCCGACCCATTTGTGAGCATATGACATTGTGCCAAGCACTGCGGCAGCCTGGCATGGTGCCAGGTGGCCACCAGGGCCCAGTGACATCTGCGTGGAGATGCTGTCCAGGTTCAGCCCTCTGCCCCTCTCACCCCGCCCACCCAAGATCTCAGCTTAGGGGAACCATTGGGCAAGGGGTTGAACCTAGGCTGTGTGGGGCAGGGGTACAGGGAGAAGGAGCTGAGGCAGGACAGGAGAACTTGGTGTGTTTGTCTGCACCCCACCCTCCACGGGAAGGTGCCTAGCGGTTGTCTAAATGTCTAGTCGGTCAGGCAAGGGAAGAACTGGAAAGCTTCCTGGAGGAGGTGACCTGGTGGTTTTGAAGGGCCAGTAGGAGTTTGCAAGAGGAGGCCAATGCGGCCAGGGGACGAGACAGCTGATGGATGTGGAGGGGCGCCAACCTTTACCAGGGGTAGAGGAAGGAGAGGAAGCGCCTGGCACAGTCGGAGATGGAGGGTGAGAGAGCAGGAGGACATGGCGCCGTGCCCAGGAAGGCCGGGCTGGGGCACAGAGGGCCCAGCCGCAGCCTCTGCACACGCGCTCCTTCCACACAAGCACCACAAAGGGTCCTCTCTGGGGCTCTGGACCAAAGCAAGGGAGACAAAAGCAATTCAGCCATGGATCCCTCACTGCAGGAGCACAGCCAGGAGAGAAAGACCCCGTCCCCCTGTCTAGGGACAAGCTCCAGAAGGGCCCTCCACAGCCACCATGCCTGGCACCCCATGTCTCACAACCCCTCCTGAGCATCCCTGCTCCCTCCCATTACCCCTTCTCCCATCCATCACCCCATCCCCCATCCCCATCCCCATCTCCCCATCCACTCCATCCCCACCCCCATCCCCAAACTACTCCACCCAACCCCATTCCCCATCCACTCTATCCAATCCCATCCCCCATCCACTCCATCCCCATCCCATCCCTCATCCACTCCATCCCCATCCCATCCCTCATCCACTCCATCCCACCCCACCCCCATCCACTCCATCCCCACCCACATCCCCCCATCCCCATCCATCCCCCATCCTCATCACACCCTCTCCCACCCACCTCAGCTCCACCTACTTGGTCCTGGATTCAGACTCTTCCCACCCGTCCTGCCTTGGAGCCTCCTCTGCCCAACTGGACCAGGGTCACCCCCATGGCACAGCACCTCGGCCTCCACCAACCTCCCCCATTGTTCATCATGCCTCTCTCCTCTGGCCTCATTTCCTTGGACTGCAAATTGTGTCTGGTTGGTTGATTCCAGTATTCATACGTGTTCACGCCACTCTATAGGTGACAGGATAGCCTAGCGGGTGTCTAAATGTCTAGTGGGTAAGGCAAGGGAAGAACTGGAAAGCTTCCTAGAGGAGGTGACCTGGCAGTTTTGACAGGCCAGTAGGAGTTTGCAAGAGGAAGTAGGAGGAATGGGAAATTCAGGCAGAGAAAGCAGCACAGGCAAAGATTGGGGACTTGAGAATTATTAGCAGGAGACACACAGAATCAGATACTTGGGGGTGCAGTGGGGTGGCTCAGGCTGTCAAGGAGTTCCTAGGAGTTGGACCAAGAGCCTGAAGAGTCTCAGAAGGGGGCCCCAATCCCCCTCAGCCCCTGAAACTGAGCTCACAGATGTGGGCTACCCAGACTCCCAGGGGCACAACACCATAAACAAGCTCAACACCCCCCAAAAAAATAAGCCATCCCCCATTTCTCCCACCAGTCAGCCCAGTCTCCACCCCTCCGTCCCCACGGCTCTGAGCCTGTGACCCTATCAGCTGTCACTTCTTTTTTCCCCATTCATTCCCTCACTGATCATTATCCTCCACCCTCCTGACGCTTCAGACAGGCCGGCCACTTAATTTGGTAAAACTAAACAGCATGCTTCGCCCTTTCAGGACGCACTCTGTTCTGGGGAATGTTTTTCAGAGCAGTGAAAAATTTAATTTTTTTCCCCCCAGCATCAAGATGTGTCAAATGTAATTTATGCCTGGACATAATTCATCCTTAAAGATAAATATTGAAACCCAAGGGAGGAGAGACGGCGGCAGGATTTCCAGGGGGCAGGAAGGGGGGGGGTCTGGTAGGAAAAGGGGTTCTCCCTTCCCAATCCCACCAGGGGAGGGGTGAAAAAAGTGTAAACCAAATGTGAAGAAAGTAGCTAAGCTCGTGGGGTCTGGTCCCAGACTCCCCTCTAGAAAGGGCTGCAGACTTTTTTTTTTTTTACAGGCCTCTTTTGTGTCTGTTGAACTGTTGCTCTGTCTTGCATAAAATCGCCCGCAATACAAGTCCTCAATTAAAGTCACCTGCTGGTCTTCGTCAGCTGAGCCTGACACGGTCGAATCAGGCCTCGCGCCGTAAGCCAATACAAGTCATTAAGGAGCCGGGGACCCAGAGATGGGGAGAGGCGGACAGGAGCCATCCATAATCAATTGATATCTTCCTCTGCTGGGGGGGGTGGTGGTCTCGGGGACCCCCCACCCCCACCCCACCCCACCCGCCTTGTCCACGGGGGCCTCGAGCCCTGGATCTAATTAGGCTGAGGCACGGCAGGGCCACGGCTGTGCTGAAAGGCCATCAGTAGGCGGACCCATTAATAACTCGCCGGTGCCCTGTGTATTGTAATTGTCAGGCTGCAATTTACAGTAATCCCGCGATGCAACCGCCGAAGAGCTGCAGCTGAGTGGAAATTCATACAGCCATTTGAAAGAGAAAACCCCAAGTCGCGGGGGTTAAAAGGCCAGCGCAGGCAAGTGTGTGCACTGAGTGACAGACATTTTAGTACTAGCCTGGGACTATATTTTAAAAGGTCACTGCAAACGCTTGGCTTGGGCCCTCTGACAAACAATGAACGTCCCCTCTATTTTTCCGCCATCTCTTTGTTTTTACAGCAAGCAGAATAAATGAGTTAAATGACGTTGTGCGGGCCTGCATATTGTCAGCACAAGTTATAAGTCATTATTAAACTCCATCAAATCAAACCGAACCCGGTCAAGGCAATGAGACTCAAAGTTATTTGCATTCCTGCTGTCATAAAAAATCATATCCCCTTACTCAAGACTTTCGTTTCTTTATTAAATGCAGCCACGAGAGTATTCCGGTCTGGCAGGGGAAGCTCAGGAAAGCTTCTCAGCAGAAGCCAGCCGCTCCGACTCGCCCCGGCTCCCAAGTCTCAGTTGTACGTATCTGGGCACTCAATCAAGACATACATATTACTTTTAAATAAGATTAGTCTTTCTATTTTGCTGCTTAAGTTAAAACTTTTCATGTCATTCCCCACTTTTATGTAAACTCCAACGTAATTCTGTTTTAGCAAAATACTTCAAACAAATTAAAAACCTCAAGTCGAACGTGTCCTTCACGAAAACTTGCCTAATGGCATTGCCGCGGCTTCGCTGACACTAAAACACTTTTAAAGAAGATGGATTTCCTCGTCTCCCTGCCCTGGTACCCGCGGCTGTGTGGGCCGCGCCTTCGGTTCCCATGGCCAAAGCATATCTGTGCTGGAGAGAAGAACCCCAAGACTTACCGGCCATCCGAGCCACTGGGCAGAACCCCGGGCTTCCCTCTCTTCGTCCAGTGGGGTTCTGTGATCATTCTAGATCATTCCACCACGCATTGTGAGACTCAGAGCTATGGGCAGGGACTGTTTGCGGAAGTGGGTTATGGGAAACCAGTGGGATCGGAGTAGGTGGGATGGGCACTCGTAGGCTTGGTCACCACCCCGGGCTGCCCACAGCCTCTCTCTCATCTTGATGCCCCGTTAATTCGGTATTTCCCCAAACTGGGTGAGACCCCCCCCCCAACCCCCGCAGAGAGCCTGCTAGAATAATGATGGGATGTGTGTGTGGTGTGTGTGTGTGTGTGGCGGGGGAGGGGAGGCAGTAATTTTAGGGGCCAGTGGAGGGCCACTTTGGGTTTGTTCCCTGAACACGTTGATTCCTGCGCTGCATTAAACCACAGCATGTCTGCTAAACCACAGTTAACTGTTGGGCCACTAGTGGTCTAGTGGGTGCGGGCCAGCATTGGCCATCAGAAGGTTGATTTCCAGGTGGGGCGCTGAGGGATTCTTTGTTTCTGGAAAGACCAACTCGGTCTGGGAGCCTGTGTACTCTCAGAGGGGGATTCAGACCAGCAAAGGGCCCCGACTTCCACCCTCAGGGCTTACACAGAGGCTGGGAGCCACGGCGGAGAGTGTGGGCAGGAGAAGGCGTTGTCTGGGCACAGGAGCTAAGAGGACTTCCGAGTCCTATGGGAACAGATGGGGGACTTGCCAAGGCATCTCCAGGGTTTCCGCACCCCACCACACAGGTGAGAGCTGTGGCAAAGGAGGGTTCAGAGGGGAAAAGACAGGCCAAGTCCAGCCTTGGTGTGGGATGTGGAGTTCTCAGAGCATCCCTGGAAGCCAGAAGGGGGACACCGGCAGTGCCAGGGGAGGTCCCTGCCATGGTCAGAGTCAATTATAGAGATAGATCAGAGGGGTCATTCAGACACCCAGTCAGTGACCTCAGGTCATTGAAATAGATGGAGCCCATGGTGGGCCTGGCCTCATCAGGAGCATCCTGGAGCTGTGGGATCCAGTTTTCTCTGCAGAGAGATTTCTGGAGTGGGGAAGCTGCCCTCCCACCCCCAGCACTGCAGCCAAGAAGACAGAAACTCTTGCATCGAAGAGATACAAAAAGGAGAGTGCTTGACTTATACTCCAGCTGACCCAGGTTCGATCCCCAGGACTACACAGGGTCCCCAAACCCTGCCAGGAGTGGTCCCTGAGCACAGAGCCAAGAGTGTTCCCCAAATTTTTTTTAAGAAAGAAACTAATTCTTTTGGAGGGGAGGGAGGTGTCATACCCGGTGATGCTCAGGGGTTACTCTTAGCTCTGCATTCAGGAATTAGTCCTGGTGGTGCTCAGGGACACTGTGTGGTGCCAGGGATCGAATCTGGGTGGGCTGTGTGCAAGGCAAGTGCCCAACTTGCTGTCCTATTGCTCTGGCTCCAGAAACTAATTGTATCAATAAGCCTTGAGCTCAGAAGCCCCAAGAAGACACTGGTTCCAACACGTCCCTATCCCTTGGACCATAGCCCTGAGGATCAGCAGATCCTAAGAGACGCTGGGACCACACGGGTGGGCACCAGGAAGGAGCAGACATAAGGGCTGCAATGAGCTAGAGCCAGTGGATTCCCACGCTGCAGACTGTCCCCGCATCTACCCACCCACCCACCCACGGGTGCCTGTGACGGTCTCACTACTTCCCCACAGGCTGCCACTGTGAACAGTATCCAAGAGCATTCTTTGTGTGTGTGTGTGTGTGTGTGTGTGTGTGTGTGTGTGTGTGTGTGTTTGTGATTTGGGGAGGCCACATCCAGTTGTGCTCAGGGGTTATTCCTGGTTCTGCACTCAGCAATCACTCCTGACAGTGCTTGAGGACCTATAGGATGACAGGGATCAAACCCAGTCAGCTGCATGCAAGGCACATGCCTTCCCTGCTGTCCTATCACTCCAGGTCCTAAGAGGTTTGGTTTTACTCTTTATTTTTCTCTTCCCCTCTTTCATTTCTTGGGGAGCCTTCCAAGAAGTGTTCAGGGGGTCTGGGGTCTACTGGTGATTCTTGGCCAACCAGGCTATGGGTTCAGAAATGGAAGAAGTGGTACTACAATGACGGGCTTCCCCCAAGACTCCCCAGCAGAGCTGGGGCCTCCTGGTCAGAACCCAGTGATGCTCGGGAACCAGGTGGTGCTAGGGATTGGCCCTGGCCAGGGGTCCCTCACCACTGTACTATCTCCCAACCCCTCTAGAACATTCTTATCCAGGAAGGAAGGGAGAAAAACTGTGTGGCCAAAAGCGGCTTCTTGGACACCAGGATTCAATGAACCCCATAAAAATGAGGAGGTGAGGAACAAGTCCCGACTCCTGGAGTGTTTGTGATGGTGCCCCTGTGGCGCCATCAGTGCTGCATTTATGGCCTTAATCATAACACACACACACACACACACACACACACACACACACACACACACACACGCACACACACAGCCCTTCATGCTCATCACCTATGAGACAGTCTCGTTTCCACATATCTCGTGTCTGGTTCCACAGGGTCAAGTACCTCACAGGCTCCTAAAGAGGTGAGTGGAACCCTCCTGGCAGCCACCGGGCTGCATGTGGGGTCACCCCAGCGACCCAGGACAGGGAGCTAAGCTGGCCCAGGACTATGCTGAGCACCAGATCTGGCAGAGCACGGCAGGGAGCCCCCAGAGAGGTTGAGCAGAAGGGTCCCCCACAAGCCTCCATCCCAGGGGTTCCCACACATTTGTTTGAAGCAGGACAGCACTTTATCTCTACACCATGTTCCTGGAAGCCTCGATAACTGAGAGAAGAAAAAAGGAAAGGACTCTTGGTACCAGAAGAGGCTCAGAGACCTGAGCATGGCTCTGCCTGCAGGAGCCTGAAGGTCTAACCCTGGCATCTGCAGCAGAAATTCTGAATGATGTTTAAAAAAAAAAAAAAAGGAAGGGACAGGGAGCTTTCCCTGGGGGGGTGGGGTTGTGTGTTTCGCACGTGGGGACCCTTGTGTAACCCCCTGCACCTCAGCCCTCCCTTGCATCAGCAGATGTACCCTGGGCAGCCCCCAGTAATGAGCCATGGTGTGCTTGACCATCACTTGCTATGACCCCAACCCCCTGAGGACTACTTGGGAGCACCCCCAGGTAAAAGGACTCTGATGGGAGGAAGAAACAAGACCCCAGCCCACTGCCCCTCCTCCTCCCTGTCCCCTCGGCCTTTGGACATACAGTGGGACATGATGTGTGCCCCCCACCCCCGTAGGACTCCCTCCTGGGACCTTCCTTTGGTCTCTCCTAGCTTCTTGTGAGTCTGAGATCTGGGTCTGGTCCAACTCCCCATGTGCGTGTGGGGGAGCCAAGGCCGAGCAAGGCGGCTGCAGAGCAGAGTCAAAACCGGAGCCCAGGAAACACAGGACCCTGGCAGGGAGGGCCAGAATCCTCCACGCTCAAACCATCAATGGGTTGTAGTGTGAGTCAACTTGGAAGGATGATGGTTGGTTGCCTAACATCATCCCTGGCCTGAACATTCAAGGCCTCAGAGTAGCATGGCCAACATCTTGGCCACTCTTTGAACCTAACATTTGAAGAGGAATGTGCTTTGTCAAGTGGTCACGGGTGTTCATGGCCCCATGTGCCGTAATGGTCTGTGTGAACTTCTACTCATCCCTCTAAATCCCACTCAAGTATTACCCCTTCAGTAAACATGCCCCAAATCCTCCAGCCTCCAAGAGGACATTGGATTGAAATCACTTGGTTCTATGCAACTGTACCCTATTATAAGTTGCACCCTGAATTCAAAATCTGTGTATCTTGATCACTTGATCACTTGACATCCCGTTACTCATCGATTTGCTTGAGTGAGCGCCAGTAACGTCTCTTAGAGATGTGTATCTTAGAGATGCTAAAGATATTCTTTTAGGGGCATCACTGTCACTGTCTGTCCTCCTGTTGTTCATCGATTTTCTTGAGCGGGCCCAGTAACATCTCCATTGTGAGACTTGGTTGTTACTGTGTTTGGCATATTGAATACGTCACGGGGAGCTTGCCAGGCTTTGCTGTGCGGGCGAGATACTCTCGGTAGCTTGCCAGGCTCTCCAAGAGGGACAGAGGAATCAAACTCAGGTCGGCCATGTTGGCTGCGTGCAAGGTAAATACCCTACCCGCTGTGCTATCACTCCAGCCCTTTTAGGGGCATAGTTTTAAATATCTCTTTTTCTACACATATGTTTTGGGCGGAGAGGTTGGGTCACACCTGGCAGTGCTCCAGGGCTACTCCTAACTCTGTGCTCAGGGGTCACTCCTAGTGGGGTTTGGAACCTTATGTGATGCCAGGGATCGAACCTGAGTCCCCTACCTCTCATACTGTCCACCCACCTTTTCTCAATAGATTCACCTACAAACCAGAAGCAGCACCCACAAGTGTGAGAAGCAGGACGGGTGCTCAGAGCTGCAGGACCAAGGACCATTCTCCACCCTGTTTGATGTGGCCCTGTCCCTTCCCGTCACTCTCATCCCCCACACACCTTGTCTGCTGTCCCAATCTCCAAAGCCAAAGCTATGATACTGCCTCACTCCATCCCATCCACTCCCAAGAGCCCAAGGGCCTGGGCATACCACGTGGACTGAATCTGTAGGTGAGGAAAGGGCCACGGGTGGAGTAGACAGCGAGCATGTGGCCTCAGATCCGAGGAATTCAAATTTCCATCCTCCCAAGAACAATTAACAGCTTTCAGCCAAGTGGGGGTCTCATGAGCCTGGAGGGTTGTGAAACGTGGCCATGAAGGTTTTGGTGGTGCCAAAACCAAAAGCTAATCACAACCCACCCACGTCACAAATTCGAGGTGTATGGAACGCACCCGATAGATAGCACAGCGGGTAGGGCGTTTGCCTTGAACGCAGCCAACATGGCCAACCCGAGTTCGATTCCTCCGCTCCTCTCGGAGAGCCCGGCAGGCTACCGAGTGTATCTCGCCCACACGGCAGAGCCTGGCAAGCTACCCGTGATGTATTCGATATGCCAAACACAGTAACAAGTCTCACAATGTTACTGGGCCTGCTCGAGCAAAATTGATGAACAACAGGAGGGCAGTGACAATGACAGGGGAACAGCGCCCACCAGGACTGCATTTCTCCAGTGAGGAGGGGTCACCAGCAGGAAGGGCTCAAGCAGCCCCGGATTAGAGCACTGGCAACCGATGGCACATCCATGCCAACCCCTTCACTGTCACAAACCAGGAGCAGCCGGAAGTGAGTGACCAGCAGGGGGCAGCGGCAGATTTGGGCTCCCCAGTGCTGGCCTAGACCCCAGCTGGCGGGCCCCTTTTGGCATCGTGGGTTCTGGAGAGTTAGAGGCGGACGGCCTGGCCCTTGTCTGGGATGCAGGAATGCTAGACGCCCAGAACCTCGCCACCGCGGGCTGACTGCGCCCTCCCCTTTGTCAACAAGCTTGGTTTCCATCAGCCCCATTGCGAATCGTCCAAGGCTTCTATTTATAAACAGAACCTCAAGTTGGAATTCTGGCTGGTGGGAAGGACTGATTCAGCCTTTCGTTCCCAAATAGGTAAATAAGAGTAAAAACACCCGACCACCACACAGAGCCCAAAGTGGCCGAGGCCTCGAAGAGAATGTAAAGCTCCAACTCGCTCTCCCACAAGCTGTTGGGGACCGCACTGAGCTGGCCTGGGGGTGGGGAGGGAGTGTGTGGGGCCCTGGCATGGGGCCCGCGGGGGCTGGGAACAGCCGCTGCACCCACTTACACTGCTGGCTCCCAGAGTCAGTGCCTAAGGCCTGCCTGGCCAGACAGGCTTGAGAGCCTGACTTTGTCGTACTTCCGGACAACTCCTCTTGGCCGCTTAACACAGCTGCTGGTGGTGGTGTGATCTGTATTCATGAAGCCATGCCCACGCATGAGTCATATGAGCCTCCTCCACATGTGAGCCACACCTATGTGCGAGTCACATCCTCACATGAGCCAATTCTCATATGGGCCACATCCTTATGTGAGCCACATCCTCGTGTGAGCCACATCCACATGTGAGCCACATCCACATGTGAGTCACATCTATACGTGAGTCACATCCTCACGTGAACCACATTCTCACGTAAGCCACATCCATGGGTGAGCTGCATCTTCATGTATCCTCATGTGAGCCACACCCTCGTATGAGCCACATCTACATGTGAGCCATATCCACACGTGAACCACATCCTCATGTGAGCCACATCCTCACGTGAGCCACATCCACGTGTGAGCCACATCCACATGTGAGCCACATTCTCACACGAGTCACATCCTTGTGTGAGCCACATCCTCGTATGAACCACATCCACACGTGAGCCACATCCACATGAGAGCCACATCTACACGTGAGTCACAGCCTCACCTGAACCACATTCTCATGTAAGCCACATCCATGGATGGTGACCTGCATCTTCACGAATCCTCATGTGAGCTACATCCTCGTATGAGCCACATCTACATGTGAGCCACATCTACATGTGAGCCACATCCACATGTGAGCCACATCTACATGTGAGCCACATTCTCACACGAGTCACATCTTTATGTGAGCCACATCCTCGTATGAGCCACATCCACATGTGAGCCACATCTACACGTGAGTCACAGCCTCACCTGAACCACATTCTCACGTAAGCCACATCCATGGGTGACCTGCATCTTCATGTATCCTCATGTGAGCCACATCTACATGTGAGCCGCATTCTCACACGAGTCACATCCTTGTGTGAGCCACATCCTCATGTGAGGCACATCCACATGTGAGACATCCTCACATGAGCCACATCCACGTGTGAGCCAATCCACATGGTGTGCAGTGGGACACCAATGCTGAGTGACCCGAGGCGCCGGTCCAGGGAGCACCATCGTGTTGCTCGTCTCTCCTGAAGGAGGATGAATACAGTGATAGGGGCCGCCACAGGCACAGTCGCAGGCAGGACAGAGAACAGGGGCCACAGGGATGAGGTAGTGAGCAGTGCAACATGCCCATGCAACATGGCCCTGGTTCAGAACAACCTGCCACTGTCCAGCGAGGGCCAGGCCTGAACATGGATCCTCCGCCAGGGTGGAAGTGCCTGGAAGCGGGGGAAGGATCTTCTCAAGGCGGAGCCCTGGGCCAGCCAGGGAGGCACACATGTGGTACCTACTAAGTGTGTCAGGGGTCAGACAAGCCAGGATTGCTAGAGGGACAGTGGCACCTTGGCCCCGCAGGCTGCGATTCTGGGCCATGGAAGGGGGCGGCACTGCTGAACATGTGCTAGTATGTCGAGGCAACTGCAGGTCACTGTGTTGGTTGTGTGTGGGCAGCAGGCCCCAGCCCCTGCGCAGCGAAGAGCTCCCGGCCTCACTGACCCATCACCCGAGGGTCGGTTTCTCCCAGTTGAGGGTCTCAGGCCCCCCTCCCCCCGTGCCCCTTTGTATCTAAGGCAGAGTCTGGCTCTGAAAGGGCGGGGTGCATCTGCTTTCATCTTCCAGACCTGGCAAATCCTGGGTGGGGGTTGGCAGCTCGTAAAAGACATTTCCCAAGGGCTGGAGAGAAAACTTCGCCCTCTGGCAGCCCCCAGCACCGCAAGGAAGCCGGGAGTGGCCATGCGCTGGCTCACTGGGTGTGGCAGTGTAAAAACATGTGAGATGGTAATGTGTTGCACGTGTGTGTGAGTGTATGATGCATGCAGGTAGGAGTGTGCGGGTACGTGTGTGTGCATGAGCATGTGTGTAGTGCTCATGAACACGTGTATGTGTGTACCTATGTATAGGTACATGCATGTGTGCATTTCTGCATAGTAGGTACATGCATGTATGTGAGCATGCGTAAGCATTCATGCATATGAATACCTGTGTGTGTGTGGTATAAACATACATGAGTGTGTGAGCAGAAGTGTGTGCTCTGTATATGTGCACATGGGGGGGTGCATGCGTGTACGTGATTGTGTGCATATGGTGTGTATATGTGAGCATGAGTGCACAAGTACGTGCACATTTGTGTGCGTGGGGTGCCCACTTTGGAGCAGAGCCCTGACTTCCCACACGGGGCACCTCACGGTAGCCGCCATCCGTGCCTGGGGTGGGGGCTTTCCTGTCCCTCCCGCAGGATGGATGTGAGGCAGATCAGGGGCCTCAGGGGGGCCCAGAACCTTCTCGGAGCCATGCTGGTTGTACCCGGCGACTCCAGGTTTTCCGGCTGACGAGACTCGGGGAGAAGAGTGACCACAGGCTGGTTCTCAGCTCGGTCTCTCGGGGACCACGAATCTCCTTCCTTTGTGAAAAGAAAATCCAGGGCTCATGGGACAGATCAAAAGCAGCAACAGATCCGGGAGGAGCACCCGTCACACCCATCTGGCTCCGTCACTCTGGGGAGCCTGGCCCGGCCGCTCATGGGGTGGGGCGCTCCCCCCTCCCCCAGCTGGTCTCTCCCATCCCGGGCTCTGCCTGCCAGTCCTAGGAGCCCTGATGGGAAGACGCTGCAGAACGGGAGAGATCAGACTCTGCAAGGCAGGACCTACTCAGACTCAATGGCAAAACCACGATCCCACTTACAACCGGGCAAGGAGGTGAGGGCCCGAGAGTGCAGCGGCACAGAGGGGAGTGAGCACAAGCTAGAGAGCCCCACTGCACACTGAGTCTGGCCCCAGGTTCCAGGCGGCTCATAACCCCCCGGGACACCACTCGGAGAATGAGAGCCTCCGGGCACCCGCCGGGGGTCAGACCCACTTGTCAGCAGCATCATCGTCCCGTGTCCAAGGTGCCCCTCAGCCCACAGTGGGAGGATGTCCCCCAGCAGCCCCCCGAGAAGTCCTGCTTCATGAGGGATATGGAAAGAGCCAGACAGGTGCCAAGGGACAGTGTCTGGCTCCACCTTGGACATGGCCCTCAAGGAATTGGACTCAGAGTAGAAGGGCTGGGGTGGGGGAAGGAGCGAAAGGGGAGCTGGTGTGCAGACGGTAGTTTTAGTTTGGGGTGAAGAATGTTCTGGAGATGGGTGGCGGTGATGACGTCACAGTCAAGGGAAAGGATGTGATGCCCTGAAGAGTCATCCACAAGTGGCTAAGACGAGACAAGCCCTCTTCCCCCACAAGGGAGAGAACAGACCCTGCACGGCCTTCAGATAGCTGGGACGTGTGTGCCCGGCCCTCAACATGCCTCATGCCTCATGTGACAATCCTCAGAGGCTCCGGGGATGCTCATGAGCTCTGGGGAGCCTCACTCATATCTGGGGACCCTCAATTAGCTCTGGTGACCCTTTCAGGCTCCAGGGACCCTCTCAGCTCTGAGGACCCTCACAGGCTCTAGGGATGCTCACTGAGCTCTGGGGACCCTCACAGGCTCTGGGGAGTCTTACTCATCTCTGAGGACCCTCAATTAGCTCTGGAGACCCTCACAGGCTCCAGGAACCCTCTCAGCTCTGGGGACCCTCACAGGCTCTAGGGACCCTCACTGAGCTCTGGGGATGCTCACTGAGCTCTGGGGACCCTCACAGGCTCTGGGGAGCCTTACTAATCTCTGGGGACCCTCAGTTAGCTCTGGGGACCCTCACAGGCTCTAGAGATGCTCACTGAGCTCTGGGGACCCTCACAGGCTCTGGGAGATGCTGAGTTCTGGGGACCCTCACAGGCTCTGGGGAGTCTTACTCATCTCTGGGGACCTCAATTAGCTCTGGGGACCCTCACAGGCTTCAGGGACCCTCTCAGCTCTGGGGACCCTCCCAAGCTCTGGGGATCCCCACAGACTGCAGGGAGCCTCACTCAGCTCCAAGGACTCAACTTGGTGAAGTCACTGAACACATAAAACCATAAATGTGAGGACTGAAGCTCTGAGGAGTGGGAAGGAGGGAAGCGGCAGGGACTCGTTCGAACTCTCCCAGGACTCACCACCCATTGGTGAGGCACCTGTGAGAGCAGGAGGTGCCAGTGGACCAAGCTTGAAGCCACAGAGTGACTCCTTATCGGCCCCAGGAACGCGTCTGAAACACCTGCACAGTGGCCGAGCTCCCTTCAGGAGTGTCACCGGCATCATCAACAGTCCCGCCCTGAGACATGCCCATCTGCAGCCCCTCTGCTGCCCCAGGACTCAGAGTGCACAGGGCCTCATGGAAATCCCCACAAGGAAAAGACCACTGTGACCGGGGAACAGCGAGGAGACCAAGCGAGGGTTGGTGAGCAAATTTTTACCGTATTTATCCTTTCAAGTGACCCTGGAATAAAAGTTTGTTTTCTGTGTTTGTTTGGGGGCCACATCCAGCAGTGCTCAGGGATCACTCCTGGTGGTACTCGGGGGACCCTATGGGATGAGGGAAATTGGACCCAGGTGAGCCGCGTGCCAGGCAAGCTCCCTTCCACTGTGCCATTGCTCTGGCCCCTGGTATGAGAACAATTCAAGCTCATTTCTACCAGAGCTGTTTTTGTGTGACTAACCAAAAGGAAAAGATGAACAGACACCGACTAGACAGACGTGATTTTATTGGAGATTCACTTGGCTACAATCATCCCCCTCAAAAAAGTACCTGGGGGTGGGGAGGAACACACACACACACAAAAAAAAAAACAAACCAACAACGGAAGGTAGTTGTGAGCCAGCAGGTGCCGGCCGCATGGCCACTCATTACATCAGCTTCCTTACACACGGCTGCAGTGTGACAGCAAGGGGTCAGCACCAATGTACCCAGGTTAGTTTTACTTGATTTCACTCATCTTCCTTCACTCATTTACAGCGGGAGAGTCAGACACTTCACTTCCTCTTCACCTGGGCATTTGGGGGCTATGTAACCCACTGCTGAGGGGAGTCCTGAGAGCATCTATAAAATTTAAATTGTGGTTGGTGTCTCCAAACCAAAGTAGGCTAGGATTAAAATATATTTACAAGGTAGTTGCACAGGATTGTGCTCACGGCTTGTAAAAATGACAAGTCAAGCAGAGTCCCCGGATGTTGCTCCTCTCACCAACCGCTTAAATGGTCTTGATCTCAATCATCGTAACTTTTCATGCACAATACAAAATCAAGAAATTTTATTTGGAAGCCATTCAACTCCTGGAAAGTAACCAGCAGCTGGGGAAAACTAGGCCTGAATGCGGTCACAGTGACCGTGCAGGCAATGAATGTGCCAGTCTCGGCTCCCACACGCCTCAGAGGCTGTTGGCGTAAGTCACTGGGCTCTCAGTCCGGGGCCCAGTTGTGGAGGACAAAGAGATACCTTAAACACAGCATCACATCGCACTGTCATCAGTTGCGCCCAGCTGGACCCCGAAGTCAGAGCGAGTTGCAGGCACAGAGGCACAGACCAGCAGGGCTGAGGGTGCCGCATCTCTGGTGCTCTGAGCCCGGGGCCTGACTCTCTGAAAGCTCAGAGTGAACATCCTCCTCTACTTGGAGAGAAGCACCAGGGAGCTCTAAGCTAGGCACTTCCCATAAAAAGAAGGGGGGGGGGGGGGCAGAGAGTGAGAGAAGGGAGCAAGAGAAGAGAGAGAGGAGAGGGGGGGGGGAGAGGGGAGAGGAGAGATAGAAAGCAAGAAAAAGAGAGAGGAAGAAAAAAAGGGAGGAAGAGAGAGAGGGAGAGGGAGAGAGAGAGAAAGAGAGAGAGAGAGCAATAAACACGTGGAAATGTCGCTGCAGGCTCAGTCCTGATCCTGAATTCCGCAAAGCCACAGGCTGTGATTCCATCCTTCTTCTCCTGGTGCTTCCCCAGTAGGGAGGAAGCAGCTGGTGCAGAGCGCGGCTCCCGGGGCCACAGGGACAGAACAGAGGGGACGTCTGGGCCTGGTAGTGCCAGCCTGCCGCTGAGTGGCTGCCGAGAACGGGACACCGGGGCAGCCCAGGCCCCACCACCAGCTCCCCCACCGTGGCCCTCGGCAGGATGGGGTCGGGTAGCCTCACCACGCACAGGACCCGCTGCAGGGTCAGCGGGAGGAGTGGCAGGCTTGGGAGGGGGCGCAGAAAGGGGTCACTCTCCTGTGCAGATGCCGCTAACCGGGCAGCCCTCACGGCCCTCACAGCTCAGCACAAACGCCTAAGCCAGGGTCTCTGAAGGCTGGCACGGCGTGTTCGGGCTCCAACTTCGCTAACGAGAGGTCAGAGAGCAAATGCACCCGAGTGAGAGCTGCCAAGTAACCTGGGCTACTTTTCCTCAGACGTGAACCAAGGGAACGTGTGGAAGCCCGCAGCCAATGGGGCGGCCACAGCGACGCTGAACGCGGCACATCCGAGCTGTTCACATCAACCAAAAGTCAAAGTGTGAAGGTTCCAGATAACCCCCCAAGGCTCCTCCCCCTCCGGGACATCGCGGGTGTGCGACAATCCAGATTGGGGACCGGCACTGGGCTTGGCGTTACAAGCAGGCAGCCCAGAGCGGCTCCGTCCGGTACTTTAGAAATTGTCACCAGACCCGTGACTGAGTGTGTCACCCCACTCACCCTCACAGGAAACTACACAGCAGCCTCCTCCCTGCTGGTAGACAGAATAGGTCTAACCTGCCAGGAGATCTCAAGTCGAGATGTATGGGTTTGTTTTTTTTTTTTTTTTTGCTTTTTAATAAAGAAATAAAAATCCAGGCTCCGATTCCAGAATGAAATCTTTTAAAAATGAGACCACCCACATTTAATTTGCTCAAAAACTCATTTAATCGTTTAGATCCCAATTTCAGATCCGAGACAAGGAACAGTCGGGCAGCTGGACTCTCTCGGCCGGGGCTCCCTGGGAGCTGGACTGCCGGTTTATCTGGGCGCGCGCACACGTGCAGAGGGTGGAGGGAAAGCGAGGGCGCGGCCCGGGCTGCATCGGTCGGGACAGACACAGTCAGGCCCGGCAGGTCTGCAAGACCGACCCGCGGGCTGGAAGGGGGCAAACGAAGAGGTATCAGAGTTACAGTGCAAACAAAATGAGAACTTCAAGCATAACACAGAAACATAGCACCAAACGGGGGAGGGGGGGAGGAAACAACCCGCATGCAAAGGAAAAAAACTGAGGTATTCGAGTGACGGGGGCGGGCAGGCCTAGACAAGCTGGCCGTGGGAGCCTGTACGGGTCTCGTTTCCCCTTCCTGCGGCCCGGGGAGGAGCTGGTCCATCTAAGTGAAGACCGAAATCGCAGCAGGCTGAGAACCGGGGCGGCTTCTCGGCAGTGTCCCGGGCACGGGTGAGGTGAGACACGGCAGGAAGGAGAAGGCAGAGTAGTGTCCTGCTCCGTCTCTCCAATGAGGTGACCCAGTGGCTGCGAGACCACCGCGAGGCCGAACGCAACAGGACTGAGGGTTATCTGGGACGGTGACAAGGTTCAGGGCAAACAACCCACCGCAAATGTGCCCCTGCGCCCCCCACCCCGGGGACCAGCTGACTGGAGGTCTTTAATAAAACTGGGTATTCGGACCAAGATCCTTTTCCTCATGCTGATTTAAAAAAAAAAAATTTTTTTTCCTCTAAATTCCCAGATGACAACCCTGGCTTCAAAGGTGTCTTCGGGACCCACACAGAAACTCCAGCATCCCCCCCGTGTGCAGTTACATTACGGCCGCACTAGTGCAGTGCTGCTCTCTGACACGGCCCCACAGAGTGAAGCTGATGGGGAAAAGAACTTGAAAGAAGCTTGTTCCCGAAGATCAGGAACTAAAAGAATATTTAGGAGGGTTTTACTTTTTTTTTTTTTAAGGCAAGAATCTTCTCTTATGCAAGACTCACAAAAACTAGAATCTGATTCACACGCAACCAAGTGGCGCTCATAAGCTAGCCACCCCGACCACGGGGCACCACCTCGCTGGCCCAGGCAGAAACTCCTCCTGCAAACCAAATTCTTCCTGTGGGCTTCTTAACGTGGGGAGCAAGCGAGGCCGTGCCAGCTGCCGGTGTGGGGAGTAGGCCAAGGAAACCTAAGGGTCACTTGTTCTCCTAACCCTCCGCAAAGCTGACAGAAACAAAACGAAACGAAACAAAAAACGAGAAAACAACACAAACGACAAACAAACCCAAAGCCAATGACTGAACTCTCCGGGACACTGGCAAGAAGGCAGCAAAGCCCTCCTGGGACTCAAACAAAGCAGAAGTGAGGAAAGAAGATTGTGTCTGCGCAAAAAAACTAAAACTACAGTTAGTTCCGATGGTTTTATACATATGTTAGATGTTTTATTCTGTGATCTAGCTCATTATGAAACAAACTTGAAATTCTGCCTCCAATTCATTCGGCTCATTCTCGACTTCAAATCATACTTTTCAATGAATTTAAATATTTTCTTCCCTTAATTCTGCTCTTAAAAAAAAATAATAAAACCCAAAAAAACTGTTTTCCTTCTGGACGGGCTTCAGCTGTTGGAAACCTGAGGTTGATTCGCTTTGAGGTTGCGCAGGGCTCTCCTGGCGGCGGCCGACTTGGCGATGCGGTAGCTGCGGCCCACGCCCTTGAACTTGCCCTTCCCCACCACCTCCACCGTCACGCGCACCTTGCCGTCGTACGTTCTCTCGGCTGGGCTGGAAGAGAGCCCCGGGCAGAGTCAGATCGGAGCCTCCCACTCCCCGTCTCATCACCGCGGGTCACGGCCAGTGTAGGCCGGGGCTGGGCGGGTGGGCAGTCGGGCCCCTGGCTCCCACCGCCCCGCAGTGCCTTTTGGGAGGGGGTCCGACCCATCTCACCCCGGGCCAGGAGGAGCCGCTGGGCCTGGTGTCCCTGAGAACTCTTCCCGCTGGTTTGGGGGATCATACCAGCTGTGCTCAGGTCCCTCCCGACGGGCCTCATACGCAATGCTGGGGCTCGAACCCGGGTCAGCGCCCTCCCTGCTGGTCTATCCTCTCCCTGCCCCCCCCCCACACTGGCTTCCTTCCGTGCTGCCCCCCAGGCTCGTTCTGGGCTTACCTGAACTTGGCGGTCTCTGGTTCCATTTCGAGCAGCTCCCGCACAGGGGAACGGGGCACGTTCGCAGAAAACTTTTCTGTAAGCAGAATGGAAAAGCGGATGTGAGTCCCCTCTGTGAGGTGGGTGGCTCTGAATTCCGACTCGCCGCTTTCGGGGGGTCCCCCCCAGTACCTATGAGTGGCCGCATCATGGGGTAGTACACCTGCCATACGGTCTCCAGCGACATCCCGCTGTCCATGTAGATGGCACCGGCCAGTGACTCGAAAATGTCCCCCATGGCCTTGGGGACCTCGATGTCCTCTTCTTTCTCTTCATCCTCCTCAGATCTCCTGAGCTGTTAAGAGAGAAAAAAAAAAGCAACCAGTGAGCCAAAGGGCCGTGTGGAGAAGCAGCCGCACCTCCTCGGCCCAGCCCCCTCCACGGGAGGGAGCGGTCGTCCCTCATCTTCTGCCCTGAGAGGGGCAGCGCCGACCACCTGCCCCGAGGGTCTTCACAAACGGCACCTCGTGCAGGGGAAGGAACGGGCTCCCCTCTGACCTGCCCGCTTAGTATTCCCTGCCCAGCCAAAGGAAAAACTAGTTCACAAAATGACACTTAAATACAAAGTTAGAAGTGGTGAAGGTAAGAAACGAGACTATTTTGCAAGTCACTCATGTCCAGGAAATCGAGCAGGTGCTGGCACTTGAGCCCTGGGGACGCTGCCCTCTGGGGGCAGAGAGGGTCTCTGTGGCAGGCGTTTGCCTCAAGGTTCCCCGATGAAACAGCTCCTTCCCCCAGCCCCTCTGCGGGAGAACTAGAGGAGTACTTGATTAAACCGGTGTTCAGACAGAATAATGTTTACCCAAGTTCTTTAGAAGTTCAATCACTCTCGGGCCGGAAAGATAGCTCAGTGGGTAGGGCACTTGCCTTGCACGTGGTGATCCAAGTTCAATTCCCAGCATCCCATAAGGCCCCTCCAAGCACTGCCAGGAGTAACTCCTGAGCACAGAGTCAGAGTCCTAAGTACCAGGTATAGCCCAAATTCACCAATGCCCAACAACCCACCTGCTCCCCCAACCCCCCTCAAAAAAGATCCCAATTCTCAAAGCAATTTCATGCCGAGGAACTCATCAGAGGTGGGACCTGAATACGTAAGTGCTTGTATCATCTGCTAGTTACTACAGTGAAGAGAAAGCTGTCACCCAGCCATAAGGCCTGACTCCACACCCTGCATGGTGATCCTGCAGACCCCCAAGTCTGCCTAGGCATGCCTCCCCACCCTGTGCAGGAAGGCCCTCACACCCCCATCTGCTGGATACGCAGCAGAGGTGAGATCCCCCAAACGTCCACTGTGGGGATGTCCGAGGGAGCGGGTTTGCAGGACTGTTCATTTTCCTTGGTGTTCTTGCGTGTTTTGTTTTTTTGGTTTTTGGTTTTTTGTTTGTTTGTTTTAAATCAACACAAGTTACTTGTGAAAGAAAAACAAGAACAAGTGGGACAGTAATTTCCGCAGCTGGCTGGGTCACAGGGAGTTCTGTCACTGACAGACACCGAGAAAGCCAAGCCCCACTCAGCCAGGGGGCCAGGGTAAGAGGAACACTACAACTCATCAGATCCAATTCTCCCTTTTTCGTGGAGGAGGAAACAGCGGCCCGGAGAGGTGGGGAGCCTTGGGAAGATCAAACGGCGGCACTGGAAAAGGCAGAGTGAGGCACTGCCAGGCAGCTCTTGCGACTTCAATGCCCATGCTTAATAAAGAAAGGGAAGGGAAAGGAGGAACACAAACTAACAGAACCCGTATGTCCCACTGTCATCAAACGAAAACGTAAAATCTAATTGTCGCTAATTCCTCCCGCTCCAAGCGGAAACCTCTGCGGGAGGAGGCTGGAGGCGAGGGTGCCCATGTGGAGCGCTCTCCGCAGCTCGGGAGGGCACAGACACGCGGGCGCAGGCTCTGTCCCGTGCCGTCCCTCCAACACTGCTCCTAGCTTTCCTCACCCGTAGTCGAGGCAACGCCGCAGCTGAGGGTGCAGTTAGGAAAGGAAGCGCCAGAGAAGGAAGGAGCCGGCTAGCCGTGCAGCACAGAGGCTGGCAGCAGAAAGCCAGCAGGCAGGAGCCGGAGGTAGGGGCCAGGGCCACAGCCCTGCCACCACACTTCTGCCCCGGCTCAGATGCCGCCCAGGGGGCCTCTGGTTGAGCTGGGGTGGCGATGCCTCTCAGGGTCCGGTGCTCCCTAATGCCGGGAGGCCTGGCATGGCCACGGGATGTTCCCGGCTCCTGGGAAGCAGACTGGCCGAGCCTGCTTACCCGGGAGACTGGGGACCACCCCGGCTCCGCTCTGGACAAGGAGGAGTTTCCCAGAGGCAGGGCCAGGCACAAGCTAGTGTGAAGGATTAACACGGAGGGCAGGGAAGGGCAGTGTTATCCTACAGGCGCCCACTTCCTTTCCACTGGTCCCCCCCAACCCCTACCTCCCACCCGTGGCCCTTTCCCCACCCCCACACCCACCTCCGAGTCCATGCCCTGCATCTCGTTCTTCTCCAGCTGGAACTGCACGAAGTCATCAATGACGTGGAAGAGCTCCGGGGACACGGCCTTGAAGTACTTGTGGTAGTCGTACTTGACGGCCAGCGACGCGAAGATGGTGTTGTTGACGAGCGCCGAGCGGAGGTCCGTGAGCACCCCCGGGGAGTGCTGCCGGGGGTCCTCGTAAAGGTGCTTGGTTATGAGGTAGTCCAGAATCGCATCTCCCAGGAACTCGAGGCGCTGGTAGCAATCTGGCGGGGAGGAGGGTGTAGAGAGGGGCACCACTCAGACAGGAGCAACACAGCTCGCCTGCGCGACTGTTCTGTGTGTGACTTCAGGCTCGACTCCGTCTGGCACCCTGACAGAACGTCACGGATGTTCCTCGAGGCCAGTGGCCGGGAGCATCACCCTGCACCCGAGACCAGGAACTGACACTCTGGCGATGATCCAAGCACTTTATGTTTTGTGTCAGCTGGCCCGTTCCAGAGAAACAGTTCTGGGGCTAGTGGCTTCTGGGGCGTCAGAGCTCCAGTGAGCAAGACCCCCAGAGCCCCGACACTGGGACAGCCCCTCGCCCCTGCCTGCAAGCCAGCACAAGAACACCCCTCTTCATGGAGCAGTGAGATGGGGCCGAGCCCCAGACAGAAAAAGTGAGCTGTGGGCATGGGGCTGCCTATGAGTGCAGCAAGCGAGGGCCAAAAAGCAAGTTTCGCTCCCATAGACCCCCGCCCACCCCCCAAAAAAAGGGTGCACCCCCCCCACCGCCCGTCTCTGCAACACAGGCATCAATGTTTTGGGATGCCGACTTGCAGCCTCTCACACTCGCATGCAACTGGTGCTCAGGGCGGGCCTGACGCTGACACAGGAGGAGCCCATCAGGGGGGCTCTGGTCCACCCCCCGCCCTGGCCCCCACTTTCCCCAGGAGGAAAAGCCCAGCGGCCAGCCACGGCAGGCTGAACCCGCCAGGGAAACAGCTCCAATCCCGCCCTCCTCTCCCCCGCCCCACCAACCCTGCCCGCTCCCAGGGCCACTTTTGAGTGAAGGAAACACAGGAGTGGGGGGCTGGATGGTGGTGGGCTGGGAAACAAACGGGGAAGGGGCGGGGCGCGGCGGGCCTACCCGTGATGGTGTTGTAGTGGTAGGAGGCGTGGGTGAAGGCCTGCAGCAGGTACGCCTTGTTCTTGAACCGGTAGTTGATCTTCCTCTCGAAGTTGCTGAAGCCCGAGATGAGCTGCAGGAGCGTCCTGTCGGCGTCGGGGTGGTCGAACATGCAGCGCGGGGGGATCTTTAGGCAGCCGTACTCCAGGTCCTTCCAGAGGGCCGGGCGGGGGGCGCCGCCAGCCGCAGGGGCGCGGGGCAGGACGGGCAGCACCTCGAGCCCCAGCGAGCAGAGGAAGAGCTGGGCGGCGCGCTCGCCGCAGCTGGTCAGGTAGCAGCCCAGCAGGGCCTCCACGCAGTCGGCGATGCTCTTGTCGGCGATGCACTGCTCCGTGTGCAGGTCGTACGAGATGCACGGCTTGCCCGCCTCGGCGCCGCAGCTCTCCTCCGACGGGTTCCAGAAGCCCACCACGAAGTCGTCCTCCTCGCCGGCCTTGCTGGGGTCCAGGTAGCACATGGCGTCCCACGAGCTGTAGTCGAAGTCCTCGAAGTCGGACGGGAAGGGCGCGGCCCCCAGCGGCGGCTTCGGGGGCACCTTCCACTCGCCCGCGGCGTCGGGGGCAGCGGCGAAGGCCGAGAGCGAGATCTTCTTGACGAAGGCGCCCGACCCCATCAGCATGTTGTCGATGAACTTGATGTGCTCCTGGTCGTACTCCAGAATGTCGTCCTCGTAGTCGGGGTCCTCCTTGGGCGCCCTCCACGTGAGCTCCTCCTCCTCCTCGTCGTCGTCCTCATCCTCGTCCTCCCCAAAGGCGTCCTCCAGCTTGCCGTTGGCCAGCATGCAGTCTTTTGTCTGCAGCAGAGGGGCACGGGGGGCCAGGCAAGAAGGGGAGACATAAGCTGCTGTTTTTAAAAGGGTTTGAAACTCAATAAAAGCCAGGGTTATGGATAATTTCAAATGACAACCACAAATACTAAAAGGCAACTTTAAAATCATAGCCATTTGTTTTCAATTAACATAAAATAAGTTATTTAATCATATAAACAAAGTAAAGCATGTTCTTTGAATGTTCATTTTCTAAGTTATAAAAATGACCTTTATCCAGGATGAAGCTTTACATGAAGGGTTTTTGTGCAGGGATATAAAGTTAAAATTAATGTCCACAAAGCAAAGCTTCAGCCGGGCACGCCGGCTCTGGAAGGGCGTGCAATCAAAGAATCGCCGGCCAATCACAGAGGGCTCCGGTTCTGCTGACAAAGTTTTTCAATGTTTTGAAAAGGTTTTTCCAATTGACAAAATTTAATTCCAGATGTAGAAGGGAAAAAAGCATTACCTTTGCAATTAAGTAAGAATGTGATATGCAAGCAGATATAATTATTTCTTAGATCTTTATAACTTTAAACATGCACAATAGGGTTTTATGATGGAGATTTTGCCCTGATCCACTTGAAACCAAAGTCCACTCGCTGCTTCGTAAACCCAAATTCCTGTGTGCCTGAAAACTAAAAGTGATCAGCAAACTAAGCTATGAACTTAGAAATTGTGTTTTTCCCCCTCCACTGAGTTACAGTAATCAGAGTAACAGATTATAGCATAACTGACAAAAATAGAAGAAAATTTAGACTAACATGAAACACAGCAATTCCTGTCACAAGATCTTTGCTAATTCCAATTTCTCTGGCCAAAGCTTATTTGTGAATGACAACCTTAATAATGGCTCCGATTTGGTAATGACGTGACTTTCACAATGCTAAGAGAAGGCCCAACTTTCGGTTACCGGAGAAAACAGAAGTTTGCTGGAAGTTTGCTGACTTCAGTTTGGATGGAAGCCTGTGGAAATCTGTCACTGGCGAAAAGGTTCTCAAGCCTGAGATTTCCTTTTAGGTCAAACTCCAAAGAAACTGTGCATTTATTTTAAAAGAAATAAGAGCAGCGAGTCACAGCATGTACCTACCCTATATACGTTTATGCTTTTTTTAATAGCACTGTAGCACTGCCTTCCCGTTGTTCATCGATTTGCTCGAGCGGCGGGACCAGTAATGTCTCTATCATGAGACTTGTTGTTACTGTGTTTGGCATATTGAATACGTCACGGGGAGCTTGCCGTGCGGGCGAGCTACTCTTGGGAGCTTGCCGGGCTCTCCGAGAGGGGTGCAGGAATTGAACCTGGCTCGGCCGGGCTGGCTGCATGCAAGGCAAATGCCCTACCGCTGTAAAAAAGATTGTACAACTTTTTCAAGAGCGAGGACGGCCACCAAATGAAGCCACAGGGGCCAACGACTAGAAACAATTTCCTGGAGAAAGCCAGGCAGTGTCCCTCACTGGTGTTTGTTTCTTTAAGGGGGAAAAAAAAGAGCCAAAGTAGAATTTAGAGAATAAACTTGTCTCTTGAGTCCAAGCTCCCAGAAGCTAAAACAGAGCAGAAAACACAAAGGGCAGAGTCCGGCTACCAACAAGGCCCGGGGCCTGATGCACAGCGCCTGATTTCATGCAGCCGCATTTCACTTCCTTTATTGGCAGGAGATTGTGATTTGGTCTCACAAGATGAGCTGTTTGTTCCTTTGTTTGGTTCCATACGCTGAACTCAGGGATCACTCCTGGTGATGCTCGGGGGTGCCTTGTGGGGTGCTGGGGATTAAATTGGGACTAAGCCTTACCCGCTGTACTATCGCTTCAGTCCCCCTCACTAGAAGATTTTTAAAGCACTTCCAGTTCTCAAACAAGCAAACAAACAAAAACACCAGCGTGCCACTCTTACACAGTTCTAGTGAACTTTCTAGGTGAATTATTACCACCCTCCTTCCCATTTGAATGCAAATATTTCATTAAAACCCAGGCAGGGGGCAGACCAGACCGTCTTTGCAATCCTGCACGGCCCTGCTGCAGCAAAAGAAAACCCTTTAGTGAAAATAGAAACATCTTCAGCCAAGAGCCTAAAGGCCAGCTCCTCAATATAAGAAGGTTGCGCTCTATCTCAAATATATATATTTTTTAAATGAAACGAAAGGATGTGTTAATGTTACCGATGTGTTCACTCTTGATTAAACAGCGTTTTAGAGTAAGGGACTGTCAGGTCATTAGTGACAGCTGCCTCTTCCCTGCAGGGCAACCATTACTGGAACCTTCTTCAAAGAAACACTGTGTCTTTGCTAAAGTTCTCCAAGTCTACACCTTTCCCTCTAAATTAAGTAAATTAAGTCACAAGTGTAATTTTCCTGAATATATGTTTCAAAATGCTCTATGGGGAGCATTAGTGTTTAGGAAATAGAACCTGCCAGGGAAATTCTCCTTGTTATGAGCCCACACTGAGCTTGGAACGCGAAGGTGAAGGAACTGAGAAGGGAAATGGCCTCAGGTGACCAGTGACCGGGAGGGCTGCCCACACCCAGACAGGACAGGAGGGGTGGGCAGGGCAAATTCAGGACTCCCAGGCCCCCAAGGTGCCCTCTGGTGGCCTTCGGGGTGACATAAATGAGCTGGAGGAACACGTGTTGCTGATTTTTAGTCAGGGGCAGGTTAAATAGCACTATTTTCAAAGCACACTGCGTCTGGAGATTAAAAAAAATTTTAAAAAATCGATCACTTGAGGGAAAAAAAAAATCACCCTGAAAAATCCCTAACCTGCAAACACAGCTTTGATTGCAATTATTTCACAAATAGACACAAAATGCTCGACTGAGAAGTCACTCCACAGTTTGGAGTCGAGGGAGCACCAAGGGGGCGGGCGTGGGCTTCTGCTTCTCCGAGTCACCCCCTCGGATGGACTCTCTGCCTCTGGGAAAGGAATAGAAAAATCACAGACACACACACACACAGATACACAAAGACAGACGCACAGACACAGACACACACACAAAGACACACACCACCTTTGTCTGGATTCAACAGAAAGACGGTCTATGGAGAGAAGTCACAGAAGGTGGAAAATAGCCCACTCTCCTATTATAGTCGCAGCAGGGAAAAGAAACAAGCCCGAGAACATTGAAAAGGAGGCAACAGGATTCTCCCTCCCCTCCCTGGGGCTTACCAGGTCATCTTTTCCCCACTTATCCGAGTGGCTTTTGTCTTGATTGACCACGTAGCCGGGAGGAAGCCAGTTCACCGGGGGGTCAAATATGGACACCACCATGCGGCTGGGCAGCCCCTTCTTCTTCCCCAGCCGGTACAGGTTACAGTTGCTGACCTTCGGCAGAAACAAAGGCACAGGGCGCTTATCCAAAAGGGTTCCCGGCTAGAGTTCGCGCAAGCCGGAAGCCAAGCGCTGTCCTGACCGCTGGGACTGTCTGTCACCAGCGGGGAGAACTGCGTGGTCTTGAGTTGCAAAAGGAGAAACAAATCCCCCAAAACAAATGAGAGCCGTCAGGTAAGAAGACGATAACAGCTCTAACAGATAACAGACAATATAACGGATATAGAAATATGTAAATTCCCATGAAGGTCGACACAGTTAGGATCGTATCAGCCTTTCCAAGCACATTAGGTTACCGGATGCTAATTATTACCGGGGACTCTCGGAGGATAAAAGGGTCCCCGGGAAAGGAGCAGGCTGCCACAGTTCCCAGTACAGGGAAGCCTAGTCGGTTTCTGTTCTTCTCTCAAACAACAGCTCGAGGAGTTTAAGCTCGGCCATTTCCCCTCCACACCCAGTGCAGCTCCTGGCAACTGCTGGGGGGACCCCGTGGGAACAGGAACAGGCACCTCGCACATAATGCGCCCACCACGCTAGTCCATGAGGTGGCCTCCCTGGGCCCTGTTGAACCATTTCAAACCACAGCAAAGGGAACAAAGGGGGCCCCTGCTCATCCCTCCAGCTTTGCGGTTGGCTGTCCCCCACCTCCCCCTACCCCTGCACTGCGGAGCTCTTCGTTTGCACCTGGGATACAGGGCGCTTCACTTTTTTTAAAAAAATTTTTTTATAGAATCACCATGAATCACAGTTACAGAACTTTCATGTTTGGGTTTTAGTCACACAATGATCGAACACCCATCCCTCCACCAGTGCACATTTTCCACCACCAATGTCCCCAGTATCCCCTCATCCCCCACCTCCTCCTGCCTTTATGGCAGGCAATTTCCCCCATACTCTCTACTTTGGGGCATTGTGGTCTGCAGATACTGAGAGGTTATCATGTTTGGTCCTTTACCTACTTTCAGCACACAGCTCCCATCCCAAACGATCCCTCCAACCATCATTGACTTAACGATCCCCTCTCTATTCCAGCTGCCTTCTCCCCAGCTCCTGAGGCAGGCTTCCAACCATGGAGCAATCTTCCTGGCCCTTGTGTCTACTGTCCTTGGGTGTCAGTCTCCTATTATGTTACTTTATATTCCACAAATGAGTGCAGTCCTCCTATGTCTGTCCCTCTCTTTCTGACTCATTTCCCTTAGCACGATACCCTTCATCACCATCCACTTATAAGCAAATTTCCTGACTTCATCTCTCTTAACAGCCGCATAGTATTCCATTGAGGGCACTTCACTCTTTAAACAGAAACCCCCCTTTTCCCTCCAATGCTTCCTTGGCTGTGGAACTCGCCTCCCTGAGCTGCCCGGCTGGTTCCCCGGCGTGAGCACTTTTCCTATGTGGCCCCCAACTGAAAAGTCTCAAGAAACGCCCGCTTCCTTTCGGGGGAGCTGAGAAGGCAACAGGAGAGGCTAAACCAAGGGGCCCGGAGGCCGCCACATTCCAAGTGGAAGGACATGGGTGGTGGAGGGAGAAGGAAAAAAGAACTCAGGGGGGCTCAGGAGACACAAGACCCAGGGAGCACAAAGGGGCCCTTGGAGAAGGAGCCTGGCGTGCGGGCGGAGGCGGATGCACGTGGGGGGAGACAGCACTGGCGGTGCCTTCCTCGGGGCTGAGGGCAGAGACTGAGCAGGTGCAAGGCTGCAGTGGGGAGGGCGCTGCCACTCAGGCACCATCCTGGGGAAAGCTTCAGGGAGCTCTCGCGGGAAGACTGCCCCCACCATCTTCCTCTATGCAGCCATCCTGCCCAAGCTGCCAAAAGCTGCTTTCTCGTGCTCAATGGAACCTGAAGCTTCTCACCCCCCACTTCTGATGTCTCTGCACACCTCCCCCGGTACCGTTTCCCCGGCCACTGCTGTCATCTACACACTTCCTGCATCTGCAGCAGCCTGAAGAGTGGAAGGGTCGGTGTGTAGTGTCACTCCCGAGCCCGGCACTCGCTGGACCAGAGCTTCACTGTGTTCAGGAGCCACTCCTGGTGGGGAACGGGGTACCCCAGGAGGGTCCAGGATGGAGCAGGGGCTGGCCACGAGCAAGGCAGGTGCTTTCCCCTTTCCCTCTCTCTGCGGCCCTCCCAGTGCTTCTCAACTGAGGGATGCGTGGATGCTCCTAGTGGACCCCAGGGGAAAGCTGTGTAAGTGGGGGCAGCAGAACAGCATGTGGTTCGGGGGTCACAGGGCAGAGTGGAGACACAGAAAGGGAATGTGCTGGGATGACAAGCTGAGAGAAGTTTTGAGGAACAAGCAAGCACGGAGCTTGGTGCCCTCACGCGAGCTCCACCTGCCAGACGGGGTTGAGGCATCTCATGTCCAGGGCTCGGTGGGGCCTCCCCCACCCAAGTGGGGACAGTGATGGAGGAGGGTAAGTGCTCAAGGAGGTCCAGGAGGCACCTACCCGCCGCCCCCCACCATCAGTCCTATTGAGAGAGACCTGCGTGTCGACTTCGGCGGAGTCCGCCAAGGGGCCAGCCTGCTGGGACCTGACAGCCGCCCTTGGCGCAGACCCGCTGTCCCCTCTGGGGCCTATCTCACCTTCAAAAGAGGGGACATGCGGGGGCTGGAGCAATAGCACAGCAGATGGGGCATTTCCCCTGCATGCGGCCAACCCGGGTTCAATTCCCAGCATCCCATATGGTCCCCCGAGCACCGCCAGGAGTAATTCCCTGAGTGCACGAGCCAGGAGGAACCCCTGTGCATCGCCGGGTGTGACCCAAAAAGCAAAAAAAATAAGGGGGACACACCGGAGCCTGGCCAGAGGTCACCCCCAACACAAGTGTGCCCCACCAAACTCTGTCCTCGGGGACCCTGGCGCTGTGCCCCATTGCCACTGCTCCGTCTGTCCATCCCGCTCATGGCAAACACCCCACACCCTGTCTGCGTGGAGCTGCAATGGCACGTGAGCACCTCACCCCTCCACTCCCCCTTAGCACTGCACCAAAGGGGTCACGGCCTTTGCCCTGCATACGGTGGACCCAGGTTCGATCCCCAGCACTTCCCAAGGCCTCCTGTGCCCCTCCAGGAGTGATCCCTGAGCGCAGAGCCAGGAGAAAACCCGGAGCACCCTGGGTGTGGCCCCAAATCCTGCTACCCCCCTTATTATTATACACCTCCCCCCACCCAAAGCTTAATTGCATAACAAGTTTAAGAATGTGCTTTGGGCACCGGGCAGTAGCTATGCCAGGAGAGGGGGGAATCTCCAAACCTCAGAGAAGCCGCCTCTGAGAAAGGCCGGCTCTGCCCCCAGAGAGCACCCCCTAAACACCACGCAGCTCAGCCCAGGGATGTTCCACTACATGGTCTTTGCACCCCGTGGGATCCAGTGGGTGTAAAACACTCACCCAAGTCTTACTTCCATCTGCCTGCTCGAGGCACGTGGCCCGGCCACCTAACCAGCTCCCAGGTTCCCGCCAGCGCCCGGGAAAGCCCCGGCGGCCCGCGGCCCCCTGCCCTGCCCTGCCCCAGGGCCCGCGTCTCACCTTCTTGCTGCGCATGTAGGACAGGCGGCCCTCGTGGGCGTTGGGATAGGTGCAGAACAGGAAGGTGGTGATGGCGTGCTTCAGGAAGGAGTCCCCCAGCATCTCCAGCCGCTCCAGGTTGAAGCCGTCGCTGGCGTTGGACAGGGTGAGTGCCTGCAGGATGAGCCCGGGGTTCGGACCCAGAGTCCTCGGGGAGTGGCCGGGGCAGGGGCTCTGCGGGAGCTCCATCCGGTCCCAGGGTGCGCTGACCGCCGCCTCCGGGGTACCAGGCAGCGGCGCGGCCGCCACGGGACGTCCATCTGAGGTAGATGTGTTAGCGTTTCCGTCAAGGTATTTGTTACTCAGCAGAGTACATTCATCACTGGGCTGGGGCGGGGGCTGGTTCGCAGAGTTGTAGAAATTCTGAATGGAATATGAGGTAGGTTGTTGTTCAGGTATTTCCGGCCTGCAGTAATTCAGCTCGTCTCCTTGGCAAAAGTCTCCGTTCGCTACATCGCAACTGCCGTTGGCTAGGTTTCCGTGGTGGGCCAGGCCGTTGACGGTGGCCGCGGGGGGCGCGGCCCTGCAGCTCCCGGGGGAGGAGGGTGGGTTAGCACCTGGGTGGGCAGCACTGTCAGGGGCTACAGTTGTGCTGTGCTTACAGTGAGGGTCGCTCTCAGCGGAAGAGGAGCTCGTGGCCGAGATGAAAGACTTGCTGTCGATGGATCTCTTCCACCCGAAGTCCAGGTTGGGGTACCTATGGGGACAATTTGGGGTGGCTTGTTATCAGGAGAGCAGGGAGACTTAATTAGGAAAAAAAAGGAAAGACACACAAAAATCCCTTTTAAGTGATTCTTCTACATCGGGACACAGACTTGGGTAAGTCAGGAAACCTGGGGGCAGCCACAGAACCCCTAGATTGGCACCCCACTAGCTCGCTGGCTAACTCCAGGCCCTGCCCACGGCCCTCCACACCTCAGCTTCTCCCAATGGCAACCCCAACCTTACAGGAGTGTGGGCACAATGAAAGGGCCTCCAACAGTCAAAGCAGTTAACTCCACAAAGACCACTGCGGTGAGAACTCAGTATCTGGCCTGCCTCAACTCCTCCTCCCCCTGGCCCTCTAGGTCTGGCCAAGAGGCTCAACCAGAATCAGCGTCGATGGTTAAACCGATCATTTCCTTAGAGTCATTTCTTGAGACTTTACTGGTGGGCAGAAAAGAGCACGGGGAGAAAAACACAAAATATACAGAAGACACTTAAGTGCTCTGAGCAGCCCGTGACGGGGCAGGGACAACTGTCCTCATTCCAGCTGTCGTGTGAAGGGACCCATGACTTCACCCCTCATGGCTGCCTGAGAGCAGACCTCAGGGCTGGGGAACAGATGTCAATCCACCACTTAACAGACAGATAACGGCTGGCAGAGAAGGTGAAAAACGGGTTTTCACTTAGGAGACAGACACACACTTATTCCATCTAGGAGACGTGACCTCTCCCTTCTCGAGCCTTTGGAGAATTTTATATCAGGGTGATAGCATTGGATCTTCATGCGGTTCATCGCCCCTCCGGGACCCGGCCCGTGCTCAATGCAGCAGCCAACAAGACACACCTGAAGTCCACGGGGAGGGACCGGACCCCCACGCCGGCCTCGCTGGCCGTCTGGGCTCTCAGCTCCTCTGCGGTCAGAAGGCAGTGAAGGCGATAGAGGATGCTGGGGAGACAAACAGCCTTTCTCCACAGTGATGCTGGGATTGGATGGATCGCACAGAGCTCCGGAACCAGGATCTTTGCGTGAGGGGAAAGAGGGAGAGAGGTAAGAGAAAGCGAGCAAAATAGAAGGCCACCAGAAAGGAGGGAAGAAATCCAAGCAGCCATTCCAGGTCAGCTTCACTGACAGAGCAAGGCAAGAATTCTAAATAAGGGCTCGAAGATAGCTCAAAGGGTGGAGCACAGGCCTGGCGTGCACCGGGCATCCAGTTCGACCCCGGGTTACCCGCCCCCCCCCAAGCCCCCGCCCCAAGCACTGCTAGGGACAGCCCTAGTGGGCTCCAGCACCCCTGAGACCCGCCACTGAATCATCAAGAGTGAACCCCAGACCTCATGAGCGCAGGCTGGGAAGCCCCCTTCAAAGTCCTAACTACTGACAAATGTTCGACTTTGCAGTCACGACCTAATAGTGGCTGGGGAACCCTGAGGTGCCAAGGATGGAACCTGGGCCCCCACATACACAGTTTGTGCTCCAAGCCTTGGAGCCAACTCCCAACCCTACAATATTTTCTCTTAAAATACAATTTAAAGGGGCTGGAGAGATAGCACAGCGGGTACAGCATTTGCCTTGCACGCGGCCGACCTGGGTTTAATTCCCAGCATTCCAAATGGTCCCCTGCGCACCGCCAGGAGTAACTCCTGAGTGCAGAGCCAGGAGGAACCCCTGTGCATCGCCGGGTGTGACCCAAAAAGCAAAAAAAAAAAAAAAAAAAAAACCCCAAAAATTTAAAAATACAATCCACTGAGGCAAAATACAATTTATGAAATATTCACACAGATGTTATAATATTATCAACGTACCAAGTATAAAATTCCACCTCTCATACTTATCAAAACACATCCACATGAAAGTGGTCAGCTCATATTAGTTAAAACAAGACAAGGGGCAGGAGCAATCGTGCAGTGGGCAGAGCACTTGCCTTGCAGGTGGCCAACCCAGCTTTGATGCCTGTCACCACATATGGTCCCCTGAGCACAGGCAAGAATGAGCCTGGAGCACTATCTGGGATGACCTCCAACCCCAGAACAAAGAGGACAAAACAAGATCAAAGGGCTGGGTGATGCCCCCCCCCCCCAATCCCAGTGACTCAGAACGGAAGTCGGGCAGGCGGCGGAGCCTCACCTGTTTATTCTGCAGACTCTCCCACTTGGCTTTCCTCTTCTCGGCACTGCTCAGAGGAAGTGCTTTTCCCTTCTGATTCAAATGGCGAGGTGTCAAAAGATTGAGTCTGTGGAAAAGTCACAACGACTCTCAGACAAAAACCAAGCCCGCCCCCGCAGTGGTTCTCTGCAGGGTGCTCCCAAGTCACCCAGGGCGCTGGTTCTGCTGCCGCCCTCAGCCCCCGGGGAACCCTGGGGGCAGGGTCTCTCTGGATGTAGGAGTATTGGGGATGGGCAGGGGGCAGGGGGATGGGGCAGACGCGAGCTGACCTCGGGATGCAGCCATGCGAGGGACAGAGAATGCAACATCCCGAGCAGCCTACCTTGATGACGTGTGGTCAACGTCCAGCAGGGGCTGGTTGAGATTGGTCAGGTCAAGGTTGTACTTGGTTTTATAATATTCTGCAAACGTTTCATACTCGGGGGAAGGAAATTTACTCAGTGGGGTAAGATCAGTGTATACATCAGCAACATAAAATCGATGGGGCTGATCAAAATTGCGATATCTAAAAAAATAAAATGAAAAATCAATGTGGGAGATAAAGAAACATCGTAGGAGGGTGACAAATGCCCAAAGGCAACAGAACCTGAGAGCTGGTCTTCAGCAGGAAGCTGACCCGGTGGGGGAGGGAAGCGTGGGGTGCTAGAGGGTCTTAGGCATGAAACCCTACCATTAAATCACACTGCCTGAAACCAAATTTAAATTCCAACAGTGAATTTTTTAAAAATGAAACCTTTTCGAGAGCTCAAAAGGTTAACAATAAATAACACTAATGAAAACATCCACGCCAAATCAAGTTATTTCAAGCAGACTTGAGATAAGAACTATACACCCAATAAAACAGGATCCTCCTACTGGACTATTCCTCTCATTCTAAGTACACTTTGATAGCATATGAAAATTAAATGGCACCACTTGAAGTGCTTCATTTCATCAATATAAGCACCGTAGAAAATTTCCTATATCAAATTATTTTGTACATGATTAACCCAAAAGACACTTGCCATAAAGAAATGGATTACTATAGTCTGTGTGATAAAGAGTTTGATGACACTGACACTTGAAATATGGTCTATCAATTGGAGGAAAAATAGCAGAACCACCACCAATGACCATGGTAGTGAGATGTAGGGCGGAGGAGGGTGCTGGGCGGGGGAGGGGTGAGTAGGGGGGAGGGGGACCCTGAGCCATGATTGGAGGGGGAACGGACACTCGGGGACTTGAGGGCTGGAATGCTGTACACATGAAACCCCACAACTGACAGCAGTGGAAATCACGGTGACTACAATAATAAATCAAATTTTAAATTTTATCTAGGAAAACAAAAAATTACAAATAATGCTTTCCTTCAGGTGTCTGCATTTACCTGGATGGCTCTAAATCTCTCTCCTCTACATTTTTACGAAATCGGGGGTGAAGGGGGGGGGAGCAGATTTCCTATGTTCACATCACTTTAATAACATTATCAGAACAATTTTAAAAATTGAAAGAGACATGATTTATGACCAAGAGTTTTAGAGTATGGCTGCTGAGAATGGAAAGAAAGGAGATCTCGAGGAGAAAAGTTGGCAATCCTGAAACCCCAAGAGAATCTGAAGATCCATCTGTACGGTTCCTTTGGAAGAGAAGTTAGTCCCACTGTGAGCGAGAACAGACACCCGGGCCTTCCACTGATGCCATCGGGGGCCGCCCTCCCGGGGCTAACACCACAGCCCACCATGACTGCTTGGGAACAGGCAAACTTTGGAACCAAGCACCAGCAGCCCGTTGTCACCTCCCCTCAGATACCAACCTTGGAATGATAACTGCATCCTGGTAGTCTTCTAATTTGAAAACAAACGGTGATTCTTTTGAGTACTTTGTGTTGGGAATGCCTATGCGAGCTTCAGACTTCTCAATGTCTTCCATGAATTGAAAGTCAATGTCCAAAGTGCTGGAGTGATTAACTGTGGGGAAGAAAAGCCCTTTTCAGTGAGTAAGAAAATGCAGTGCCACCCCATCGACGCCACACTCAGGGGAATTAGTTTTAATTGACTTGAGGCAAACAGAGATTTTGGTAGCGTGCGTGGCCACATCCCCTATCAAGAGGACGCTCCCTGGGCAGCTGGTCTCGGGGAACAGCACGGGGCATCATGCTTACCAACGTTAAGAGGTAGGACACAGTACGCGGAGTCGGCGTCGGTGGGCTTGAATTCTAGTGCAGGCTTTTCAAGCCGAAGAATGTGCGAGAAGATATACTGGTGAAGCCGTGTGATCAGCTCCAGCTTCTGCAGCGACAGTGTGAACCCGGACTTCTTCAGCTCGATGGATATGGTGACCTCCCCGGAGCGCGTGTACACGGGGAAGTGCGGAATCTGAAAGGGAGAGAGAGGGCGCCCGCGGGGGTCAGGGGGCATCTCTCTGCCGAGCGCAGACGTGTTCAGGAGAGGGGTGACGCTGTCCCTGTCGGCAGGCTACAGAGATGCCCCGGCTCCCCAACAGTGAACAACTGTAGGGGGACTACGGGCAGATGGGGCGGACACAGCGTGACACTCCGACGGACCCAGACCCGGGGCCGGCAGCGCACCTGAGGTATGGGTTTGGCGGTCAGGATCCCGAAGCAGCGGGCAGTGTCTTCGGGAGGGTAGAGCTTCCGCCGTCGGAAGTTGAGCTCGTCGGGGAGCGGCGTGGTGAGGACCATCCCGATCACGTACAGGTAGCAGGGCTGGCCGGGCTGCGGGTAGCTCTCCCGCAGGCATTCCGGGATCTGGAATCGGATCGGGAAAAGGACAAATGAAGCTCGACTGCCTCTTGCGTGGACGGGGGCAAGAAAACAGGTTTATTCCCGGCATGCCTGTGAGCTGCTGAGGAAGTCAAGAAAAGGCGCCCGGCCCCTGAGTAGGCCCGTGACCTTCGGGAAAGTGTTCTCACTGGGGTCAGCGTTTCCCACACCCCACAGGGCCCCATGGCCCCACACAGCACCCCATGAGCCCTGGACATCAGTGTCAAACTTTCAGGGGCTATTTTAAAAAGGACGAATCACTTCATCTACTTGTTTTACTCTACAAATGCCCTTCTCCCGGGATCTGTCTACTCACTACACAACACAGGAATTAAATGCAAGGAATTTTTTTTTTTTTTACTCCCACATAATCCTGTTGCTCAAAGATAACCCTCTTTCTTTGTTTTAGGGCCACACTCAGCTATGTTCAGGGGTTACTCCTGGCTCTTGGCTCTGAACTCAGGAATCACTCCTGGTGGTACTCAAGGGGTTGCCAGGGATCGAAACCTACATGCAAGGCAGGTGCCCTACTCGCTGCACTATCTCTCTGGCCCCAATCACCCCTTTTCTTAATTCTTCGATATTTTGTCTTGACATATACACATGCACGTTTTCATTCAAGGTGAATCACACTGCAAAAACTGTGAGATAGCCTGGTCTCCTGTCCGAGCAATGAAAATACTCTTCAGGTAATTCAGAACTCCAGCAGCATGGTTTATAAGAGCTCTATTCGGTGAGGAAATCACACCTTGGAGACTGTGGCTGAACTCTAATTTTCCTCTAACCCTACCTAACAGTCTTTAGAGTTTCTATAGCTCCGTGACACAAATGCCCACACCTGTAGCGGGAAGCTCAGAAACGCTGGCTAAGAGATAGCAGAGGTACTAGAATGTCAAATAATCCAGAATCTTTAAGAAACAGGATACAGAGCAATTCTATTCTTCTCAAAATTGTTATCGATCAATACTTGTCATACACAACCAACCCAGGGATCTTTATCACGGGAAGTGACCGAGGAGACAAAAGGCACTTCAGGAAGATGAGTAGCATTTATGGTTTCTGGGTTTGGGGGCCACACCTGGTGATGCTCAGGGCTTATTCCTTGCTTTGCGCTCAGGTATCAGTCCTGGATGTGCTCAGGGGACCATACAGGGAACCAGGGATCGAACCCAGGTCAGCCACATGCAAGGCCAGTGCACTACCTGCTGTGCTATCTCTCTGGCCCCCCATGAGTGCTTTTAAAAAACTAGACATGATTTTTAAAATGGCGTTTGGCTGGACACAATGCTATTTCAAGTAAAAACTTGCTCAAAGGTGAAAAATAAAACTAAAGACGCCCATTTTCAGTCTAAGATAAAGTACGGTGCAGAAGTCTGCTGCTGTCTGGGCTTCTTAGGATGGAGACATCCACAAATGTCTAAAATTGGGGGTGGTGATTGCAGGTGACACCAAGCAGCACTGTGGGTGGTCTGGCCAGTTCAGAAAGTCTCTTTAAATAAAACCGGCTCATCCGGGCAAGAATCTGAGAGATGAGTCTATGAATCTTGGAGAAGTAAAATCTAAGCGATTCCTGAAGTAGGGGGCAAGCGCAGGGTGGAGAAAGGGGCAGGGCCGTGAGCGAGACACACTCAGGACCAGTAACAAGGACCACGGATGTCATGCAGAAGATCCGCTTCATGCCGGAACCAGAACCTCAGAACTGGAGAGAGACCAGGTGGTGACTCTGTCCTGACCAATACTAACTGCTTTCGGGTAGCACTGTCTTCGCTTTGTGGAACCTGGTCTTCCGGGAACACTGGTCTCTTCTTCATCGTGTAAGTCAAGCTCTTCTTCATACTTGACCGTCTCTTTCCCAACGGGCATCAAGTGGTCATCCAGTTCGCCTACGGAACGGAGAGAGAACACCTGCCATCCAGATTTGCCTCTAAGTACGAGCTCCAGCACGGCGCTAGTTCAGGCAGCGACAGGCCAAGTCATGGAGACTCAAGCATCTTTGCCTCTATGAACGCGGGCGGTCGTGTCGCACCCTGTGCTGGCATCCAGGAGCCAGGTTATAATTCTGTTCGGAAATTCAAAAAGACCAAACACCAAGGGGCAGGAGAGACGGGACAGGGGCTGAGGCGTCTGCCTCGCATACAGCCCAACCCCAGCGGGATCGCCGGCACCACCTGGGCCCCTGAGCACTGCTGGGTACAATTCTGGAGGGCCCCAGCCACCACTGGGGTGGGCCCGGATAACCCCGGGCACTGGCCCCGCAGGTGGGCTGGGAATTTCCGGGCCTTCCAAACACCGCCTGGGAAGTCCCCCCAAATAATTAACGTGGAAACAAAAATATAAACAAAAACACCTGAACACAGGCAAACAACACACGTCCCCTTCAAAGGCTGCGGGATGTGAGTCTTTTGGTCCTGTGTGATTGTTCAGGAATCCCAAGTAATGAAGCGCAGGACAGGCCCACAGCAGAGTGTGGCCCTGAGGGGCCCTTGGGCCTCACCGGCTAGGGCACCAGAGGGGCATCCCGAGGGAGTGGCCCCAACCCCATGGGATGGCAGGGGTCAGTGGCCTCGAGTCACATGGGCGGGCTGAATCAGAGGCGTGCTGGCATTCTGAGACGGCCTGGGAGGCTGAGAAGCCTCAGGCAGGTGGAGTGCGGCAGCTCCCGAGGCTGGTGGCTCGTGGGGTCCCTGCCGCTGCCCGGACCTGGCCAGGGCCCCAGTGCAGGGGCGAGGCCTGCTGAGGCTCCTGAGGTGCAGGGGTGCAGCTGGCCGAGCGAGCCCTGCCTATGTTCGTGTCACGAAGCTGAGGATTATTTTTGGCAGGTTTGGCACGTGCCCCTCAAACCCTCTTACCGATTTTGTGCAGTTTTTCACAGCAGATGAGTGCCACGGCTCTCTCGGCCCGTCGGACGCAATCCATGGGCGGGCCCTGAGGGTGACAGAGACATCTTCAGTGGGTCTGCGGGGGTCAGAGCCATCAGAGAACCACGCCGCTCTGCCGCCATACCCCTAAGTCAACCAGAACAAGGTGCTTTGTTTTCAAAAGCATCAGCAACTTAAAAAACAAACCAAAAAAAAAAAAAAAAAAAACGATTGGGGCCAGAGAGATAGGACAGTGTATAGGGCACTTGCCCAGCACCCCCTGGGGTCCCCTGAGCCCTGCCAAGAGCTCTTCCTGAGCACAGAGCTAGGAGTAAGCCCTGAGTACCACCGAGTATGGCTCCAAATAAAAAAAAAAAATGCAAAACAAAAACACAACAAAACTGATCTCTGCCTGTGAAACGGCCATCTTAAAAATGCAGCTAGTAAAATGTTCACAGTGATCAAGAGTTAACAAGTTGGACCCGTTTTACTTTCAGGAAGATTCGCATGGATTGGACTTTCCCGTAAGCTACATACTTATATAATGAGAAGGGGGTGGATCGGACGTGATCGTGAACACATGGGGTAGAGGTGCTGAACAAATGCCCAGGGGCAGCAGGGCCCCGTGTCCTGAACAGCCAGGACACAGCGGCAGGGGCTCGAGAGAAGCCAGTCAACCCTCCAGAATGAGCAAGCAGGGGAGCCACGGAGGCTAGAGCGAGAGCACAGCGGGGACGGCACATGCCTTGCACACCGCTGCCCTGGGTTCGATCCCCAGGAGCCCAAGCACCACCACGAGTGAGACCTGAGCACAGAGCCAGGTAGTTTTGTTGGGTGTAGCTCAAATAAACAAAAAATTTAAAAAAAAAAAAAGAAAGAAAGGAGGAGGAGAAAAGAAGCAGGGGTTCTACCGCTTGCCCCTGGTGCTGGAAATATCTCTATGAATAAAATCAGATCTTTGAGGAAAATCCAGCTGGAAATCTGTAAGTTATGCCATTTGCAGCGTTGGGAAAGAGGAGTGAGGAGAGGCTGCTAAAATCTCAGGGCTGGGACGAATGGAGACGTTACTGGCACCCGCTCGAGTAAATCGATGAACAACGGGATGACAGTGATACAGTGACACAGTGACGCCATTTGCTGGAGACAGCATGAGAGTTACAAACTGACTTATTTCAAGTCCATTGGCAAGCCAAACTGACCGATCACACTTGCCAAAATTTGCAGAGATGGATTTTAAAAAGCACTTTAAAGGCAAAATTCATTTCTTTTTCTAAACTTACAACAATGGAGTCTCGAAGAGGCGAGTTGATTGGCAGGTAAAGAGTTGAATAAAATGTACCATCGGGCAACTTCTGGGTTCTACATTTCGGAGCTAGATGAGTAAACGGGTCGCTGGGTAACCTCGCACAGTATCTGTGAAGAGCAAGAAATTCAGGTGCTCAACCTACCAGAGAGACTGAGACAGCGGTGCTGAGAGTCACCTCTCGTCCTTCTTCCCCTCCACCTGGACCTGGACAGCACAGTCCCAGCGAAGAGGACAGTGGGCACAGGCACCAGGGAGGGCAGCCACCATTGACCTCCTCCAAGTGAGCACTGGGCCCAGAGTCTACAGGGGTCTGTGGTCTTGGACCATCACTGCGGAGCCCTGAACCCACAGCAGAGACACAGCACTCGCGTCCGCTCCTGCATCTCACACTCACAGGCTGGCACATGGGGACAGCGTGAGGCATTGCCAAGGGCCGGCAAGGTGGCACAGCCTGGCTCAAAGGCACAGTCAGAGCAGGAACACGGGGGGGGGGGGGGGGAGAGAAGGGGGAGTGGGGGTGCGGGCTGACCCCAGCTGGGTTGGTTTCAGCAGCATGGTTTTTTGTTTCATCTTTCCCCTGGCACCCTGTAGGGTTCCCCAAGCCCTGCCTGGAGTGATTCTGGGACACAGCCCTGAGCACCACCGAGCATGATCAACCCCCTCACCCCAAATGAAGTCTTAGAGGGGTAAGAGCAGGGCAGAGGGGTGGGCGGGTGCTGAGGCCCACAGGCACGCAAGGAGGGTGGCAGCTGCCCCAGGGGAGCGGGGCAGGGGTGGGCCTGAGGCCATCAGGGCAGTCCGAGAGCATGAAGAGGAGGTGGACAGAGGGTCTGGGGTCCCGGGGCTGAAGGATGAAGGAGGAGAGTAGGAGAGGGGAGAGCAGCGGGGGGCTCTGCATACGAAGACGGCCACAGGGACCAGGCTGGGACATACTTGGGTATCAGCATGGGCCAGCAGGGTGTGGGGGTATCCTAGCCAGGCTCCATCTCAGACACGAGTGATAGGAGCAGAGAGAGAGAGCAGGGCTGCCTGGGACTGCGGTTTACCCAGCACTGCAGAGCGTGCCCTGAGCACAGCCAAACGGGCCCTGCCAGGCGTGTCCCCACAGCAAGATAATGGAACGACAACAGCAACAACAAACTTGATAGAAGTCAAACCTCCCGAGAGCTGCAGGAGGAGGACGTGCTCAAAAAGACACGGACGCGAGCCTGAAGGAGCCAAAAGCAAACAACGGCAGCGCCCAGTTGGTCAGGGGAGACCCGGCCCGTCACACCAGCCTGGGAAATACAAGGACGACGGGGAGCAGGGAGAAGGCTGTTCTGGGGCTCAGGGCAGCCTTCCACACCCGCACAGCGTCCTGCAGTTCAGTGAGGCCGCCACAGACACAGAAAGGATGGGAGGGAGGTCGGGAGGGGGCGGGGGGAGGACCAGAAAAATATCATGTCCCCAACACCAGGACAGCGGGAGCAGCCCAGGAGCCCAGGGCAGGAGGTAGGTGAACCTGGGACCCGCTGGCTGGTCAGCTGGGCCCGCAGCTGACCAAGGCTCAAATGGACACAGCAAGGGGCAGCCGGCTGTGAGTCCCAGAGGGTCGGTCACGCGGGTCCGGGGATCTGAAGCGCTTCAGCCAGAGGAGACAGAGAGCAGAGGGAAGTGAGCACTGCCCAGGGATCCAGGGAACCATGAACCTGGATCTCTGGGCAGGGCCTGCGGGAGCTCTTTAGAGAACTCGTGCAACGTGTAAAGGTGGAAATGATTTTCAGTTGAGAAGCTAAAGAGAAAGGGAGCAACTGCCTATATTTTGCCTCTGCACAGCCGGTTCCTGGGGCAGAATCTAGAAATGTGTCCTTGGCTTAGTTCTTAGAAATACCATTTCCAACTGAGGATACATTAGCACCTTCTCAAAGATACAAATTAGCAGAACGTGACCTTACACTGTTGCTATGAATCCAACACCTACTGCACAGCACAGCAACATTCAGGACTTAGAAAGAAACACTGTAAAAAGTGAACTAGTGAACATTGTAAAAAGTGTCCTCTCATGCAAATAAACACATCTTCAATATGCCTATGGTGATCTCTTCATGATAATATTTTTGCCTTTTCAAAACAAAGAGAAATAAAGGGGGGGGCACAACTTCTTTCTCACCCAAATATTACAAGCCACGAATGAAAAGACTCACAGTGGTCTGCAACAGGCAAAACATGGTACAACACTTGTAAACAGAAGAGAAGATGGGAGAGAAGAGAGACAAGAGGGGAGGGGAGTGGAGAGGAGGGGAAGGGGAAGGAAGAGTAGGACAAAGGAGGGGAAGAGAGAGGAAGGAAGGAAGGAAGGAAGGAAGGAAGGAAGGAAGGGAGGGAGGGAGGGAGGGACAGAGGAAGGGAGGGAGGGAAAGAGGAAGGAAGGAAGGAAGGAAGGAAGGAAGGAAGGAAGGAAGGAAGGAAGGGAGGGAGGGAGGGAGGGAGGGAGGGGGGGAGGGGGGAGGGAGGGAAGGAAGGAAGGAAGGAAGGGAGGGAGGGAGGGAGGGAGGGAGGGAGGAGGGAGGGAGGGAGGGAGGGAAGGAAGGAAGGAAGGAAGGAAGGGAGGAAGGGAGGGAGGGAGGGAGGGAGGGAGGGAGGGAGGGAGGGATGGAGGGAGGGAGGGAAGGAAGGAGGCCTGCAGTTGCTTGTTTTCCACGCAGACACTCTGGCACGCACCTGTTGATGTGTCCAATGGCCGTGTTGATGGTGACCTGGGGGCCGTCCGGCCTCAGCACGTACGGCGGGAATGTGTCCTCATCGTCCACCACGGGCTCGACGTCAGCCTCACCACTCTCGACTGACTTGGAACATTTATTTCTCAAGATCTGGACATTTGAAACCCAGATTTTAGGGTGAGGAGGAGACCCACTCTGCCGCCTGCTCTCTGGCCCGTGTCCCCAGGGAAGGCCCAGCTCGGACACGGGACGCCACGTGTCACTGCTCCAGAAGAATCGCGGGTTGCTCAACCCCCACCCCCCCCACGCCCACCCTCCCCCAGCTCTGGTGCGGAGAGAGACACTCGCCCCACGCCAGAACACACCACTGCGAGAAGTCACGGGCCGGGAGAGAACCCTCCCTGCTGTCTTCCCAGCAACCCAACATAACGTTTCCACTCATTCCTAACTCTTTCCACTCTCTGAACATGTCCACATTCCTCTACCCCATCGAGATCATTCTTGGTGATTGCAAAAAAAAAAAAAAAGAGTTTTAATCTATTCTGATACATATCCAACACTCAAAAGATACATTAACTTTCAGTTCCTACCTTCTCAATAGCTTTGTACGTTTTCAGGTCTTCTTCAAAACTTTTGATTTTGTCGGTATCTGCTAACATTATGTAATTAGAGATGGGGGCCCTGGCTCTCCCCTTGGACTGAACATAGGATCGATACTCTGTGGGCAAATCAAAACGAACCACCAAGTTGCATTTTGGAATATCAACACCCTCTTCCACAATACTTGTTGCAATAAGCAGGTTGGTCTCATGTGCCCGAAATTTTCTAAGTACCTAAAAAACAAATTCACCAAAAAAAAAAAAAAAAGAAGAAGAAAAAGAAGCAATTCTAAGAAATTTTCCAAGGAAAACATCATGGTACAAGTCAGTGCCAACAATCATGCCCAGCACCGCATCTCCGGCCACCCTGAATCTTTAAGGCTACAACGAAGAGGAGGTTCTCGTTTCTGAAAACTGAGACCAGGATCACACTGGTGAGCTCTGATTTAAGGGCAGTTCATGATTTTAAGAGCATTTAAAGAGGCTTTTGACCTTACATAAATACCCACATGCAAATCACAGAACCCCTTCACATCAAAGAATACAGCTCCTTTCAAAGAATACAGTTCCCTTGAGAGGGAACTAAGGAACAAAGTGGGTGAACACATGCACTCTGGGGCCGAGCTACATGTCCCAACCCCTCGGTAACAGCCTGTGAGGTAATTCTGTGCCAACCACCCCCACCACCCCCCAAAAGATGTCCAAGCCCTTTCACTGGGATCCCTCATCACTTGGAATTAAAATCACAAAAAATCACAAGCTTTTTTCCCTGACATCTTAGGACGTATGCAATGTTGGGGCATCGGAGCCTATTAAAAATAAACCAAAACCTTGTTTCATAGTAGATTTAAAACATCATTCCCCATGTCCCAGTACTACGGTGAGTTGGTTTTTAGGCAAATCTATCAGATTCTGACTCTTACACTTGGAATATTATCAAACAGCTCTAACACAGAAAAAGGCTTCAGCATGAATTACTCTGCCACTTTTAAGTTAAATAACTTTTAAAAGTTTTTGTTTGGGAGCCAGATATTATATTGGGTTTTAGCTTTAGCATCTTTTACAAAGTTATTTCCTGTAAGAAATCCCCACCCCATTTTTTAATTAAAAAAAAAAAGCATAGAACAAAATAAAGCCAAAATCTTTAAAAGAAAGTGCTGTTTTCTGAAATATTCATCCAAGGTAGCACTTTATATTTTATTTTTTATTATTATTATTTTGGGGGGGTGGTCACACCTGGCGATGCACAGGGGTTACTCCTGGTTCTGCACTCAGGAATCACCCCTGGCGGTGCTCAGGGTACCATATGGGATGCTGGGAATCGAACCCGGGTCGGCCGCGTGCAAGGCAAACGCCCTACCTGCTGTGCTATTGCTCCAGCCCCCAAGCACTTTACATTTTAAAAATATAAAGGAGGAAGGCGTGACGAGATAGTATAGGTCTTGCCTCACATGCAGCAGACCCAGGTTTGATCCCTGGCATCCCATATGGTCCCCTGAGCATGGAGCCAAGAGTAAGCCCTGAGCACTGTCAGGTATGACCCAAAAACAGGGAGGGAGGGAGGGAGGGAGGGAGGGAAGGTTCCTGCTGGGCATTGAGGCCGGCCAGCAGCCTTGGACCCTCTGGAGCCACTTACTCTTTTTCTGTGCAAGCAGTTTGGTGTCATCAGTCCAAATAAAGGAGCTGAAAAGGGTGATGACAATTTGGCAGAAAACTGGTGTATCCGATAGCTATTCTAATCCCAAACATCTGAGAGGCAAGAGAGCGGCCTCACAGCAGACGGGCCCTGCCCGAGACACGTCTTGGCGATTACCAGAGCAGGCGGAGGGGCCGCGACGAGGGGGGCGCCCCTCTGGGCAGCGCGTGTCTGGGTTCGGAAAATGGTTATTGCTCCATTACGCTAAGTTACCTCTTCCTGCTTGCGGAATTCGGCTTCCATCTGTTTGTTCCGAGGCTGGTTCTTTCCGATGCCGTGTCCGGTTATGAAGTTGCTGCTGATGTAGGCCAGCTCGGGGTCTTGCTTGCCGGCCTCCTTTATCAACCTGGGAAAATTACACGCGCGCAGAAGTCAAGCAGAGCGGAGGGGAGAAGCTTCAAGTTTTGTGCGTGGAGCCTTCCCTAAAATAAAAATCCACGACTCTTTTGTTTTTGGTTTTGCTGGCATACTTCACAGTCTTGGGTTTTGGTTTTGTGTGTGTTGTTAGGGGAGCGGGGTTGTTGGTTTTTTCCAGACTGCCTTCACCAGAACTCACTTCTACTCTTCATATATAAAGCTGTGGCCCAAACACTGGCACCAGCAAACAGACGGCAGGGGCGGGGCCGGGGGGGGGGGGGTTGCAGTGGGGAACAGGCCCAGGAGGGGACAGAGTTGGGCACCAAGAAGCAGGGACCCTGTCTGGTTTGGCTTCAGACCACGCGTGTGCGCACACACGCCGACACACAGGTATCTCTAAACACGCAGACAGCTTCCAGCGGAGCTGGGAACACACCAAACTCCCAGCCTGAAGTGTTTCTCCAGTCACGGAATCCCCAGGTGCCCGTCTGGGCAGTAAGAGCCGGGACTCTGGCTGAGCCTGAACAGCTGCAGGGCTATTCCCGGAAAGCTCAGCCGCATCCCTGTGCTGCTCAGTTCCTCCCAGCACGCTCCCTGGCCCTGGACCTGGACCTCTGGCCACAGAAGAGAGGCTGGCCCGGGGCCCTCTTCCTGCCACCTCTCCTGTGTTAAGGAGTGTCCGTCCGCTTCAGGTGGCCTTCGGCAGAGGAGCAGCCACGGCCCGCGGCACGGCATCGTGTTACAGGGTACAGAGGGCCCGTCAGCACTGCCATTGCGGCCCCTCTGGAAATAGCCGCCTTGAACAACTCAGCACACAGGATAAATGGTTGGTTCCACACCTGATGTAAGTGATCCCAGATGGCTCCTCTGAAGTCATTCGACCTAGGATAAATTCCTAATAGAAAATTGCATTTTTAAGTCAAACCATTCTTTTTCGTTGTTGTTGTTAATACCCGAGACAGACGAATATCAAAGAGCAAGAAGGACCTTGGGCAGCCAGCTAGAGTATCTCCCTGCGTCCTTGTCAGTGAGACACTGGCACTGTCTGGTGTCAGTTTGAACGTCTACTTGGCAGCTCAGGTACTTAAAATATATCCAGAACCTGAAACTTCCTACATCCCGGCTCTACTAGGCTTCATACTAAACTCTGACCGAATCCGAAAGCAGCGTCAGATGCAACCAAACGGCATCTCCAGAAAGCTACAGAGCCAAATGCAGCCCGCTTCGATGGATGCCTGGGAATTTGAACTTATGTAAATAGGCAGCAATATGATGTAATAAAGCCCCCCCCCCACCCCAAATTGCATTCCAGGTTACCCCTAATTAGGCAACGAGTGTGTTTACTCTGGCACGAGCATTGACGTGGGTGACTTTCATTAGCTGAGAAGTGAAGGCTTGGAGCGAGCGAGCAATTTCTTGTCATAAACCCGCCTCGGGGCTGCAGGGAGGGACCCAAAGCAGCTGCGAATGAATGAAGCAGGGACCACATGCTGACCGTCCCTGTGACAGGGCTTAGCGGGAGACAATTCTCTGTCACGTCCCTAATGTGAGCTGAGGCCAAGCAAGAGGCTTCCGGCAAAGTAGAGTGAGGGTGGCGGCCGGCAGGGACCGTCCAGGCTGGTGTGTCTGACCTAATGTCCACCTGACTTCTTGCCCCCATGCCCCGGCACGCTGTCCCCATCCTCTCAGCCCTTCCTGTCCACGAAGCTGCCGCGGACAACTCCCTGCTCTTTTGGTCATTGCAAATCCATCCAAGACCCCTGTGTGGCTCACAACCCCATACACACGGACCACTAAGATATCCGGAAAGCATGAGTCCCCCCCACCTCGCACGGTCTTGGGGGTCTCCAGCTGCTCACTCCAATCTCCGCATCTCATTCACCCAGCTGACTCCGCGCATGCCCACGTCCGGGTTAGAAAACCAGCCAATGTGTGGAAGAACTCACTTATGCAAGAAACAATCTAAGGGGGGGGGAGGGGAGGGATTCAAAGACGAGCCCTCAGTCCTGCCAAGGGCCACGCGGCCGGCAAAGGCCCTCAGTGATGCCCCCTCCTGGAGCTCAGTCCCTGAGATGGTCCGACATAATTCCTCAAGGGTCTCACCATGACACAACCCCCATGTTGCACAAAGAATGTGAGATGCCTGTCCCCTGCAGAACCCTAGGAAAGGTCCTTTTCCTCTATGCTGTCTCTCTTATTTGGGGTTTATTTTTGGGGGGGGGGGGGAAGTCCCTTGATGGTGGACTCTGGGGCCATTCTGGATTCAGAAGTAGCGCTGGCCATCATGACCTGCAGTGCCGGCGGAGGGGGTGGGGGGTGGGAATCCATGTGGTGTGAGGGATTGAACCCGGGTCTCCACATGTAGAGCCAGTTCTCAGCCCACTGAGCCCGCTCCCTGTGTCATCTCTCCTACATAGCCCAGCGAGAGAAAAGTCGCACTGCCAGGATCCCGTGGCCAGGGACTGGAGAGACAGTACAGCAGGTGGGGCGCCTGCCTTGCACGCCACCAACCCAGACATCCCGTATGGTCCCCCTCAACATCACCAGGAGTGACACCTGAGTGCAGAGCCAGGAGCAACTCCAGAGCCCCACTGGGTGTGGCCCCAAGACAAAACAAACTAAGACGACCCTGAGGCTTTGATAAGCTCAGCAGCTGCTAGTGCCGGAGAGCCAGTACAAGGGTGAAGGCTGCAGCGAGTTCGAGCCCTAGCCCTGCAGAGTCCCTGACGCCTGCCAGGAGCAAGCCCTGAGCAGGACCCGGTGTGGCCCCAAAACAAGACCCCACAACCAAACATGACTGCCACTCAATGCCTCTTTTGCAGACTACAACACCCAAAAGGAGAGAGAGAACAAAAGGGAATGCCCTGCCACAGAGGCAGGATGGGATGGGGGGGATAGGGGGTGGGAGGGACACTGGGATCCCTGGTGGTGGGAAATGGGCACTGGTGGAGGGATGGGTACTTGATTGTTGTATAACTGAAACCCAAGCACAAAAATTTGTAAGTCTATAACTGTACCTCATGGTGTTTCACTAATAAAAATTTAAAAAAAAAAGAAGTAACTTCCACAAAATGCTGATTTCACTAGTGGGTGGAAAGAAGGACTGGGTCCTAAGGGCGGAAACAGAAGGAACGGCAAGATGTACAGGAGGACAGCGCGAAGAGGCAAGAGTGGGGGAGGGGCAGGACACACGGACCTCAGGGCAGCCCCAGCATGGAGGGAGACCTGAGTCCCCGGCCTGACGCCTCCAGCCCAGCGAGGGAGCCCCTCTCCCCCAGGTCACAATGAGGGTATGACCGAGGGACACAGGACTGTACCTCGGGGGCTCCTAGCAGTCCATGGGGGCAGGAGAGGCAGAGCGGGAACAACCGAAGCAGAAAAACCAGGCAGCATTAGACTTGATTCCAAAGCACAAAACGCGTGAGCCCACTGTAGCACTGTCCTCCCATTGTTCATCGATTTACTTGAGTGGGTACCAGGAACGTCTCCATTGTGAGACTTGTTACTTTGCTTGGCATATCGAATACGTCACGGGGAGCTTGCCAGGCTCTGCCGTGCGGGCGGGATACTCTCAGTAGCTTGCTGGGCTCTCCAAGAGGGCCGCGTGCAAGGCAAACGCCCGCTGTGCTATGATAAAAATGATAACTAGGATGAAAAGACAAGTTTTCCTTAGGGAAGATTCTGAAAATAGGCCTCAAACCCTCCCCTACGCTGAGAGCAGCAGGACTTGGCAACAGCGGCTATACCATTGAAAAGGTCAAAGGGCAAGCCGGGCCTCTACCCAAGTGGTGACCTTAGACCTAGGCTGCCACAGTGACGCTTCCCGCTAAACGTGACCCCGAGGGATGAGACAGGCACTTCAGTTCCATGCTGTTTCCTAAAGGCTGCGCCCCCCCCAACCCTGCACCCTGAGACACACAGGTGCCAACCCCCACTCGCGCAGCGGGGGCTGGGGCTGCCACCCCGAACGGCATCCCCGGCCCTCGGGCTCCATCTCTCCACGCTCGGGGCCGCCTCACTGAGACAAGCCCTCCGTTGTGTCCGCAATTAGCAGCCCGCAGAGCCTGCCGCAAACCTCTCGCTTCCGCGTCATCGAGCGGGAATTCCAGGCACTTTTTATGAAAATTGATCACAATTAATCTGATCCTCCGAGTCCAGAGGAAGCCACTGATTGTTGGCTCGGCCATGAGAGCTGGCACGACTCCACATACGAAGGGGAAACTGCAGCGAAAAGGGGAAGGAAAGACAATCACCCCTGCCCCCACCCTTGCTACCCTCCGGGCTTCAGAAAACACAGTTCTCGCACTGTCCTCTCAGGACCAGGGAAAACGTCCACCACGGAGAACTCCGCCAACGCTAACCCTGGACCCCATGCCTGGGCCTCCAATCTAGGCTGCCCGTGGCCAGCCCGGGCGCTCCTGGCAGGCTTTCCACCAGCAAAGAGCTGGGGAGAGAGAGAAACAGAGTTGGGGAGAAAGAGAGAGGGAGGGAGAGAGAAGTGGATGGAGAAAGAAAGAGAGGAGAGAGAGAGGGAGAGAGAGAGAGAAAGAGAGAGGGGGAGAGAGAGGAGAAAAACAGAGAGAGGGGGAAAGAGAGAGGGAGGGAGAGAGGGGGTGGATGGAGAAAGCAAGGGAAGGAGAGAGGGAGGGAGTAAGAAAGAAAGGGGGGAGGGAGGGAGAGAGAGAGAGAGAGAGAGAGTACGAGCTCACTGTGTGCTGCCTGGGGCATGAGCATGAAGAAAGAGCCGAACACTCAGCTAACAGGACCCCAGAACCATCTCGGCAACCAACCAGCAATTCACCTCCAAACAAACCACTTTTCCTCCCAGGGTCCTTCCTATTTTTAATAAAAAAATAAGTGGGTTGGATTAGAGGCTCAGAGAAGCCCGCTTCCAGCCTGCAGCTCCTGATTTCTGTGGGATTCACTACCTAGAGTTCTTTGTGGCTCCATCAGAAGGATCAGGCCTGATGACGATGGAAATTACCAGGCTGCAAACTGCCAGGGGGCTACCCCAGAGTCCAATTTTGAGTTACTCGGGTACGTTTTGCAAAGCCCCCAGTCAGTCAGAAGCAATTGAGGGATGGGGGTGGGGGGGTGGAAATCCCCAATTACTGCAGGAAACCAAGAGTGATTTTTCCTCGGAGATTGTGCTTGCTCTTGGAATTCAAGTTTGGCCAATTAGTGGATGCTGGGGGCGGGGGGGGGGGGAGCGGATGGTCTGAAGCATCAAATAAGGAACCAATTGGGGGCCCGTCTATCATGTGATACACCGGTCGACTTGAGCAAGGGCCGTAGGGGAAGGGACTGTTTACACGGAGGAAGTGCAGACGCACAGCTGGATCGGGAGAGAGAGAGAGAGAGAGAGACTGCTGGGGGAGGGGCGGGGAGCCCCCTCAGTGCGAGCCGCCATCCTTGGCGTGCTCACTCGCGCGCCCCCCCCCCCCCCCCCCCCCCACCGCCCAGTGAATGGATCCAAAAGGAAAATTCTGACTGTCTTAGCCTCCAGCCCTGCAGAGTGGTGAAGAGGTACCTCCGCTTCCACGGAAGCAAAACGCCCAGGAAAGGGCAAGCATACTCGGCCCCACGGTGCTTTAGAGGGGAAGCCGCATCTGACTTGGTCACAGATTAAAGGATGATGCGTGGAACTGAGCGATTCCAGGGGGACGAGGGGCGAGCCCGCACTCCCGCTGAGAGTGCTCAGAAGAGGCAGTCCCTCTGGGAGCACCCCCGGGTGGCAGGGGCCCTTGGGGACCGCTGCTCAATGCGCAAGCACCGTGCTCCCCACCCAGCATGACTCGTTGTGTGTGTCGCGATGGCACCAGCACCCCCTCTCGGCGGGGCACGTACCTGTTTAAGACGACTGCCGTGTATCTCCGCTCCACAAAAATAATCCCGCACAAAATGTTGGTAAACGGAGAAGGGAAATTGGTCTCTGGCTTCTCTTTCTCTTCAATTTCTTCGTCGTCGTCATCCACCTCGGAATCACTCCAAGACACGTAATTATCCTGATTCCTGTTATTGTACCACTCGACGCTCTCGAACTGCTGGCGCTCGTAAGGTTTGTATTTGCGCAAGATCTCGAGCAGTTTGATCACTTTCGGAGTCACGAACCTCAGGTCGAGCGAGGCAGGCGAGAAGTGCTGCTCGCACAGCGCGTGCACCTTCCGCAGGAAGGTGTCTGCGAACAGCAGGAACTTCCTGTGCAGCCCCTCCTGCTCCTGCTTGATGTACTTCTGCAGCTCCCGGACCATCATGCCGGCCACCTTGTCCGCACACCACGGCCCCAGGACGACCAAGACCTCACGGCAGTCCGACAGTATCTACGAACAAGATGCCAAGAGTCAAAAGGCCAAGTGGTGACCGCCTGCCATGTTCATGGGCGGCCGAACTGGGACAGGGCTCCATTGCAAATGAATGAATCTGGTGTCAATGAATTCGCCCTGTCAAACGAATCTGGCGTCACCAACAGAAATCCTGGGGCTGATCGCCCAAGGCCACGGAGGGGCCACTGATCTGTTCAAGCCCCACTTCTCCCAATGCTTATTATTCACGTATACGTCTCAGGTCATCCTTGCCCCGCCCCCCCCCCCCCCATGGGAAGGGCAATAATCTAATAGAAATTTGGACTGATGCAATAGGACAGCAGGTGACCTGGGTTTGGTCTCCAGCATCCCATATGGTTCCCCAAGCACTGCCAGGAGTAATTCCTGAGTGCAAAGCCATGAGCATCACCAAGTATGACCTGGCCGGGGGGACGGGGGAGAAAAAGGAAAGGAAAAAAAGAGTAAAAGATGCAACTGTTGAAAGTTAATAATAAAAGAGAGATTGAACTCTGTGATGGGTTAGAGGGACAGATGAGTCCCATCTCTAGACATCATGTGAGGAATTATATCAAGCAGGGTGATTTTATTTTAGAAATAAAAGACAGTTGAATGCTACCCCCTTCAACTTTCAGTTCAGCAGACCAAGGTGGGGAGAGGAAGAGGGGGGATTGGGGGGATAACTTGCACTTCTAGCAAGTTCCAGGGGAGATGCTGACTCTACCAGTTGGGGCCCACACTTCAAGCAGCACTGTTCTGAGGGGTCTCCTCTCAAAAACCGCACCACTCAGAGGGTAGATAAGATAGAGAAGAGACGGCTATGACAATAATAGCTGGGAATGATCACTCAGGAGGAGAGCTGAGGGTCAAAAGTAGGTAAAGGGTATTTTTGATAACCTTTCAGTATCAATATTGCAAACCACAATGCCCAAAAGGAGAAAGAGAGAGAGAGAGAGAGAGATAAAGGAGAGTCAAAGATGCAACTGTTGAAAGTTAATAATAGAGATATTATATATAATAATGAGAGGATAGACACACACACACACCTCCCATAGAGGAAAGGGGCAGGCAGGGGGTGGGGGGTGTTGGGAGGGAACCTGGGGACTCTGGTGCTGGGAAATGCACACTGGAAGGATGGGTGGTGGAACACTGTATGACTGAAACCCAATCATGAATAGCTTTGTAATGGCCTAAATCACAGTGAAAAAAAAAAAAAAAACACTGCAACACTCAGGACTGAGTTACAGGGAATTACAGGGAGAGGAGACCATGGAGGAATTTGTTTAGCCTGAGGATGTATGTGGATGTGAACTCCTTTGACCAAGAGGAAGAATTAGGCTTACTCCTTCTCTGTGAATCACTGTGAATCACCTAACCCATCTCATAAAACCAAAGCAGTCTGCACTGCCTGATGTAAAGCTCTGTCACTATTAATTAACTCCATTCAATAAGTATTTATGAAAAATGCTGAGAGATAAGGAGGTGAAGCCTTTGAACTAAAATGAACAGGAAACAGAAAAAAAAACACCCCTTTGGAAGTGTATTTTCATTTAAACGTCACAAATAAAGGGAAGCCCTCTCTGATACTTCCTGTACTTGCTTTGTTCCGGCTTACCTGTTTAGAAATTAAAGTAGAATCTCTTTCTTTTGAATGTACAGATATGTTACAGTCATTGATAAAATTAAGTGCATCTTCTAACTCCATCAGCAGTCTCTCGTACAGCCCACTCCGGTCAGCAAATGGTCCGCAATCCACCACCATCTCACAGGGCTGAGAAGTGCATCTTTGGGACCAGAGGTGACAGTTATCAGTTACACAGTGAACCCATGACAGCTTTATGATCCATTACATCCCTGAAACAAAAATGAAACTTCCTGCTTCCAGTATGTATTCCAACTCAGGGTTTAGGAAAGCTCAAAACAAGCCCCCCTAAAATGGTATTCACTTGAGTCTGAGTATTTTTGCCCTAGGTTTTAATGAACGATGCATAAGGCTCAGAGCCAAGGATTTTGTGATTTTTTTATGACTATTGCAGCCTTTCGGGTGTGGTTTTTGGTATTGGTGTTTTAAGTTTTAATTTTCATCTCTTGCTCCTTTAGGCATCAACAAAAATGAGAAACAATGTTCATTTAAATATAAAAAATATCACCATGATTACTTCCTCAGAAGCAGAAACAGGAAAGGGGCCAGGGTAGCGTCATATCATAGGGGTTAAGTTTTATCTCCAGAGATGCCTACTATATGAAAGATTTCCCTACTATATGAAAGGCTTAGCATTTGCAAATGTCAATTTTATTTTAAAGGGATTTTGTGTTTGCTTGGGGGCCACACCTGTTGGTGCTTGGGGCTTACTCCTGGCTCAGCACTCAGGGGTCTCTCCTGGTGGGGCTCCAGGAACCAGGTCAAAATACTGGGGATTGAACCAGGGTTGGTTGCATGAAAGGCAAATACCCTAACTCGGCCCCTTAAATACATTTTTAATGTGCCATCGAAAGAAATCATTCAGAAATACTGAACCCTAGATCTTTCATGCCTTTCATAAAATTTAGCCACCATAAATACACATACTATTTTTTTTAAAGCACAAATAATAGTGACTTAAGAAAATGAGCAATGGGGGTTGGAGAGATAATCGAGTAGACAGGACTCTTGCCTTGAAAGCAGCTGACCCAAGTTTGACCCCCCAGCATCCTTATGGCTCCTGGAGTCCTGCCAGGAGTGGCCAGGAGCAGCGCCAGGTGTGGGCCCAAAAACAAGAAAAAAAAAATGAGGGGCCAGAGCAATAGCACAGTGGGTAGCGTGTTTGCCTTACATGCAGCTGACCCAGGTTTGATCCCCGGCATCCCATATGGTCTTCCACGCACCACCAAGAGTAATTGCTCAGTGCAGAGCCAAGAGTAACCCCTGAGCAAATCTGGGTGTAACCCAAAAAGAAAGTGAAAAATAGCAGTAACATCTTTAGATGCCAGGTTTCTGCTGTTTCAACCCAAATCAAAATTTAGATTTAACTAAAGACTCCCATTTAGGAGTGGGTACTGATCCATTCCAAACACGTGCTCTACTCCTCAGGGTTCCCCCCCACCCTCGTCCAAGGACTGGGGACGGTCTGCAGGTAGAAAAGGGTTGAAACCCACTCTCTGATCCTCTGCTTCTGGAGGCTCCAAACTGTGCAGGCCTAACAATCTAATTCAGCCCAGACAAACACACTAGTCAGGTTTCTTCTCCCTTTATGTATTTTTAATCAGGAAAATGGAGAGACAGCATATTTTCTGGTTTGGCGTCTTGGGGTTTTTATTTTGTTTGGTGGAGGGGGTTGGGAGTTTTGATTTTTTTTGTTTGTTTTGCATTTGGAAACCTAGGGCTCCTATGGATCTGAAACATTACTTGTTTTTTTATCTTCACAAAGAAAACCTCCCCCACACTCCCACTAAATGCCAGGATACACTGCAAGGTGTTTTCCATTTGTCAGTGTAACGGATCATCCGAAATGCCAGAACTCAACGTTAAGACCATCACACCGGTTCGTGGACTCACACGGCTCACAGCAAGTAAGGCGGAGCAAGACCGGCAGTCCCAGCCCACGTGGATTTCATCCCATCCCTTGTCTGGGTGCGAGTGTCCTCCCAACACAGTGACTGTCCTAAGAAACGCCACTGACATTAAGGACTACCACGCATGCAGGATACCTGTGGAGGATTTGGTTACATCACACAGTCCCCTTCCAACCAATTTGTTGTGTAAGTGCCCTTCTGCCCATTTAAACAAATCATAAAAGGTTTGTTTTCATGAAATTCCAAACAGCCTCCTCAAACAAGCAAGCCTATAAGTAATAAACAACTTTTTTTTTTTTGGAGATTCACACCAATTTTCCAAGCGGGGGTGGGGGAGCATTTATTTTAAAAATTATTATAAGTTGGGGAGGGAAAGGGGAGTACATGGGTGGTGGGTGTGGTGTCGGGATCATGTAGGCATGAAACCGTCAGAAACAGGATTGTATACCATGGTGCCTCAATCGAGAAGGATTTTAATTTAATTAAAATATAAATGTGTTAAGCCCAGGACTAGTGGTGAGACTGACAGAAACACTCGATAATGCAAAAGCAGGAGTTTTATTCCAGTAGACTGAGGTCAACTCTCTCACCCACAGAAGGGTCTCTTGGTAGCGACCTCGACTTCAGGCAGCAAGCAGTTTCTATAGGGTTTGATTACACAAGCAGTACATGCCTTATTGTTTCAGAAAAGAATCTCAGTTACCAAACAAAGGTGTTTTGGCAAGTATCTAGGGTAACAGTGGACAGGCAACAGTTAAACAATAATTTCCAGTAACAGTACCAATTTTATAATTACATAGGCTTCTCATTCTTTTTTTTTTTCTTTTTTTTTGGGTCACACCTGGCGATGCACAGGGGTTACTCCTGGCTCTGTACTCAGGAATTACCTCTGGCGGTGCTCAGTGGACCATATGGGATGCTGGAAATTGAACTCGGGTCGGCCGCATGCAAGGCAAACCCCGCTACCCCCTATCCGCTGTGCTATTGCTCCAGCCCCAGACTTCTCATTCTTTTAGGATTAACAAAAAGCAACTTCTGGGGCATTGTGAGAATTGATTGAGCCCACTTGCTGAGCCCGGGAACTTTCCCAGGTGGGTTCAGGTTGGCTAGTTACACGTTGCTTCGTTGCTGGGAAACCGAGACGGTTTCAGTTCCTGTAACTGCACCCGAGGCCTAGCTGATTTGGCTGATTCCTGCCACCTGTCATGGCTGCACTCTGGCTTGTTCTGAGTCTCAGGTGTGAAATATTCAATTCTCTAAGTAAACAGAAGAAAGCGAAGGTACCGTCTCCAACACCCTGGGCCAAGAGGAAGGGCAACGCTCTTCACCTGGGTGAGAAGCCCAGGTGCCTGTTCGTTCCCGTGGGAGACAGGGAAGGTCCTGGCGGCGCGCAGATGAGTGTCCAGGTGGGAATCCTCTGTCTGGCCCTTTCCCTCTGCCTGGTGCCCTGCACGGGACCCGAGGCCTGTCACTGGGACTGCTGGTCCCGGGAAAGCCCAGGCAGCCACAAGCACACCTACCTGTCTAAGACCACCAAGTCCGTGGCAGTTTCGGCGTTACTCTTAAGGATTTTCTCCAGTTTCTGAATTTTTTCTCCCAGTTCCTCTGGATCACATTTCCCATTTAAAATGGAAGCAGTGAGTCCCAAAATCCGAGGACAGAGTGGGTAGTTTTCGCAGAGCTAGCATTAATAGAAGATGTCCACAGTGAGCACCGCACATTGCAAGGCCATTAACAAAAGAGACAGCACATATTAAAATTGTCAAAGCCATAAACGCACACTAAAAATCTTACTTATGGAGCTATTGTAGCTCGCTTAAAAGAGCTGCTTCAATAAGCAAAATATCAGAAATCCAAAGACATATGGCTCTCATAATCAGCTGTAGAAAACAAATTATTTCACAATGCCTTTTCAGCAGTTCTGACTGTTGGGTGTAATCTCTAAATAATAATGGTGCATCTTTTGTCGAAATAATGTAATCAAAGTTAATAGAGCGCTAAGTAGAAAAAAGGCACAGAAAACTAGCATTTGTATTCCAATTCTTGTTAAACTGCACTGAAAAATTCAGGTACTGTCAGGTATTTGGTTGAGAGCCTAATAAAACTCAAGATATTTTACTTATGAAAAAAAAAAAGCTGCTTCGCCAAAAGGCACATTTAAAACACTATGATAGATTACATATTTCATTTATTCAGATAATGCTTGAATTGCACTGTAGAAGTTTAGATTATATATTTACTATACAATATTTATCACACATTCAGTAGTATATTTATATGAACATTAGTTCAATATTAATTCATTCATCTGCTGGAACCAAGGTTCTAAAATTGATAACAAGCATTGTTTTTAATATAAAAGAACACTGCCCATACTCCACAATTTGACCAAATTATTCAAACTAAGAAAAATCAAAAAATTTACCTTCATAATTTCTCGGTAGGGATGGTCTAAGATTGCAAGATGGCACTCATCAAACACCAAAAGATTAATGTCTGAGAGTGAAAAGTAACCATTTTTCAAAGCATTCAAGGCGACATAACAAGTCATAACAAGAACCTGAAATAAAATCAACATCAGACACAAACAAGCCGTTCAACCCGCCTCGACTCAGATGAATTCCACATGAACGGACGGACGAATGGAAACCCATACTTGGGAGAACAAGAGTGGAACTGGAAAACACGGAGACAGACTGAGAAAGAAAACCTCAATAACAGGCCAGAGAGAACTCAACAAGTTGGAGAGCAAACCGTGCTAAGCACCGCCCCCCTCCCCCCACCCCACTCCCAAAACACAACAATCTCAACAATGAAAGCCCACGTTGCATGGCCAAATCTACTCAATTTACTCCATCTGGGTTTTCAGGTTTCTACTGATCTATTTGGACTGCTGGGCCATTCACCAAACCAATGGAAGTTATCAGTTATCATAAGAGAATTTGTGGTGCTTGCCTCTTTTGTTGAACTGAGATGGTTTTCCAGAAAAAGACCCACTGAATGTCCTTTTGATAGTCCTCTGGGCATGTAAGGAGTTTGTCTCTGAAAACTCAGCCCTCGAAGGCGCTGCATTTCTGGGTGTGTGCGTGTGTGTGTGTCAGTTAGGAGGCATCGTGTGTGTGTGTGTGTGTGTGTGTGTGTGTGTGTGTGTGTGTGTGTGTGTGTGTGTGTGTGTGTGTGTGTGTCTCGGGTCAGTTAGGAGGCATCAGAACCTGCCAGATTCCCCAGTGCCAACATGCAAAAGGCCTTCCACATGGAAGGGTAAGTTAAAGGAAGTCAAAGACCCAGAGCCCTCAACCAAGGAAATCCTTAAGTTTTAAGACCATTTAACTCAACAGAAAATTTTCTGAACGTGGGTTACCTGCAGGTCGGAAACGTCATGGGAATTGGTTTTCAAGCAAGTAAAGTATACTACAAAGCTCTTTCTTTTCTATGAAGAGTAAAACAAATCAAATCAGTACTGTATTTGGATCTATATAAAATTTTAAAGGGGGGGGGAGTCTCTTTTTAGAGAGAGAGAATCCAAAAGGGCTCGCATCTAGCTTCTAGGTATAAGGTAGTTGAGTCTTTAAGCCAAGCAGACAACAAAAGGCTACGGGCCGTTTTAGAAGCCAAACTGAGGGATCTGTAGGGATGTCTCCAGAGACACCTCAGGTCTTACCTGGTGCTTAGTGAACTCTTGGCTCCATTTCTCCTTTGTACAAGAAGCACTTCCTTCGAGGCTCGCGTATTCCCCCACCTTGAGATCCGAGTGGGTCCGGACAGCTGACGCCTGCTGCGTGACCTGGTTCGCTGATCACAAAGATAACGCACCACGTGAGGAGGGGCGAGCAGGAGAGATCACTCACAGCTGCCCGCGGGATTAGGGATCATTAGGACCATGAAAGAAATCTGCCGTGGAAAATCAGCAGCCCTGAGGCTCCGCCCTGCTTCCTGTTACTCCAGAGAGGCTCCTAGACCTCCTCCCTCAGCTCGTTTCCTCCAACCCGAGAAGTTAGCTTCTAGGCGGGAACCCAGCCCCACACTCCTGGGTTGTCTTTTGTTGCTGTAAAAAAGAGGACGGTGCATAAGCCCGTGTTTTCGGCACGTGCCCGAGAGGGAGGGCGCAGGGGAAAGAAACAAGAGAAAACAAGAAAACCATTCTTGCTGTTTGAGATTATGGGACAGGAGATTACGTTCCAAAAGGATGAGATTGTTCCAGGAGGAATTCACTCCCAGTAACCGCAGAGCCACAATGAAAAGCAATTGTGTCGATGAGAAAAAAAAGTGAAGCTTAAGGCCTGTGGGAATGAGCTGATGAAGGCTTGGGAGCAACACTAACAAGAAATGCAACCAAAGGACATTTCTGCTAGTGGAGCTCTAGCAAGCAAGCTCTTTCCACGTTCAATGATTTCACGTATTTAGCACCCGCTGAGAAAAATCTGCTTAATCACACGTATCGTATCCCATTTCCTCCAGAGTCGGTCCAAGTGTTTGGCATTACCAGAGTTGACCAAGAACACCGTCCTCTTCCCATTGTCCTGGCAGTCCCCGCGGATCTGGTAGGACAGCTCCTTCATGAGTAGCACTGCAATGAACGTCTTCCCTGAGCCAGTGTTTAAGCAGACTATGGTGTTATGGTCCAGAGCTGCCTCCAGCAGTTCGACCTAGAAACAAGGGGGAGGGGTGAGAGGGAGGGGGCGTTATAGACACCTCTTTATCCAAGAAGAAAACTTAGAAAACTGGAACTGTCACATTTTCCTAAAAATAGTCCGCAAATAAATTTATCTTTTTACGTCTCTGAGAATAATCAGCAACACAAAAATGCCTCTTATGGGGCTAGAGAGATGCTACAGACAGAGCCAGGTTTGGTCCCCAGCACCACATATGTTCCCCTGAGCACCACCAGGAGTGAACCCTGAGCACAGAGCCAGGAGTAAGTCCTGAGCATTGCTTGGGAGTGGGGGGGGGGGGGGGGGGGGGATCAGGGCAAACAAAACACAAATAATTTTTTTATATTTTTATTTTTGTTATTTTGTGGGGTTATACATCCAGTGGTGCTCAGGACTTATTTCTGGCTCTGCACTCAAGGATCACTCCTGGCAGGCTTCAGGACTATGTGGGATGCCAGGGATCAAACCTGGGTCAGCTGCGTGCAAGGCAAGCACGCTACCTGCTGTATTTATTATAGCTCTGGCCCCAAATCAAAAAAAAAATTGCAAAAATTAAAATGTCTGTTTATATAGAGCTATGTGCACAATCCTATGTTGAAACAACAGTTACAAATTCTTTAAGAATTATTTTTGCACAGATAGGAAACATGTCTAGAATAAAATAAGTAAGTAAGTAAAGTAAGTAAAGGCCCTCCCGTTGATCGTCGATTTGCTCGAGCGGGCCCAGTAACGTCTCCATTGGAGACTTTCCTGTTACTGTGTCTGGCATATCGAATACTCTCGGTAGCTTGCCGGGCTCTCCGAGAGGGGCGGAGGAATCGAACTCGGGTCGGCCATGTTGGCCGCTTGTAAGGCGAACGCCCTACCCGCTGTGCTATTTACAGGCACAGTGGCTCTGGCAGTTCAGGGCCAAACAACCCAATCTCAAGTTCCCACCTAGCTCATGAGGACAGACACTCATATGGGAAAAAATTAAACATTTCAGACACACACACACACACACACACACATCAACTCAATTCCCCTGGAGATGTTAGAAAAGAAAAGTTCTATTAAGAACAAGTGTTTGGGCAAAAATTTCTTGGCTGAGACCTCCGGGGTGATCTAAGGAGGGCAGGCAGGACAGCCCCCGCCCTAACCAAGCCCCGGCAGCTGCTCCCACACCCCAAAGCCACTGCCACACCTACAGCCGGACCCCACCACCTCGGGTGTGACACCGTAGAGAACCTCATCATCTGGAAACAAAGACGTGAGTCTCTGTGGCTGGACACTCCAGGCCTCCTCAGACCCAAGATGGGCAACCTCCCCCACCTCCCTGTACTTCCAGGGGAACCAACTGCCACACCCACATCCCCCCATCAGTGCTGATGGAGGTCAGCTGCCGGCCTTGTTGCAGAGACTCAGAAATAAATCTTAACAGAGATCAACTAGCCACAAAAATGTCCGTTCCTGACTGAGCCCTCTGAGATGATCTCGGAGGTGGGCAGGCCAGCCCTCACCCTGACAAGGCCCCGGCAGCGGCTCCCACACCCACCAGTTGGTACCATGCCCCTGGCCCGACTGCCCAGGTAAGAACCGTCTGGACCGCATGGCTGCATTTGCAGCCCGTGACTTCTCCAAACTCCACCACACTGGCATCCCAGTGGGAGCACGCCAGGCTGGATGGGATATAACGGGGCAGCCAATCCATCCCATTAACACAGAAGGCAAAATTTGCAACAACAGCCTAACAAGCCCTCAGACAAGGACTTAAAGTCCCCACGGTGAGATACAAACAGTTTCCACAAATTTTCTTCTGTGGAATTTTTTTTTTTGGATCATTCCGTTATCCCTTTAGTTGGTAACAAGCAATATAAAATAAAGTACGGTGGACCTGCTACAGGGGCAGGCTTGAGGTGTGGTTGGGAAAATGGAGACAGTGGTAGAGGGAAGGTGATGATGGGATTGGGGTGGTGGGGTTGGGGTTGGAATATTGAGTGCCTGGAACAAATCATCAGGAACAACCTCGTAAACCACGGTGTTTACGTCAAGTGGGAAAGAAGAAGAACAAGAGTTCGGAATGAGAAAAAATTAACCAGAAGAGAAAAGCTTCAAAAGGTAGATGAGTTTTCTATCAGTCATGTCACCTCTATGCTAATTTATTCCACTTTAGTGCAGATGCTCCGGTATTAGTGTTCTCATTAGTACCTGATATTTTCTTGGCGTATAAATGTTATCGGGAATAGCTTCTTGTTGCCATGGCAATCCAAAGAAAGGACCCATTGGTGAGGAAGCAGGGGTCAGGAGCTGCAGAGCCGCCATGCTGAGGGGTCGCAAAGCAGAGCTTTTCACCCATCCAGTGTTTCTCTCACTGCATTTCTGCTCTAGCACAGCTTACTACAAAAGGGAAAAAGAAGACCATTACATGACCATGCAGGGCTAAGGCAAAGGAAAGCACAGACACAGGAGAGACGTCAGGACAATCCTTCCCACAGGCCTTGCAAACTCCTGTGCTTGCTTTTCTTTCTTTTCTTTTTCCTTTTAAATCATAGGGATCATTTCAAAAGTCAGACATTCTGTACACTTCAACCCAGCAGGTCTACATGCAGAAACCCAGTGAAAAGAGTTAGACACCTGCACACAGAGGTAGAAAGCCCACAAGTACTTAATCCTGCATCACTGCTGAAGATTCCAAAATAGCTTTAACATGTACTGATAAAAAAAAATCAACTAAATGAGTTAGGGTACTGATATATAACAGGACACTCTGAATCCATTAAGAGCCATATCTATATTAACTGACATCACCGTATCCATAACATACCTTTAAAAGAAATTAAACATGATATGTCTTTTAAAATATACACGTGTGTAATGTGTGAATGAGTATATGAGTATCACGATCACAATCATCCTGTTGTTCCTCGATTGCCTCAAGGAGGCACCAGTAACGTCTCCTTCGCCCTAGCCCTGAGATTTTAAAAAGTGCCATATTCAAGGCTCTTTCGGGGCTAGGAAAATGAGACCCATCATTGTTACTGGTATTTGGCATATTGGGTACACCACGGGGAGTTTGCCAGACTCTGCCGTGTGGGCAGGTTACATTCGGTAGCCTGCCAGGTTGTCCAAAGTAATATGAATATACTTATGTAAATAAACACACAGAAACATATTTCAACTGCTTTTTAACTCCTATAATCAGATAATCAGAAAAGTGCTCTTGTTCAGACAATTAGCAAATGTAGGAAAGGCATGAGGCGTGGTGCTTGTTCATAAGAAAGATTCAAACCCCCCAGATATTATGTCATTTTATCCGACTATAAAACACAGGCCTTCCCTCCATAGATGGCCTGCCAGCTCACAGCTGGATGACCAAAACGCATTTCTGGAAAGGTTCATGGGTCCTGGCAGAATGGACATGGGGCCTGGCCATGGTCTCGAAGCCCCATCTGTATGTCACATGGCCTTTCGCAAGGAGAGAGTGCAAAACATCAGCTGATGGGAAGACCATGAAATAAAAACCAAGCCTTCTCGCATTCCTCACTGCGCAGAGGGACGGGTTCTCTGGGCCATCAGCGGAACAGCTGGTCCCGCCCAGCTTCCGAGCACCCACACTGAACGGAAAGAATCGCATTCTTTGTTCCATCACAAAAGCCCGTCTCTCCTGACAGGTTCCATTTATATGCGCAGGGGTGGCCGATATTTAAGCTGCTGCACCTAATCCAGTAAGAAGTCTCAAGTGTAGACTGTGCTGCACAGAGCCACATGGCAGATTCTGCCGTCAGAGTCGGCCCACCTCATGCCCAGGGCATCCTGGCACCTGGCTGCAGGGCTCAGAGCTGAGGGCCGCTGTGGGCCGGGCAGCTGCAGTGGCCGCCTGGGCAAGAGAGAGGGAGGAGGGCATCAGCAGGGCATTCCAGAGCAAGGCAGCTCGTCCTGCGGGTCAGACACAGCTCCAGCCTTCCTGAAACCCGACTCCTCCGGATCACAGCCTCCAAGGAGCCCGCTCAGACTCTGCCCTCCCAGTGTCTGCTGGGCTCCACGCCTGTGGCCTCTCTGGCCTGTCCCTGAGCCTGGCCCCAGTGTGACCCCGACACCCATCACAGCGGAGGGCTCAGGAAACAGGTGGCCAAAATCCTGGTGGGCGGACGGAGGTTCCAAAGGAAGGAGGTGGCAGGACTGAGTGTGAACCCCCAAACACCAGGACCCCGCCACAGGCCCTCCTCCTACCATGGCCCCCATTTCATCCTAAGGGGAAAAAAAAAAAACAGGATGATGATACATGGGGGAGGCTAAACGTTAAGAAAAGACGTTCCAGCTTTTAAGAAAGGGGAGCCAATAGCCTCCGAAACAATCAGCATCATGAGATAGAAATGACACAAACATCCCATGGTAAAGAAGACACTTGACAGGGCCACCTGCCTCTCGGGGTGCGAGGGGACCGCACCTGGGGATGGGGGAGCCACACCTGAGCACAGAGCAGTCACACCTGGGCACGGACAAGCCAAACGTGTGCATTGACGAACCACACCTGGGCATGGACGAGTCACACGTGGGCACGGACAAGCCACACCTGGGTACAGAGGTGCCACACCTGGGCACGGAGCCGCTGAGTCCGTGCTTAGGGAAACAGGCGCCATTGGTGCACGAGAGAAACTGCCCTAAGCACCGTTTGGGGACAGGGAGAGCCCCACAGGCTCGTCTGTCCTCGCTCTTGCAACAATTCTATACTTGGAATTTCCAAATAAGGAGTTTTTAAAAAGCAACTAAGCGAAACAGTAGCAATTAGACTGGGGTCTCCAGAGCCAGGTGGTGGCACACTTATGCAACACCCACGGGCTGGAGCCATGAAGGTGCGGCCACAAGCCAGCAGGTCTGCACCCTGAGACCCCAAGCAGCCCCGACAGCCTAGCCCACGCGCCTGCGTCGCACATGTTCACGCCGGCGCGCGGATGGACACAGCTTCCTCCTTCCCGGGGCACTAGCGCTCCCAGAGCCAGCCAGGTGCCTTGCTCCCTACTGCGACCGCACTAGCGGTGACCACACACCGTGCCACTCAGCTATTGACGGGCACCGGGCGTGCGTGGAAGTCTGCACGGGAACACGCAGAGAAGAGGCCTGAGGACCGTTTCAACGCGTTTCCACCTCGCTGGGAAGTGACCGCTGACCCCCTCCCCTGGCCCATCAAGGTGACCGCAGGAGGGGAGACGCGGCCTGTCCAGTTACCCTTCCATAGGCTCCTTTTCACTCATTTCATAAACAGCTGCTGGCCACAGTGACACGCTTTCTCTTTAGGGAAAGCAGATATGAGTAAAAATTCGACATGTAATGCAATAATGTGAGCAGGGAAAGACCTTTTTCACCAGTATTTACACTCTGTGGCCTGTTGAAATCGCTGCCCCCGCCCCCACCCCCACCAACTTGGCCTTAGTCAAGCACTGAGTCCCAGCTAGAGCAAGTGTCAGCGTTTCACAGATGAACTGACCCGTTAGCTGCCCCGACAGAGCCAGTAATTGGTCAGACACGGGACACAACAGGAGACTGCTGAGGCTGTCCACCGCTCCCACGCACGGCTCGCTGGGATGTGACTTGGTCAAACGTGTCAGCCCACCCTCGCTACCTCTTAGGCACAGACATAGTCACAGATTTACCGTTTCAATGTTCGCGAGCTCTGCTCTGCTGTTGTCGGAACTGCATTTTGACATTGTGATAGCAGTTTACTGGAAAACCACAGCAAGCCCCGCTCTGAAAAACAAATGCAAAATAGCCAGGGTTGGGATCTCGGGATTTAAAGGGAATACAAAGACAACTGCAAGACAGCCCTGTGCGCACGAAGGGCTGAATAAAAGGCCATTATTTCCCAGTACATCGTGAACAAAAGGACACTGAGTTATTTTAGGTACTAAGTCTTACTCTAAAACAAAGAACAAGAGTTTACACTCAGACAATCACAAGCCTAACCCCCTGAGAGCTGGGGGCAAGAAAAAGTTAGAGAAAAGGTCGTGAGGATTTCAAAGTGCATACAAGGAAATCAAACAAAGTAAATAAATCCAAAGTTAGTGACTAAAGATAAATTTAAAAAAATAATAAAATACAGGGGGCTAAAAGTGTGTTGTTTCCTATATCCACATACAAAAACTCTTGTACAAAAATCATTTATGGACAAGAACATTCATCAACCAATTGACAATGTCAATGAAGTAAAGAAAGTTGAACCGGGCAGGGGGTCGGGGGGCTTCTCCTAGAATCGATTATAAATCAAAAACCAAGATGAATCTTTGAGGAAGATCTTGATTTGATCACAAATGTTGAACTTGGACAGACCTAACTCTGGGTTCCCGCCCCCTCCCTTTCTGGGACCATGCCCAAGGGTGCGGGTGGAGGCCCCTGAAGCACCCTCCCGGTCCAGGGCTTCCTCTCTGCCTCTGACCCGGGCGGGCGCTGCCAGGCCAGGCTCCACTTCACCTTTCCCTACACACTGAGTTCTTCTAAAAGCAAAAGACGGAGAAGCCCTACCACTAAGATGTTCGTCATGGACATATTTACCTCAAAATGCTGATTCTAAGTTCTTTCAGTTGCCAAGTCTGTATTAATTCATACCCTAGGTAACCTAAAAAGAAAAAAAAATCAGAGAGAAGAGTTTAGAACACAAAAACTCATTTTTATTTATTTATTTTAAATTTTATTGAATCACCGTGAGATAGTTACGAGCTTTCATGTTTGGGTTACAAACACACAATGATCCAACACCCATCCCTCCACCAGTGCACATGCCTCACCACCAATCTTCCCAGGATAACCCCCTTTCCCACCCTCCCACTGCCTCCATGGCACACAATATTACCGTATTCTCTACTTTTGGAAAAACTCACTTTTTTAAACAAATCAACTTTAAGAAAATTAGACACTTTCATATTTATGGGGTCAGAGAAACAGAACGGCGGGCAGGGCACTTGCCTTGCATGCGGCTGACCCGGTTGAGATTCCCTGAGCCGACACCCCATGAGATTCCCTGAGCCCCACCAGGAGTAAGTGATCCCAGAGCACCGAGCCAGGAGTAAGCCCTGAGCACCACCCCAAACCATGCCCCGACCCCCATTGTTTAAAAAATTTCTCGTATCAGACTAAGAGCCCTGGCGAACCATTTATCTCCTGCAAGGTGAAAGAACGCTGTCTGAAAGCGCTGGCCTTAAACTCTGCCTTTGTTATGTTCTACCGCAAGGAGTCTTTGAAAAAGCTCTGAGTACAAACCAACGAGGTGGGAGTGAGAACAATTGGTCTTAAATGAGTATTTTCACCCAGGAAGGTCTCCGTGAGCAGCCTGTGAACAGCCCAGAGCCCACCCTCCTGCCCACCTACTGCCCTGAGCTGCCCCCACATGGACGGACTTGCGTTTCCATTCTCCACTGCTGACGTGGCAGACGCAGATTCAATACACCCAGTGCAACGCACCGAGAGGCCACGCACCACGTCTTTCCTGGATGCCCTCTGCTCTAGGAGTATCATCACCAACATAATAAACTGACAGTCACTGAAAATTCAGTGGGGAGGTGTGGGGGGGAGGGGCAGGGCAAAAGTACAGCAGGGAGGGTGCTGGCCTTGCATGCAGCCATCCCGGGTTTGACCTCTGACACCCCATATGGTCCCCTGAGCGTCACTGGGTGTGACCCAAAAGCAAATAATTAAAATTCAGTGTGATTCCACTATGACAAAATGATTGCAGGCCTCCAGATGATTTCCCCTGGACAACTCAATAACAGGATGCACTGGCGAGCACGATGGCTGATTTCACCCGGGAATGCACAAGCAGGAAGCCAGGCACTCTTGACCATCACCACCACGTCCAGTCAAACACGCAAACTCCTGTTTCATCGGCCCACCGAAGACATGCCACAGACCAAACACTTGGTCCGTTTCAGTACAAACCCTCACACTTAAGCTCACTCACACGCACCAGCTAAATGCAGTGGGCTGTGCCCTTCTACACAGAGGCTCGTAACAACAGAGAACTAGGGCTCCGGTCTGAGTCTAAAGGCAGCCTGGAGCAGCCTGGTACGCATGTTCAGAATGGAGACCCAAAGTCTCCCAACTGGCCAGGCACCAACAGCCCCAGAGTTCCACGCTACAGAGTCTCACTGTAGAGTCACACAGTTCCACACTATAGACTGAGACTCACTGTAGAGTCACACAGCTCCACGCTACAGACTGACTGAGTCTCACTGCAGGGTCACATGGCTCCACGCTACAGACTGGGTCTCACTGTAGGCTCACACAACTCCACACTATGGACTGACTGAGTCTCACTGTCCAGATTTCATCACTGTTCTCAGGAAGCCCAAAATACACAGCTACCATCAAGTCCCACAGTGATCAGAAGGAACTGCACAGTGTGAACAGCTGACACTGGGGCACTGTCCAAAGCACTTCTGTCGGCCAGCAGGGAGAAATGAAGCACACCTGAAGTGCAGATCTGCACGGGAGAGCCACGGCACCAGCCTCACCGCACCAGCCTCCATGGTGACAGGCGTCCTTGGCCATGTGCTGGAAATAACTGACGGAAGGACAGTACTGCCGGGGCAGGGGCAGATACCAAAGAACAAGACTTCGTCCCTTCCCTTACACCCAGCAAGGCTCAAGGGCCTCCCCCTGCCTCTGAGCTCAGGGATCAACTCCCAGCAGAGGTCTAAGGGCTGGAACCTAGGGTGTCGGCATCTGGCATCCAGGCCAAGCATCCAGCCCGAGTCACAGTGCTATCACTCTGGCCCATCAAGAATTTCTTTTACAAATGTCTCTGAAACTTAAGCAGTAAGAAACATCAGGCCCAATCATGCAGTTTCCTAAGAGATGGATTTCACCTGTCTCCTGACTCCAAACTGTGAACCCGACCATCAGTCAGTGAGAATGCAAGAACATCAGCCACTCTGTCTTGAAACAGCGATGCAGTGCATTGTCGCTGTGGCCGGGCACCAGGCAGCCTCGTGCATCTGACTGGTTTCTTTCAAATCTTACCCACTAAAGAAGTCGCCAGTTTAATGAGGACTGAACACTGAAAGAAGGTACAGTCACATGCATGATACCCTATCAGTAACGCTACTGTAAACCACAGAATGGGGGGATAAAGGAGGAACAAAAAGTACCTGCCGTAGAGGCAGACAGCAGGAGTGGAGCTGGGGACACTGGTGCTAGGATTGGTGCTGGAGCATTGCACAGCTGAAATTCAATCGTGAATAACATTACGCCTTTGTAATTAATGGTGATTCCTTTTTTTTTATGGAAATTTCATTTTATTTACAAGACATATTTTTTTTGGCTTTTTTCTGGGTCACATCTGGCGATGCACAGGGGTTCTTCCTGACTCTGCACTCAGCAATTACCCCTGGCGGTGCTCAGGGGACCATATGGGATGCTGGGGATCGAACCCAGGTTGGCCACGTGCAAGGCAAACGCCCTACCCACTGTGCTATTGCTCCATCCCCTGCAAAACATAGTTTTTAATATTTTTAATGAATCACCCTGATATACAATTACAGACTTACAAAATTTCATGATTATATTTCAGTCATACCATGATCAAGTATGCATCCCTCCACCGGTGCCCCTTCTCCACCACCAATGTTCCCAGTATCCCTCCTGCCAACCCCACTCCTCCCCACCCCTGTTTCCCTGTCCCTGCCACTAATCATCAGGGAAATGCAGATCAAAACACAATGAGAGGGGCTGGAGCAATAGCACAGCTGGTAGGGTGTTTTCCTTGCACGCAGCTGACCCAGGTTTTATGCCCAGCATCCCATATGGTCCCCCGGGCACCACCAGGAGTAATTCCTGAGTGCATGAGCCAGGAGTAAACCCTGTGCATCATGGGGTATGACTCAAAAAAAAAAAAAATGAGATATCATCTCACACCACATAGACTGGCCCATATCCAAAAGAACAAAAACAACCAGTGCTGGTGTGGATGTGGGTAGAAGGGGACTCTTCCTTCACTGCTGGTAGGAATGACAACTGGTTCATTTTTTTGGAAAACAATATCGACATTTCTCAAAAAACTAGAAATTGAGCTCCCATTTGAGTCAGCCATACCACTTCTGGAGATTCAAAAAAAATATGGTAGAAATGACATCTGCACTAGTATGTTTATTTGCAGCACTATTTACAATAGCCAGAATCTGAGAAAAAACCTGAGTGCCCAAGAACAGATGACTGGTTAAAGGAACTTTAGTACATATACACAATGGAATACTATGCAGCTGTTAGAAAAGATAAAATCATGAAATTTGCATATAAGTGGATCAAAATAGAGTATCATGCTAAGTGAAATGAGCCGAGAGAGAGGGACAGACATAGAATGACTGCACTCATTTGTGCAGTAACAGTAAAGTAACAGAACGGGAAACGAACACACAAGGATAATAGAGATAAGGGTCAGGAGGATCGCTCCATGGCTTGGAAGCCAGTTTCACATGCTGGGGGAAAAGGCAGCTGGGATAGAGAAGGGACCACTAATGATGCTTGGAGGGCCTGCTTAGGATAGGAGATGTGTGCTGAAAGTAGATTATGGACCAAACATGATGGCCACTTACTACCTGTATTACAAACCATAACACCCAAAAGGAGAGAGAGAGAGCGAAAGGGAATGTGCCTGCCACAGATTCAATTTTTTTTTAGATGTTTTTGAAAGTTAAAAAGTAGCCAATTAAATAAGTAATGTAAACGGAGCAGAGTTCTGGCCAGATAACCAACCCAACTTCCGGTTTGACCCTCGTCGGTACTGGGTGACACAGGGAGACTGACGGGCACTCAGATGGCAGAGGTTCTCACCAACGTGCATGTGGCTGTGCCTGGAGAAACAAAGACCAAAGGGACAGGGAGCCACTGGGCTAGAGCCTCGGAGAGGTCTAATGACAAAGCACAGAGGGGTGAGGTCCCACCAGGGGCCGAGACCAGCACAGGGACAAGACCAGGCAGACACGCATGGGTGGCATGAGGGGCAGGACATCGTGATCTGGACCAGAATAAGTGACAACGTTCACCAGTGAAGAGAGGACCGGTCATTGGGGAGGGGCCTGGACCTCTCCCCCCACCCCCACCTCAACTGTCCAATAAACTCACTTCACACACACCTAGAGCTGTGCATACAGACTCTCCCTACAGTGCTCAAGAACCACCGAGTTCAAGAACAGCTGCACTTTTGGGGTCATAGTTACACCTCTGAAGCTTGCCGCAAGCAGCCTGCTGGAGGGAAGGGGGATGTCTGGCCCACTCAGGGCGAACGCTCACTTGGTGACGAAACCACTACTTCCCCTTCTACCTCTGTGCAGAGATTCTCTAGATTGGGAGATTTTGTTTTCAATTATATTTCATGAACAGTGGGGGAAAAAAAAAGAGGGCAGAGGGGGGGTGGAAAAAAAAACACCGAAAAACCACAGTTCAAGTCTCAAATAGCATTCATAATAAATAACAAAATTCCACCTCGTGGAGCCGAAAGACTAGAGAAACCTTACACGCTGTGGCCCACTGATAGCGGAAAGAGGAGTTTAAAGAAGTGAAGATGAGGCAAACCAGGTCCAAGGGAGCTGTACTAAACGGAATCTGCAGCGGAAAGGGTTCTGATTGTGTGAAACCGGTGGACCCGCAGCGGCCTTCCCCTCTAAAGTCCAGTGTGGGGCTGGGACCGGGGAGAGCTGCCCCTTCCCCTCTGGGGCCTCTGAGGGCTGCAAAAAGGGGCAGGGGGAGTGCAGGAGGGGGAAGCGGCTTTGCTGAGCAAATCTTTCACTTAGAATCATCTAAAGGGGTGCCGGGGACCCAGGGCCCAGAAGCCCAAGGCCCATCACTTCTTTTGTTTGTTTGTTTTGCTTTGCTTTTTGGGTCACACCTGGCGATGCACAGGGGTTACTCCTGGCTCTGCACTCAGGAATTACTCCTGGCGGTGTTTGGGAGACCATATTGGATGCCAGGAATCGAACCTGGGTCTGCCGCGTGCAAAGAAAACGCCCTACCCGCAGTGCTATTGCTCCAGTGCCGGCCCATCACTTCTGCTCCCTAACACAATCACTTTGCTTCTGAAAAGGGGAGCAGCTACCTGTCACGCTCGGTAAGCTGAAGAGCCAAAAATTTGATTGAAATTGAGAAAATGGTAATTGAGAAGAAACCAACACCAACATACTTTTCAAACAATTCTTAAAGACTCTAAGGGACTCTTTAAAACTATAACTTCTTCACCCTAAAATTCAGCATGAAGGGGGCTGGAGCCATAGTACAGTTAGTAAGGTATTTGCCTAGCACAGAGCCGGCCTGGGTTATATCCCCGGCATCCCACGTGGTCCCCCAAGTACCACCAGGAGTTACTCCTGAGCACCGAGCCAGGAGTATTGCCAGATGGGGCCCAAAAGCCAATAAAATAAAATTCAGGATAAAAAAAAGAAAGAAAGAAAGAAAGAAAGAAAGAAAGAAATCAAGAAAAGGTGTTTGCACAAAGCCTGGCAAGCTCTCCGTGACATATTCAATATGCCAAACATAGTAACAAGAAGTCTCACAACAGAGACGTTACTGGGCCCCCTCGAGCAAAATAGATGAACAATGGGAGGACAGTGCTACAGTGCTACTTGCACATAAACTTGAACTCTACCAGGACTGTCTGTAGCATTTCTAACCCAATGAACTGGAACTGCACTGCAGGAGGCAAAGGTGTAGCTGGAGGGAAAAGAAACATTTCAATCACAAAGTGTATTTTGCACCAGGAAACAGCAATGAAACTCCTTTCTCCTTTCCACAGGATCTCTTGAGAAAGGCAAAACCCAAACAGCAGGATAACCCTCTGGCTCTAGAAAGGCGGTCCCTTCTTGTTCCCCGGGCAGTGAAACGGGCACATATACAGGCAAGAAACCATCATCCTCCACATGGAATGGACGAGCTTCATAAGTATGTACGATAAGAAAAAAACAAGAGGAGAGGAAATGCTCACATTGTCCACCGTCAGTAAGTCTGTCAAGGATTTGTCAGTTTCTAAGTGGTGACTAGATCATTAAAAGGTCCGACCAGAGACGGAGGAAACCCAAGAGAAAAGATAAGGGACGAGGAACTTCTTAAAGGGTCCCTGGGCAAACTTTGCACATGGGGAGCCCAGCCTTGAGTCCCAGTACGGGTGGCTCCTGGGCACAGTTGGGTGTGCGTGCCCCACATCTCAGGAAACAGAATTTTAAGAATCTAAGAGATGATCTCCTTAGATATGCCGTGACGCTACACACAAGAGACACAGATCCACTCTGATGTGCTGAGTTTGGTGTTATTATTGTCAGAGTGAGACAGACGGACTCTCACGCACTTGGCCTCACACAGTTGAAACAGAAAGCAAGGGGACCAGGTTGAATTCAGAAAGATTTGATTTACTGAAGGGAAAAGATGGGGAAAGAAAAGAAGGCAGAGAAGTTTCCAGATTACGAAAGGGGTCCTCGCCTTGAAGAAAACCCTGGAGAAAGCCTGAAATCTCCCCCCACTTTGTAGCCTTTTTTTTTTTTTACAAAGGGAGATGAGCACTTTTCACTGAGTGAAAGCAAGTGGGCCGGTAAAATGGATGAGGATATTGAGATGATTAGCTTCTGCTGCCCCGTCATGGGGGTTACTCCTGGTATCAGGCACATCGTCACCAGTCACCAGAGTGATGACCATCCACCATCACCATCCACCCCAGTAATCGATTCATCTCGACCAGCTTCCTGACCTTGCCTGTCCATTCACCTCTGTCTCTAGAATTATTCACTGAAAGGTCTGCGGGTACAGCATGTAGGGCAATTGCCTTGCATGTGACCGACCTGGGCTTGACTCTCATCCTCCAAGCCTTAGGAGGAGTCCTGAGGAGTGAGCTGTCAGAGTGAGCTCTGCACATAGCCAGGAATTAGCCCCCCTCCACCCCTCTAAAAAAATAAGTATCACTGTCCTCCCGTTGTTCATCGATTTGCTCGAGCGGGCCCAGTAACATCTCCATTTTGAGACTTGTTGTTACTGTGTTTGACATATTGAATACATCACGGGAAGCTTGCCAGGCTTTGCCGTGAGGGCGAGATACTCTCGGTAGCTTGCTGGGCTCTCCAAGAGGGGCAGGGGAATCGAACCTGGCTCGGCCGGGCTGACTGTGCGTAAGGCAAATGCCCTACCGCTGTGCTATCACTCCAGCCCCCCCCCCAAAAAATAAGTAAAATCTGCATATGTATCTAGCTCATAACATTAACACAAAAATCTTCATATATAAATGTTCTAGTTGCACTACCATTTACAATAGCAAAAAAAAAAAATCAAATGCCCTTGACCCCCAAAAGATAAACATCTAACAATAAATAAGGCAATGGTTTGATAAAACTGAGGTTCATTTTACATGATGTCATTTAACTGGGGCCAATTAAAAAAGGTGACAATAATCAACAAAAAATGGGGCCAATTAAAAAAGGTGACAATAATCAACAAAAAATGTTACATTATCGCATTAATGCAAAAAAAAGGATATTTTAAAATTTAGAATTAAAGTTATAGTGTGCACTCAAGTATAAAACTTGAGTTTTAAGAAATTCAGACAGGATGGGAGGTACGGAAAGAGAAAATGCTCCCCAAAATTGATGATAGTTTCTAATTAAGAAGTGTTTTTCTCAAAGATGAAGTCATGAAATTTGTTTATAAGTGGATGGAGACGGAGAGTATCATGCTAACTGAAATGAGTCAGAAAGAGAGGGACAGACATAGGACTGCACTCATTTGTGAAATATAAAATAACATAATATGAGACTGACACCCAAGGACAGTAGACACAAGAGCCAGGAAGATTGCTCCATAGTTGGAAGCCTGCCTCATGAGTCGGGGAGAAGGCAGCTGGGATAGAGAAGGGATCACTAAGTCAATGATGGCTGGAGGGATCGGTCGGGATGGGAGATGTGTGCTGAAAGCAGATAAAGGACCAAACATGATCGCCCCTCTGTATGTGTATTGCAAACCATAATGCCCAAAAGGAGAAAGTATGGGGGCAATTGCCATAGAAGCAGGGGGAGGACTGGGATGGAGGGAGGGGGAAACTGGGGACATTGATGGTGGAGAATGTGTACTGGTGGAGGGATGGATGTTCGGTCATTTTATGACTAACCCTCAAACATGAAAGCTTTAACTGTATCTCACAGTGATTCAATTTTTTTTAAGTGTCTTTCTCAAAAATCTTCTGAATCATGGCATTCCTTATTAATTTGATCCCCTCTTTTTTTTTAACTAGAAAACAAACTAAGAATGAATTGTATAAAGACAACATTTAGAGTTATGTGATTCTGTTTTAGGGACTCAGAAAAAAAATAAATAAAACCAAAAACACCCTCCTCCTTTCACAAAACCATTCAACGTGGTGAAATTTAGCCTCTTCTCTAACTTAAACCACAAACTCACTCACCTTCTTTTCTTACACTGCTCTAGGAACCAAACAAATTTCTGGGTTTTTCTAAATCTGTAACATAAACATATTATGTTTACATTTCAATGTAATTGTGCCTAAAATTAGATTTATTCAAAACTGAAGTTGAATGCAGGTCAAATACCACTTTAACAAATACCATCCATCAAAATCTCCATTTGGAAAAAAAAAAAAAGTATCTCTAGGCTGCAAGCCAGTGATCTGCTTATTTGAAATACTTCTTCAAAAGACAACATTCCAACACGTTAAAGAAGCACCGATACCCACGCTCCTCCTCCAGTTAACTAATATGACACTTCCCTTGCAGTTCTTTTTTCTGAAGGGGGGAGGGAGTGGAGTGGGGGGAAGGCTGGTGTTGGGCGACACCCAGCGGTGCTCAGGGGCTATTCCTGGGCCCAGGAGTGACCCCCGGCAGTGCTCAGAGCACTGTATGCTGTACTTGGGATGGAAGGGCAGGCATGTGCCCTAACCCCTGGATTATCTCTCTGGCCCTTCCCCAGCAGTTTTGTTACAAGAAAGGCAAATCCTGGGGCTGGAGCCATAGCACAGTGGGTAGGGCATTTGCCTTGCACGCAGCCAACCTGGGTTCAATTCCCAGCATCCCATATAGTCCCCTGAGCACCGCCAGGGGTAACTCCTAAGTGCAGAGCCAGGAGTAACCCAAAAAGCAAAAAAGAAAAAAAAGAAGAAAAGAAAGGGAAACCCATTTGCTTTCAATGCAAGTTTAAGTCTAATGTTTGATCCCAAGCTTCAGTACTTGACTCAATAAACAAACATCGCCCAGCAAGCGCTAGCATTTCCTCATCGCCCAGCAAGCGCTAGCAGTTTCCACTTTTCTGCTTTTTTTTCCCAGACATTGTGGGATCACGGCACCACATGTCACACTTGGTTCTGTCTGGGGGCCACACCCGGCGGTGCTCAGGACTTACTCCTGGCTCGGCACTCAGGGATCACCCCTGGCAGGACTTGGGAGACCAAAGGTGGTGCCAGGAACGGTGAGCGCCCTCCCCACTGCACTCTCTCTCCAGCCCTGCATGTTACACTTTCTTGGGGGATAAAATGACTACTTTAGTACAAACATTCCAACACTAAGAAGAGCTCAGGTGTCTGCTCAGCAGTGGATGTGGGGACAGGAAGAGCCGGGGAGCCGACAGGGGCAGGGCCCCTGCCAGCCCGCCACAACAGAGAAGCAGTGACCAGGCCTTTTTCCTCAAGCTTCTCCCCAACTCCCACTGCCCCTGACTTAACACCCCCTGACGAGCACTAACTATATCCTCAGATGCTTCTACTGCCCCCCCCCACCATGAAACACTGCAGCATCTTTCCAAGGAGAGAAAAACTTCATCTCGATTGGCACAGATTTTGAGGAACGCTAAACACATTCACGAACACATTATCGTGTTCCCCAGTGACTTTATTTCTAAGAATTACTTTCATTCTGTGCGGAGAAAAAGCTTTACCAAGGGACTTCAGTGGGCCCGAGGGAGAACCTAGTAACTGGGGCAGGTAAACGGGCCCTGGGGCCTGAGCTCAGCCCAGCCTCACACAGTCCTCCTCAAGCACTGCTGGGAGGTACTGGTGGCCCCAGCACTGCCAGACCCAAGCAGCCTCACATCCCCTGGCTCTAGAACTGGCCAAGTGACCGCCGAGAGTGACCCTGGCACCCACTAAGTACTGACAGAAGGCTCAGAAGGCTCCCATCACATACACACACACACACACACACACACACACACACACACACACACATACACGATTAACATGCATTGTTTCAGAGGCGGCTTTAAGTAACCCATAAATAACCCCAGAAAAGAGAGTTCAGGATTGAGCACTCGAGCGGGCCCCTGACCCCATCCACTCCACCCTCCTTCTCACCGATCCCTCTGCTGCCACTGCCAAGCACGTGAGAACCTCTCCCCGGGAGGGGCCAGCGGCTCACTCCCCAACCTTCACAACATTGCAGGGGCAACTTTCCAAAGTTAGACGCACGACTTGGGAACCCCCAAGCTTCCAACGCCACTTCCCATCCCATTCTCACTGTAGAAACTGGCCTGTTGCTAGGGTCAGAATCCCGCCGCCTGGGCAGGGCGTGGTGTGCGAGGGAGACCCTGGGGGTTTACAGCTTAAGAGGGAGAAAGTATCATTCAGATAAATTGTTTCTTCTCTATTCAGTGACAGGAGTGACAGAAAAAAAAATCAGCATTTTAAGCATCAGGGTGGTAACCGAAGGAGTGAATCATCAGCACTGGACATTAACATGACGGGGGAGGGGAAGGCACACAAGTGAGCTTACAAGGGCCCCAGTGCCTCTGCGGTGGCCAGAATCCCACGGGAAGGAGACGCTCTTCCACTGGAAAGCCTGATCTAAAGCCGAGCGGCCAAGACGCCAACCCTGCACGGGGCCACACTAACAGCAGCCGGCTGGGACCGCGTCCTCCTGCCCACGTGCAAAGCCGGAACATATCGGCAGGGAAGCCGGGGACGGATCTGGGGTTCATTCGGCAGAACCGGCTCGGACGTGCCACGCCAGCCTCAGCAGCAGATGCCAGGAGAGCCGCAAGAGAAGCCCAGGCTGAAAGGGAACAAGCCTCAACCACAGACCCTGGGCCCCACCCCACCCCAGAGGGGGACGGGAAACAAACACTGCGGGCAGGAGAGAGACCAACCGGTCCTTCCCGGTCCTTCCGGGTCCTTCCCGGTCCTTCCCTCCTTCCCGAGGGGTAGGAAGAGCAAACAGCAGACTCAGGAATTCTCAGTCAGTCCCTGCCTGCCCTAAGGTGGGGGATTCATCTCCCTCTCTGGCATAGGAAGAACATGGCTCTTCCGGGGACCCCCGGCTTAGACTGCATAAATTTATTTTACTAAAGTCACCTTATCTGCCCTTTGTCCCCTCCTAGGCCCACCTCGCCAGGATCTGCCACTCCAAGAACCCCCAAACTCCTTTCCCTTTGTCACCTGTCAACAATCGACAACCCCCACGCACTCCCCACCCCCCCGCAGAGTCTGAATTCTCCGGACTGTCACTAGTTCTTGTGGCCCTCTCGGGAGCCATATGGCACAGGATGAACCTCATTTTTTTTTTTTTTTGCTTTTTGGGTCACACCCAGCAATGCACAGGGGTTACTCCTGGTTCATGCATGCACTTAGGAATTACTCCTGGCCATGCTCGAGGGACCATATGGGATGCTGGGAATCGAACCCGGGTCAGGCCGCCTGCAAGGCAAACACCCTAACCGCTGTGCTATCACTCTAGCCCCTAACCTCATCGTTTAATCTATTAAATTGCCAGGACCTGGCTACTATACCCAAGTGTACTCCAGGCGCACTCAAGAGAATCCGACATCGTGGCTGGGGTTGATTTTCCTGAACTCAACAGCTCTGCCATGGCTGTGTAAGGAAATATATCCTGAACATTAAGGGAAAGGGGAATGCCTGTGACACGTCCTGAAACACTTCAGGGGGAAAAGGGATGAAATCAGGAAGAAAGGGAAGCCAGGGAAACGCGTCAGTCACTGGAAACGTGGCTGGCAGGATGGGAATTCTCTCCAGTGCCCTTGTGACCCACAAATCCGGAAATGTTTCAAAATGTGAAAGTTCAAGACGAAACGATTAAATACCGATACGTATGTCTGGCTATCAGAAGAACAAAGAGAAACAGGACCTCTCCCACTTGATTTCAGTGTAACCTAAAAGGGAACATTCAAAGTGGTTTTTCCCCACTTTAAAAAAAAACATTTTGGGGGGAGGCTTTACCTCCTGCCTCTGAAATTATTCATCCATCCTGACTGACAAAGATGTACCCCGCGTGAGTCTGCACCGGAAGTGGGTCAGAGCTTTGCTGGGGGGTAGTGACAGTGGCAGGGAGGTCCTGAGGGTGGTAAGGAGACACTTGAGGGAGTATTGAAGCAGAGTCCATATGCACAACAGGGGGCCGGGACTCCGGCCCCCAGAGGGCAGAGAATGAAGCCACACAGCTGGCAGCATAAGCCCCCACCGAGCACCCGGGGCCCCCGACCCTGCACCCTCAGGCCTCGGCCTTGATTTCCTCTCCTCTCCCCTAGCTCGTCTCCATCCAAGGCCCTAAGGGGCACTTCCGCTTCCCTCTTCCTGGCTGCACGCACACTGGTGTCCCGGGCACTGTCCCCGAGTGCAGTCCACCGAGGGTCTCTCCTCCCAGAGACCTCCCTCCCCCTCCTCCAGCCCCCCAGGAACATGAGTCACGCCTGCTCAGCTCCAGCTCTGCCTCCCACGCGCTGCCACCGCAGAGCAGCGCTGAGCTGTCGCCGGAGGACCTCCCGGCTCCTCCGAACTGTGCATCAACCTCAAAAGAGGATGACGAGTCGTTACTAGCTAAATCCAGTTTCTCCTGAAACCCCCAGGAACAGGAATTCCAAAAGGACAACCCACCGCAGAAAGGAGCCTCTTAAAATCACACGTGTTTCCCTCCACGGCTCCAAAGAAGCACAGCACGCAGAGATTCCTGGGGGGCGGGGGGGGGCGGGGTAATGCAGGAGAAAGGAGGTGGGCAGGAAGCCAGGCTGTTAGGGGAATCCACTTGCAGGCTCCAACAGCTCAGAGGCAGGAGCGCCTCCCTCAGGTCTAGCCGTATTTCTGCGATGGGAAGCACCAAGCCGGGTTCCTAATTCCTGTCCATAATCCACCACGGGCACGTTTCGTTCATTGTCCAAGTCAAATGTGCACAGTACGAAAAGCACCGGGCAAGGTTCTATATGGAAGAGAGAGAGAGAGAGAGAGAGAGAGAGAGAGAGAGAGAGAGAGAGAGAGTATGTGTGTGCATGCATGTGTGAGCATGTCTGTGTGTGTGTGCATGTCCGTGTGTGCGCCCACAAGTCTAGAGGACAAGGCTGGGGGCACCTGCAGGGACACGTGGAAGAACACCCCCAGCCCCGAAAGAGAGGGAGAAAACCAAAACTGTACCTCAGGAACTCAGCCTTCAGATGAATCAAATCATAATAGACAAAATATTTGTTAGAAAGAGGAAAATGAAAGGGCCAGAATCCATTCTGGACAGAAGGATGACATGGCAGCTCCCACAGCTGAGATCTGGCCCTGAGGCCTTGAGTAAGTATTCCTGAATCTTCCACGCCGGCTCACACCTGACTCTGAAGACATGAGACGGACTGAACACAGGAACTGGTCAGCCAACAATAAGGCACCCTCTGCCCTCCAAAAAAACGAAGGTAATCCCCAAATAAGTAACCAACAAAGCTCAAACCACCACATAACAGTGTGTGTGAGGAAAAGGAGAAGAGATCAGGAAAGACCTTCAATGGCAGGCACATCCTCCCCCAAGCCTCAAGCTGGTCCTGCACACTCTCACACACACACACACACACACACACACACCTCTGTGTGTGTGATTATATGTGTGTATATACATATAGAGAGATATAAATATATGCACACACGGCAGAGCCTGGCAAGCTACCCGTGGTGTATTCAATATGCCAAAAACAGTAACAATAATGGGTCTCATTCCCCTGACCATGAAAGAGCCACCAATATGGTCATTGGGAAGGATGAGTAAGGAGAGTCTGCTAAAATCTCAGGGCTGGGACAAATGGAGACATTACTGGCACCCACTCGAGTAAATCAATGAACGGGATGACAGTGATACAGTAATATGCACGCAAACACACAGGTATACAGTGTATCATCAATATGGAAGCTCTCACTACGGCCTGACTGCCCTGCCCCCCAAATGCTAACATCAGATGTCCAGTTCCATGTTTCATATGACTTAGAAACAATCCTTCAAAGGATGATTCAATGGGCTAATGCACTTGCTTTGCGTGAGAGAGGCCCAGGATTAGTTCCCAGAACCACATGGTCCTTTAAGCACCACTGGGAGCAACTCCACGCACCCTGCATTATCCTTCAAGTACCACTGGATGAGCCCCAAAAGCAAAACTCAAGTCAAAAATAAGTGGGATGAGAGAAAGAGAAAGAGAGAGAGAGAGAGAGAGAGAAAGAGAGAGAGAGAGAGAGAGAGAGAGAGAGAGAAGAAAAGCGCCTGCCATAGAGGCAGGCAGGGGGTGGGGGGTGGGGGGATGGGAGGGAACCTGAGGACACTGGTGCTGGGAAATGTGCACTGGTGGAGGGATGGGTGTTGGAACACTGTATGACTGAAATCCAAAATCCAATCATGAACAGCTTTGTAAGTGTCCAGCTCACAGTCATTCAATAAAAGAGTTAAGAAAATAAATAAATAAAATAAAAGAAGAAAATTCAGGTTAAATCGAGGTTAAAAAAAAAAAGAAGTGGGATGGGGGCTGGAGTGACTCAGCAGGAAGGGCACCTGCCTTCCACGCAGTGACCTGGATTCAATCCCCTGCACCACGTTCGGTCCCCTGAGCCCCACCAGGAATGATCCCTGAACAAAGAGCCAAGGATAAGCCCTGAGCAATGCTCACTATGATCCCCTATCCTTTAAAACAGCAACAAAAATTTAGGCCCAGGGACGGCACAGTGTATACCTCAAACATCTGAGAGGTGCCAAGTGCAACTGCCAAAACACTGATAGCATCTAAGTTACCTTCATTCCATACCCAGGTGGAAAAGTAAAACCTCTCTCACACTAGCCCAGACACAAATGCCACTTTTACTGCAGATCTAAGTGCACAAAACAAAACAAAACAAAAACAGTTATCAGAAGAAGAAGAAAATAACCTCATGCCCTGGGGGTAAGCAGAAACATCTTAAACAAGATACAAAAAATAAAACATTCATCAGAATGGGGGTGGGGGAACACACACAGGAGAGGCGGACTGCGATTAAAGGCAGGACTGTCCACCCAGTGATCTGACCGAGAGGGCAAAGGGAAGAGCAAGCCAGAGTGGAACTGGAACACAGCTTCTCCAGACCAGGAAGGAAAAGGCAGAGGTGCAAACTGGTAATGGGCGAAAGCCCTCCCAGTCCAGGTTTCAAAATGGCCAGTCAACTACAAGGAGCAGTTAGAGCAACGCAAACCCCCCCCCCCACACACACACACACCCCCCACAGTGGACCGCACCCCCGACAGCAGAGCTGCAGTGAAGACAGCGCAGCCAAACCGGGGGAGAGAACGAGCTGCTCGGAGCGCCTGCCTGCCCCACTGGCAACTACAGACTTAAGCTGAAACCACACGTGTCCACACACATCTTTCCATAACGTACAGATGTTTGCTGACAGGTACACCGGAGAATGCCCAGACCTGCAAAGGTCATTTAGGCCCAGAGCTGAAAAAAAATTGTCCTTAATCGTGCCCGAGACCTTTCCAGGGGTTACTTGCTCTTTATCAAAATCAGAACCTTCCAGGAGGCTCTCTCAATCTCCAAACATTCACTGACTGCACAAGAGCAGAGATAGAACGTGAAAAGATTGAACTGTCTCTGCCATCACCCGGGTCCCGCCTGACTTTATCGTGTTCTCAAGGCTTATTTCCCAGGGTTCTCTGCTCACATTCCCTCTTCAGAACTCTCCCGAGCATAGGACCTATCTTCTTTTCCTGTGGCCACTCAATACAGACCCTAGTGGTCAGTGAACGCTCTTCTCCACATCTACAGAGTTGAGATTTCCCAGCTGAATTTGGAGAAGCTCTGAATTACCTGGCAGCTATTAAGAGAAGCAGAGAGAGAGAGAGTCCTGGGGTTAAGGCACATGCCTTGCAAAAGGCCAACTAGTTCCATCCTTGGCACCACACGGTGCCCCAAGCACTGCCAGGTGCAGCCCCGTAGACTCCTAAGCACCATCTAGAGTGACCAGAGCACCCCTGGGGTGCTCCTGGCTCTCCCACCACTGCAGAGCACGAGCAACAGCGTTCTCTTCAGGCCCTTGTGTGGAACTACCTGTCCGGTTGTCCAAGACTCGCTGGGAGGGGCTCCCAGGCCTCCTGAGTAATACTTAGGGCACACCAAAAATTAATTAAAATGTTTTAAGATATCTTGGAGATGTGTCCCCATTCTCACGGGCGAGAAAATTAAAACAAGGTCTAGAAAGGTGCCCAGAACAGTTATTTAGAGATAAAGCCAAATTGTCACACAGATTGCTTTTCCTTTTTTTTTTTTTTCTTTTGGTTTTGGGGCCGTGATCAATTGTAAACACCACTGCACTCGGGCTGGAGCGATAGCACAGCAGTAGGGCTTTTGCTTTGCGCGCAGCCAGCGTGGCCGAGCTGGGTCGAGTTCGATTCCTCTGGCCCTCTCAGAGAGGCAAGCTACCAAGAGTATCTTGCCTGCACGGCAAAGCCTGGCAAGCTCCCCGTGATGTATTCAATATGCCAAACACAGTAACAACAGGTCTCAAAATGGAGACTTACTGGGCCCGCTCAAGCAAATCGATGAACAACAGGAGGACCGTGTTTCTTTGTTCTTTTGTTTTGGTTTTGGGGCCACACCTCACGATGCTCGCCTTAGGGCCTGGGGAATGGCTCTCCAACCCAGAACACACTCATTATTTGACACTGTTTAATCCGTGGTTTCACCAGTCGTGTCTGCCTCAACGATGCAGGATAGTCACCCTCACAACCCCAAGAGGCCGATGTCCCCTTCCCAGCTGAGCCCCCGAGAGTGCTCAGTGATCAAAGAGGGAGGAATTGGAGCTGGAGCAATATCACAGCGGGCAGGGTGTTTGCCTTGCATGCAGCCAACCCGGGTTCAACTCCCAGCATCCCACATGGTCCCCCCCAAGCACCGCCAGGAGTAATTCTGAGTGCAAAGCCAGGAGTAACCCCTGAGAATTGCTGGGTGTGACCCAAAAAGAAAAAAAAAAAAGATGGAGGAATCAGACCCTGACCAATACTTGTCCTTCATCAGTTTCGAAACACTACATCAAGAACTACCGTTCATCAGTTGTGCCGAGCCAAAAAAGCTTGAAATTGCGGGAATCCCAGCTGCCCTTGAGTAGCAGCTGTGCACCAGGACAGGTTCAGGGGAGGGGCAGTTTGAATGTGGAGCTCATCAATCACGTTAGTCCTGCCCCCCACACACACACACCCAGTGCTGCCAACAGACAGAGGGCAGAGACCCCAGGCCCCCAAATATCCCAAAGCATCAGAGAAGCCCTTCCCCATCTCCCCTCCACACGGAAGGAGCGCCAACACCACCCAAGGCCTTTCTTCCTTCCGTCTTTTAACCCCTCGGTTGTACATTAGAAATCTTCCTCTAATTATTCACCTATTTTTGCTTTTGTTTTCAACGGGTTTGCTGAGATTTTTCCAACTCCCTGAACAATTCCCAGATGTTTCAAACATCCTCCCCCCTTCCCCTCTCCCCCCCATACAAACACAAACACATACTTTATTGTCACCACTGGCCAGGCTCGTCCACAAGAACAACAAGGAAGCTTCTACCCATCACGGTCCCGGCGGTTCTGCAGTGCCCGACCAGTAAGTTCTCGCCCATCCCTCATGCTGCAGGATTCTCATGATGAGATCAGATGCCTCACAAAGAGAATGGATGGAGGCAGCATGGCTGGCCCCATGAGTAATGATCTTTGTAGCCCCCTAAATAAACAGTCATTGGCTCCACAAGACAGTCAGCATCTACGCACTTGGCAAACGTGAGCAATTTCTTGTAAGCTCTGAATTCAAACATTCAAGACGAAAGCAACCAATATCTCAGCCCTTCGTATCACCCTTCCATGCGCAGGGCCCGGGTCCTCCCCTGCCTTTGCATTTTATAAACCGTAACAGCCAAGGCACTACTGTCTCCTGAGCCTCAAAATTCAAACGGCTCAAGCCAAAACTGACGTCACTCGTGTCTTAGTTCTAGTAAGCACCGTAGTAACACCCTGGAGTGTACTTCTGCAGCGTCTTATGTAAAAGGTGTCGGCACTCTGCATATTAGAGACCAAACCAGCTAGAGAGATGGCTCGAAGGACTGAGTGCAAGCTTTGGGAGGTTCAGGGTTTGGGGGTTCGATCCTCAGTACTGCCAGAAGTGACACACATCACCTGCCCAACACACACACACACACACACACACACACACACACACAAAAGCACAGAGCAAGGAGTAGCTCCCAGGCACAGCCAGGTATAACCCGAAAACAAAAGAACGAAATAGGGTGCATGTCAACAATTCACTGACAAGTTCAAACAGGAAAGCTGTTCTGTACCTTAAAATCTGTTTTGCTTTGTTTTTTTTTGTTTTGGGGTCAGACCTGGTGGTGGTGCACAGGGCTTACTCCTGGCTCTGTGCTCAGGGATCACTCCTGGCCAACTCGGGGGGGGACAACTCGGGGGACCATCTGGGGGGGTCGGGGATCAAACCCATGTCAGTGGTATGCAAGGCAAACATCTTACCCACTGTATTATCACTCTGATCCCTATACCCTAAATTCAGCAATCTAGCAAAGGCCTTCCTATAAAACTGAAAATGCCATCAGCAAGATATAAGAAGTCACACTTCACTCTCTAGGCACACACTTCTGCACGAACAGTTCCACCTCTGAGATCCACATGCCTTTCCAGAGACGGGCAGAGAGCCCTGGGCCAGTGCGGGCTCTTACACTGCGCAGGAGAGTTCGTTTTCGAATGGGTTCTTAGGCAGCCCTGGTCAAAAGCCTGACTGGGCTATCAGATGCTTGAGACAGCACTGGCAAGATAAATGCACGATCCTCCAAGAATCGGACCTCCAGGATGACACGTACCCGCAACGGAGAGAACTTTGCCTCACATGCCCCAGGCTCTTCTCTGCCTGTTCCTATACGGCCTTGTGAAAACTGTTTCCCCATCACTTGTGACATGCAAATCATTTTCTCCTTCTAGGTGTCATTTTATGGAAGACTCCCAATGGTTAATTATTCTTCGGCCAGGAGGAAAGCCCACTTCTCCTGATTAATTGGTACACTTCCCTTCATTAATCAACGCCAACTATAATTAGCCCCACTTCCGCTTCTGCTCTGGCTAATAAAAACATTTTGCATGGCAGATGCTGGCCTTCAGTTTCTCATCCGAGTCCCCCGGCCGTCCCCTTCGCATGGCGCCGCTCGGAGCCTCTGCTTGGAGCCTTTGCCTTCCCGGGTGTCCTGAGCACCTGTCTAGTCACTGCAAGCTCTTTCCCAGCATAACCACTGCATTGTCACCTGTGGTTCTCTCCAGAGACGCTTCCCTCTCAGCAGGAAGGAGACCAACTAGCTTGCCGACCGTCCACAGGACCTGGGGCACATCAAGGAACCAGCAACAAAAGCACGGAAAGATCCAAGCTCACAGGATAAGGAGGCAGAGAACCAAGTCCACGAAGCTGCCTCAGCAAATCAGTCTTCCATGGCAAGCCAGAAGCGAAGAAGGACATAGGAAATGATGCGAAGAAATCTCTTGGGAGGAGCAGAGCAAACTTGACCGGTGAGGCACTTACATGCATTCGAACTAACCTCTTAAATACCCCAAAAGGAGAGGTCAAGGGCCTCCAGCTAAATCTCTGCCCCTGCTACCAACCTCTACCCATTCTAGGCAGGCCCTGATGCCACTTCCTCCAGGGGACCCTGGCGTGTGGAAGAGCTGGTTTGTGAGGACTTAAACATGTTTGTGCTGGGCCAGGCCCAAGAGAACCGAAGCAGGTCCTGGCTTTTGGGGAGCTTCAAGTCTCTCACTGGTACCAGGGAGCCATCTGTGAGAAAAACGAGTGTCTAGTAACCCCCCGAGAAAGCTCAGAGAATGCAATCAAGACTTGTGATGACAAGAGAAACACGTGGCATCCCTACTGATCCACCAAAGAAGTGAAAGACAAAGGTCCCTGCATACTGTGAGAGCTGTGACTGGCGTCCCACCAGGGAGTGCGGAAGGGGACGGACGGAGTGAGCCGTGGGGCCAGTCCCCGCAGACAGTGAGAGCGCCTTTACCCTCACAGGGGAAGGAAGTCCCTGCACAGGCCAGACTGCCGAGACAGGAGAGAGGGTGCAAGCAGGACGCCCGGGAGGGCCGGTATCAACAGACACAGACTCAGCTGGGAAAGAATGGGAAGATCCAGAGAGCTTCTGGGATAGACTCATTTCCTGCGGGGCCAGAAATGGAACTCGGGTGCTCGGTGGGCAAAGCAGGCACCCAGCCCTCGGAGCAATCTCCCCAGCCAGGTCGCATCTGTTTACCAGGCAAAAAGGGAAGGTCTGAACCTGAAGAATCAGAGGCCACCCACACATGTCTTCGGGGTTCACTATAGGCTAAAGTAGTTCTCCCTAAAAGCCACTGGGGACAGCCATGCAACACAAGAAGAGCGTGTGGGACATGGGACATGGGACATGAGATCAACCACCTCAGAGCTGTCCCACCACTCTGGACTGTCCCTTGGGTCTCTGACCTGCATCCGGGAGCCCCTGAGGATAAAATAAGGAAGGACCGGATGGACGGTGTCTGAGACATGGTGAGGACTCAAGCAGAGGAGTAGGAAAGCACCGGAAACATCTGGACCACGTAAGCGTCTTAGTGATAAACAGTTCCCTTCTCCCTGGGGCCACGAGTAATGACCACAGGCGGTTAAGGTCACCGGTGAGAGAATGTCTATGAAATACCTGCTTCACTCCACAAAACAAGCAGCTTGCAGGTCAGATCTGGACAGGGAGTAAGGATCTCAACACCACAAAGTCACCTCTCCTCTAAGGCAACACTTCTTACTGCATCCCACCATGAAAATCACGACTCACAAGCCCCACTTTGGAAAACACCCTCAAAAACTCAAGACAACAGGAGCCAGAGCAACAGGAGTACAGCAAGAGGGTGTTTGCCTTGCAGGTGGCTGACCCGGGCTCGATCCCAATATCTGTTATGGTCCTCCAAGCACCGCCAGGAGTAATTCCTGAGTGCAGAGGCAGAAGTAACCCCTGAGCATCACCAGGTGTGGCCCAAAAACAAAAACCAAAAAACCTCAAATGATAAAACTCAGCTAGGGCACAGCCACTGGGCTATGCAACTCCTGCTAAGCCTTAGGCGGTGGCAAGGGCCAGAACTCAGCCTTGGAGAAGAGCTGGTCACAACAAGGAGAAGTGAGAGGCCCTGGGGGCAGCTCAGGGACAACGGCATGGAACCCCAAGAGTCTGGGGTCTTGAGGTCCACAACCACACATGCACGTGCGACTCCCGTCACAGCAACACCAGTGACTCAGGGATGTCTAAAATGTGCATTTGTTTTAAAAGGGGGGAAAAATGTAGAAACACCCCTTACTAAAATAATTGCAAAAGGTTTGTTTCCCAAAAAATTTAATTTGATTAACACCCATCTTTAAAACAGATTTGGAGCCACAAGTCACTCCATTAACCCATGTCACCTCTTAAATGTTTACTGGGACCTATCTGCGGGGGCCACGACCAACAGAGCTGGTGGGGGCGGGGCTTCTAGGAGGTGTACAGAGGGACCATGCCGTGCTGGAATTGGGGGGGGATCAAAGCCATTTCCTTGGCCCTATAGTGACCATCATTAAAGCTGTATTTACTCCTTCTCCATGAACCAGGTGTATCAATACAGCACCTAGCATTCTACATATGTGCCACTGGTCACGAGCTTTAAAGACCACACCTTGCCAAGTAAACCGATTATTCCAGAATCCAGTTCTCCAAACCAGGACTACTCCTCAAATTATCCTACTGTCCAGAGTGCCCTTCAATACTGTCCTCAGCATCCCTCCAGCAAGGGTCCCCAGGACTGACCAAGGGGAGCCATGAGTGACAACTGCAGAAAAAAGGGGCAATGAGAGGGGGGAGGGGCAACTGGTAAGACAGGGAGGCCACAAGAAGTTAGGTCAGCAGGGGTGACCGTGGGGAAAAGGCTGAGAAACTCTGCTCTCTGCTGAGGACCAGAGCGCGTCCCACGCACCGCCAATAGTAAATCCCAAAGGCAGAACCAGGCGTAACCCCTGAGCATCGCCAGGAGTGGCTCAAAAGGGAGAGTGGGAAAGAAAAAGGAAGAAACTCCAGGGCTCATACCAACCCAATTTCAATTTCCTCAATCTTTTTGGGGGGCACATTAAAAAGTGGGGTTTCCGCCCCACCCGACCACTAAACTCGTTCTCCGTACTGGCTGGCACTTGAGAGGCAACAGCCGAAGGGGCCAAGGTGCAGCTTCCCCACCCGGAGCCTCGTCCCCGCGGGGCCCTAACTCCCCTCGGGAAAGTGGCAACCCGCGGTGCGGAGTACGGACGGGGCCTGCGGGCAGGACAGCATGGGATGAGCCCTGGGTAACATCTGCGGCTCGGAGACAGAGGCGCGGGAGCGCGGGGGGCAGCAACGCAGGCAAATCCAACGCGTTCAAGACCGACACGGATTGCCCCCACCCCGCCGCCTCGCACGCCGCATGCACAACTCCTCCCGGGAGGGCTCCGTGGGGGGCTGGCCTGGCACCCGAACGTCGACTGGACGGACGGGCGGAGACACGGCCTCGGTCCCCCAGGCCCCCGAGGCTGATCACCGGCCGATCCACGCGAGCCACCCCGGGCACCCCGCCCGGGCCCCCGAAGGCTGCACCCGCAGCCCCGCGGGGTGGCCCCCGCCGCCGCAGGTCCCCCCCACCACCACCCCGGGGGATGTCCCCGAGCGCCGGGCCCGACCTGTCAGCCCCGCGGGCTCCCCGCGCGCCCCGCTACGTGCCGGGGCGGACGGAGGCGCCGATCGGGGCCCCGGGAGGTGGGCGGGGGGGAACCGGGGCCCCGCAGGCCGCGCGCCCGGGCCCCGGGAGGCCGCGCCGGCTGCGCGCTCGGACCCCGGCCGGGCGGCGGCGGCAGCAGCGGCGGCGGCGACGGCGGCGGCGAGCGCGGGGCCCCGGCGGCGCCGGCTCCCGCCCGGGACACAAAGCGGCGCCGCGGGAGCCCGCCTCACCTGCAGCCCGGGGCGCCGCGGCCTTCGAGAACCATCGGAGCGCGCTCCGGCCGCGCGCGCGTCACAGCCCGGGCCTCCCGCCGCCGCCCCGCGCCGCCGCCGCCGCCGCCGCCGCCATTTCCTCGCGCTCGCCGCCGCCGCCGCCGCCTGGTCCCCGCTGTCAGGTTACTCCATTCACCTGGGCCCGGAGCCGCCCGCGCCGCGCCGCGCCGCGCCTCGACCCCTCCCGCCCGCGCCTGCGGAGACTGCGCAGCGCCCGGCCCGCCCGCCGCCCGCGCGCCGCCCGCGGCACCGGCGTAGCGCCGCTCCGAGAATGCCACCCGCGCCCGCGCGCCCCCGCCGCGCGCCCGCATGAGAGCGCGCCGCTGATTGGCCGCGGCGCGCCGGTGAAAGGTTAAGCCCGGCGCCCCAGCCACTCAGGAGCCGGGAGACAGCGGGCGCCGGCCGCGGGGGCGGCGTCGGAGGCCCGGCCGCCGGCCGGGACCCCGCGCGCCTCGGCCTGCGTTGCGGCCCGGCGCCTGCACGGCCCCCGCGGGGTCGCGGCCGGCGCGCTCGCGCGGAGCTGGGGCAGCCCCGGGTTCCAGGCGTCGTGCCCGCTAGCAGCGTTGCCCCCTCGGGCGCTCCTTACCTCCCCCTCCCCTCTGTCGGTCCCTTGCAAGTGGTCCCCGGCTCTGGCGCTGACCACCACCCGACCCTCCGCACCCCAGAACTGGAATCGCTCCTGCCCCGGGAGGCAGTGGCCCCGTTTATGGAAATCGGTCATTTGAGTAGGTCGCAGCTGTGCACGCAGCCTTGTGACCGTGACTGAACAGCAGGGATGGAAGTGCAGTCAGCGCCAGCCCAGACTCCCTGCCCTGAGCCCAGGACAGGCCTTGCTTCCAGATGATTCCCCACCAGTTCTCTGCGTTCACCTAACGACGCGCAGGACAGCACCGTCCGTCCCCGCTGGCCTTGTGCCACCCTGCCCTGCGGGCCCTTCTCAGAAATCAGAAAGTCAGATGTCGGTTTTCTGTACCCCCGAATATTCCTAACGATTTCAGTGACGACCGGCCGCAGTAATACAGTAACTTTTGGATACGTTGTGGTCAATATGTTTCATTTCATTTCTTTTGATTTTGTTTCAATGTGATCGTTTGAATCTCCCAGGACTGACAATACCCTTCGTGTTGCACTTTGAAGTTTGGTGACTTAGAGACCTAGGGATCTTTTCCCGGACTCTGAGAGGTGTAACTGCCCGGGTGGAGTGGGTTGACGGATACATAGTTGCAATCATGTTACTGTCTATGGTATACAAAGTTTTCCTAAAGAAACAGTAACACCAGCAACAAAGCCGCTACTAAGTGAACAATGGGAAAGTGAATCGAGGTCGTCTAGCTTCCGCCTGGTGTGTTCTACCAGGAACTACCGTGCTCACATCCGGTCATGTATTCTGTGACAAATTGGCATGAAGTTTCACCTAAACAGAGACTGGACTTAGACTGCTCCTGGCAGGCCTCCAGGAAAGTCGTGTTTCTTCTAAATGTGAAGCTTTGTAGTCAACAGCACTGCTCAGATGAATGTGAATGTTTGAAGATAATCCTTCCGTGGAAGGATGACTTGGGGAGGGAGAAGGGGAGCACTGGAAGTGGGGTCCAGTTCATGGAAGAAGTGTGTGGATAGGTAAACGTTCAACTCCTCTCCTGCTGCCAAAAAGTAGCTGGATTTGCTCCCAGTTTGCCAATTTCTTTCATTCTCAACAAAATTTTTAATTTCTGATTGTTGGAGTTTTTTGTTTTTAGGTGTGTGCTTGTGTTTTTTGGGGCTGGAGCAATAGCACAGTGGGTAGGGCGTTTGCCTTGCATGCAGCTGACATGAGTTGATTCTTCCATCTCTCTCCAAGAGCCCAGCAAGCTACCAAGAGTATCCCACCCACATGACAGAGCCTGGCAAGCTCCCCGTGGTGTATTCGATATGCCAGAAACAGTAACAAGTCTCATTACTGGGCCCGCTCAAGCAAATCGGCAAACAACAGGAGGACAGTGCTTCAGTTATTTTTTTTTTCGGCCACACCCAGCTCAGGACTTGCTCCTGACTGTGTTCAAGGATCACTCCTGGCAGGCTTGGGAATCCAATATGGTGGTATCAGGGATCTAACCCAGGTAGGCCTCCTGCAAGGCAAGCACCCTATCCACTGTACTACCGCTCCTGCCAATTTAGTTTTTACTTATTTTTTATTAAATCACCATGAGATACACATTTACAAAGTTTTCTGTGATTGTGTTTCATTCATACAATGTTCCAACACCTGTCCCTTCACCTGTGTACATTTCTTTTTTTTTTTCTTTTTGGGTCGCACCCGGCGATGCACAGGGGTTACTCCTGGCTCTGCAGGAGAGGAGAATTACCCCTGGCAGTGCTCAGGGGACCATATGGGATGCTGGGAATTGAACCCAAGTTGGTGGCATACAAGGCAAATGCCCTACCCTCTGTGCTATTGCTCCAGCCCCACCAGTGTACATTTCTTATCCCCAGTGTCCCCAATTTCCCTTCTTCCACCCCCTACCCCACTATGACAATGGCAGTTGGATATGATCACTCTGGACAAGAATTGAGTGGTAAAAGTAGACAAAGGAATATACATGATAATCTTATGGTACCTGTACTACAAACCATTATGACCCAAAGGGGAGTGGGGGAAGGAAGGGAGGGACAATGAGAAAGAGAGGGAGGGAGAAGGTTTTTATTGTTTAAAAAAATGCATCAGGGGCCAGAGCAATAGCAGGGCATTTGCCTTGCATGTGATTGACCCGAGTTCAATCCTCAGCATCTCATATTGTCCCCCAAGCACTGCCAGGAATAATTCCTGAGTGCAGAGTCAGGAGTACCCCCTGAGCATCACTGGGTAGGAACCAAAAACAAAAAGGAAAAAAATGCAATTAGTTCATCAGAAAGAATAAAAAGGATCCAAAGAATTCCCTTCTCTGCACATATACCCCAGTCCCCTGGTCTTTTTTTTTTAACCTAATGTATCAAGAACATATGTTTATAGCAATCTATACTAACTTCCTCACTATTTTATTTTTATTCCTAGTAACACACTATTGCCGATACAAACCATAATTTATTTAGCCAATTCTCTGTTGATGGCTTTTAGACTCCTGGCCTTTCCTAATTAAACATTGATCCATTTGAACTGATTCCGTGTAGAGAGGGATGGATCCCAATTCATTTGTGTCCAGCCGGCTACACAGCTGACCATTTGTTGAAGATTTCCTTCTAGCCTTGCTTTTGTTCTGTGGGGTCTGGCTGTCCACGCTCCAGTTGCTAGCTTGTTTTAAATCTGGAAACATAATCTGTAAAGGATAGTGTTTCACGCTTTGTTTGGATCACTAGAAATCCTAGAGCTAATATTTCAGCTTGCGGGAGCACCGTGCAGGACCATGGGGGTATGCATTTTCCATGGGCTCATTTTTATTTTTCCTTCGCCCTGATTATTTCCACAATTGGTTTTGCTTTGTGTGCAACAAGCCAACATAGAACTAGACCTTTAAGACTCTCTGTTTGCAAATAGAAATCTGTCCAAAGTAGCACTATCAAGGGAAGAATGTATCGCAAGGAGGTAGGAGTAGGGTACAAAAGTGGGTTGCAGAGAAATAGGGCTACATCTTAGGAAAGGACAATCACGGAGTTAAAAGGCTTCCAGGAACCCGAATTATACTCTCTTTCTTCCTGAGATTCTCCCCTCCCCTGCACGCTTGCTTCGTCTTTGAATGTCTCTCTACTGCCTGGTTCTCTCTGCCTTTCCAGCTATACAGAAGAGGAAAGGCAGCTAGAACTTCAGCATGGGGCAGGGGGTGTGGAGGGGACCAGGGAGCATAAAAATAATAAAACAAGGAAAGGGGCAGCAGGTCCCAAAGTGAAGAAGTTGATTAGAGTGATGCAAAGTCCAGAGAAATACGATTCTCATGAGAAAGGTACCCAGACTTTTTTTTTTTTTTGGAGGGTCATACCTGGTGATACTCAGTGGTTACTCCTGGCTCTGCATTAGGCAATCACTCCTGGTGGTGCTCGGGGAACTCTATGGGATACTGGGGATCGAACTGGGGTTGGCTGTATGCAAGGCAAATGCCCTTCCTGCTGTGCTATCGCTCCAGCCCCATAATCCAGACTTCTCACTGTGCAGTGAGTACAAGCACAGAATAGCAGAAGATTTCAATGTGAACTGAAGGTAACAGAGGAACACTTGGGGCACAGAAAGCCTGGGGGCTCTCCTAGTGATTCTCAGACAACCAGGTAAGGGCCCAAGGATGTGTTTCAGTATCAGGGTTACTTAGAGGTGCTCAGGGACCTCCAAGGTTATACCCAGTGATCATGTGATCCAGGAGGTCACACTGAAGTCCGCCACACAGAAGGCAAACTTCTTAATTCCTATGTCGATTCTTCAGACTGAATTGTGGATTTTTTTTTATAGAAAATCTCACTAAATAGTGAGGTAAAGATATGCATGTGTCCGGACATATTTATGTATATTTACTTATGCATATGCATCAATGATTTAGCCAGTGATTTCCTAGCTCTTTCATGAATAGGGCTCAGACAAGCAGCATTGCAACAGCTGGGAAAATACTGAACACCCAAGTTGAAACACTATTTGCCCCTGAAGGTACCGGATCTCCTGGAAGAACTATCTGGAAGTGGAGGTATTTCAAAGGGATAAAGCAATTCACTTAAAAAAGGTTCCTTCTGGACCTATAGGACAGCAGGTAGGGTACTTGCCTTGCATGTGGACAATCTTGGTTTGATCCCCAGCACCCCATAAGGTCCCCTGAGCACCATCAGGAGTTATTTCAGAGTACAGAACCAAGAGTAACCCCTGAGCATTGCTTGGGTGTGAAACAAAAACAAAAAAAAGGGGTTCCCTCTGCCCAAATCTGAGACAATCTGATCACCAAACTAAACGGTAACTGGGAGATTATATCCCATGAGAGAAAAGAGAAGAATCTGTGAGCCTACAGTATATACACACATGTACTAATATATATGTGTGTGTATACACACACATACATATATATCAAACTAGACAGAAAATGGCCTGGCTGTAGTGATAGCACGGTGGGTAGGGTGTTTGCCTTGCATGCGGCCAATCCAGGTTCGATTCCTCATCTCTCTCAGAGAGCCCAGCAAGCTACCAAGAGTATCCCGTCCACATAGCAGAGCCTGGCAAGCTACCCGTGATGTATTCAATATGCCAAAAACAGTAACAACAAGTCTCACAATGGAGACGTTACTGGTGCCCGCTCGAGCAAATCAATGAACAATGGGAGGACAGTGCTACAGTGCTACAGACAGAAAACAGACAAATGTTAGCATAGGCATAATTGGTAGATACAATAGTAGTGAAAGAAACTAGAAAAGCCCTATTTGAAAATCATTTTAATGTTCCTGCCATCTAGGGAGTAAAAGTTGGACAAGAAATAAGATGTTTGCATAGGTTCAGGGCATTTGCCACTAAAGTTCCTCTTTAATAAAAAGCTGGGGCTGGAGTGATAGCACAGCAGGTAGGACGTTTGCTTTGCACACGGCCAACCCGAGTTCGATTCCCAGCATCCCATATGGTCCCCTGAACACTGCCAGGAGTAACTCCTGAGTGCAGAGCCAGGAATAACCCCTGTGCATCGCTGGATGTGACCCAAAAAAGGGAGAAAAAAAAAACTGGGGCTGGACAGATCGTACAGCAGCAGGCAGGCACTTGCCTTGTCTACGTGGCTGATCTCAGTTCAATCCCCGTGCTCCACGTGATCCCCTGAGCCTCACCAGGGGTGAATCCTGGGCGCAGAGCAAGGAGCAAGACCTGAGCGCCTCCAAAGAAAACCAAAGAACTTTCAAAGGAGCCCCTGCCCCCTGCTCTCCTGAGACAATATTCCAAGTCGGTGCTGGAGCACGGGGTAACCAAAACACTTGCTGGGGGAGCTATTGCAAGGCACCGCCATAATATGGCAGCAGTGTGCACGCTATGCCTGAACCTTCATTGTTATTTGGCTGCGGAGGACAGCGGAGCTATTGTGTGTGCGCCCTGGCTAAGATCCCAGCAGCATGAGACCTGCCTAGGCCAGCAGTCCCATGTGCAAACAGCCAGCCGGAGCCCAAGACTAAGATGGCTCCACCCCACCCCCAACACCAGCAGCCTTGTTGAGTACAATAAACGCATCTTGGGAAAGTCCCTGGAAGGGCTAGAAGTTAAAATGTGCTGAGGGAACTGAGCGGCAGGGACATGCTTGGGAACTGCTCAGAACATCAGGAATGTCCGACCTTGTCTTGTCTCTAGCAGATGGGGTCTGGCCAGCTCCACGGGGCTTCAGTTCCATGATGGAAAAAGGGAGGGAAATGAACCGCCACCTGCCACCTGGCTTTGTTCATCCCTCATGGCACCTGGAATGGAACTGATGAGAGGCCCGGCTCCAGAGTGGCTTCTGGGGTACCTCACCCCCAACTGGCCATCTCAAACAGGATGAGGAAATGTGAAGAGGATGCCAGCTGGGAGGATAGCCTGGAGCACACCCAGTCCCCAGCCCACAGCCTTTTAGGGTTATGAAGCCAAAGACTTAAAAAACTATTGCAGGGACTGGAGCAATAGCACAGCAGCGGGTAGGGTGTTTGCCTTGCACGCGGCCGACCTGGGATCGATTTCCAGCATCCCATATGGTCCCCCGGGCACCGCCAGGGGTAATTCCTGAGTGCATGAGCCAGGAGTAACCCCTGTGCATTGCCGGGTGTGACCCAAAAAGCAAAAAAATAAATAAATAAAATAAAGCTATTGCAGGGGCTGGAGTGATAGCACAGTGGGTAGGGCATTTGCCTTGCACGCAGCCAACCTGGGTTCAATTCCCAGCATCCTATAGGGTCCCCCGAGTACCACCAGGAGTAATTCCTGAGTGCATGAGCCAGGAGTAACCCCTGTGCATCACCAGGTGTGACCCAATAAAGGAAAGAGAGAGAGAGAGAGAGAGAGAGAGAGAGAGAGAGAGAGAGAGAGAGAGAGAAACAAAAGGGTTGTGGCCTTAAGTGCTGTGTGGAGCACGGGGTCTTCTTGTCAAAGGGATGTGATTGGTCTCGTGAACAAAAAGCAAATGGAATTTGATCCCGTTGGCTCAAAGATCTGTGGGTGTAGCTTGTGTGTTTGTATTGGGGTTCTCCAGAGAGAGAGAGAACGCCAATAGGACTTATGAACATATGTATGAGGGGCTTGTGGGAGGCAGGGGGCAGGGGCAGCCATCCTGGCAGGGGCCACACCCTGTGGTGTTCTGGGACTATATTGTCTTGGGGATGTGGTACCCAGGGGTCGGCTGTATGCAAGTCAAATGCTTTTTTTTTTCCTGTTTTTGCTTTTTGGGTCACACCTGGCGATGCATAGGGGTTACTCCTGGCTCTGCACTCAGGAATTACTCCTGGCAGTGCTCAGGGGACCATATGGGATGCTGGGATTCAAACCCAGGTCAGTCACGTGCAAGGCAAACGCCCTACCCACTGTGCTATCTCTCCAGCCCCAAGTCAAGTGCTTTAATGCCTATATTATCTCTCTAGCCTTAAGTCTGAGATTTGGGAATGGTTTCACAGGGGAGCTGAGCACATCACCCACGCTGGAGACCCAGGGAAGCTGGCAAAGAACTGGGTAAGAGCAGCGGTTTGGGCAGCTGGCACCAGGGGTACGTGTCCTGGAATTAGACCCGAGAGACAGGGCCTCCAGGGCTGACGGCTGGGGAGAGCTGAGCGCAATAGACTTTGTGCTACAGGATGAGCCAACAACAGCTTAGGAAACTGGGCTCCAAACAATGGGGTGTGCGGAACGAGAGGAGGCAAACCTAGCTCTGGGGAGGAGTGTCAACTGGGAAAGAAGTGTCGGGGAATTCGCACCTCCCAGGCTGTTTCCTCTGGCATGTGAAGGAAGAGGGAAGGAGGGCGACAGCTGGACAGTGACCAACCCGGGGACTTCCATCTGTGTTCTCACTGTGGTGCCACCTCTCAAGGCAGGGAGGGTTACCCGCACCCTGAGCCCCCTAGCGGTTGCAGAAAGATCTGATCATTACGGTACCCTGTTGTTCATCAATTTCCTCAAGCAGGCACCAGTAGCGTCTCCTTCATCCTAGCCCTGAGATTTTAGAAAGTGCCATATTCAGGCTCTTTCAGGGTCAGGAGAATGAGACCCATCATTGTTACTGGTTTTTGGCATATTGAGTAGGCCACGGGGAGTTTGCCAGACTCTGCCGGGCAGGCAGGATACTTTTGGTAGCCTGCCGGGTTCTCCAGAGTAAGAGCTAGATAATAAGATGTCCAGGAGCTGGGTTTTATAGTCTCTGGGTCTTGGCTGTTGATGGGATTACCTGGCACCGGGGGCAGTTGGTGGGTGTGGTGCCTACCTACTGGAAGATGGGGGATCTGGGTGGAGGAGACCCAGTCTCAATACGAGCAAGCTTGGAGATCTCAGCCCCGGGACCCGCATGCCTGGATTCCTCTGCCAGTTCCTTCATGCATGAGGCTTGTCCGATCATTACGTACTGGGCTATATCCTCTCCACCCCACCCCCAATCTTCATGTGGAAGCCCTAACTGCCCAGTCCGTGGAGCTGTGACAGTATTTGGAGTCCAGCCCACTGGGGTGGGGCGGAGTATAGTTAAATGAGTAAAGAGGGAGGATGGTACTCCAGAATAATCAAGGCCTACAAGGAGAGCCCCAGGGAGACGGAGGTGGGGGGCATCTGCAGGCTGAGGAGGGGTTCTGGGAAGACACCCGAGTCCCAAGCAGTAAGGAAACAACTTTTCAGAACGGTCTTCTTCAGCCCTCCCACACCTGCAGAGCACACCTATCCCACAGGCCACACCTGTACCACAGACCCCACTTGTCCCCCTCCTGTCGCGCAGACAGCGCCTGTTCCCCATGCTGTGTCTGTCCACAGACCAGCCCTTGGACCAGCAGTGGAAAACAAGATGGTAGGCCAGTGGCTCCAGCCCTTCTCCTGCCAAGGACTGGCGGTGCCTGAGCACCACTAACTAGTTTAGGCCACCATGTCTCAGGGGCTCTGCCATGGCCCCCTGGGCTGCTGTGACAAAACAGACACAGATTTCTTCTGCAGCTGCATCATGACATAATTATCTCCTGGGTCCCCACCTCCTCATACTGCCACCTGGACATGTGCCTCCAGTATCTGAATTGGTGTGGGGGGGGGGGAGGGGACCTAAAATTTTAGCCAGAGCAGTGAGTGGCCCTGACTTTCTGCTTTGCTTGTATCACAAAGGGAAGGATGTCAGGGGAAAGGATGGAAAGAAGCCGAGAGGGGCTGGGGAGACAGTGCCAAGGGCCACAGTGTGACCTGCATGCACAGTTTGATTCCCAGAACCACATGCCCCACCCCCACAGCACCACTGAGGGTGCCCTGGTGGCCTCTGAGCACAGCTGGTCCCTAGTAGCACCACACTGCAGGGACTGGGCGTTGACCTCAGATCACAAGGTTGAGTGCTGCCGGAAGTAACTCCTGGATCTCCGAGTGCCACTAGGGTGGCCCCCACAACAAAGAAAAAGAAAAGAAAGCCAACAAGATCACTCGAAAGGTAGTGCCCTTGCTCTGCTCTGCGTGCTGGAAGCCCGAGTCAACCCCCACATCCACTGTCCCTCTGTCACCTCGGTCCACCTCTTCCTTCTCCCACTTCCCCCAGTGCTTGGCAGTTAGTTCTGGGATCCAAGGCCAAGGAGCTGTCTTTGTTCAGGACTCTATTCCCTCGTCCTGCCTCTCTAACACAGATGAGTGAGATCATCCCGTATTTATCCTTCTCCCTCTGCCGAACATTAATGAGGCTCTCCAGTACCATCCACGTTGCAGCCAACTGCAAGATTTCATCTCTTCTCATAGCTCTGTGTTCAGGGAACCATGTTACAGCTTCACAATAGGAAGCCCTAACTGCCCAGTCCCTTTTTGACAGTATTTGGAGTCAACAAGGGAACCCCAGGTTCTCTCCATCTGGGAGCTGTCATCTGTCCACACACGGATCTGCTGCCTCTGAAATGACAGCCACATTCCCCTCCAGTGCACCCCACTGAAGCCCCAGGAAAGAGAGGCCAGAGGGGAAACAAGTGCTCTTCGTTTTAAGAGTGTGACCTAGACCTGCACACATTATTTCTGCTCAAATCTCATTGGCCTAGTTCCTGTCACATGACCACACTGGCCACAAGGAATGCTGGGAAGTCAAGTAATTAGCTAAGTCTCCATACTATTGACCTAAATTTTTTTTTTGCTTTTTTTTGGGGGGTCACACCTGGCGATGCACAGGGGTTACTCCTGGTCCCTGCACTCAGGAATTACTCCTGGCGGTGCTCAGGGGACCATATGGGATGCTGGGAATCGAACCTGGGTCGGCCGCATACAAGGCAAACACCCTACCCACTGTGCTATTGTTCCAGCCCCTGACCTTTTTTTATTATTATTTTTTCCTTTTTGGGTCACACCCGGCGATGCTCAGGGGTTACTCCTGGCTCATGCACTCAGGAATCACTCCTGGAGGTGCTCGGGGGACCATATGGGATGCTGGGAATCAAACCTGTGTTGGCTATGTTGGCTGCATGCAAGGCAAACGCCCTATCCGCTGTGCTATCACTCCAGCCCCCTAATTTTTTTTTAAATGCATGACACCTTTGCAGCGCAATAGGGGGACTTCACAAAAGTATTCCAACATCACATTTGATAACATACATATATTATCATTGCTATTCTTTATGATCTTTTCGAATGCATTTTTTAACATTTCATTTTTATTCTTTTTTTTTTATTGAATCACCGTGAGATGCACAGTTACAAAGCGGATTGGGTTTCAGTTATATAGTGTTCCAACACCCATCCCTTTACCAGTGTACATGTCCCACCACCAGTTTCCCTCCTGCCCCCCATCACCCCCCAACACACACACACCACCTGTCTCTCTCTCTCTCTCTCTCTCTCTCTCACACACACACACACACACACACACACACGCACACACACACACTTCTCTCTCTCTCCTTCTGGGCATTGTGATCTGCAAGCAGGTACTAAAAGATTATCATATATATCCTTTTACCTCCCTTCAGCACTCAGTTCTTCTCCAGAATGATCCTGTTCACCTATTATTGTCATAATTTTGCTTACCAAAAACTTTTATCACCCAGGGACAGATGGCGGGGAACTTAGCCTTTCTTATGCTCTGACCTCTCTGTCAAGCTGGTGAAATTACCTCTTGGGATTCTCCAGCAAACCTTCTCATTAATATGATCTTTAATTTTTTATATTAAAAAGTTAACTGTGAAAGAATTGCAGTCGTGCTTCTTCTCAGTGCATTTGTGGCAAAGACCCAGTAATCATTTCCAGGTGAGGGGGAGGAGGCTGGGGTGATGGCACCAAGGCTGCTGCACAAACTACATGGGAACCCCAGGGGAACCCTCTGACACTGCCAGCTTGGCTTAAACATTTTTTAAAAAGCCAAGCTGTTCACTAAGAAAATGTCAAGATATTTGTGTCTCAAAGATGGACACTCAGAAAGACATTTTTTTAGGCACAAGCTGATGTGCTGAGGTACACGTTTAAAATTTAACACCAGGGCTGGAGCCATAGCACAGCAGGTAGGGCGTTTGCCTTGCACGCAGCCAACCTGGGTTCAATTCCCAGCATCCCATATGGTCCCCTGAGCACTGCCAGGACTGATTCCTGAGGAAAGAGACAGGAGTAACCCCTGTGCATCATCGGGTGTGACCCAAAAAAGCAAATAAATAAATAAATAAATAAAATTTAACACCAGTCAATGTGAAAATGGGAAAGAGCAAGAATTAAACGTTCATTGACCTTAGTGGGAAAGACATGGTTGCTTCATCAGTGTCATTTCCTTGTTGGGGAGGGGGGGATTTCCCAAGCAGTGGTCAGGGCATGTGAGACCACTCCCAGAGATACTCAGTCAACTTCTCTATACAGTTCAATACTCAGGTCGAGTGATGTAGTGCTTCTCTGGGCCTCTGGAACTGGGGACCACAAGAGCCACACCTACCACTGAAGTCCATGATGACACTGGCGGTGTTAGGGGGCCATGAAGTGCTGGATCTCAAATTCAGGTGCCTATGCGTGCAGAGGAATGAGTCCCCAACCACTGAGCCATCTCCTTGGCCCTTAGTGGTTTTTGAGTGGTTTTTGTCTGTTTATGTTTAGCAGTGCTCATGGCTTACTCTGGACTCTGCGCTCAGCAATCACATGTTGCCTTGGGGAACCATACAGGATGCTGGGGATCAAACCCACAGCCCATGCAAGGCAAGCAGCACCCTACCCACCGTACCATCTCTTTGGCCCCACACCAGAGAGTCGTAACGGGAGAGGGGCCCACACCTCTACAACATCTGAAAGGTAAAAACACAGTTTCTTTTCCCTGTGCACAGACTGGTGGCTCATGACCACATACTGTCTTTATCACAGGAACAGATGATTTTTGTTACGAGTTTTCTGTCTGAAGCAAGATCACTAAAGCAGTGTTGACCTTTCAAAGAGGTTTTTCAGATAAATTCAAATGTGGGAAACGTCTCTACTCAGCAGGTACTGCTGATGCCCTGCCCCCGGCTCCTGGAGTGAAGACCTCAGGGCTCTTCTGGACCCACCCAAGGTTTCTTCAAGCTGGCTGAGCAATGAAGCATCACTGCCCTGTCCACACCACGGCCCCTCCCTGCCATCTCCCAACCTTTGCAAAGCCCTTTGCTACCTCAGATCAGGTCATCCCACCACAGTGATGGTGGCTTAGAGTGTCACAGTCCCTCATGTCTCGGGCACTCCTGGAGGTGACCTCCTGTGTGAACAAAAGTTTCTGGACCTTAGACTCTAGCAAGATGCTCTGAGCAGCGTACCCATACTTTAAGAGTCACGGTCATGGTCATGGTCCTCCCGTTGTTCACCGATTTTCTTGAGCAGGCCCAGTAACGTCTCCATTGTGAGACTTGTTACTGTGTTTGGCATATTGAATACATCATGGGTAGCTTGCCAGGCCTTGTCGTGCGGGCAAGATACTCTCAGTAGCTTGCCAGGCTCTCCGAGAGGGGCGGAGGAATCGAACTCGGGTTGGCCATGTTGGCTGCGTGCAAGGCAAACGCCCTACCCACTGTGCTATCGCTCCAGCCCACTCCAAGAGTACTGCAGCACATTTTTTTTTTTATTAGTGAGACACCATGAGGTGAGTACCGGACCAGATTTGATGAGGTTCAAAGTAAGGTAAAGGTAAAGGCCCTCCCGTTGATCGTCGATTTGCTCGAGCGGGCCCAGTAACGTCTCCATCGGAGACTTTGTTGTTACTGTGTCTGGCATATCGGATATTCTCGGTAGCTTGCCGGGCTCTCCAAGAGGGGCGGAGGAATCGAACTCGGGTCGGCCATGTTGGCCGCGTGTAAGGCGAACGCCCTACCACTGTCCTATCGCTCCAGCCCATATATGTATATATATTTTACATATATATATGAAAGCATGCATGGCTTAACCTATAACAACATGTTAGTGATATCCTATAGAAGGTCTTAAAGGCCCTTGTTGAAATAGAACAATCTTCACACTCTTTCCTCAAACTTTTTTGTAGCATTTTCAGCGGTTTTTCATAACAAACAATACAAAATTATTATTTCGGTTCTGCTTTGGGACAGGGATTGGGGTTTGGGATGGAAACATCCGAAATATGGTGGTGGGAAAGTGTAATGGTGGTGGGATTGGTGTTTGAATATTAAATGTAATCAAGTATTGTGAACTACCTTATAAAATTACGGGACGGTAGAGGGGAAGGTTTTAGGGGAGGTAAAGGGGAGGGTTATGGGGGTAGGTTTGTGGAGGAGGGATATGGGGGAAAGTTTGGAGGGAAGGTTACCAGGGAGGGTTATGGGGGAAGGAAAGGGGGAGGGCTACAGAGGAGGGGCTGGAGCGATAGCAGGGTAGGTAGGGTGTTTGCCTTGCACGCGGCCGACCCAGGTTTGATTCCTCCATCCCTCTCGGAGAGCCCGGCAAGCTACCAAGAATATCTCGCCCGCACTGCAAAGCCTGGCAAGCTCCCCGTGACATATTCCATATGCCAAAAACAGTAACAACAAGTCTCACAATGAAGACATTACTGGTGTCCACTCGAGCAAATCAATGAACAACAGGAGGACAGTGATACAGTGATACCTTATAAAATAACAAATAAATAAATAAGGACAGAGGAATAAAAAAGATGCTTTGAGCAGACATCATGTCCACAATGCCTGAATTCATTGTGGTAAGCAAGTCAGAAAAAACAAAGTACAAATACCGGATGATCTCACTCATCTGTGGCAGACAGAATAACAAGGTTAAGGGAATGCCAGGTGTCCAGGGGGATACCTCTGAGCACAGAGCCAGGGTGGTACCACCAGGTACTGCCCCCAAACCAAACAAACAACAAAGAAAATAGTCATGTTACTGGCAAGGATGACATGCAAATTGGTGAAGCGTTCTATATTTTTCTAAAACACAATTTTGAAATGTTGAATTTGCTCTATTCCTTTTTTTTTTTTTTATGGGCTGGAGCGATAGCACAGCAGGTAGGGTGTTTGCCTTGCACACGGCCAACCCGGGTTCAATTCCCCTGTCCCTCTCAGGGAGCCCGGCAAGCTACCGAGAGTATCCCTCCCACATGGCAGAGCCTGGCAAGCTACCGTGGGGTATTCAGTATGCCAAAAACAGTAATAACAAGTCTCACAATAGAGCCGTTACTGGTGCCCGCTTGAGCAAATCAATGAATAACGGGAGGACAGTACTACAGTGCAGTGCTATTAGTTCTGCAGTTAAGGGCTGGGTGGGGTTATGGCCTAGAAACAAAGCTATTACCTTGCATATCTGAGGCTCGGCCAACCGTACCGTTAAAAAATGGAGTTGCTCCATCTGCTCACAGCTAGACGGAAACACGTAGAAACTCTTCAAGACCAGGTACCTTCCATCTAATCAGGAATAACACGGCACTTGGGCTTGGAAAGATCTGCTGTTGCATAGTTATAGCTCAATCTTGGTCAAAGCAATCTTGTCTCTCCAAGGCCTGCTCTAGTTTTCTTTAGGGTACGCGGTAGATGTGGAGTCTGAAACTGTGGGACCCACAGTCAATGACCAAGTGGCTGAGAACATTTCTAAACAAGCTGCTGCCTGAGGTCCCAGCTGGTGGTCCTGAGGGTCTTCCGGGTCATGACCCCAATAATAAGGGGAGGAGGGAAACTTGGAAAGTCTTCGGGTGGGAAGTCACTTGCCCTTCCCTACTCACAGTTTGGGGAACACCAGCAGCATTTAGTATGCAAAAAGCCGCACCTCATTTTCTAGTGTTTTCTAGTGTTAATTTAAAATTCGTAAGAGCATGCTGTAATTCCCACTTCTCTGGTGCCATTTCCACCCAGTTATTTATTTACTAGCCGTGACTGTTCATAGCAGCTCACAATGCTCCAGCCTCAAATGACCTTCGGGGAATTCCACAGCAACTTCCTGTTATCCTCAGGTGCCCCTGAATCTTTGACTGAGACTTCCTTCTCACAGAGGCTGGAGATGCAGCTGGGTGGTGGAGAACATTCCATGGGACAAGACCCTAGGTTTGATTCCTTGGTACACACAGACACACACAGACACAGATAGACTTAAGTACAGACACACACTTGTGCACATACAATCATACATGCATGCATACTCACATGAGCACACCACACAAACTCACACATACACACACATGCAGACCACACACTCACGATTAATAATTTAATAATAGCCTTGATTTCTTAGAGTAGTTTTATGGCTAAGGAAACATTCAGCAGAAAGCACTTAGAGGTCCCATATGACTTACCCCTCCTTGCATAGTTCCCCATGTGCAGGAAAGAGGGTTCCCAAAACATAAAGTAACAAAATAGGAGACTAACACCCAAGAATGGCCGAGATTAGTACCAGGAATTTTGCTCCATGGCTTGGAGGCCAGCCACACATGCTAGGGGAAAAGGGAGCTCAGATAGAGAAGGGAGCACCAAATTAAGGGTGTCGGGAGGAGCCTCCCAGGATGGGAGAAGCATGCTGAAAGTAGACTCTAGACCAAACATGACTGCCACTCAATGCCTCTTTTGCCAACCACAACACCCAAAAGGAGAAAGAGAACAGAGGGGAATGCCCTGACACAGAGGCAGGGTGGGATGGGAGGGTTGCAGGGTGGGATGGGAGGGTTGGGGGATGGGAGGGATACTGGGATCTGTGGTGGTGGGAAATGGGCACTGGTGAAGGGATGGGTATTTGATCATTGTGTAATTGAAATCCAAGCACAAAATTTGTAAGCCTACAACTGTACCTCATGGTGTCTCACTAATAAAAAAATTTTTTTTAAAAAAAAGGGCTCCCAAACCATATTCAGGGAATCCAGGAGCCCTACCAGCATGTCTTGACCAACTAGGCTGTTGATGCAATGCAAGGGACCCCAGAAGTGGGGCTGCTCAGACCCTGCAAAGCTGGGGATTACTCGGTGCTTAAGGACCTCCAGGATTTCACCTGGCAGTCCATAGGTGACCAGGTGGTGCTTCGGATGGAGCCTGGGTTGGGCAAGCGAGGCATGCTCCTTCACTGATGTCTACTCTCCCTTCCTCAGTTTCCCAGGATCAATCCACTGCATTAGTTATCAAGTCACGAAGCACACTTGACATCAGGGTGCACTGCCCTTGTCCTTCGAGGAGTTTGGGCAAATGCCTCATGTCAGGATATTTACAGAATCGCCTTGCAGCCCCACTGCCCTGAAATGCCCCTGGCTTCTACCCATCCATTCTTTCCCTCCCTCCTGAACCTGGCAACCCATGGTCTTTTCATGGTTTTTAATCACTGCATTGTTTTGCATTGTTCAGAGTTTCCAAGAGTTGGAGTCATAGAGTGTGTGGCTTTTACTGGCCTTTCTTCCAATTCCTCCTGTGTATTTTCATGGTTTTCTCGCACATGTCTTTATACTTCTGAATATATTTCACTGTTGTGAGGGTCCAAAGTTTGTTTACCCATTCACCAGTTAAAGGACACACTGGAAGCCTCCGAGTGCGGGCAATTATGAGTCAAGTTGCTGTAATAATACGGTCAGGGTTGGAACTTTGTGGAAACACATGCTTTCAGATCTTCTGGACAAGTGCCAAGGGGCTCAGTGTCTGGGCTCTCAGGTTAAGGCTGTGTGCAGCTTCCTAAAACTACACCCAACGGGGGCCAGAGTGATAGCACAGCAGGGAGGGCGTTTGCCTTGCATGCAGCCGACCCGGGTTCAATCCCTGGCATCCCATATGGCCCCCCAAGCACTGCCAGGAATAATTCCTGAGTGCAGAGCCAGGAGTGATCCCTGAGCATCGCTGGGTGTGACCCAAAAAGGCTAAATAAATAAATAAAACTACACCCAATGGTCTTCCAACATGGTAGCACCCTCTTACATTGCCATCAGCCAGGAAGGGGAGCTAGGCTGGCACCCCATCTTCTTCAGCATGGGGCGGTGCCAGCTTGGAATTCTGGTCACGCTAATGGGTTCACAGCAGCATCTCAGAGCTTGAATTTGCAACGTTCTGATGACAGAAGGTGGTGCACGTGCTGTGCTGAGCCGCCATCTGTGTTCCACTGGTGGGACCCCTCTAGGTCTTGCTCCTGCTGGGCAGCAGAGGTGGTCTCCTTTTCCTTTTGTTTTTTTCGCTACATCCAGTGGTGCTCTGGGGTCCCTTCTGGGAGACCATATGCAGTTCTGGGGATCCAACAAGGATCACCATATACCAGGCCAGTGCCATCCCCTGCTGAACTGTCTCAGAGGATTTCCGACCAGACAAGACCACAGCAGGGAGCCTCGTGCTGAGGCTGGCAGGATGGGAAATGGAAGAGAATGAGCCATGGGTGAGAGCCTGAATGCCCTATACCTTGGGTACCCCCTACTCAGTCACCCAATGCTTGAAATCAAACAGTGAACAGATACCGCTAGAGGGTATCTCTAATACACAGCTGAACGGACCCCCAATTGATAGGGAGACCCCTCTCTCCGGTCAACGAATCCATAGAGAATAAAAAAAAATTATCTATGTATTTCTTTGTGGAGGCCTTCCCACCAGGGCTCAGAGGTGGGGGCCCATTCCTGTAGATACTCAATCAGGTCAGATGGTTCAGTGCTCAGACTTGCTAAGGCCCAACAGGGCTTGGGCCTTACCAAGAGCCAGAACCAGTCATTATCAGGGGCCTTATGGTGGCAGGGATCAAACTTGGAACTTCCTGCATGGAAGACATGTGCCTCTGGTCCCTGGGTTGCCTCCTGGACTCCAAGAATTGGCTTTTATTTTATTTTTTAAAAATTTTTATTAGTGAAACACCATGAGGTACAGTTGTAGACTACAAGTTTTTGTGCTTGGGTTTGTTATACAATGATCCAGTACCCATCCCTCCACCAGTGCCCATTCTCTACCACCACTGATCCCAGTATCCCTCCCACCCCCCATCCCCCCCATCCCACCCTGCCTCTGTGGCAGGGCACTCCCCTTTGTTCTCTCTCTCCTTTTGGGTGTTGTGGTTTGCAAAAGAGGCACTGAGTGGCAATCATGTTTGGTCTATAGTCTACTTTCAGCATGCTTCTCCCATCCTGGGAAGATCTTCCCAACACCCTTTATTTGGTGCTCCCTTCTCTACCTGAGCTGCCTTTTCTCCTTGCGTGTGTGGATGGCCTCCAAGCCATGGAGTAAACCTCCTGGTACTTAGTTAAAGAATTGACTTTTAAATAACAACTTTAAAGCAAGAGCCAGAGACAGATAGATAGATCCGCAGATAGGGTAGAGCGTTTGCCTTGCACGCAGCCGACCCAGGTTTGAGCCTCAGCATTCCATATGGTCCCCCAGTTCTGGGAGTAATCCAAGTGCAGAGCCAGGAGAAACCCCTAAGCATTGCCAGATGTGGCCCAGGAAATAAAATAATGACTTTAAAACAGAACTTCTGGAATGCACTGAGCATGAGGAGGGCGGCCTGGACTCGGAGCCCACTTAGCCAGAGAGTAGAAGGAAACTGGCTCTTTGATCAATCAGAAAAGCCCCTCATGGGGGGCTGGACTCATAGCACAGCAGGTAGGGCATTTGCCTTGCATGCGGCCAACCCGGGTTCAATTCCCAGCATCCCATATGGTCCCCTAAGCACCACCAGGAGTAATTCCTGAGTGCAGAGCCAGGAATAGCCCCTGTGCATCGCCGAGTGTGACCCCCCCAAAAAATAATAATTAAAAAAATAAAAGCCTGTCACTGTCTCAGCAGCCAGGGACCCCTCTGGGGTGAGGTGCACTGACCTTCTCCAACCACTACTTATGCTATTGGAGGACTCTCCTCCCTCCATCTGAGCTGGGGCAGTGTGGCTTGATGCTACTGGAGGGGCTGGTTCTGGGCAGCTGAGAACATTTTTTGTTTGTTTTGGGCCACATCCAGTGGTACTCAGGGCTTGCTCCTGGCACTGGGCTCAGGAATTGCTCCTGGTAGGCTTAAGAAACCCTATGGGATGCCAGGAATTGAACACAGCTTGGTTGCGTGCAGGGCAATGCCCAAATCCACTTTACTCTCTCCAGTCCTGATGACTTCCTCTTGGCCAGGGTCCCTGGGTATGGGGGGGGCACACTGTGGGTGTCAGCAGCTCCCACATCCCACCAGTGCCCATTGTTCCCAATCTTGTCTTCCAAGGTTTCTTCTGCAGGTGGTGGGCTGGCCCCTGGCCAAGCAGGCCTTCAGGAATGCAGCTTGAGCAAGAAGGTCAAGGCCTGTTGGGATGAAGCTGCCCAGGGCACTGAGCCAAGCAGTGGGGTGCAGAGGGGCCTTTTGGGGTGTTGGCCACCTAACATGTGGTGGAGGCTGGTCCCCACCTCTGATGACTTGAATGCAGTTATCTCCCCCCACCAAAAAAAAAAGTTTAAAAGGCATAGTCCATGGGCTGAGGAACCCTGTAGACAGTCAACCTGGATTCAGACTCCAGGACCCCATAGGGTCCCCCAAGCCCTACCAGGAGTGATCCCTGAGCACAGAGCCAGGAGTCAGGCCTGGACACTGCTGGACGTGACCTCCCCATAAGGCAAAGTCCATGCAGCTCTGGCTCAGGGGGGTGGCCACTCAAGCCAGGAAGTGGCGAGCAGAGGTGGGCGGTGAGGGGCATGGACCACTGTTCTCAGCAGGATGAGTGGGTGACGGCAAGGTCTTACATGGGTCAGCTCTGCTGGGGTCCTGGCAGGAGCGGGCAGGTGCAGAGACAAGCATGTGCACTACCCAGGGCCGTGACATCTGAGCAAGGTCCCATGATTTGAGTCACCAATAATGGGTGTGTCCTTTGATGCCTTATTTTTCTCGTTTGGAGAGAATCCATCCATATGTTTTTTTTATTGTTCTTGATTTGGGTGGGCTCCCCAGTGGTTCTCAGGAGATCGGGGGGCCCACAGGTGATTTCCCACCCAACAAGCCAACAGTTCAGCACATGGACCTGAGGACACAGTGCTGGGCAAACACTGACCACACCTGCAGTGCTGGGGGCCTCTGGGGCCGCAGCACCTAGGGACCATGTGACACTGGGAACAGGATCAGATTGGGCATGTGAATCTGCACCATTTTCTTATAAATAAAATTACATATCTTAATAAACCTGAGTATAATGTATATGGTTGGAAGATTTGTTTAGAGGCAGCTAGAAATACTCTACATATTTCATAGGAGACATTTTGAAAATGAGAGGACAGACTGTAAAATCAACTGAAAGAGTAGAGTAAGATTAACCTTTGCCTAGAGCTATGAGTTGTGTGTCTGACCAGTCATGCCACATTTTACAGAATAGGTTTGTGATATATGTGGGACAGGGGTCCTTCACGAGGGTCTTGGTAGGCTTGGTTAGTCTCTCCTCATGGACATGACTTTCAGGACTTCTTGTCCCTGGATGGAGGGCACCTTCTCCCACGCAGTATCCTGGGGTCCCCTCTTGGGGTTCTTCTCTGAGAGTCATTTGGCGTAAGACAGAGTCTGAGATTTGAAAGAAAATCTCACCACCCCTAACCCCCAGACAAGGCTTAGACTGAAAGCGTGCCAAGTGCCCTGTACTTCCTGTAATCCCTCCAGAAAAGCCAGCATTGCACCCCTCTCACTTGGAGAGTACGGGGTCCCCCTGTAGGAGGCTTCTTATCCTGGGGCCATGGAGGAAGCTCCTGTCCAGTCTCAGTGACTGAGACAGCGGGGCCCAGGCCAGAGAGAAATGCCAAGGAGTAATTTTCAAGGAGCTGAGAACATTCCAGGTTCTCAGGACCGTTTGGGGTCAGGGCAGGGTTGCCCCAAGTACACACAGGAGAGAGAAGTGGGGCTTTTTGCTGTGCTAAATGGGAGGAGGGGGGATGCTCCCTGGAGGGTAAATTTGTCCCCTGGGTTCTTTTGGGAGGGCTGCAGAGAGGGAGGAGTTGTTGCTTGACAGTTTAGACTGACTTGGGGACCCCCATCTCTCAGACCCTGATGCAGGGGAGCCCTGTGGGTCTGTGCCAGCTCTGTATGGGACCCACAGGCCCCATGCCCCAAGTGATGTTCTCTAGGGGGGGTGTCCCTTGGGGGGTATCCATAAGATGGGCACAGTGGGGATGGGCAGCTCTTATAGCTGCTTGGTTGCGTGTGGAATATGGTTCTCTCCACCTCCTGGGCAGCTTCTGCAGCCTGCAGAGCACACACTGAATCCTGAGCAGGCCTCTGGGTTGCCACAATCACCACCACAACATCACTCCTACCACCAGCCCCTATTACCACCTGTCACATCACCACCACCAGCACTGTTGCCAGTCACCACGAACTCCATCAACACCATCACACCAGCATCCCCACGACCATCATCAGCACCACCACCACAATCATCACTGCCACTTTTCCTTTCAGCAACCCACCAAACCTTACACCATCATCCTTATCATCTTCACGGTCTCTTCTTGGAGCCTCTGCCCAGGCTTAGGGCATGTGGAGAGTTTAAAATGCTGCATCCCACATTCTAAGCCCTCCGGTTCTCAAGCCACTTGGCTTCACTTTTACTCTGGCAACACCCTATTTTTTGGAGGGGAGGGCAAAGGAATGTTAGTGTAACTTTTGATTGGCAAAGACACAAGCACATGCAGAAGAAAGAATTATCAGTGAGATGCTCAACTTAGGAAGTTTATCCGCAAGAATCTTCTTAAGGATCCGTGTAATTTTACAAGACCATTCATCATAGCACCAAGCCTAATATTCCTTAATAGAAAACAGTCAAACAGTTAATTTCCCCACATATAAATTATGTAAATAGTCATTTATATCTTCATTTATAATCAATAAATAAGTGCACATTCATACAACTGTTGTTTTTTTTTTACAAAGACCCCTTTTTAACAAAGCTACAGCTATGTTCTCTAAATAGATAAAATAATCCTCGTACTTCAAAATAACATTTCAGTCATTTTTAACAGTTTCCTTAAAGCTCTCAGTAAAAATCTTCAGGCGTTATGAAATCCTGCTGTGACATTAAAATAAACAGTAGCATTAACTGTTAAACATATTAGAGACTTTGAAAAAATAAACATCTTCCTCTGCCCAAAACCAGACAGGCTGCATAAGCTCTAGGCTTAGAAGTGTGCAGGAGAAGCCACCGGGCCACTCTTCGTGGTTTCTGGCGAGTACTACCAGCACCCACGCGGGAGGCTCAGGCAGCTACCAGGGTTGCACCTCTGAGGGCCAAGGCCGAGGCTAGGACTGGAGGCGGCCCCCACCCTCAGACTTCATGCCCATGCCAGGGCCTTTCACACAAAAGTGCCAGACTTTGGCTTAAGGGGTCCAAGGTGGAGTGATGAGGGAGAAAGCCCCCGTGGGGTTCTGTGCTTTTGTGTTCTGAGTCCACTAGGGGAAAGAGAAAGTGGGAGGGGCAGATGGGGCCTGAGGCTGGACTTCCGGATTCGAAAGTGAGTCCCCTGGGCAATGGTCCAGATGTTGACTTCATTATTTGGTTTGTTTGGGGGCTATACCCGGCAATGCTCAGGAGTCATTCCTGGCTCTGCACTCAGGAATCACTCCGGGTGGTGCTCAGGGAACCCCGTGGGTGCTGACCTTGCACATAAGCAGGAACTTGGCAAAAGAACACTTTCAGCAGACCCACTTCCTAACCACAAAACCCACCTAACTCGAATACCTTTGGGTTTGAAAGCAAGAAAGATAATTACTCCATCTTTTTGGTTTGGCACCCATACTTAGCAGTGCTGGGGGTGGGGGGGGACTCCAAGGAGTGCCAGGGAGGGAACCCAGGGCTCCCCACATCCAAAGCCTGGGTTCCAGCTCCCGGAGTTCTTCCCTGACCCTGGAAGATGTGGAAAAAGAGGTTCTTTCAATTTCATACCCAGAGAGGAAAACTGGTTATTCAAGGAGTCTAAAACTGGGGGTCCCTGATGACCATGCCAACTGTGCCCCAGGGAATGCCAACACTTCAGGCCTCCCCATGTCCCCGAGGTTCCTCCAGAAAAATGGCTTCCAAATGGGCAGGCATTAGGAACCCGACCCTCCTCCCAGTCTTGTCGAGGAAAGGCTCCAGCGGCTTTTGGGGGGCTGGAAAAAATGGGAGCTGTGACCCACAAAGCAAACCTATTCAAAACTTTCTTCTCTTTTTTTTTTTTTTTTTTTTTTTTTTTTGCTTTTTGGGTCACACCCGGCAATGCACAGGGATTACTCCTGGCTCTGCACTCAGGAATTACCCCTGGCGGTGCTCAGGGGACCATATGGGATGCTGGGAATTGAACCCGGGTCGGCCGCGTGCAAGGCAAACGCCCTACCCGCTGTGCTATTGCTCCAGCCCCAAAACTTCCTTCTCTTTGCTTCGGCAACAACGTGGAACTCACAGCTTATAAACATGGGAAGGGTCGTCCCTTCCACCAGCAGCTCTAGAGCTGCGGCTCAGCCCCGTTCTCCGGGCCCCCTGGCCAGCATCAAGGGAACTCATTGGCCTTCCGGAGGGGGAAGTCCCCCTCGCTGCCCTGAGAAGGACTGGCACAGGGAAAGGGGATGGTGAAGTCGGCCGTGTTAGATGCTCGGATTTCTCAGTTCTGTCTCTGGGTGCCAACACGGACTAGCGTGAGAACTTGGGGTACCCCCTGTCATGCCCACGGAGTCTGAAAGGGCCACCGCTCTGTTGTCTGGTGAGAGGAGGAAGCGCAGCCCGTGTCCCCAAGCAAAAATTCCTTTCCTAAGGCTGGGAGTCCAGCGGGACAGGGCTGCTGGAAGGACAGCCACGTGGCCGGGCGGCACACTGGCACTCCACTCTTATCTGCGCCTTTCTTCCTTCCTTCCTTCCCAGTGACCTCAACACTGTGGCCAGGGTCATGGGAGGTGACAGGTACACAATGGCTTCAAGTTCCTCTGGCAGAAGGCACGCCTTAGATGCGGGACCAAGGGGGGCGGAGGAGGATGAGATGTCACACTCTGGGCCTAGGAGGCAGGTCTGTGTTTGGGGAGGGCGAGACGCTGGGGCCGGGAACACTCAGACCCCTCCTGGAGTCCGACTCACCAGCAGGGACACACTTACTGGTCCCATGAGTCAGCAGCGAGCGCCTCCGAGACGGAGGGCAGGTGGACGGGCCCCAGACAGCCCAGGAACGGGCAACGGTGCTAGGGACTACCCCCCCTTTCCCATCACACCTTCTAGGGGAGGGAGTGGATGTGAAGAAATTGGGAGGGCGGGTTCAGTATTATCCACGCCCGTGTAGTAGCATTAGGCATCACTGGGGGACACTGGTTTGGGGCCACACATGGCGGTGCTCAGGGATCACTCCTGGCGGAGCTCAGGGGAGCCTCGATCATGCTGGGGATTGAACCCAGGTCAGCCGTACGCAAGGCAAGCACCTGACTGCTACGTCCATTCTCGGGACTCAGGGTGTTCAGTGATTATCTTCTCTAAATAAGGGGGAGCATGTGCCCAAAAGCTTTGGGCAGGGTCTCTGAGTAAGACATATGCCTGGGAGATGTGAGCAGGATCACAGGGGGTGAGAGGCAGCCCCAGAGGCCATGTGTGCTCAGGAGCAGCAGACCCTAAAACTGGTCCTGCGCCCCCAGACCCGAGCACGCAGCCCGTCTAGGGAGACTCAGTGTTGGCTGCTGGCTCTCAGCTTCTCCCGAAAAAACAGAAATGGTGAAGTCAAGCTCATGGGTCTGTGGTCATCGGAGCAAGCGGGGATCCCCGAGACCTCTCTGACCCCACAGGAGCTGGGGCCCAGAGGCATCACCCTGCCCACAGCCTGCTCCTGCACACAGGAGCACTGAACGGGGAGCATCTCCAGCCCAGGCTCCCTTCCCTGTGTGGCCAGCGGCCCAAGAAAGCCTGAGCAGACAGCTGGAAGGATTAAGACACCCCACATTCCGCCCAGGTTCCCCTCACACTGGTGACCGTGCAGAGGACATGGCAAGGATGTGGTGACCCTGTCAGCACTCCTGGCCCTATGACTGCTCCAGCCTCACTCCCCAGACAGGCCAAAGGCCTATTCTGTGGGGGAAGGGGCAGTGTGGGCCGAGATGGTGAGTCTTCCCCAAAGGCAGCCCCAGGGGAAACTGTGACATCAGGAGCAGGTGGGCTTGTGGGGCGCCCTATGCGGTTTCCTGGCCAAGCAGAGCTGCGGAAGTTTCCAGACTGGCAGGGCGCTCCCCCAGGGTCCATGGGGGCCTTCAGGAAGTGGGGCCCAAAAGCAGGCGGGGAAGGCCCAAAGGAGGGGTCCCCCACTGACAGCGGGAAAAAAAGAGGCTGGTCCAAACCCCACTGGGCCTCCTGCAGTTCTTACAGATATTTAATAAAAATGGAGCTGGCAGGGCACGTGTGGGTACCATCTGGGCATGGAGGGGAACATCCTTCCCTGGCGGGGGGGATGGAGGAGCTGGCACCTCTGCCCTGTTACACTCGCCTCCATGGGACTCACTCCAGGGGACTCAGTCCCCAGGGAGGGGCGGCTGTGGGCTGCTGTCCAAGGTGCAAGGGTCGAGCTTTGCAGAAAACCCACCTAGCCCTTTTTCTGGAAACTTCCTTAAATGATGTGGCGTGCAGGGCCGGCTCCCCCGGCAGCCAAGTAAGCATGAGCCAGCCTCAAGATGCCTCTGACTTCATAAGGTTCTACCTTGCACGCAGGAGGGCTGGGAAAACTCACTGCACCCCAAAAGAGAGCAACAGTGTGACTGGGGTGGCTGTCTTGGGCAGCGAGAATGTTCTCGCAGGTGCCAGGGGCTGGGGGAAATCTCATCTCTCCGCAGATGAACTGGGTCTGGGTCTGGAGAATTCTGGATAGCCACGGCCCAGAGGCTGCCGGGCGGCCGGAAGTGAGGCGACAGCCAGCCAGACAGATGGGGACATGCTCAGCCTCGAGCTGGTGGGCGGGTGGCAGGTTTAAATTCCTTGTTGTGATGGTGCTGGGGGGTTGTCGAAGGGATGAGGGGAGGAGGTGGAGGGACCAGAGCAGCGAGACTCGCCACTCCTGCACCAAGGCGCTCAGTGGGGGCACCAGAGCCCCAGGTTCTGGGCACACCCGCAAGTATGCGCTGGCCAGCAAAGGGGAGAGCGGACAGTGGGAGATTCTGAGGAAGCAGAGGCTGCGTGGAGCGCGGTTCTCGCTCCTCCCCTTGTGAAACCAGGACCAGAGGGCCGAGATGCTGGCATGTACAGCCACAGGGATGGAGTAGGGCCAGCCATGGGCAAGAGATGGACCCAATCTGAGATGTTGCTGGGCAGAGCTGCTAGCCCCTGGGGCATCCTAGCTCCAGGTACCAGACATAGCCACCAGCAGCCGGGCATAGCCTGCACCAAGAAGTCTTTGGTGATGCAGGAGTGAATGAACGGCCCAGGAAATGATGGTGCCCAGAGATTGCCCGGCAGCCAGGACAGTGTGTCCCCGTCACAGGCACTGGTGGAGTGGGCAGCAGTGGGGAGAGAAAAGCAGCCCAGAATTTGGCCCCCAGCCCAGAGTTCACCTGGGGCTGCTTGTGCTAGAAGGGAGAGGAAGGTGCTACCCACTGCATGGAGCCCCTTTTGCCCAGGGGGCTCCTTGGCCTCCATCACTGATGCAGAGTAATGGGTGCCCACTCTGAAATGGTAGAGAACACTGCCCAGGAGGGGAGCAGACCTGGGGCGCCCATCTCTCCCAAGCAGTGCACAGACAGCTCTGGAAAAACCAGGAGAACGCCGTTAAAGATGACAGTGGGAGGGGGAGGGGTCCTCTGCAGAGGCGGCCAGGGGCCACCTGCTGAGTAGGAAAGACCCAAACTGGGGATAATGCAAAGGAAAGGGACCCTGGAGGCATCCCAAGCAGAAGCCAGGGCAACCCCATGATCAGGGGACAATCAGACAGACAAGGAAGGCTGCTGGCGGGAAACGAGAAGCAAGGGGACCACCGGGTGCTGAGGAAAGTGAAAACAAAACCAAGCATCCTGGGCAGGTTAGAAGGAGAGAGCCGGACGGCAGAGCCTCCGAACAGGGGTGAGGGCTAAGAGAGCAGAGAAAGAGACGCAGAACAAATGGGCACCCGTGGGCCACGCCAAGCACAAGGAAACGACTTGCTCTTTCCAGCCCTTTCCAGGGCCCAGGACAGGGCACCACCTGAGGGTCTAACAGCCCAGGGCAGTAAAGGACATGCACAACAAAGGATCAGCCAGGGGCTCCGAGAAGGGAGAAGGGCTGGGAGGCACCTGAAGTCAGTCATCACATGGATGGTGGAAGAGGTATCCAACACTCTACCTGGTCCCACTTGGTGGGGGGCTAGAGAAAGCCCTGGGGGGAAGGACCTCCCAGGTACTCTGGTTCAGGGACTGACCGAGCCCCAGGCCCAGCAAACAAAACCTAGAGTGGATGACAAGGCAGCAGCACTGGGGCCTGGCTCATACCCTGGTGCAGCCCTGGTTTACAAGCTGGAGGGGGCTGGAGAAGCCACGTGGGGGGTTGCGCGAGCATCCGTTCAGATCAAAGGGCCAGCCCGGGAGTCAGCACGGGCCTGGCATGCTTGGGGCCCTGGGCCAAACCCCAGCACTGCATGGTCTCCCGAGCACTGGTGCTCCCCAAATGTAAAGGAGCACAAGGATGGCCTGCAGAAGGCAGGCGTGAGGAGGAAGAGCTCGAAGAGGGGCAGTGTGACTTCTGGGAGCCCGCTGGTGTTCACGGGCTGAAGCTGAGACACTGCACGCAACTGACCTGGGTTCAATCCCCAGCACCCCATAGCGTCCCCTGAGCACCGCCAGGAAGTAATCCCTGAGCACAGAGCCTGGAGTAAGCCCTGAGCACTGCCAGGTGTGCCGGTCCCCACTGCCCCCAAGAAAAGCCTTAGAGTATCTGCCACTTTTTAAAGTCTCAACGTGCATTACTTGGGTGAGTTTACAATAAATAAATGGACCCGGCTTGAAATTTTGTTCCCTATAAGCCAATATGCAAATGATACATACAGTTTCCCCTTCTCAGTCATTTAAAAATTGGTTGGCTGCCAATCGGAAACAATTTTGAGGCACCAAGGCCAAATGATGGGTGAAACAATATGACATTGATGGTTGAAACAATATTACAAATCCCCAGAGGTAAGAAAGTTGCACGTTGAAGCCATTCACATTTGGGTCCCTCTTCTCCCAGCACTGGAGCTTTCGTGTCTGTCCCTCGGGACGGTCAGTGCTGCCGGGACACTCACACATGGCCTTTAGAGGGACCCTCTCCATGCTCCCAGCTGCTTCTAGCCTAGCCTGGGGGCTCGGCTGCTCTTGGGGGTCGCCTCAGAGCCAGTAGGGGCCAGATCTGAGCTGATGTCACTCCCACCCGTATGCTCTCGGCTGGATGGTGACACATTCCTTGGGTCCTGCTGGAGTCTGCAGCCTCACAGCTAGCTGCTCGGAACAAGCCATCGCTGGCCACTGGCCGTAACCTCGGTCCACCTGACCTGCCTTTCTGGGTGCAGCTCGACAATCAAAAGGCTCCGAGGCTCCCTGAGAGCTGGACATTGGGCTAGGAGTGCCTGGGAACACGCTTGGGGAGGGGAGGCCAGCAGGGAGAGTCATGGAAGGACCATGGACAAGAGGAAGAGGAAGACTGGGACCTCCCTACCACCCTGGATTCTCGAGGTTTCTAGAAACTTCTTTGGGCATGGACTGAGGATGGTGAGCCTTGCATTGTGGGTGACCGAGGCTTTCTCAGGGCAGGAGTCCGTGGGACCATGCCCAGTGCACCCCACTTTGGCACGCCTCCACTCAGCCCCTCTGCACTCCTCCTCAGGTGCCGGGCTGCAGCCTCCGGGGCCCGGGGAGGGGCACAGAGAGACTCAGGAACCAGTGATGGAAGTTGGTGGGAGGAGGGGCTGTGTGGGGGAAGGGGGAGGGGCCCCGTGTCACCCAGCACCCTGCTTTCAACCCCCTCGAGGCTGTCCCCCTAAAAGTGTTTATTTGAAAGGAAGGTCCTGTGCATGGAAAAAGTGGGGAAATCCGAGTTTGACCTCAGCGCAATCACAGCATCTTTCTGAAACACTTCCCCTCGGGCCCCCCACCCCATGAAATCAGGCTGAAAAAGCGCTTCCTCCACTTAACCCAGGACATGGCCTTCACCTCCAGCCCAGGCTCTGTGCTTTTCGGGGTATTTCCTGCGCCCACAGTTTCAGGCTGGCCGTCACAGGCGCACAGGTGCAGCCACTCACCCCTGCACGCATGAAAACCTCCCCGCTGGGAGAAAAACATGACAATCTCCTTTCCAGGAGTCTGCCTGGGGCTGCCCTCTGTCCCACCCCCCCACACCCCTCTTGCCGCACACCCTCTCCCCGCTTCTGCCCCCCGACCCTCATCTGAGAGCTCAGTGACTCAAGCCCGTCCTGACCTTCCAGCCAGCCTGGGATGAGCCGGACTCGGGTGCCAGCTAGGACCCTGCCATGCCGATGCCGCCCGCGCTAAGGGACCGAGCAGCGGGCACAGCCCCGAGCCCCGAGTTCACAGCCAGACAAGCAGCGTGAGGACTTACAGAGGAGAAGGGGTGCGGGCAAGGGAGGCGGGAGGCTCGGCCGGTTGCCTGCTCCGATGTCCTCTGCAGCCCGTACGCGGGGAGGGGGTGGTCCAGACCCAGGGCCCAAGGGAGGGAGCGGGGCGGGCCCCGGGCGGGCCCCAATGTCTTTATTGCCAGGTCGCGCTCAGAGCCTGTTGACGTCCAGCTGCGGGAAGAGCAACAGGCAGTACACCAGCAGCCAGAGGAAGAGGATGAAGTACATCATGTCGGGCTGCTGCACCAGCTGCGTCAGCGAGTCGCTCCGCGCGGCCTGGCCCTCCTGCGTCATGGTTTCTCCCGAGCTGGTGGCCTTCCTGCAGGAAGAGACACGGCAACGCAGTCACTTGGGGGGTCCTGGCCCTGCATGCCCCCACTGCGCTGCCCGGGGGAGCCCTGCATCGGCCCCCACCCGCCTCTCTCCGCTCATGCGGGCATGAAGGTAGGTGCTGGGCTCCGGGAGTGTCACCAGCTCTGTCCGTTAGCGCAGATGGGCACCCGGGGGCGGGTGAGCCGCAGAGGCTGGCCCACAGCCACGCAAGCACCTTGGGACAGCATCACACCCTGGCTAGCTCGATCACCCGACCCAGACCTTTCCTCTAGTGCCCTGAACTCTGGGCCGGCTTTGGACCCCTTATTCCTGACACAGGGCTGGAGCGATAGCACAGCAGTAAGGTGTTTGCCTTGCACGCAGCCAACATGGCCGACCCGAGTTCGATTCCTCCGCCCCTCTCGGAGAGCCCAGCAAGCTACTGAGAGTATTTCACCCGCACGGCAGAGCCTGGCAAGCTCCCCGTGACGTATTCCATATGCCAAACATAGTAACAACAAAAGTCTCCAATGGAGACGTTACTGGGCCCGCTTGAGCAAATCGATGAACAACAGGAGGACAGTGAACAGTGAATTCCTGACATACCCAGAAGAGCAGAGAGGTTTAGTTCTTTTCTCTGATCCCTGTCCTGACCCCCCTCCACAGTGCTCAGGAGGCCCCAGGGCCATTCCTGGTGATACTCAGGTCCAGCCTTACATGCCTGGTGGTTCACGGCTGGCGCCTGACAATGTGTGTCCATTCAAGGCGAGCAGCACCAGATGCCACCAGGGTGACCACCGGCAGTGCTCAGGGAAGCACACAGGGTAGCAGCCTCCGAGCTCTGTCCTGGCTCAGCAGAGAAAACCTCCAGCCAGGTCCGCTCCCGCCTTGTCTGGGAACCTTGTCTGGGGGTGTTGGAATCGATGCTTTCAAATAAAGGCTGGCTTTGGGCTGGGACTATAGCACAGCAGGTAGGGCCTTTGCCTTGCACACAGTCAACCCGAGTTGGATCCCCGGCATCCCATATGGTCCCCCAAGCACCGCCAGGAGTAATTCCTGAGTGCAAAGCCAGGAGTAACCCCTGAGCATCACTGGGTGTGACCCCCCCCCCAAAAAAGAAAAAAAGTCCAGGACAAAAAAAAATAAAATAAAATAAATAACATTTAAATAAATAAATAAATAAATAAGGTCTGGCTTTGATTAGAGTTGGATGAAGCACAATTTTCTACTAATGTTTGGGGGCCACACCCAGGGGTATCCCTGGCTTACTCCTGGCTCCGTGCTCAGGGATCACTCTAGAGGGGCCTGGGAACCATAAAGGATGCCAAGGATGGAACCCAGAGTAGCCGTGTACAAAGTAAGAGCCCTACCCACTCCCCTATCTCGCTAGCCCCCCAGGATTTAGCATTCTTGTATTTTGCAGATGGCCGTGTTGTTATGATGGCCTGCTTTTTTGGCCCAGCAGATAAAAGAACGCGTGGAAGGATGTGGTGATCGCCCAGCTCAGTTCTAGACTTCTGCCAGGGAAGGGTGGGGGGAGGGGGGGCCTGGCCTGACGGGAGGAGACCCAGCCTGAAGTCACATGTCTACAGGAGCCCAGAGCTTGGGCCTCTGAGGGCAGAGATGGGAGCAACAAGCCCTGGGCCATGGGTCCTGGGACAAGGAGGGGCAGGCAGGGGACAGCAGTGCCTGGTCTAGGACAGCAGGGCCTTCAGGCAACCTGGCAAAAGCTGCTTTTCCTCCAAAGCGTTTGGAGAGAAAACCCACTCCCTGCTGGGGATCATTGATTTTCCCCAAGGCCAAGCAAGCCCAAACCAGGAGCACACGGCCGTTCTCAGACCCATGGCCCCAGCGCAACTCTCGGGCACACACAATCGGTTGGACGGTCCTTCTTTCCCTGCCTGTGACCCTCAAGACAGGGAGGGGGTTTCCTTGGCCCCTTGGAGTAGGAAGGGGAGCCAGGCTGCTCCCCGGTTTAGAAGCCAGGGGGTGGGTGCTAAGAGTGGCCATGCTGGCCAAGGAAGAGTGCGGTGCTGAAGAGTGCCGGAGGGAACTTTCTAGTTTCATCGTTAACATCCTTCTAAACCAATTCCAACCAGTAGCAAAGATGGGAGGGAAAAAAAAAATAAAAGGACACAACTGAAGGGGGCTGGACATTTTCCAGGGCATGGGAGGCTCTCTGCTCCCCTCGGATACGAGCGGGCACTTGGGCCCACACTCCTGTGACCTGGAGCTCAGGAGGTACGTTCTCGCCTTCCCGTTTTCTTCCATCTGCCGCTGAGTCACTCCTGTCCCGGGAGTGGGATCAGGGGACTCTGCCACAGGCTGACTGTGGGAGGTGCGGGCAAGTTTAATTAAATACTGCTTGTTGTTTAAGCACGGCTTGCGGGCACCCGGCCGCTCCCCCGGGAGACGTGGTGAGGCTGGGCATCCCTGGGGATGCGTCTGTCTCCTTTCCAACCCGTGTGTGCCCAGCGAGTGGCAATCTTTCTGACTCTAGTGCTCTTAAGTGTACGGAATACTTTCATAGACATCCTGGCTTGTTTGCTTTCCCTCTTCATGTCAGCTCTGATGCCATAAAACTGTAAAGTCACCTCAGTGAGCTTCTCAGTATTGTACCTGCAGTGATGACACAGAACCGACAGCGTCAGCCCGGGGACGCGGGGCGACAAGGCCCTATCTCTGCTGAGGATCCCTGTGGTCTGCCGTCGCTGAGTTTTTCAAGGGGCGGGGGTGGGGCTGGAGCGATAGCACAGTGGATAGGGCGTTTGCCTTGCACGCAGCCGACCCGGGTTTGATTCCCAGCATCCCATATGGTCCCCTGGGCACCACCAGGAGTAAATCCTGAGTGCAGAGCCAGGAGGAACCCCTGTGCATTGCCGGGTGTGACCCAAAAAGCAAATAATAAATAAATAAATAAATAAAATAAAGCCACATGATGTAGCATTTATATCAGAAACTTAAAAAATTAAAAAAATAAACAAAGGGGCAAGGCTCCTCACCCAGACCCATCTTCATTATTCTATTTTGTGTTGTGGCTTTGGTTCTGTTTTTTTTGGGCCACACCCGGCTGTGCTCAGGGTTTACTCCCGATTCTGTGTTCAGGGACCACTCCTGATGACCATATGGGGTGCTGAGGACTGACCCCAAGTTGGCTGCATGCAAGGGAAGGGCCCTAACCACTGTGCTATCCTACATTTCCAGTTTCTAATTTTGGGAAGTGGAGTTCGCCAGCAATTCTCAGGGGCCTGGGAGCCACTCCTGGGGACCTGGCAGTGTGAAGCATTTCAGGTTCAGAAGTGTCGGGGAATGAGGACCACATTGGGCATGGATGGGTGGACAGGGGTTTGGGGGGCAGTGGAGGCCCAGGGTCACACTGGGTAATGCTCAGGGATCTATGCAGTGCTAGGGACTGAACTCAGGGTTCTGGTAAACTGTCTACTGGACTATCTTCCAAGTGGGGGTATCGTCTAAGCCCTGCCCAGAGGGGTGAACTCATCACCGTTCCCTTCACACTCAGAGCCAACTCCCCGTGTCAACTCAGGCCAGGGTGGATGAGGGCCACCCCCTGGAGGCAGGGGCTGGAACGGAGGGGGGAACCCCAACATGTAAGCACACCCAGAAGGAAGCGGCAACACCACGCACCTGTTTAACATTCGGTTTCTTCTGTCATCCACATCAGCTGCGTTCCTCAATTGAACATAGCTAAAATGGTCCTACAGTGAAATTTATAAACAAAACCCGCAACCCAATTAGTAAAGATGAAATCTCTGAAACAGAAAATAAAATGATTTTGAACACAGAAAGCTGAGCACACCACGCTTTTCTCGGTGCTGTAAACATCTAAGTTTCAAAAGCAAACTAAGAAACGTTCTCCGTTATTCTACCCTCTCCCCACCTCCTCCCCGCAATAGTGGACCCACCACCCACACACAGCAGACCATGGAGCTAGGGGTTACCCGCACACCTGGGGCTCAACAGCTGAGAATCTAAGATACACCATCTTTGAATGTGATTTCTCCAGGGCTGGGATGGGGGAAGGGGTGGGTTTGGCTGCATCTTACTGGGTTTTTTTTTTTTTTTGTTCGTTTTTGTTTTATAACAAAGAGGCCTTCGGGCTTTTAAATCACTTTATTTAACATCCCTTACTGCCCAAACTGGACATCCGATTGGATTGTGCCTAACGACAAGATTTCATTGCCTGTCTTCTATCCAAAAGTACAGCTGTTGCACGCCAGTAATGTCAGAGCTCTGGGCTGGGGGAGGAAGGGCGGAAAGGAATTGATTAGCCGGGGACTGAAGGAGCAAGAAGAAAGTCACATACTAACCGATTCCAAAGACCTATTAGTATGTCGTCGAATGTAAATGCTGGAATCACTGTGGCTGGTCCTGCAAAGGAAACGCAGGTGGTCAATTGCAGCCCTCAGTGCGCATGCTCGGGGGCGGCCACGCCCAGCCGCGTCTTCCACCGGCGGCTTCTCGGCGAGACACGAGAAAAGATGAGAAAGGTTATCCGCGTGTCCACCTGCACCGAAGCCGTGCCAGTCAGGAGGATGGACACTTCAGAGACCCTTGGGGGCCGTGTCTACAAGAAGCAAATACAAAAAAAAAAAAGTTTGGGAGAAAGAATTTTACAGGGAAAGCTGATCACATACTCTTGTCTGTCTGCTCTTGGGCCAACACCAGGTGATGCTCAGGGCTCGCTCCTGACTCTGCGCTTAGGGGACCATCTGGCACGCCCAGGTTGACTGCATGCAAGGCCAGCACCGTACCCCGTAGTACTATCACTGCAGCCTGCATCACAGGTTCTTAAAAGTGGCTGGAACGGCAGGTGGCAGGATCCCTGAGGTCCAGGCAGAAAACTCTGGACCTGTTTGATGATGAAGAATGAGGAAAGGGCTGTTGACCCCTAATCCAGCCGGCTGGCCTAGCACGAAGCCAAGAGAACCTGCCCGGAGTCTGGTCTTCACTCTGGCGCCCCTGTGAGGTGCTATCAGTTTGTCTCACCCGTAAAATGGTCCTGCACCCCCCTACCCACCAGCCTTATGGCGGAGGCAGAGCTGAGCAGTGCTTGAGCTGGTAGAGACCCTTCTAGCCATTTCCCACCCACATTCCCCTTTCACCAGCCCACACGGGAGAGCGCAGCGCTGTTACAAACTCCGGATCCGTGCCGCGGCGGATTCTGAAATCCTGGTGGCTTGCTGAGTTGTTTGCTCGTGGCTGTGGCTCTCTCCTGGAATGTCAGCCTCCTCCCGACTCCAAACGCTACTTATCCCATGGATTCCGGTCCAGGGGGACCCCAGTCCCCCGCACACTACCTCCCTCTGAAATGTGAGCTCCTGCCCACCCACCCAGAGGTTGAGAATGGCACTGGGCCCCCACAATCACCCAGCAGCTGGTCCTCAGGAAGCCCTGTGTGTGCCTCCCTGGGTGCCAGGGCACAGTCAAACCTGGTCCAATGACCAGCATGTGAGTGGTGTGGGGGAGGCACCCCACTCCTGCCCCCCACTCCCGCAGGCTGTCAAGTATCCAGCTGCCATCTGAGCGGAACCAGTTGCCATAGTCAGGGAGAGTCTGAACTCAGACACAGTGAGAGGCAGCAAAGCACCAGCAACCCATCAGCCCTCCCAGCCCAGGCTGCTCCGGGGACATCCCAGTATTCCGGTGCCCACCCTGCTTCCATCCATCCGCTGGGCCAGGTACATGAACTTGGAAATGAAGCCTGGGGAACTTGGGTCCCACCCCCCCCCCCCGCCACCTCGGGTGCCTCGTAGCTGAGAATGCGTGCGTTGGTCCCACACTTGCGTGCCCACCATAGTGATGGAACATCCCGTAAGACTGGGAGTGGGGGCACCAGTGCTCTCCCCCCTACCCCCCTGCCAGGTCTGAAGGTGAATGTGCTGGCGAGAGTCGGAAGAGACCGGGTTTGGCTCCAGATAGCTCTGAACCCAAGTCCACACTGGGATATATCCAGCTCATGTGGTGTCATGGAACAGAGCTGACGGAGCGGCCAGCATCCTGCCTCTTCCGTCTCCATCCCCAGAGATACCCAGCATCCACGCACCAGAGATGCCAGCCGGCGGAGTCCACGTCACGTCCAGGTCCGTGTGACAATGACGACCCGGTCCCCCGCGCAGAGACCAGCTTCACTATGAGGCTCATAACCAGGTCTGTTCAACACTCTGCCTAGAACCCCCTGCCCCCACCTTCCACCTTGGTCACCAGGGGGCTAGCAGAGCGCCCCCCCAAGTCCATGTTACTGCAGGCATGGAGGAGAGACGGCTGTGGGGTCCACACAGGGGCCGCCACGAGCAGGTCTGCCCAGGGCGACCCATTTCCTGTCTCGAGCTCCCCGCTCCGGTCAGACACCAAGGTGGACAGCTGCAGACATCTGCCCAGGGGTGGCGAGCGCAGCAGTACCTGGACTGGACTCTGTATTCGTTGGCCTCCTCCTCCTCCTCCTCCTCCAGGTCCTCGGAGGATCGCCCAGATTGGGGCGCCGTGAACAGTGCACTGTCCACGCAGCCTACGTGCTTCCTCTTCTCCTTTTTCTTCGTGCTGGTTGATTCTTCGGTGACCTTCGCTTCTGCTGGCTTTGCCGCCTTCTCCGAGTCGGAGGGTTCCTGGGTTTCAAGACAAGACAAGAGGGTCCAAGTCAGCCTTGAGAGATGGCCAGGGGCACCATCTCTGGGCTCTGGTCCCCTCCAAGCTCCGCCCTTGGGACCTGCTACCCACTAGTGCAGCTCAGCCTGGCCCTGGCCCCTGGGCGGAAGTTCAGGGGCAACAACCAAGTGGGGAGATGGCCCGGGGTCAGGGGCTGTGAGCTCTGCTCTGTCCGCACCTGACCTCGAGTACCTCACTTTCTCCAACCCCCCCATTTCCGGTCCGACAAACAGGGTTCATGAGTTCCCACATCTTCCCACACTCAGTACCACGGGCCGTCCTCCGGCCCTACGCACCAGCCTTCCACTTAGACACAGAAATGAATCTGGGAAACCAGGCAGGGCGGGGGGGGGGGGGGGTGCCGTGGTGGTGGACCCTGCACTTGCAAGGGGTCACATCAGGCCACCACAGACTGGTGAGTGGATCCTCCAGGGTCTCTTGCCAGAGGCAGAGCAGAACACACGGTGCTATCTCTCTCGGAACGCCTCTGCCCCCTGAGGAGCACTCTCACCCGAGCACCCTGGGCACCCTGCATCCACATTGGGGGGAACGCTGGTGCCTCAACTCTCCAGAATCCCTTTGGGGGCTGGGAGGACCTTCTCAGCAAGTTGACTCAAGCACCAGAGCAAGTAGGACTCAAGCACCCAGAGTCGCAGGGTCGTCTGAGCCCCTTCCCTCGGCAGAAAGGGACAGGAGGAGACAGGCGAGTGGCTTTATTCTGCGGGGAGGGGGAGGGTTAAGGTCACACTTGGCAGTGCTTAGGGCTCACTCCTGGCTCTGCACGCAGAGACCACTCCTGGCAGGACTTGGGGGACCCTCTGGTATGCTGACTCTACCCCAGCTTGGTGCGTGTGAGGCAAACACTTTAACCCCAGTATTATCTGTCTCTGGGGCTGGAGCAATAGCACAGCGGGTAGGGCGTTTGCCTTGCAAGTGGCCAACATGGCTGACCCAAGTTCAATTCTTCCACCCCTCTCGGAGAGCCCAGCAAGCTACCGAGAGTATCTCACCTGCACGGCAAAGCCTGGCAAGCTCCCCGTGACGTATTCGATATGCCAAACACAGTAACAACCAAGTCTCACACTGGAGACGTTACTGGGCCCACTTGAACAAATCGATGAACAATGGGAGGACAGTAACTGATTATTATCTCTCTGGCCCTCAAATCTAAAGACTCAGAAGAAGAAAATGCTGTTTTCAATCCTTTTAGAGGGTGAGGGGGGGTCACATACCAAGGACCTCCCCACCCCATCCTAGATCACAGTTGGGAGGTTAAACACACAGACTGGCCTGCTACTAGGGAGGAGGGGTGCTAGCCCTCTCCCCACTCCGCAGATCACAAGGCCAGGAGTCAAGTACGGGGGGGGGGGGGTGAGCCTGTGTGCAGCCCCGGACCCTTTGCTGGTCTCATTCTTTGCCGTCATCTGCTCCTTCTCCTCAGTTCCTTGGGGGCTGGTGTCTGCAGCACCAGAGATAAGAATCCCACTTTGCTTATCCCGGGCGTGGTAGGGGTGAGAGGAGCAGGGCGTGGGGGGGGGGGGAAGGTGGCTCGTGGACCCAACCCCCAGGCAGCATGGTGCAGGGGTGCACTCCAGAGAGTGGGGACTCTGGAGGGGGTGTACACTGCTGTACACCAGTGTATTAACACAGAGACCCCTCCCCCCATCCCCACGGCCCCTCTGCTGAGGAGACAACGCAGGTCGGGGAGGCAGGTGTTGACCCAACAGCAGGATGTATATGTCCCTGCACCCCACTCACCCATCCCAGAACCCCCGAGCTGGCTGCCAGCACCCCACAGGGCGGATGCAGACACAGGCATTAGGCACACGGCTGGCGGCAGAGCGCAGACCTCACGTGTCCCAGGCTGAGGGTTCCACACCCAGCGCTGAACACTGCATCTGTCATCTGTGAGATTCGAACTCACTTCCTGGGCCCTGAGCATCCCTGTAGGCAGGACTGACGCCCGTCACGGACTCCGGGGGTGAGAGAGTCCCGTGTTCAAATACTACAGAGAGGGGCTGGAGCGATAGCACAGCGGGTAGGGCATTTGCCTTGTACAAGGCCGACCAGAGTTTGATTCCCAGCATCCCATAGGATCCCCTGAGTACCACCAGGAGTAATTCCTGAATGCATGAGCCAGGAACAATCCCTGTGCATCGCCGGGTATGACCCAAAAAGCAAAAAAGCAAAAAAAAAAAACAAAACAAAACAACAACAAAAACCAATTACTGCAGAGACACCAGCCTTGCTCTGAGCCCATGAAGGCCTGTTCTGATGGCCTGAAACTTGGCCATCACCCCCTCCCCCACCCCGCTTAGGGACAGACCAGAGGAGGAACCTCACCTGGCCCTTACAGCAGCTGCAGGACGTGGGGAGCAATGATTCCCCAGGGGCAGTGCTTGGTGGTGACCACTGACCATCACTGTCCCAAATGGCTGTCCCCCTCAGGGGGCCCCAGGAAGAGCTCAAGAGACTTAGAATGTGCCCGGCCGGAAGCTCCAGGCCTGGCAACACCACACACATACTGAGAGTAGATTTGGCAGCTGGTGGTCCGGGGCCCCTGGGCCTGAGAATCAGCAGTGCAAGCGAGCACCTCGGCCGAGGAGTGTGGGTGTGAGTACTGCTGGGTGTGAGTACTGCAGTGACCCCCATGAGCACCATGACCACAGAGGATGACCCTGTCATCACCCATCAGTGATATGGAGGGCAGGCAGGGGGAAGGGAGTGAAAAACCACAAGGGCTCTGCCCAATGCAGCGAACCCCCAGACCCAGCCTTACTGAGGGGGCAGCCCTGGGGGAAGGGCCACGGAGGACACTCTCCGGGTGCAAAACGGAAGGAAGACACACTCTGGGGGGGGGGGTCGGCCTGCACCCCAGCGAGCATCTCCTTAGCTTCCGGTCCTGGGCGTGGTGGAGGAGGGAACCCCTACCAATCCCCCCATCTCCCTACTTGATGGAGCTACAGGAAAGGTTAGAGTCCCGCGGACAGCATTCGAGACCCCCAGACCCCCATCCACGTACCTGCTGCGTCTCCACAGGGGTGCTCTCGGGGACCTTGCTGGGGGGCTGGGCAGCCGGGGGTGTCGGGGGCGTGAGCACTGGGATGGGTGACTCGTCGTCATAGTCATCCGACTCCCCCTCCAGGCTGGGTTCCTGGTCGCTGTCGGGGGTTTGGTCCTCATCCTGCACCCCGCGGCCCTGCACACAGGCCTCCAGCTCCTCCAGCCCTTCCTCCTCCTCCTCCATCTCCGCCTCCTCCTCCTCCTCGTTCCTCATGTCCTCGGCGCCTTCGGCGTAGGCCTCCAGCACGGCCGACAGGGGCACCTCGTAGTGCGGGTAGTAGAAGAGATCGTGGGGGATGACGGAGATCTTGGACAGGGGCGGGGAGCGCTTCAAGTCCAGGCCGTCCTGGCTATGGCTCTGCAGCGTCTCCAGGCTGGCGCTGACGCTAGGCGGGTGGGGTTCCGGGGGGCTGCCGTCCTCCAGGCTGCGGCGCCGGCGGCCCGGGGACTTGCACTTGGCCTTCTCGAACACCTCGGCCTTCCTGGCCTCGGGCGCCGGCTCCTCTGGGTCGGGTGTCTTGTGTGCGGTCTTGAAGCTCCTCTTGCCTGGCTTCTCTGCAGGTTCCTCCTCCTCCTCCTCCTCCTCCATCCCCTCTTCCTCCTCCTCCTCCCTCTCTGCGGCGCCCCTGTCCTGGTGCAGGGGTGCAGGCTCGTCTCCGAAGGCCTGCTGGCTGGTGCAGGCATAGTCGACCAGGTCACTGTTGAATCTGGAGGCTTTCAAGGGGATGCCCTCGAAGCCGTCCTCCTCCGTCAGGGCCTGCGTGGTCAGCAGTGGGACCTTGAGCTCCAGGGTGGAGGCCAGAATGGGGCTGTCCCGGGCAGGCGAGCATGAGCCACCCTCTTCCCCCGGGCTGGCTGTGCCGTTCCAGGAGGGCGGACTCGGGGAGCCCTGAGCAAGCCTGTCCATGTTGGCCACTGGAGACCCGGCCCTTGGGGTAACGGGGGTAACGTCGGAGGCGACTTCTGGTTTGGGCCTCCTCTCATCCTCTATCAGTCCAGCGGCCAGCCCGGGGGCATCCTGGGGCCAGCCTGGCGACGGCTTTCGGGCCTCTGGGGGGCTCCCTTCGAAGCTCAGGTTCTGGCTGTAGAGCGTGTCCTGGCTGCACGAGGTGTCCTTGTAGAAGTCGGCCTCGAAGTGGACCGTCTTCCTAATGGGCAAAGAGCTGGACCTCCGGTTCTCCTTCCTGCAGGACAGGATGGAAGATTCCGGAAGGGGCTCGCTGCTGCTGCTGCCGCCGCTGCTGCTGTCCTTCCCCACCACTCCCGAGAGGACCTGGCAGAGGACCTGGTCCACGATCTCAGGGGGGCTGTCAGCCATGAGCATGTCACTGTCGCTGCTGTCCGGCGGGGAGCTCTCCTCCACGCTGGCCGACTTGTCGGGGACGAAGACCCTGGAGGGGCGCGGGTGCACGGTCTCGTGGTTCACCAGGCGGGTCGGCTCCCCGTTTTCGGACAGGAGCAAGACTTTGCTCTCCTGCTCAGCCCTGGCCTCTTTGATGCGGACGAACGTGGACTCGATGGGGGCTTCCCTGTCCGAATCCACAGCCTCGTCCTGCAGGGAGACAGGACGAGATGGAGTCAGAGGCGCGTGCAGGCACCACTGGGGTGACCCCCACAAACACCCACCATGAGCCTCCTCCGGGGGGCCTGGCGGCAAAGATTCTGCTGAACAGGGAAGCGGGGGCCACCAACTCGGGTTCTCACACCAAACCAATGACAAAGACGCTTAAAGCTACGGTGGCAGAGAAGCCTCAATGCACTGAGCCCTTCTCTTGCTTCCTGGGAGCCTTTCAGAGCACCGGCAAGCTCGGTCCCAGGGCACAGTGGAATGGAGGCACCCCAAGTGCCCCAAGAAGTCAGAGTGCTGGGATCCAGCATTACTGCCATAATGCGTTCACCAATGCCCAGGAAGGTCAGAAATGATGAGGTGCTCCCAGGAGGTGCTCCTGGGAGGTGTTCCCGGGAGCTCTCTGGAATAGCCACTACTCCACCCCACCTTGGCTGGTCTTTTCTACCTCTCATCAAGCTAACATTTTAAATTTTCAGTTGAAAAGGTAACATTCATTTTTTTGTGTGGGGGGGACAATTCCCAAGGAGTGCTCGGGAGGCCTGGGGGGTCATTCCTGGCAGTACACAGCTCTGAGTACTGGCTGGTGTGTCAGGCTCAGACCCCAAGATGTGGTGGCTGGTCAGGCCCAACGGTGTCGGGGACCAGCAGGGTCACTCTGGCAGTGCTCAGGCCTTGGTGGGGGGGTCACACCCTGTGAAGCTCAGGACATTGTATGGTGTTGGGGATTAAACCTGGGTTGGCACATGCTGAGCGTGTCCTAGCTGCTGTGTTAGCTCCTGGCCCCCAAATTAAAAATGTGAAGACCCACATGTGACCTGGGTTTGGACTAGCACAAAGACCCCAGCAGAGCCAATCCCCTCGTCAAAAGCTACAGAACTGCCTCTTTGCAGTGGAGAAGGAAGTCAGGATCATTAAGGGAAGGAGGAAATGAAAACATGCCTGACATGGTAAGTTCCAGTGTCATGACAAAATCCCATTTGAAATGTTTTCTTCAAAGTCTTCCTAGGGGCTGGAGTGATAGCACAGCGGGTAGGGTGCTTGCCTTGCACGCAGCCGACCCGGGTTTGATTCCCAGCATCCCATATGGTCCCCCGAGCACCGCCAGGAGTAATTCCTGAGTGCATAAGCCAGGAATAACCCCTGTACATTGCCGGGTATGACCCAAAAAGCGAAAAAAAAAAATACACAAAGTCTTCCTGTTCATGGGGCCAAGTAACAGTGCCACAGGCAAAGGGCTCGCCTTGCATGCGGCTGAAATGGGTTCAACCCTCCGCACCCCATGGTGTCCCGGCAGCCCTGCCAGGAGTGATCCCTGAGTGCACAGAGCCAGGAGTAAGCACCCTGGTTGTGACCCCCAAAACAAAACAAAAGTTTTCCTGTTCAGGGCCAGAGGGAGCTCCAGTGGTCTGGTTGGATCCCTGACACAGCGTGTACACCACAGCACCACCAGTGCCAAGAGCAACTCCCCAGTGCTGAGGACCACTGGGCATGTTCCAAACACAAGACAAAACAAAAACAAAAAGCCTTCCTGCTTGAAGTCAAAAAGAAGCCGCAACTGTTAGGGATGATAACAATTGCAGGCCTGTAACAAATGTATTTCCTTTTATTTGCTCGAACAATACCTGAAGTAATGGAAAATGGAATTAACAGAAAAGAAATCAATAAAAGTCAATCTGGGATGGAAAAACAAGTGTACAGAGGTAAAATGACAAAAGCACAAAGAAACAGAAGAAGCGGGGCTGGAGCGATAGCACAGCGGGTAGGGCATTTGTCTTGTACGCGGCCGATCCAGGTTTGATTCCCAGCATCCCATATGGTCCCCCGAGCATCACCAGGAGTGATTCCCAAGTGCAGAGCCAGGAGTAACCCCTGAGCATCGCCGAGTGTGACCCAAAAAGCAAAAAAAAATTTTTTTAAAAATGAAGGAAGTGATGGGATGCAATTGCAAGGTACAGAAGCACTTCGAGATAAACATTTTACTCAGCGATTCAGGGCAGGATGGCCAGGGTGAGTGTCATTCATCATCCCGAGAACTACTAGAACTACAGAGACGACGTGGCACACAGATGTGGGCAGGAAGCCAACAGAAGAGATTCAAAATGGGAAAAAAATCCAATAATGCAACGGCAAGTTGGCAAGGAAGGACAAAGTTGCTGAGATGAGACAGAACCAACGAGAAATGGGAAGATGAGAGATGACATCTTTGCAAACGATGGGGAACACTGACTACAAAAGGCATGAATAAAAGACCAGTGTTTGGAGCAATAGCATAGCAGGTAGGGTGTTTGCTTTGCACACGGCCAACCTGGGTTCGATCCCCAGCACCCCACAGGGTCCCCCAAGTCCCACCAGGAGGGATCCCTGAGCATAGAGCCAGGAGTCAGCCCGGAGCCAGCCCTGGGCGCTGGCAAAACTGACCACAGAGCCCCAAAGGGGTCATCAGCATCATCGCCTCCATCTCGGGTTGTCCGGGCAGAGGGGCCCTGGTACCCTCTCTCCAAAATTCTCCAACTGCATTGTGGGCCTTGGGGGCTAAATGGTGGGTTCGGAGGGTCATTGCCTCCTGCCATCTTCAACCTGGTGGGACGGCGATTGGTCGCTGCTCAAACATTCTGCCTGATAATCTGGGGGCCCGCAGTCACTGTAAAGGGGAAGGGGTGGGCCATGAGGGAGGGCGGTTGCCTGACTTCCAGGGCTGCGCTGGTGGATTCTGTCAGTTTAGGGGCCTCACCCAGCAGTGCTTAGGGTTGACTCCTGGCTCTGCGCTCACCTGGCTGGGCTTGGGGAAGGTGGGGATTGAACCCGGGTCGGCTGCAGGGAGGGCAAGTGGCCTCCCCGCTGTCCTTTCTCTGCAGTCCTGGGCTGCATTTCCACATCACTCACAGCAGATGGAGAGTTGGAACAGACTGTGCTGACACGCATGAACAGACACGCGGGTCTCCCCATCACACGGGGCACAGCCCCTGGCACGGCCGTTCCCGAACCCAGTGTCAGAGGAACACTTACCGGCTCTACCTCCGGGAAACGCTCGAGAAACTGTGCCACGTACGTCACGATAGACTGCTCATCTGGCGTATCCACCATGATGTCTGTGAAGGAACACAGGGGTCAGCAGGACACAGCACGGGCCACACCGCTCGCAGAATCACAAGGCCGGGGTCTCACACACCACCACGGGTGACACGCTGATCTCACACTTGCAAAAAGGTGGGGGTGGGAAGTCACCACGGCTCAGCCGGGCAGGCGAGTGGTGAGCGAGACCCCTCCTGATGGTGCCAGCTCCATCAGCCGGCTAGTTGCTAGACCAGAACTGCTCCTGGCTGCTGGCAGGACCCCCACATTAGCCGAACCCCTGTGGAAAGCAACTGGCCAAGTCAAATGCCTTAAAAGGGGCAAGCGTGGGGCTGGAGCGATAGCACAGCGGGTAGGGCGTTTGCCTTGCACATGGACGACCCAGGTTCGATTCCCAGCATCCCATATGGTCCCCTGAGCACCGCCAGGAGTAACTCCTGAGTGCAGAGCCAGGAGGAACCCCTGTATATCGCCGGGTGTGACCCCAAAAAAAAAAGCAAAACAAAAAAAAGGGGGGGCATGCATTCCCCAGCCTTGTTCTGTTCTGCTGTTGGGCCTGGTTCTAGCGAGAACCATCTGGAAGCCTGGCCGAGCTTCAGGCAGTACAAAGACCCCTGCAGTGCTCTACACAAGGAACTATGTCGGGGACAACCTTGGTATCCCACAGATGCTGGGGGAATTCTGCAAACCCGACACGGGTGACGAATGTAGCCCCATTAGTCACAAGGAAGGCACGAGCAATGTGCCAAATACTTAGTATCATGTTGTTAAGTGCAAGAAACAAGAGACGCATGGGGGGCTGGAGAAATAGCACAGCAGATAGGGCGTTTGCCTTGCATGCAGCCGACCCAAGTTCGATTCCCAGCATCCCATATTGTCCCCTGAGCATCACCAGGAGTAAGGCCTGAGTGCATGAGCCAGGAGTAACCCCTGTGCGTCGCTGGGTAGGAACCAAAAAAAAAGGGGAAAAAAGGGGAAAAAAGGGGGGGAGGGGGGCTGGAGTGATAGCACAGTGGGTAGGGACTTTGCCTTGCATGCGGCTGGCTCGGCCGAGCCGGGTTCGATTCTTCCACCCCTCTCGGAGAGCCCGGCAAGCTACCGAGAGTATCTCACCCGCACGGCAAAGCCTGGCAAGCTACCCGTGATGTATCTGATATGCCAAACACAGTAACAAGTCTCAAAATGGAGACGTTACTGGGCCCGCTCAAGCAAATCAATGAACAACGGTAGGACAGTGCTATGTTGTTAAGCGCAAGAAACAAGAGATGCGTGGGGGGCTGGAGCAATAGCACAGCAGGCAGGGTGTTTGCCTTGCATGCAGCCAACCCGAGTTCGACTCCCAGCATCTCATATGGTCCCCTGAGCACCAGCAGGAGTAACGCCTGAGTGCATAAGCCAGGAGTAACTCCTGTGCGTCGCTGGGCAAGACCCAAAAAAAAAGGGGAAAAAAGGAAAAAAAAGAGGGCGGGGGCGGCTGGAGCAATAGCACAGCAGGTAGGGCATTTGCCTTGCACACAGCAGACTCGGGTTCAATTCCCAGCATCCCATATGGTCCCCTGAGCACCGCCAGGAGTGATTCCTGAGTGCAGAGCCAGGAGTAACCCCTGAGCATCACCAGGTGTGACCCTAAAAGCAAAACAACAACAACAACAACAAAACAACAAAAAGAAGAGACAACAAGAGACACTTCTGCTCCAGGGAATGATCCCACTTTCAGACACTGTAATTCAGTGTATCAAAAAAACTTCTGAGAAATGATCTCAGAACTGGACCAGGAGGGCACTGGACCTCCGAGGAGGCTGCTTTAAGGGTGCAGCTGCTCTGCATGCAAGAGCCCCACGATTGCATGCAGGTCCCTGAGCACTGAGCTAGGAGCAGAGCCCAAGCACCAACAGGGGAATCTCGGAAGTCCCAAGCACCCGCAGCCCCCCAAATAGCCTCCTTTGGTTTTCCTGTGGTCCTGGGCCCGCGTCCGCGCAGCGACCGTCTCGGGAGAGCTACCTTCGGGCTCCAGGAGCCGCGGGATGTGCAACGCATCGTGCGCCACGCTGAAGGCCTTCTCCAGGTTCTCCCGCATCGGCAAATCCAGGGCCTGCTTCATGTCCACCAGGCTGGGGTCGATGGCCTTGATCACGGCCAGGAAGGCCAGCCCGCTCCTCCAGCTGCCCGTGAAGTCCTGCACGGCCACGCCGTACCTGCGTGAGAGCGGAACGGTCCCCTCTGTGCCCTTCCCGCGTGCCCGAAATAATCCTGGGGGCTCAATGGAGAAGCCAGCACCAGGGGCCACTTCTGCTTTGCATTGGGGGGCTTTGGGGCCACAGCCAGTGGCGCTCGGGGGCTGCTCCTGGCTCTATTCTCAAGGGTCTCTCACTGATGCTCCATGGTGCCAGGGTCTGAACTGGGGTCTGCTGCATGCAAGGGAGGTGCCTTAGCCGGGGCCTGACCAACCGAATGCCGGGCTAGAGCCTCCCCCTATAGGAACTCTCCCTTCTGCCCCTTCCCATCACCCTACCCCAGGAAGGGCCCCCTCCCATGCCCTGCAGACAAGTCGGGGTGGGGCTCACTTCCTCGTCTTCCGCTGCACCCACGCCAGCAGCGTCCTGATGGCCTTCCTCTGGTCTTTCACGGACAGGCCCGCACTCTCAGCCGTGGGGGTGGGAGGGAAGGAGGAGTCCGAGTCGGTGCCCCCTGAACCGGGTGATAGGCTGGAAGGGGGCGAGTTTCTGCTGAGGTTGCCCGTGAGCTCTTTAATCTGGAAGGGAAGCAATGGCGCGTCAGCCCGTGGTCACCCTACCCGGGCGGGCAGGCATCGCCCAAGGGAACCAGACTTTGATGTCACCGTCGGGCGCACTGAGGCCACCAACCTGCATCTGTCAGGGTGGGAACCAAGGGGTGGTACGTCCCTGCTTCTGGACCGGCCCCAGGGGCTCTCCCAGCTCTGTGGAGCCCCCTTTCCCCAGAGTGACCCTCTGCTGAGGTCCATTTTGCAACATGTCACAGGTGATCACAGTCCTCCCGCTCTTCATCGATTTGCTCGAGTGGGCCCAGTAACATTTCTATCAGGAGATTTGTTGTTACTGTGTTTGGCATATTGAATACGTCACAGGTAGCTTGCCAGGCTCTGTCATGCGGGCGAGATACTCTCGGTAGCTTGCCTGGCTCTCCGAGAGGGGCAGAGGAATCGAACTCGGGTTGGCCATGTTGGCTGCGTGCAAGGCAAACATCCTACCGCCGTGCTATTGCTCCAGCCCCTTGCAACAAGTAGAACAAATATATTTTTAACCCTATGGAACCCAGCAATCCCCAAGTGGAGGGGAACACTTCTGGAGAACAGGGTTCACCTGGCTTTTAAAATCTCTGGGATGACCCCTCTTCAGATGAAGCCCCAGCAACCATGAGCTTCCACAAGAAAGGTTAAGGTTCAGACCTTAACCTTTAAAGACCTGGTTAAGGTCTGGGTTCAGGGATTCCCAACTGAATCCCAAAATGGGTTAGCGCCCTACAGAGATGTCTCTGGACCCCAACCATTTATAATCTTAGAACGCTCTCATATTCAAAGTGAGCAGGAGAAAATAAATTATCTAGTGTCTGTCCCTGACAAGAAGGCTTGAATGGCGGTGGGAAAATTCGAGCAAACTCTAATGCCCAAAAGTAGAGAGAGTATTGGGGAAACTGTCTGCCAGAGGCAGGGGGAGGACTGGGATCGGGAGGGGGCTTAGTGGGGACATTGGTGGTGGAGAATGTGCACTGGTGGAGGGATGGGTGTTCAATCATTGTACGGCTGAAACTCAAACATGAAAGCTTTGTAACTGCATCTCACAGAGATTCAATAAAAAATAAAATAAAATTATTCAATGAGAGAGAGAGAGAGAGAGAGAGAGAGAGAGAGAGAGAAGAAAAGAAAAGTGTCTGCCATAGAGGCAGGCTGGGGTGGGGGTGAAACTGGGGACACTGGTAGTGGGAAATAATGCACTGGTGAAGGGACGGGTGTTGGAACATTATATGACTGAAACCCAACCACGAGCAACTTTATCTCCCGGTGATTCAATTTAAAAACTCTTTATAAAAAATTAGAAGCATAAAATCAAATCTCTGGGATCTGTAAGGGGAACAAGCCGAGCCGCCCAGTGCTGTGGCGAACACTCGGGTCCCGGGCAAGGGTCCCATCCACTCGCCCCCCCCTCCCCCAAGACTTGGCCAACATCCCGCCTTTACCTGGAAGAAGACGATGATGTTCCATATCAGCCCGAGAACCAAGGAGGGGTTGCCGTCTGCGATTTCCGCCGCATCGATGCTGACCAGTTTTACCTGTGGAGAAGCAAGTGTCGGGGAGGAGGGCAGAGTTGATGGGTCAGGCTCGGGAGGTATTAATATTTATTGATTTGGGGCTGGAGCGATAGCACAGTGGTAGGGTGTTTGCCTTGTGCAAAGCCGGCCCAGCCGAGCCGGGTTCGATTCCTCTGCCCCTCTCGGAGAGCCCGGCAAGCTCCCGAGAGTATCTCGCCCGCATGGCTAAGCCTGGCAAGCTCCCCGTGACGTATTCGATATGCCAAGCACAGTAACAACAAGTCTCCTGATGGAGATGTTACTGGGCCCGCTCGAGCAAATCGATGAACAACGGGAGGACAGTGCTACAGTGCTACAGTGATTTGGGGGTGGGGGAGGGGGCCAAACCCACCACCACTAAAAGCTACTCCTGGCGGGGCTGGAGCAATAGCACAGCGGGTAGGGTGTTTGCCTCACACGTGGACAACCCGGGTTCGAGTCCCAGCATCCCATATGGTCCCCCGAGCACCGCCAGGAGTAATTCCTGAGTGCAGAGCCAGGAGTAATCCCTGTGCATTGCCAGGTGTGACTCCCCCCTCCAAAAAAAAAGTTAATGGAGGTCTCAGCATTCTCAGTTGTATGAAGGAATCAGGTGACTTCTCTGCGCCCCCCCTCCGCCCGCCCCAGCTTGGGACTCTCCACCTGCTGCTGCTCCCCAATTCCGGGTTCTTAGAGAAGGTCCTCCCGGAGTGATCACTGTGCTGTGCGTCCACTGCAGCCCGCAAGGGAGCGCTCATGCCGCTTCCCCTTCTGGAAGACCCGGGGAGATCTTGATGGGGTGAGGGCAGAGTAACTGGGGGGCTCCAGGACACACAGGGGGTGCTATGGGGGTCCGAGAGGTGCCCGACTCTGAGTCCTGCCCAAGGGACGGCGGGCGGCAGGGGCACTCACGCTGCTCTCCTCCAGGAACTGAAGCGCCTTGGCGATGTTGTTCAGGCGGAAGATGCGGTGGGAGGAGGGTTTGTACTCGTGCAGCTGGAACACAGGGTAGGGGTGTGAGGGGCCGGGACTCCCAGGGCAGGGCACGTGAGAGGTCGGTGCACGGGAGTGGGGGGGTGGGGGGGTGGGGGGGGCGCAGGACAGACACATGGCCCAAGGCAGCCCCCGACACAGCACCCCATCCTCTGACCAAGTGCTCTGTGGGCAGTTATGCCAGCTGGACAGATGCAGCGCGAGAAAGAGGGAGACAGAAAGAGAGCGTGAGAGAGAGAGAGAGAGAGAGAGAGAGAGAGAGAGAGACAGAAAGAGAGAGAGATAGAGAGAGAACATGCAATACAGGAACAGAGCGAGGGACAGAGGATGAGACAGCGAGAACGTGAGGGAGAGTGCGAGAAAGACTCACAGAAGCGCAGCCTCTAATGACCTTCCTGCCCACCTTTGCCCCCCCAGCAGGACGTGACCCCTGGACCCCCGCCCCCAAGTCACTGCACCTGCCCCGCTGGTGGCCACCTGGGCCTGGGAGTGTTGCTCAGGCAGAAGTGAGCGCCAGTCAGGGAAACAGAACAGGGAGGTCCTTGCACTGAGGGGTAGGGGCTGTCACCCCCAAGTGTGTGCTCAGGAAGGGTCCCTGTGTGCGGGGAGCACGAGACAGACCACGCGGGGACCCCTGTACGCACCAGGCCGCGTCCCGACAGCACTTCTAGCAGGGCCATGAGGATCTTGCCATCCTGGATATCGACGAACAAGTCTTTCACTTCCAGGGGCGGGTCGCACTGGGGCACAGGGACAGAAGGCGGCAGTGAGTGGGGCGTGGGCCCCCGAGCATCTGTCTGACCTGGGGCACCCACATCTCTCGGGACCCCAGACCCCCGAGAGGCTCCCCAGATAGGGCACAAGGAGATGGCGGCTCCAAGCAGGCCCCTGAGGAGTGACGGAGAGTCGGGTGGGGATGTGCGGCCGGAAGGCATCTGAGGTCCCCAACATCACGGCACGAGGGGACGCACGAGTACTGCTCCATGGCTGCCCACTGCCCATCGGTAGGGCCCATGAGTCATGTTGTAAATCCCCAAATGGCCCTTGGCAGGAAGAAGGTTCCCCACGCCCATCGAGGGCCACCCTTCCCCTCCCATCTGGGGGTGCCCATGGCTGGGCCCCATGTTTGACAAGTCCACTCAGACCTGTGGGCCTACTCAGTGCGACCGGGTCTACACGCTGAAGGCACGACCCAGGCTGGTGCAACCCTCTCGTGCTCTGCAGAGGTGGCCCTGCCCAACCTCCAGGCCAGGTCTGGGCAGGGAGCCGGTCCCCAGGGGGTAAATTCTGCAAGGCTGTGCACATGTGGAACGAGCAGTGAGAGGGGTGAGCATACAGCTCACCCGCTGAACAGCAGATGGTGGGGGCCCGGAGGGACCCTTAACCCCTCCGGAGTCCCCAGACTGCAGATGCCTCGAAGTGAGGGCACCGGTGGGTGCATTCATGCTCATCTACCTTCTGTGCCCACTCAGACACGACAACAGATTACACTGCACAGAGACAACCCACGGACTATATTGTACAGACAATTCACAGATTACACTGTATAGATGAACCATGGATTACACTGTACAGACACAAACCACAGATTACATTGTACAGAAACGAACCACTATTACACTGTACAGAGAGAAGACACACGGATTACAATGTACAGACATGACCCACGGATTACACTGTATGGAGACATGACCCATGGATTGCACTGTACAGACACAACCCACAGATTACACAGTACAGATACAGGACCCACAGGTTACACAGTACAGAGACAAGACGCACGGATTACACTGTACAGAGACAAGACGCATGAATTACACGGTAGAGAGACAACCCACAGATTACACTGTACAGAGACAACCCACAGATTACACTGTACAGTGACATTACCCGTGGATTACACTGTACAGACACAAACCACAGATTACACTGTATAGACACGAACCATGGATTACACTGTACAGACATGACCCACGGATTACACAGTACAGAGACAAGACCCATGGATCACACTGTACAGAGACAAGACCCACGGATTACACTGTACAGACAATCCACAGATCACAGTGTACAGACACAACCCACAGATTCCACAGTACAGAGACAAGAAGCATGAATTACACTGTACAGAGACAAGACGCACAGATTATACTGCACAGAGTCAACCCACAGATTGCACTGTAGACAGACGACACAAAGATTATGCCATATGAGCATCCCTGCCCCAGGCCCCATCGGCTTATACCCATTCCCTGGCATCTGCTCACACCCACACGATCCACCCACTAAGGGGTCAGGGGGAATCCCTGCTCCCCACCCGCTGGCCAGCGCTGCCGCCCTGGCCTTGGCCTAGGGCCTGTCCCTAAGGAAAGGGCCTCAGAGGCCTCAGCTTTGGAACTGCCCGCCCTCCCGCCCCCGGACAGGGAACAAGGAATGAGCGGCAGCAGCCCCTGCTTCCCAAGCCTCATGGCCAGCCCATGGGGGTGGTGCCCCCCTCAGTCTGGGGCGCACTCTGGACAAGGCACGTCACCTGGGGAGTATCTCTGGGCCTCTGCTCCTCATCGTCCTCTTCCATCCCCGTCCCCCACCCCTGCTTCTCTTTCATACAAATGGTGGCCCTGGCCCCACCCACCCAGCTCTGGCTCTCCGGAGGGCCCCACAGGCTGAGGGGAGCTGGGGCAGGTCGAGAATAAACTGGTCCACAGCGCCCCCTTCAGGCCAACCAGTGCAGCTGCTGGAAGCCCATGTTCCGGGCTGGGGGTGGAGTCAGTACTGAGAAAGGGTCTCTAATTCTGTCCAGGACAGAAGGGCAACAATGCCTCCAAGGCAGCCAGCAGCGGGGACCAACAGCCACCGACTCTAGAGAACAGGATTCAGATGACTGGGCTCTCGCGAGCCTGGAAGCCGCTGACTGCTCAGACGGGAGCACTGGGCACCATGAGGGTCGTGAGACCGGTATTCATTCTGCTCCCGGGTACAGTGATAAAGGGCATCACAGAGACAGGATGCTGGGGGCAGAGAAGGGAGCGCCCAGTAGCCAACCAGAGCCAGGAGCACGGAGACCCCGGGGAAGTGACGCCTGACGCCCAGACCCCATTTCCAGCATCATTCATGTGGGCCAGGAGGGAAGATGGGGGGGGGTCCCTCCACCCTTTTGAGACCCCCGGGCCCGGGACTGAGAATACAGGCGAGTCCACCCCCAGGGCTGCAGAAGACGCTTTGCTCCCAGGGCCTTGGAATCAAAAAGGAAACGGTTTTATTTTTTTGTTTGCTTTTTGGGTCACACCCAGTGGCCATGCTCGAGGGACCAAATGGGATGCTGGGAATCGAACCCGGGTCGGGCCGCATGCAAGGCAAACCCGCTGTGCTATCACTCCAGTTCCAAAAAGGAAACGGTTTTTTATTTCACTTTGTTTCGGGGCCAGTGAGGGCTTGGGGGTGCCAGAGATCGAACCTGGGTTCAAGGAAGCAAAGCAAGTACTCCAGTCCTTTGGACAAGCTCCCATTCTCAGTGCAAACTCCCAGCACTGGGGTGATGGGGGTGGGGCAGGGGGACGCCGGGGTGACCTCCCATTACTCAGCCTCTTCCTGCTAATGTGCGACACAACACACAAGACCCCTGCCCACCCCCACCGCCCCCCACTCAGCCAGTCTTGCTCAAAGAACAAACCAATCTTCCCCTTCCCAGGCCTTGCCCGCGTTCCAAGGGGGACCAGGGAACAGCCATTTCCATGGCCAAGGGTGGGGGGTGGGGCGGCCGCGGCCCCTGGCCTTGGCGGGAAGCCAAGGGAGGCGGAGGGAGGAGAAAGTGAACCAGCTCCAGGGCAAACACCCCTCAGGGCCCGCAACGGCTCTGCCGGCTGGGCCGGCTGGGCTGCAGGACCTTGGGTCTGGCCCCTCCAACAGCACCCCAGGGCTTTCTGCAGGATCCAAGTCTCAGGGTGAATGGACGGATTTTTCCAGAAGCCAGAGCCTCAGTAAATATTTCTGACAGTCTTCAAATTGCAGTTAAGCCCAATTCCCGCCGGAGTTCCTGGGTTTCCTTCACATGAAAGGGGGTTCTTGAAAGGCTCAAGGTTGGAAACACGGCTGTTAATTTCGCCCCGTTTATTAGGCGGCGGGCTCAGGTGCCACCTGATTTATCTTCCGAGCGGGCACAGCCGCAAGCCCCGAGGAAGGGGCAGGAACGGAGCCAAGAACAGGCCCGCCGTGATAAATGCTCGCCGGGATCACTCGGGGCGCCGAGCCAGTGCCTGGGCTGTGCTCTCACCCGCTGGACTTTTCTCGGTGCTGATTTTTTAACTCAAAAAAATAAAAAAGCCCCAAGAATTATGCCTGGTGACAGTCCGTCCACCCAGAAGAATTTCCAGGTACCCCGACACACATCAGACATGCACCGAGGAATTCGGCCGACCTCGGTTGAGGGAACGGGGTTCCTACTTTGCCACCCCACTCCCCTCCCCCCAAACAACCCAAAATTAAAAAAAATAAAAATCATCAGCCTTAATAAGTACAGCTGAAAATGCAGCAATAGTCAAAAGCAACAGGAACGGGGGGATTGGGGGACGCATGTGGTGATTGGGCCGGTGATCGCCAAAGCAGAGAGGGGCGCACTTAAAGGGGGTGCAGACTCGGCTCAATGCGCCACTCGGGACCTGACCCCTCTCGGGGTCTCCAGAACCTCGGCTGTGTGCAGAGGAATCAACAACCACTTCCGGCCACAGGGGAGGGGACGGAAGTGACTTGGAATTCATGAAGGGAGGCGCCGGGTCCAGCAGTTAAAAAAGAAATGAGGCGGGTGGACGCAGGAGGCCAGAAGGCGGCGAGGGGGCCTGAGAAGCTGCTCTCACATGTAATAAAAGTTTCTCCTCTCCAATTCCGCGGGCCAAGTGGTGGGGGTGGGGGGGAGTCAAGGGGCTCATCGGGACAATCATGCAAGGCCGCCCCCAGGGAGGGAAACTCTGCTGGGTTCAGCGGTCCCCCACATGACCCCCGCCTCCCTTTCTGCCCATCCTGGGTCACAGGGGCAGCTCTCGGGCTGGCTGGGGCAAGAGTTTGCACCCAGATGTCCCAGCTGAGCCTCAGCGAAGTGGCAGGAGCCGGAGAAGGACCACCCAGGGGCGCACGTGACAAGCTGGAGGAACCAGTTTCCTCATGGGTCACGGTCCTCCCGTTGTTCATCGATTTGCTCAAGCGGACCCAATAATGTCTCCATCGTGAGACTTGTTGTTACTGTGTTTGGCATATGGAATACGTCATGGGTAGCTTCCATGAGGGCGAGATACACTCGGTAGCTTGCCGGGCTCTCCGAGAGAGGCGGAGGAATTGAACCGGACTCGGCTGAGCCAGTTGCGCACAAAGCAAACGCCCTACCGAACCGGATCAAAGGCTGAGCGATAGGACAGCCTTGTTTGCTTGCACGCTGTGGACCCAGGTTCGATCCCCAGCATCCCATATGGTACCGCCAGGAGTAATTCCTGAGTGCAGAGCCAGGAGTCACCCCTGAGCATTGCTGGGTGTGAACCAAAAAGCAAAAAAATAAAATATTCTTCTTTAAAAAAAGAAAAAGTTGGGGTAACCGGGCCCGTCCTCAGGCTCAATGGGACTGTGGACGCAAATGCACCACAGACCTGGTGAGTTCTGTGATCAGAGCAACGTGCGTGGCCAGCAGAGGCGAGTGGTCATCTGGCGTTGCCAAAAGGCACGCAGGGTTCCTAATTCCCATCAAAACTCTCGACTGCCCCCCGGACTCGCACCCTCGTTCCCCAACACACACCCACATGCTGGAACGTGGGGCGCCCCGTCCCACACCAGGCGCGAGGTGATGGAGGGCTTGGACCTTGGCTCCCTGGCTCCTCTCCTCCCTAGGAGATGCTAATTCCAGAGAACTGCGCCCAGAGACCCAGCTCTGAGACCCCCGCCCCAGGGGCTCCCCTGCATCCTGCCATGAAGGGGTCCCAGACGCTGGGAAGAAGGGGGGAAGAAGCGGCCCTTCCCCACACCCACGCACCCACGCACCCACGCACCCCTACCTTCTCCAGATGGAGGTTGATCCAGCGCGTGAAGGTCCTCTTCTGCACGTTCTCCCGTTCCACTGGAACAAAGGCACAGTGTCAGTGGGGCACCAGAAGGAGCCCCGCGCACACCCCACTGGCCTGCCCTGCCCTGTGGGACCCCCATGGCCCCTTCCCAAAAGGGGGCTGGCACGAGGGCACCCCCCTAGAATCCATCCCCTCTCAGCCCACTCCAGGGGACCCAAAGCAGATCAAAGGCGCACAAATCCAAACACGGAGCAAAAGGTCCTGCCACCCAGAGTGGGCACGTGGGCACTACGGCCCCAGGGGGAGAAGTGGGGGAGGGGGTGGGGAGAGCCACTTGCCTGGCAGGGGAGAGGGGGCACACTCAACCCAGCTGCCCTTGTGCTCTGCGGCCATGCCCACAGCTGACCTGCCTCCCCGCCCAGCCCCCTGCCCTGCCATCAAGCTGGGAGAGTCTGGAACTGTGGCACTCAGCAGGCAGGCACAGAAGCCATGCAGGGTCCTGTCCCTGGCCCAGCAACCCCGGTGAACTCCTTAGAACACCCCCTTCCAGCAAACCTGGCTTCCATCCTTGGCACCCCGTAGGGCCCCTGCACCCTGCCAGGATGGACCCGACCTGAGCACTGCCCAGTTGGCCCCCAAACCAAAGAAAGAGGAAACTTCCTTCCCAGGGTGCTTGCTGTGGAATGCGTGTGCCATACTTTATTGGCAAATTTTTTTCTCCCCTATGGGGGGGGGGTGTTGAAGGTGGGTGCTTGTGACCCCTGCCCTTCCGTGAAACTTAAAACTCAGAGAAGAAACCATTCTTTTATTCTGATTTTTCCAGAGGGCGACCCTAACGTGTAGGGTCTGGGACACGTTTCCTGGGAGAGAATCAGGACCCACGAGGTAGGTGTCCTACCCCAGAGCCTCCCTCCAGTACAGATGAATTCAGTGGAGGTTCAGGAGAAAATACCTCCCCCAGGGCAGAGGGGCAGAGGTGGGCGTCCACCCCCAAGTCCATCCGACCTCCCGCCCATTAGCTGGCATCCTGGAAACGGAAAGTCTCAGCGCCTCCAAGAATGGCAAAGGTGTCTGAATTGTGTGGAAACGGAGGCAGATGTCCACCCAGCGCTGCCTCTAGGACAGGTCCATTCACCGAATCTCACTTAGCTCTGCAGAGCCATGTCCCATCAGAACATTCCCATGGCCACGGTCCACTTGAGCCATCTGCCCCCATCAAAAGAGGGATTGTGCCCATTTTACAGATGAACAAACAGAGGCAGGTGCCAGTCTGCAGCCCTGGTGGGACTTACTACGCCCCATGGGCCTGGGTCTCTGCTCTGGAATTAGCTGACTCAGTGTCTGAGACCCCCCCGCCCCAGGGATGCTTCGAGGGTGGCAGCACCCGGGGGTGGTGGGAGGTTCTCTGTGGCGACAGCTGCAGCTGCCTCTCAGAAGTGACCCAGGAGCGTCTGAGCCTGCTGCCAACCCAGACGACTGGGTTCTGGGCCTGCCCGTCGGGAAGACCCCATCCCGACATTACCGTCTCACATTTCTCCCACCATGAGAAAATGTGAGGCAATTTCTCTCCTGGGGGAGACCCAAAAAAAAGAGGGGGGGGGGAGCGACCGCTTTCTCTAACGACTCTGGCTCTTTCTTCTCCCACAGCACATTATTAGGCTGATAGGGAGGCCCATAAATCAAATTTTAATATTGAGCCTTTCAATCTCTTTAATTGAAGAGCCAGCAGACAGTAATTGCGCCCATAACCGCCTCCCTCCCCGCCGCCCGTCTCCTCTGCAAGTCAGGCCCTTGGCAAGCAGGCTGACGGCTGGAAGAGCTCATCTGAGCAAACTCCATCTCCCAGCTCGGGACTGGGAGAGGGGCTGGAGGAGTCAGAGGAAGGGTCTGGAAGTTTCTAGAAACTTCTGGAAGACTGGGGAGGGCTGCTTGCTCGGCGGTTTTCTCTGTGACTGGGTGTTTCTGGCCCCTGCCTGCACACCCTGCAACCTCTCCCCCCTGCCGATGGCACCAGGCTCTACGGGGTTTGAGCTTGGAGGGACCCTGGCATGGACTGATGCCCCCGAGGGTGGGTCCAGCACACGAGAGTGGCAAAAGCCTCCTCGTGCTAGACCCCCATGCAGGGCTGTCGGGTGGGCACGCTCCAGACTTTATGAGCTGCTTCCAAGCTGCCCTCCCCAAAGGCTGGCCGTGTACACCCCACCCCCACCCGTCCTTAGCCAAGTTTATGGAACTGTAAAGTATTTACACGCACACTCAACAGCCTGCTCGCACCTCGGGGCTCCAGGGAGCAAAGGAGACCCCCCGAGGCAGACGTGAACTCGCCAGCAGGGCTCAGGGCACAGGGAAGGGAATGGTAAGTGAACCAGCCAAAGGGTGGATAGGAAGAAACACGTGTTGGCTAGTCCAGACAGACCTCGCTGACCCATCCACCCGTCTGTCCACGCATCCTTCCACCAGTCAGCACCTGTCCGTCACTATATACCCCTCACCTGTCCATCACCCACTCACCTGCCCGTCACTATGTCACCTGTCCACCACCTGTCCATCCACCCCTCAGCTGTTCGTCACTATACACCCCTCGCCTGTCCATCAACCACTCACCTGTCCATCCACCCACTTACTTTTCCATTACTCATACGCCCACCCCCATCTGTCCATCTACCCACTCACCTGTGTCACTATACATCCCCTCACCTGTCCATTCACTCACCCATTTGTCCATCCACCCCTCATCACTCTACACCCCCCTTATCTGTCAATCCACCCTCTCACCTGCCCGTCACTCACACACGCCCCCATCTGTCCACCCACCCAACTCACCTGTCCATCACTCATACAGGCCCTGTTTCCTTGACCCACCCCCTCCTTTCCTTCCTTCTACCCCATCGGCTCTTCCACCTTTGAACCCTTCCACCACCACCCCCCACCGTGGGCAGCACCATGGACCCTGGAAACTCTGCCAGATGCAGTGGGCAAAAGGAGAGATGAAGAATTCAGCGTTCCCGGAATTGGCACCCCAAGAACCCACGGCCAGGCCGGAGCCAGAGCACACACATGCAGGGAGAATGAGACCACTAGGGTCAGAGCGGGGGACAGGGGAGGCGCGCTCCGGGGCAGACGAGGACCTCACAGTAGATGCGGGTCCTGGGAGGCTGAGATGGCCAAGCTGGTGTCCGGCCCTGCCGCCCAGGCCACACGGGAATTGGCCTAAATCGGTTTTGAGGGCTCGGTGGGCCCACGGGAGGGCAGGGCCGGTTGAGGACGCGACTGAGTCACCGGGAGCAGTCACGTCCAGGCTAAAACGGGAAAGGGGGACAGTGCTTCCGAGTCGGAACTGGGGCGCCTCGCTCCGTCCTCCGGGAACAGAGAAGCAGGTCCACCCTTACGTGTCCAGCCCCCACTGGGCCACCTTGGCCAGCTCACAGCTTCCTGCACCCCCACTTCAGTCCCCCCCATGCTGCCTGGCATCGGGAGGACACCGCCCACCCCACCGGGCACCCCCACCCCCAAGCTGTGCCACAAGAAGACCAACCCCCTTCCCGGGCCCCCCACAGCGGGGCCGACTGCGAGCATGTGATGTGCTGTGTGGCCTTTCCTGGCCATCTTGACTGGGGGACCCCCCCACTCCCGCAGGCCTTCCTACTCCTGCCAGCTGAGACCCCATAAACTTTATATAGCTTCCATAAAGCCAAGGGTGCCTTTTCTCCACCGCCTCTCGCACGTTGTAAAGGGGTAGGGAAACGGCGCGTCCAAAGGCCCAGGCTTTCTCTCAAGCGCTGCCAGGGCCTGGCAGGGCTTGACAGGGCCACCGGAGAGTCGTGGGTGCAGGGAGACTTCCCTCTTAGCTGGCCTGCATGCCTGGGAGGGCAGCAAGTGGCTCGCCTGGCCCGGGACTGGGGTCGGGAGGGGGGCGGGACCCAGAAAGGAACACAGGAAGAGGGCTGTGGGTTCTCGCAAGGAAAACGGATTTACAGACCGTGGTCCCTGGTGCTGGAAACCTTCGTCCTCTATCAGGTTTCCACGCTTTAATCCCCACCCAGGAGAAAGAAATGGCGCTTTGGGGGCCTGAGAGGTAGGACAGAAGCGACACGGGTTCAATCCCCAAAACCCCAGTATGGTCCCCGGAGCATCACCAGGAGGGATCCCCGAGTGGAGACAGCCCTGAGCACCACTGGGCATGGCCCAATAACAAAATAAAAAAAAACGACACTTTGAAAAATCACAGGTTTGGGGCTGACAAGGCAGCACTGCTCACCTTGTCTATGGCTGACCTGAGCTCAAGACCTGGCACCCCGTATGGTACCCGGAGTCCATCAGGAATGATCCCTGAGTGCAAAGCCAGGAATAAGCCCCAAGCACAGCCAGGCATGGCCTCAAAACAACCCCACCAAAAAAAATTCATAAGATTGGGTGTGCAAAGATAAGTATGGGGGCTCTGGACAGACCAGGGGTCTATCCCGCAGCCCACATGCCCCCCAAGCAGCGCCACGGATGATCCCGAGGTGCAGAGCCAGAAGTAAACCCTAAGCACCATTGGGTGTGGCCCCCAAACCACCATCCCCCAAATATATAAATCACTTATATTTAAAAAGTAGTCATAGGAGGCTGGAGAGATAGCACAGCGGGTAGGGCGTTTGCCTTGCATGCGGCCGACCCGCGTTCAATTCCCAGCATCCCATATGATCCCCTGAGCACCGCCAGGAGTAACTCCTGAGTGCAGAGCCAGGAGGAACCCCTAAGCATCGCCAGGTGTGGCCCAAAAAGGAAAAAAAAGTAGTCATAAAGAAAATCATAGAAAAACATACCCAAACTCTTAAAATCTGTGTGTCCACCTGCAAACACTCCTGCACCTGGGTACATTCCTGCACACACACGTGCATCTGCACACACACCTGCACCTGAGTACATACCTACACACACACCTGCATCCTAGTACACACCTGTATACACACCTGCATCTGCACATACACACCTGTACTTGCACACACACCTGCACCTAAGTGTATGCCGGCACACACACACACACACACACACACCTGCACTGCACACACACCAGCATCTGAGCACACACCTGTACACACACACACACACACACACACACACACACCTGGCACCTGTGCACACACTGGCACCTGTACTCAGAGCTAACACCTGCAGATTCTCATGCAGACGATTCCTATGTGTCATCTGCCGAGGACTCCGCACGGGTCCCCCTAACTTGCAGAATAGTTACGTGCTATTTCCTGGGCCCCCATGTCTGCATTTACCCAGCCGACGAGACAGATTTCCTGGGGGGAACTTGGTAGTTCCTTGGTCAAGCAGAGACAGCCATGGGCAGCCTCGTCTGGGCGGGGGAACCAGCTCTGTGGCGGGACACAGGGCCCCAGCAGGACGTGGCACCGTCACCATCAGGGCAGGAAACAGTTCTTGCCCTCTGTGCCTTCCTGGGTGGCCAAAATGCTTCTCTCCTGGGGCATGGGGTCTCCACAGACCCCAGGGCCATGTCAGGAGGAGCCTGATTCCTGCCCGGTGGGGGGGTGGGGGTGGACCGGGCTGGGCGTGGGACAGCTCAGGTAGGTGGAGGCCTGAGTGCAAACACAGGTGGGCGCAGCGGTGTTCCTGACTAAGCAACACTTACTGCCCACAGTCCTTCAAGCTCACTGGCCCGGCAAGCTGTCATTCCTCCCCCACCCATCCCCCACTATGGGAGGGACCCAGCAGTGCTGCGCACCTACACGCATGCACACGTGTCTGTACACACATGCATACCGGCCCATGTAAGTGCGTGCATGCGTGTGTGCAGGCCTGAGTGTGTGCAGATCTGTGTGAGTACTGCATATCTGTGATAGCATTGCACGTATTTGTGTGCACATGCATACCTCTGTGTAGTGTGTGTGAATGTGCATATTGGCACATGGAAGCATGTGTGTGCGTGTCTGCATGTGTATGTGCATTTCTCTGTGTGTAAGCATATCTGTGCACGTGTGCATGTGTGGCATGTTGGACCCGTGTACCTGGTGCAGAAAAGTACTCAGTACACCTCCCAGCTCCTGGACCCTCACACACATGTACTCCCCCAGATGGCCTGCATACAAGCCTCCTCATTCCTACACAGCCAGGAGAGCCACCCAGCTCTGCACAAGGGCACTTGGGAGAGGGCAGAAGGGGGCTTGGGGGGAGGTGTCCACTTGGAGCCCATGGGGGCTGGAAAGCTGAATGGGATTGCCCAGGGATCACCCCAGGGGCCAGCTGGAGGGCCCCCACACCTCCGGCCTGCACTTCTACACCAGGCAGGTGGTCTGCAGAATAAGGCATGGGCAGAGAGTTCAGGCTGCTCGGGGTCCGGCTCCTGGCCCAGGAAAACTCTTCTCTGTCCCACAGCCTGGGAACACCCCCCAGTTCAGACCTGTGACCTCTAAACCAGGACAGAGAGACATTTCTCCGTGCCTCTGGGGTCCCAGGGGGTGACCCCACGGGTCAGATCACCACCAGCTCACACCAGGGCTCCTACTGCCCCCACCGGCAGTACCCAGGGAAGCCAGCAGGGGGCTCCACTAGCCCCCGCCAGCCAAGGTGCTGCCGTGTTCCCAGGAGCCTGAGACCAGAAGGGCTGGGATCAGGGGTGGGGGGGTCTCCTACACAGCCCGGCCCCCCTCCTCCGCCACTTCGCTCCTCTCTCCTCGTCTTTCAACACCTCCCAGAAACGCGGCCTCATTACATGGCCTCATGCTGCTTCACTCGAGAAATAAAACTCAGAAACAAATTAAACGGCAATTTCTTTTTAAACAGGGGAGAGGCCCAGGCTGCAGGCAGACAGGGCCCTCGATTCCGACTCCTGGGGGCCACATCTCCCCGCCACCCGTTGCAGCCCCACTCGGCTCTGGCGGTATTAAAAGCCCAGGTCTCCCCGGGCTTCACACCAGCCCTGATTCTGCATTTCATTTCCTCTGTTTTTTCTCCCTTGCAAGTTCCCTCTGACCCACATCCCCATTCAGCGAGACGTCGGGTCATAAAACGCGAGCCCCTCCGTGGGTACGAGCACAGCAGCGTACAAGAGCTGTGTGAGTCAGAGAGAGGACGAGCCCGGGGGTCCCCCACCCAGCACCTGGCGCCCACCAGGAAGGAGGGGACCCGCTCTGGGAGCTGGCGCAGACTGGGGGTCTCCTGCATGAGCATCCGCAGAGATGCGCTGGCCTGTCCAGGGCCTCCAGACAGGGGACCTAACTAAATCCGATTCTCTCCCGGGCCCCAGGGGCCAGCAATTAACATACCACGCCGTGCCCTGAGGCCCAGCTGCTCCAGACCACATGCCCCAGGGCGCCAAAGAGCGAGTCCCAATTACTCACCAAATTAAGTTTTACGCTATATAGGGGGAGGCGTGGGGTGTCGTGCTGGTGCGTGAAATGAAAAATAAACCTGCTCTCACTTTCCTCTGCTCGGTGCTAACCACCCCCCGCCCCCCCCCCACACACACATACACCTTGATTTATGACACCTGACGCCTGCCAGCCTTCAGAATCTCGCTGAGGGAAAGGGGGGGGCGGGGTTAACGTTCACCCAGATGAGCAGAGAGGGGTCGTGAGCCCACTCAAGGATGCCCGACGTGTCCAGCTGACATGGACGTGGCAAGCGCATCACTGGTAAAACCAGCTGGGAGGGGGGGAGTGAGACCTGTCTGGGCTCCAGACGGATGGGCAGAAGGACGAAGGCCAGCAGAGGGACATGAAGAACCCCCAAGATTCTTCCCAGGCCCCCCCCCCCTTATCTCCATGGGACCACGTCTGAGTGACTTGTTTCGTGTTTGGTCATACCTGGTGATGCGTGGGGGTCACTCTTGGCTGCGTTGGAGGGAGGGCAGGGGAACGAACCATGTGGTGCCGGGGACTAGCTCTGGGCCTCTTGCATGTAAGACCTGTGCTCAGCCCACAGTGCTCTTTCCTGACCTCGAGGGTTGATTTTTTCCCCCCCAATTCCAGTATTTTTCACAAAGTTTTCTGGCTCCTGGAAGGTAACTAGAAAAACTTCGAAAGAAGTGCTGTCCACAGTCCCTTCTGCAGAACCCTAGCTCTGAGGGTCTTAGAGCTGATCCAAGTTAGGATCAGCATGGGTCAACCTGCATGATAAGTTCTGCAAAGAAGAAACTAGTTTCCCTTGGTCCAAACCCAGTTCCCTGGTAGCCAGACCCCCTTTGCAGAGTAAAACCATCACCACTGCCTTCAAGAGCCCGAGTGGGAAATCCAGCTCCCAAGGACTGGGACAGATGTCTCCGGGGGTCCTCACAGTGCGTGAAAACCACAATGCCAAGACAGACCACTCCAGGGCCACTAAACACCGTTTCCTTTCCTCTGGGTGCACAACAGCCAAACTACCCTTCCCAGCCTGTCCTGCATCCCGGCCAGCCGTGGGCATGCCTTCTCGGCCTCCACTCCTGGGGCCGCCACTGGGAGGGAAGAAGTCTGGCTGCCGAGACCCACAGGAGGGTACAGGAGCTGGTGTCGGGGTTAGGACCTGCTTTCCCCTGGCTCGTGCAATTGGAGCAGCTACTAAGATGTGTGTGTGTGTGTGTGTGTGTGCGCGCGCGAAAGAGAGACCCCCACGCGAGGGAGGGCAGGGACAGGAAGAGGTGACACATGCATCCTTCATACCATCCCCAGGGAGGACAGCAGGAGTCCTGTAGAGGGGCGTGGCACCACCATACAGCAGGGAGGGGTTTGCCTTGCACGCAGCTCACCCGGGTTATAGAACCCCCGCATCCCATCTGGTCCCCTGAGTGCAGAGCCAGGAGTAACCCCTGAGCATCTCTGGGAGTGGGACAAAAAACAAAACAAAAGAAGAAAAAAAAATCCCTGCCGAGAGCAGCCTGAGAAATGGGGGTCTGGGAGCCGTGAGGACTGGCGCCCCACGGCGGGAAGAGCCCGGCCTTGGCCATGAGCTCGGACCCTCTCTTGAGGCCAACAGGGACCCATCCAAGCTACCGTGGCATTGAAGAACCTTCTGGAAGAGCATGCATCTGCCCAGGCCGGTGCCACAGTGGGTCTGGGCTGGGTCAGTCCAAGTTCTCCCAATCCTGCGGCTGGCAAACCCCAGTGCCCTGGGCCTGATGTTCCTGTTCAGACTGGACCCCAGTCTGCATCCCAGGTACACGTGACCATCCCCCATGACCGGGAACAACCTGAGGTGCTGGGCCGCTCTCCAGACCCCCCAACTCCGAGTGCCTGGGCCAGAGACCCCGCATCTGCATTTTTAAAGTCCCCCAAGTGCGAGTGACAAGAGCCAGGGCTGAGAACCTCCGCTCGAAACCAGGGTTGGCAACGCTTCCTGCCGAGGGCCAGAGTCTGTCGTAAACCTCGCAGGCCATATGGCGACGAGTCCGCTGCGGCTGGGGTGGAAATACGGCCCAGACCAGACATAAATGGTTGTGGCTGTGTTCCAATAAAACTTTATTTATACAACCAGGCAGGGGGCCGCAGGGTAGCCCCGCCCTGCTCCGGACGCCCAAGCTCCGTTGACTGATTCAGGCAACCACAGCGAACCCAGCAGCGGGAGGAACCTTCATGACCCAATTGCTGGAATTAAGGTTTGGGTTCCCGAAATAGACGCAGTTTTCTTGCAAATCAGAAAAACCCACTGGGTTTTCTCTCCTTCATTGCCAGAGCCAGAGGAAAAGTCCCATCTGGGCAGCCGTGCCTGGAAGGAATTCTCACCTGCCTTTCCTTTGCAGCAAGTAGCTTTCTCAAAACAGTCCTCACCCGCTCCTATAAGACCTTCTTTGTCTGAAAAGTCCGTGGGAGCACAGAGGGGGCAAAAAACGCCACCACCCCAACAATTATCTTTGGTGCTTTTTCTTCTTTCCTATAAAGTTCATAATGGAGGGGGCTGGAGCGATAGCATAGCGGGGAGGGCGTTTGCCTCGCATGCGGACAACCCGGGTTCGAATCCCAGCATCCCATATGGTCCCCTGAGCACCGCCAGGAGTCATTCCTGAGCACAGAGCCAGGAGTAACCCCTGTGCATCACCAGGTGTGACCCAAAAAGTCTAAATAAATAAATAAATAAAAATATATGACAGGGGGAGGGGGCAGAGAGATAGTACAGTGGGTAGGACTCTTGCCTTGTTCACAGTCAACAACTCAGGTTCGATTCCCGGCACCGCATAGGGTCCCCAAGTACAAGCGGGAGTAATTCCTGAGTACAGAGACAGGAATCACCCCTGAGCACCATTAGGTGTGGCAAAATATCCAAAAGAAAAAAATATATATAGAGAGAGAGATAGGCATCTTATCATCTAGTTCTCACTCTGGAGAACCTGGCAGGCAACCGAAAGTATCCTGCCCACACGGCAGAGTCTGGCAAACTCCCTGTGGCGTATTCAATATGCCAAAAACCAGTAACAATGATGGGTCTCATTCTCCTGACCCTGAAAGAGCCTCGAATGTGGCACTTTCATAAAAATCTCAGGGCTAGGATGAAGGAGACGTGACTGGTGCCTGCTCGAGGCAATCGATGAACAACAGGATGACAGTGATACAGTGATATATAGATAGATACGAGATAGATAGATAGAAAGAAAAAAATCATGGCCCCTTAGGGGGGCTAGGTGATGGCTCCCAGGACTGCAGCCCAGGATTCGCATGCGGGAGCCCCAAGTTCGGGCCACGGCACCACATGGTCCTCCGAGCACCCCTGGGTGAGGCCACAGCCGCTCCCCCCAAAGTCAACATACGGAAGCAGTCGAGAGCGGAAATGCATCAACACATGGTCTGAACCCAGAGTCTTGAGTCACGGTCCCAGGGGCCCATTTTACCGACAGAGAAGTGGCAGGCTGGTGGCAGCCCGGGCTCGTCCACGCTGGTGCCCGACACACACAGACCCTGTGGCCACAGCCCTGACCCGGACGTCAAATGCCGATTCGCAGACAAGAAGGAAACCAGGAAAACGAGCCTAAGTCACTGTCCCTTCCCAGGGCGGCCACTGCCCTCGGCTTGGAGGGGAAGGCGGGGGGGGGGGGGGGGAGATGGATGTGGCTGCTCCTCACACAGTGCTCTCTGAGCGGAGTCTCTGGGGCTGGGCTCCGTCTGACACGATATACCCTCTCAGCACGACGGGCCATTCAAAGCCCACCAACACTCACAGTCCCACTCCCTGGCTCCCCAGGGAGCGAGGTGGCCCCTCAGCGTGGGACCCTTGCCTCCCCTCCCCTCCCCAGGACCTTCCTGACCACCTCTACCTTCTATCCTCCTTTGACTCGGTCTCCTGCGGCCGGGCTGAGGGTGCTCCCCCAGTCCCCACCCCATCCTCGGTGCTTCTGTGAACCCTCCCTCTCCTTCTGGTCCCCAACACCTGCCTCTGTTCACACGCAGTCGAGCAAGGAATGAGAAACACCCCTCAAGGCTCCGGCCAGGCGCACTGCCGGGCTCCCTGGGGGTGCAGGCAAGATATCAGGCCCCCACCAAGAGCTCGGCAAGTCCTAATACTGCTGGGCCAGGGGCCACTGAATGGCATGGGGCGGGGAGGGATTGCACAAGAGACCCAGCAGAGGCTGGAGTGATAGCACAGCGGGTAGGGCGTTTGCCGTGCACGCGGCCGACCCAGGTTCGATTCCCAGCATCCCATATTGGTCCCCTGAGCACCGCCAGGAGTAACTCCTGACTGCAGAGCCAGGAGGAACCCCTGAGCATCGCCGGGTGTGACCCAAAAATTTAAAAAAAAAAAAAAAAAGATCCTACAGTGTGGGCTCTTGCAAAGACATGGGGGGAGGGCCTGGTACTAAATGACCATGTCGGTGTCTGCTCCTGGGCCAGGATGACCACATGTGGCCCTTCTCCTCTCTGTGTCTCCGGGGCAGGTTGTATGTACCCACGGGGCCCATGTGGGGGAGCAACACAGGTCAGTGGCAAAGTTCCTGCTGTCAACTGTGACGGCGCCGAGCCAGCTGCCGGGAGCAGCCCCAAAGAAACCCGAGGGGCACCCGGCCCAGTGTTTCAAAGCCCAGGACACCTCTGTCCCCGCCTCGTCCCACACCACAGAATTCCCATCAGACCAGCGCTTCCAGGACCGCCTTCTGAGCGAGTGTCCTTCCAGCTGGGCCTCTAGCCTTTTTTTTTTTTTTTTTTTTTTTTTGCTTTTTGAGTCACACCCGGCGATGCACAGGGGTTACTCCTGGCTCTGCACCCAGGAGTTACTCCTGGCAGTGCTCAGTGGACCATAAAGGATGCTGGGAATCTAATCCGGGTCGGCTGCGTGCAAGGTAAATGCTCTACCTGCCGTGCTATCGCTCCAGCCCCAAGGGTCTCTAGGCTTGCACTGTGTCCCCTCTTGGAAGTGAATGGCATCTGACATCCATCCTTGGACTACCTGGAGGTTGCCCAGCACCAGGCCTCTGAGAGTCCTGAGGGTACTGGGCACCGGTGGGCATTAACATCTCCAATGGGCAGATGAGGAAACTGAGGCTTGGGGAGAAGGGCATGGTAATCAGGATTAGCAGGAAAGGGCGGGGGGCATGCTAACATCTCACGCCCATGCTTGCACATTCTGGGTGGGGCCGCAGAGAGGGGTCGGGGCGGCATCTGGGAGCAGCCCGTGGTGTCCCCCCCTCACCAGTGGCCTCTTCCAGAAGCGCAGCTGGCCTGGTGGGTCTCAGAGACACATTCCTGAACTCTGGCTTATTCTCCCCCTTCAGGTCCAGCTTCTCCATCTGGGGACCCCTGGCTCAGAGCCAGAGATTTGGGGCTCCTGGTGCCGGGAAGATTCGGCCTGAGCCCCTGCAGAGGGGGAGGATTACGGCGGCAAAGCCGAAGTTGATTGAAAAATAACTTCCCTGCAGGCTGCCTGTCCCGGAACCCAGCACTGGGCCTCACGCTGGGCCTCAGGGCACGGGGAGGGGTCAGTTAGGGAGTGAGCCAAGCAGGCCAGCTGCTTGCTGAAGTCCTCTACGTTTCCGGAGGGGGACACAAGGCCCCTGGGGGAGGGGGAAAGTGGCTGCCACAGAGGCAGGCCATGGGCCGGAGGGAAACCGGGAACACCACTGTCACTGTCACTGTCCTCCCGTTGTTCATCGATTTGCTCGAGCGGGCCCAGTAACGTCTCCATTTTTTTTTTGAGACTTATTGTTACTGTGTTTGGCATATGGAATACGTCACGGGGAGCTTGCCAGGCTTTGCCGTGCGGGCGAGATACTCTCGGTAGCTTGCCGGGCTCTCCGAGAGGAGCGGAGGAATCGAACCCAGCTCGGCTGGGCTGGCTGCGTGCAAGGCAAACGCCCGACCGCTGTGCTATCGCTCCAGCCCAACCAGGAACACCACTGGAGGGAATGGTGTCGGAACACCATATGCCTGAAACTCCATCACTAATGTCTTTGCAACTTTGTGATTCTAAATCAATCACTCAATCAATCAATAAAAGAAGTGTCAGGCAGACAGCAGCGCACTGAACCACTGTCTGGGCCCCAGCTGGCGATGCTCTGGGTTTACTCCCGGCTCTGTGCTCAGGGAACCCTCCTGGTGGTGCTCAGGGGACCACATGGGGTGCCAGGAATCAAACCCGGCTTGGCTGTGGGCCAAGCAGGTGCCGACATCCCTGGGCTGTCCCCAGCCCTGGCCCGGCAGCCCCTTACACGGGCCGTGGGCTTCTGCCAGGCAGCCACTCTAACTGTGATCCACGCATGACCCAGCGCAGGCCCGGAGCCTCCGGGCTGGCAGGGCAAGTGAGGGGCCAGGGGCTGACCAGGGGTCTTCTTCCTGCTGCTTCTCAGCACCTCATGCCTGCAACACCCAGTTCCTGTCCCCCGGACACCCTAACACACACACCCCAGGCCTTTACTGCCCTTTCAAATCTCAGTTCTCACTAGTGTGGGGCTTTTGCAGGAACACGCCTCAGCAGAGCAGACGGGAGGGTTGGAAGCATGCGGCTGAAACGGGAGCATTCAGCCTTCATTCCTTCAACCCTGGCGAGAGGGGAGAGAGCACCTCCCCATCCCCCAAACAAGACAACCAGGCACAGAGAGGTTAAGTGATTTGCCTCCGATCTCACAGCTAGAAGCGGGTAGAACTGCACAGTTCTGCCTAGGAAGTCAGGCTCAGAGGGACATGGGGTGTGGGGCAGGGATGTGGGCCCTCCGCCTGCTCTCCTGGGAGCCCTCCACCAAGCCCCGCCCCGCCCCCCCCCCCCCCACACACACACGCACACGCCTGCTCCCAGGCCCGTTAAACCCATTCTAGTCCCTGCAGAACAGAATCGCCCAGCCCGATTCTGAGTTCACCTTGGCACTGTGCTGCCGCTCACATTTCGCACCATCTGGCAACTTCACGGCAGCCAGCGCTCTGCTCTGTTCGCGGTGCCCACCTGAAGTGTGGCATGAATTTCAGGGCAGGAAACCACAGCAAGTGGCTCTGGGCTTCAGCCGGTCACTGCAGCATGTAACACTGACGGCCCGTCCGCCAGCCGGCTGAGAGCTGAGACCAGCGACTCTTCACTCAACATGCCAGAGTGAACCAAGAAAGGCCACAGGGCGCCCAGGCTGCTGTCCCTGCCTTCGAGTCATTTCGAAACAACAACAGTGCTGGGTGTCCGGGTCAAGAGGGGAGGACCAAGTCCGGGCCGGGGCCGGACTCCCCTGGCCTACAGGACGCGGTCTACAGAGCATCCAAAAAATAGCAGAGGCCAGGCGGGTTCTCTTCTGGGAGGCCAGGATGGAGCAGGAGCCGGAAGGGCCAGTGGGGTATCAGCGGATGGGAAGCAGAAGGCATTTCCGGAGAGGGGCAGGGACCCCAAGGGAGGACAGTGTGTGACAATGACCAGTAGGTTCCCAGGAGGGAGGCCCAGGCCCTTGGGCGGGAAGAAGGAGACACTGAGAGGAAGAAGAAGATGGGGGAGCAAAGGGAGGGGGGAGAGGGGGAGGGAGGGGAAGAGGGGAGGGGCAGGGGGAAAGGGGGAGGGATGCGGAGACGGGGAGGGGCAGGGGAGATTAGAAGAGGCAGGGGGAGAGGCAGGGGGAGAGGGGGAGAGGAGGAGGGGCAGGGGGAGTGGGGGAGGGGCAGGGGGACACAGGAAGGGGCAGGGGGAGAGGGGAAGGGTGGGGAGGGGGAGGGGAAGGGGGCAGGGGAAGCGGGGGAGGGGAAGGGGAAAGGGGGAAGGTCAGAGGCACACAGGGTGGGGCATGGGGAGAGGGGGACAGGCAGGGGGAGAGGGGGAGGGACAGGGGGAGAGGGGGAGGGGCAGGGGGAAAGGGGAGCAGAGGCAGGAGGGTCACCCCAGGTTCCTCTGCAAACAGGCTGCAACGGCTCTGCAGTGAGTGCTCCCGGTAGAGCGTGGAGTGCTCCTGGCAGAGCGTGGGCACTTCCCTCTGGCCGCAGTGCCCACACATCTGCATGCGGGAAGCGGCCCCTGGTGGGAGGAATCACGCAGAATTCCTCCCCGGGTCCCACACAGGGCACACCGCTCTCGGGCTGCAGCTGAGGAGGAACTGTGGGACTGTGGCTGTTCCCCTTGGGTTTCCCATTCACTCCTGCTTCTTCCCCCGCCCCCTGGCAGACAATAGAGCCCCAATAGAGCAGCCTGGAAGTGAAGCTGTTTATCCGTTGACAGAGCCCCAGCAGGAGCCTCCGACAATGTGTGGTTAATAGAATCCTGGCGCTGAGGGTTAGAAATATTTCGCTGCAAGCCATTAAGTCCAATTAATCTTCCGCAATTAACTGGCTTTCGAGAGGGGAAGCGAACCTCTCCGGGACCAGGGACCAGACTGAGGCGCTCCACACCTCCTCACTCCACTGTCACCCTTCCAGGCCCTTCCAGGCCCTTCCAGGATGCTGCCTCCCACTCTGCTCCCCTTTGCTCCCAGGGGTGCCACACTGGGCCACAGACCCTGCCCATCCGGCTTGCAGGAGCTTTGCTCACACTGAAGGCAGCAGCCTGGGGCCATGGGCAGAGGGTGGGAGCGGGGGGCATGTCTGACCCTGACCCTGAGCCCCCAAAGCTCTGGCGGGGGTTCAGCTGTACCAGCGACCAGCCAGGCGCCAGTCCGGGGGCCCTGGGCTGGAACCCATTCCTCCCGGGGTGCCTGGGTTTGTTCCAGTGAAGTCTGTGCCACTTTCTTGTCACCCTGAGTCCCTCCAGACGGACAACCCCATCCCCAACCCCCTGAGGAAGATGGGAGGCACTTGGTGGAGCCACTGCAAAGACAGAATAACGGACCCCCAAATCTCTGCAGCACGCCCCAGAGTTTGCACCAAAACCAGAGAGTTCTCTGACACCAAGAGGTCCTGTGGGAACTGACACCTCCGGACCCCCAGTACTTGGGGGGAGGGCACACCCGGCAGTGCTCAGGGGTTACTCTTGGCTCTGCACTCAGGAATTGCTCCTAGAAGGCTCAGGGACCATATGGGGTGCCAGGGACTGCACTTGGGTCAGCTGCGTGTAAGACGGGTGCCCTTCCCACTTTGCTCTTGCTCAGCCCCAGGGTAGAAAAGCCCGAGGGGTGGGCAGGCCCTGCTGGCTCCAGGTCTCCTGGGGGCAATGCTGGGTGCTTGCAGGGACCCCGTATCCTCTCTGCAGTCCGCAGAGTTGGTGCCCCCAGCTCCATCACCCAGTGGTGTGGCCGGGGCCATCGGTTCCAATTCCCTTATGCCCCCAAGTCCGGCTCCTGGCTCTGTTCCAGTCTGGAGAGCGGGTCTTTGTGGGGGTGGGGGTTAAAATGCAGTGGTCCAGGGCCGGAGCGATAGCATAGCGGGGAGGGCATTTGCACGCAGCAGAGCCGGGTTCGGTCCCTAGCATCCCATAGGGTCCCCTGAGCACCATCAGGAGTAATCCCTGAGTGCAGAGTCAGGAGTAAGCCCTGAGCACCGCTGGGTATAACCCAAAAAAAGCCAGAAAAAAAAAAAAAAGAGCTGGCCCAAGGTTGTGCAGTCACTCAGGTGACCTGCATCCTGAAACACACCCAGGAAGACAGCCTGAGGGGATAAGAGGCAGAATCTCCCGCCACCCCCAGAAGTAGGACCCTCTTGTGCCACCCTCTCCCCGACCAAGGACTTGACCTTGGGCTTGAGTCTGGCTGGGGGAGAGCAGATGGAGAGGCGAGTGTGCGGCGTGGGGTCCACAGCCTGCACACAGACAGACTCGGGGGCACCCCTGGGCTCTCCCGGGGGCCCAGAGTGCCCAGCACCCCTGGAGCAGCTCCTTAGGGCTGCGCTTAGGGCTGACGCGGAGACACTGCCCTGGCCCAGGCCTTCCTCTGCCCTTCACTGCCCTCTGTGGGAGCCGGTTTCCTTGACAACAGTGTTCTGAAAGGCAGGACGGCCCGTTTCTGATCACGCCGCCTGCTCTGGAAGGCGGGGGGAGTCACGCGGGTTCCCTGGCAGTGGGGGGGGGGGGGTCTTCTGGTGCCGGTTTAGGCTCATGAAGGGGAAGGAAGGGGTCACTGGGGACCCCCCCAGAGCCCGCTGTGTGGGAATGGGGTTGAGCTCCAGTCTGGGGGTGCCTGGAGGCCAACCCACACATGTACTGGCCAGAGGCCTCCCTGGCCGGGTTCAGTCTCTAGCCCAGCTCCCCGGCCAACGAGCCCGGAATAAGGGGAGCAAGAGGTGGAGAGGAACTAGGGGTGACCCTGGGGAGGTGGGGGAGGGGCACGGCACAAGGGGACGGGGGTGCAGAAACATCAGCACTGTGTGGCTGATGTAAACTACACTACACTATACTATACTATACTATACTATTAATTTATTCAAAATGAGGCGGAGGGCCCGGAGCGACAGTACAGTTGAGGAGGGTGCTAGCCTTGCACGCAGTCAACCTGGGTTCAATCCCTGACACCTCAGATGGTCTTCAAAGCCCCACCAGGAGTGAGCCCTGAGGACAGAGTCAGAAGTGAGCCCTGAGCACAGAGTTAGGAATGAACCCTAAGCACAGAACAAGGAGTGATCCCTGAGCACAGAGCCAGGAGTAAGCCCTGAACACAAAGCTGGAAGTGATCTTTGAGCACAGAGTCAGGAGTGATCCCTGAGCACAGAATAAGGAGTGATCCCTTGAGCACAGAACCAGGAGTGATCCCTGAGCATAGAGCAAGGAGTAAACCCTGAGCACAAAGCTAGAAGTGATCCCTGAGCACAGAACCAGGAGTAAACCCTGAGCCCCAAGCATGGCCTGAAAACAGAAAAGAAAAAATGAGGTAGAGATGGGCTGGAGCGATAGCACAGCAGTAGGGCATTTGCCTTGCGCACAGCCAGCCCGGCCCCGCCGGGTTCGATTGCTCCACCCCTCTCGGAGAGCCCGGCAAGCTACCGAGAGTATCTCACCCGCACAGTAAAGCCTGGCAAGCTACCCGTAACGAATTCAATATGCCAAACACAGTAACAAGTCTTACAATGCAGACATTACTAGTGCCCACTCGAGCAAATCGATGAACAACGGGAGGACAGTGTTTGTTTGTTTTGTTTGAGGTAGAGATGAGAAAGGCAGAAGGGACCGGTTTTCTGCACCCATGCGCCAGGTGAGGGGTATGTGAATGCCACGGATGAGGGGCCTTGGTCTGCAATGTGTTACATAAGAGCACGGAGCGTGTGGGTGTGGGTGCATAAGGCAGGTCACAACTGCACACTCGGGTGCACACATGCTGCATCCACATGTCTGGGGGTGAAGTGTGTTTTCTGTGTCAGGCATCCATGTGCTTTACACATGTCTATGTGCTTTACGTGTTCCGTGTGCTTCCCAGGCCTACATGTGTCTTTAGACTGCATTTGTGGCTGGGCTGGGGTGTGTGTATGTGTATGTTTGTATATGTGTGACTGGGTCACTGCTGGGCCTGAGAAAGGCCAGGGAGTCACAGGCAGGACCAAGTGCTGGGACAGGGCTGGCTGCTGGCCACTGGCCCGTGCCCCGCCCCTGAAGCTCCCCCCCCCTCACCGAGTGTCACCTCAGGCACAGAAGCCAGGAGGAAATGCCTTGTGGACACACCCTGTGGGTGCTGGGACGCCCTTCACAAGGACAGGGGACCCACACCTGGCCCCGCCAGGCTTCCTGGGGAGGAAGGAGACAGGCTGGGGGTTTCCACAGGGTCCCTGGGAGGCGGCCAGGATCTCGTGTTCCCCAGTCGGCTCGGGAGCTGCGCCCATGCCTAGCCGGGGCCGAGGTGGGGGTGCAGATGCCCAAGTGACCTCCACGTCCCCCTTCTGGCATATGGCCCCTGGCAACCCCCCCACCCCTCCCCCTGGCATTGCTGCACACACGAAGGTCAAAGGCATCTCCAACTACTGCCTGGTGTGCAGGATGCCCCCTAGCGGCAAAGGGCACCCAGAGTCCCCAGTCCCAGCTCATTTTAACGCCCAGACACACCAGCTCAGCATGCCCAGGCCTCAGTATGGCTTCCAGGCACACCCTGCATTCTTCCACCTTTTGGCCAGTCCCCCGGGAAGACTCCCTAGGATGGGGGAGGGGCCCTCATCTATGCACCCCATGCTGCGGCACCATGGGGACCTGTCACTTATGTGGTCTGCTGGGAACAGAAACATGGCAAAATGTCACGCGCCATGAGGCACTGTCCTGTAGGGCAGCCTTCACAGCATCTGCTCGGCCTATTTATTGAAAGAATGAACCCAAGGGGCTGGAGTGATAGCACAGAGGGTAGGGCGTTTGCCTTACATGCGGCTGACCCGGGTTCGATTCCCAGCATCCCATATGGTCCCCCCGAGCACCACCAGGATTAATTCCTGAGTGCAGAGACAGGAGTAACCCCTGTGCATCACCAGGTGTGACTCCCCCAAACAAAAAGAATAAACCCAGGAAACTGAGGAACCAAGTGCTTGTGGAAAGAATCCACACTTGTTTGGGCCTACTAGATGCAGGGCAGAGAATTCCAATACATTTCCTGCCCTTGACACACAAGAAAAATCTACAGGACACATGTCAATCAGTTTGTGCCGTGGTCAACATAACAGGTACTGTGAAGAAAGGGTGGGGGGGTGTGAAAAAAAATCTTTGAAAGCTAGATTTTTACAGGTGGAGGCAGCTGGAGGAGGCGGCTTTCCATCAGCTATGTGCCTCTCTGTTTTCCAAATGAGCAGTCAGGAAATGCAGCCCTGTCACAAGGGCTGTCCCAGGGAAGTGGCCTGTGACTCAGAACCCACAGCCCAGGGCTGAGCTGGGCTGTGACAGCAGGGCTGGGTCAGGGGCCAGTGAAGGCCCAGAAACAAGAACTACACCATAGATACCCAGGAAGTGCCAAGTGTCACCCAGGAAGTGCCCAGTGTCACGCAGGAAGTGCCGAACGTCACCGGCACTGTCACCTTCTCTGCCGTCTTAATTCTTCGAGTTCTGAGCAAACCCTTCACTTCCCGCGGCCTTTGCGAAAGGAAACCAGCCTCGGATGGAGCACAAGCCAGCAGGGCCGGCCTGGGCCCTTGCAAGGGCACTGCAATCACACCCATCAGCCACACCGCACCCCTGCCAGCAGGGTGAATCGACCGCTCCGGGGCCAGCCTGAAACTTGGGAGAAGCCTGAGTCCAGCAGCTTGGTCGGAGCAGGCTGACACAGCCACAGAGGCTCAGAGAGGGGACAGCGCTGCCCCATAGGAGGAAAGGGTCACCGCTCAAGCCCCCTCAGTCCACCGGCTCCAGGAGCACTGTGAGGGGATAAATACAGTGAGTGAACACCCAAAAGGAGAGAACAAAAGGGAATGCCCTGCCACAGAGGCAGGGTAGGATGGGGGGGTTGGGGGGGTGGGAGGGACACTGGGACCCGTGGTGGTGGAAAATGGGCACTGGTGGAGGGATGGGTACTGGATCATTGTATAACTGAAACTCAAGCACAAACATTTGTAAGTCTACAACTGTACCTCACGGTGTCTCACTAATGAAAATTAAAAAAAAAAATAGTGAGAGCGTTCATTCTGTGCACACGCCACTCAGTCACGCACCCTAGCAGTGAGTTGAATATTTTTCTGGATGTTCCTGTGAATGTGTATTTATTATGGGGGTGGGGCGGTGAGAAGAACGTAAAAATCACTAAATTATGAGTCAAATTGCCTTCCATCGTGTGGGTGGGCCTCGTCTAAGCAACTGACGGGTTTTTTCTTTACTTTTTTTATTTTATAAGTTAGTTCACAATATTTGACTGCATAAAGATTCAAACACCAATCCCACCACCATTACACCTTCCCACCACCAAATTCGGGATGTTTCCATGCCCAAACCCAATCCCTGTCCCAAAACACAACTGAAAGAATGTATTTTGTACTGTCTGTTATGGGCTGGAGCGATAGCACAGTGGGTAGGACATTTGCCTTGCACCCAGCCAACATGGCCAACCCGAGTTCGATTCCTCCGCCCCTCTCGGAGAGCCCGGCAAGCTACCGAGAGTATCTCGCCCGCACGGCAGAGCCTGGCAAGCTCCCCGTGACGTATTCGATATGCCAGACACAGTAACAACAAAGTCTCCAATGGAGACGTTACTGGGCCCGCTCGAGCAAATCGACGATCAACGGGAGGGCCTTTAGGGGGCCTTTGCTGAGCATGCTTACAAAAAAAGTGTTCATATAGGAAGCAGTGTGAAGATTGTTCTATTTTGGCGGGAGCCATTAAGACATTCCCTCCTCGCAAGAGGGGCTTCTGCCAACACATAACCCTTGGCCTTGAATTGCAAGGTCTCCAGGATCTCAATTTGGACAGCCCACCCTATCGATTTCCGAGTGTCAGCGCGCACGGTCCCATGAGTCATTCCTGAAGTGAGATCGCTCTCCACATCCTGCTGGCCGTGTCTCTCTGGGCGATCCTGGCAGAGGCAGGCAGGTAGCAACAGCGGCACGTGTGCGTGCAGAGGAGGGAGGCACTGCTCTGACTCAGAGCTCCTGTCTGGGATCACCTGGAACCGCACCAACCCGATCGATTTCTGAGTTTGCCTCCCATGACTCATCACTTGGAGCAGCTGCCTGAGATGGGGGGGGAGGGGGAACAGGGCATTCTTTTCATGCTCAAACACAGCGCCCAGGGACATCCGCTTTTCTGGGAGCTCGAAGGAGGCAGGAGGAGTGGGTCCCTCCAGGTGGCATGCGCCAGCCTTAGGGGAAACGATTGTTCTAATGAGTTGAGAATCCGATGTTCTCTGTTGTAACCACCCTGTGTCACAGTGCTCCTGGCAGCTGTGAGCTCCGAGCAGCTGGCACCTGGGAAACTTCCTTGGAGGCAGGGGACACCGGAGCCTCCCAGGGGACAGAGGTCTCTGCATTAGACCACGGGAGCAAGAGCAGGCAGGGCTGATAGGTCTTAGCTCGCGTCTAAACTGCCATCCCAGGGGTTGGAGTGATAGCACAGCCAGTAGGGTGTTTGCCTTGCATGCGGCCCGACCCGGGTTCGATTCCCAGCATCCCATAGGGTCCCCTGAGCACCACCAGAAGTAATTCCTGAGTGCATGAGCCAGGAGTATCCCCTGTGCATCACTGGGTGTGACCCAAAAAGCAAAAAGAAAGAAAACTGTCATACCCTCTGGAATCCCATTTCTCCTTTAGGCTGCCGTCTGGCTTGTACCCCACGTCGATGAGCCTCCGGTGCCCCCTGCAGCCCCAACGCCAGCCTCCACAGCCGCACGACCCTCCCTGCAGACGGCGCTGCACCTCTGGACCTTGGCACAGCCCTGGCCAGTGGGACAGGGCAGAAGGATGCCACTCCCGGCCTGGAGGACACGCCCCCTCGCTCTCATCCCACCTATCAGCGGCAGGGGGCGTGTCTCGGCTGCCAGGGACAGAGAGGCTGGTGGATACTTTGACTGGGCCCAATCTTGGTCTGCCTGGTCCTGCACCCGGCCCTCCCCAACACCCATTTCCCGCTTTATATAGAAAACTACTGCACCCCAGGAACCATCAAACGACAGCCTGGTGGAGAGGGGGTGTGGCGGGCAGGGGCAGAAAGGACACAGCAGGAAGGGGACAGCCGGGGTTCAGGCACCCTTGGGAATTTACCACCAATTTGAAACACCCACCTACAATCCACCACCTTTCCCATCTTCCCCGTTGGCCATTACATATTCCTGGGGGGTCATTTCCATGCCCTCCATCATGTCCAGAGCTAGAATTCTCTTGCCATGTACCTCATTAGGGGGGCAGGTCAGTGGTTTCTCGTACAAGCAGAAGACAATGCAAATTGTCATAGTTTAGAGGACTTGTCATCCAAAGAAAGCCTCCACCCTGAGCAGCCTCTTCCATCCCTATCTCCAGTCCAACTACGATACTACACTCTCCGTCTTGCCCTGATCCGAGACGTCTCATACAAATGGGGTCAAGTGACGGGTGGTCCTGTTTCTGAGCCTGATGCTTTCAAGGGTCATCCGAGTTGTAGCGTGGCCCAGTTACTCTACCCCGGTCACTGCCCAAGGATACTGCAACACCACGGGAACCTCGTTTTCTGTCTCCACTCACCAGCTGAGGGAGCCTTGCATTGTGTCCATGTCTCAGATACCTGGGCTGGATGGACATATTCCCAGACAAACCCTTGTGTGGACGGGTCCTCATTTCTCTCAGGTCTACACTAGGAATGGAACTGTGGGCTGGGCAGTAACTGTGCCCCAGTCTGAGGGCGAGCACCATTCCACCCCACTCTGGCTGCTGGTTCCAAACACTCCACGCCTTGCCAACACCTATTTGCTGCCTTCTTTGAGTTGAGCCATACAGTGGGCTGAAGGGGTATTTCACTGTGGTTGTTGCCATTTCCATTTCACTTCCCTGATGATCAAGGATCCTGGGCATCTTCCCACACACCTGTTTGCTGTTGGTCCATCTTTGGGGGCAGGGGCGAGGGCAGGGAATCTAACTGAATGTAACTGAATCCTCTGTTCCTTTATATTTGGGGGGTCTATTTACTAGCTTCTGTGTATGTCTGCACTGGGTCGGTCCCTCCGCGAAGAGACCTACAGATATTGGCTCCCAGTCTCCAGACTCTCTTTTCACTTTCTTGATGGTGCCCTTTAAAGCACAAACATTTTGGGGCTGGAGCGATAGCACAGCGGGGAGGGCATTTGCCTTGCATGAGGCCAACCCAGGTTCCATTCCCAGCATCCCATATGGTTCCTTGAGCGCCGCCAGGAGTAATTCCTGAGTTCAGAGCCAGGAGTAACCCCTGAGCATTGCCAGGTGTGACCCAATAAGAAAAGAAAAAAATAAATAAATAAAGCACAAACATTTCTTTTTTTTTTTTCTTTTTGGGTCACACCCATCAATGCACAGGGTTTTTTCTGGCTCTGCACTCAGGAGTTACTCCTGGCAGTGCTCAGGAGATCATATGGGATGCTGGGAATCGAACCCGGGTTGGCCGCGTGCGAGGCAAACGCCCTACCCGCTGTGCTATCCCTCCAGCCCCTAAAGCACAAACATTTCTAATTCAGATGAAGCCTGGCTCAAGATTTATTGGCGGGGGCGAGGGGTGGAGGTGGGGAACAGGGCTTATACCTAGTGATGCTCAGGGACTCTGCACAGTGCTAGGGATTTAGAGCAGGGCCTGAGGGATGCGAGGGGAGCACCTTCCTTCATCCCGTGTGATCTCTTGCGCCCAGCCTGACTCATCTTTTAGAAGTTACTCCCGATGAACAGATTCCTGGGAACAATTCGCTCCCAGAACATGTCACTCCCTTACAGCCCACTGGCTGCAACCACATGCCCTGAAGGGTACCAGTGAATGCCAAGGCCCTGGCTGAACCCGTTCTCTTCTCCACCATTTCAGAAGGATTTCCGACCTGGAACAGGCTGGTCTGGAGACACCAGTGCCAACCAGGCAGGAGACTTGTAAATTACACAGCCCATCCACCCGGCACTAGGATTCAACAAAGGAAGCAAAAATACACAGCACTGAGTGCCCAGGGATGGGCCCGTCTGTCTATGACCCCATCCTGGCAGAAATGCAGTGAAATGCACAAAATCGAACACACAGCTCCACGCATTTTAGCATCCCAGGAGCACCTGGACCAGAACAGGGAATATGGCCATTACCAGGAAGCCCTCCCGGCCCCCTCCCCACCTCTGCTCTGCTGAGTCTAACCACAGGATTCATTGGCCCCGTTTTTAAACTTCATCTACAAGGGTTAACACGACAGGCCAGTGTTTGTGTCTCTTTGTGGGGAAGGGAGTTTCCCATTCATTTGTTCCAGATTCGAGATTCACCCACGTGGTTTGGGGAGAGGTCTCTACAGTCTGTGAAGACCACTCTGTTGTGATTCTGGAGTGACTCACAGGTGTGTGTGTGGGGGGGGCACTGATGGGCAGAAATATGGTGCTGTTGGAAAGCGAAAATGATGGAAAGTCACAAAGGGACTGGCTGCGTTCAGGGGCTTGTGGTGGCAGAGACGAAATCGGGTCAACTTCCTGGAATCACACAGCAGGCTCGTCCGGTGCTGCTATCTCTCCAACCCCCACTTTTATTTATCTGCATTCAAGTTTAAACAAAAGCCGGTCAACATCATTTCCAGAAAAGCATAATAAAATTGAAGAATAATAAACAAGTGGCAATAACGTCAACAGACTCGCCCCTCTCCTTCCAAGGGCCAACGTCCCTCCTTCAAAGCAAACAATTTCCTCCTGGTTTATGGGAGTTCTTCTAGAAAGCTCTCAGATTTCCAGGGAAACAAGGACACACACACACACACACACACACACACACACACACACCCTTCCCACCAAATTCACACCCTGGGATGGGCTGGACCTGCAGGGGGGAAGGAGGAGTCAGCCTGAGGAGGGGTAGGAAGACAACCCAGAAAGCACGACCTGTGTGTCAACTGGACGAACAGGAAAAGGCCCAGAATGCATTGAGAGGCTCCATGGTGACCTTGAGTCCTGCAGACGCTGGGGGTGGCGGTCCCATGCATCCCAGCAGAGGCAGCTGGGGGGGCCTCAGCCCTGCAGGGCGGGACCCCCGCTACCCCAGCTCACTCCCAGGAGGGCCACTCGGCAATCAGCAGCAAGGAGGTGACCAGCTCATGCCGCCTCTGCAGTGACAAGGAGCGGCATGATGGCTGCAAGGGGACACTGCGTGGGGCACAGGATCAGCCTCAGTGAGCAACCGACCCACTTCCGCAGGGTCCTCACAGCCGCAGGGGAGAGCAAAGGGTTGTCTGTGGGTGCTGGGGAGGGCAGGGGTGTCTCCCCAATCCAGCATTACCAGTCAACGAGTGACCGGCTAGCCTGTCCCTGAGCCCCAGTCGGTTTGGTCAGGATGACATTAGGCAGGCCACTGAGTCACACCACCCCCTCTGTGGGGTGAGCGAGGTTCTGAGGGTCCCTCTGCACCCTGTCCACACAGGTGGCTCCCATCAGGCACAGCAGAAGTCCAGGCCACCGCTGGACATGTGCCTGGGACCGCCCATGATCGCTCAGAACGGCGCTGTTTGGCTTGAAATCCAGACTGTCCCACTCAAGTCCCTCTCAGCTGAAATCTTTCCACATCTGGGAAATTGGAAGCACGTGACGCCACCGCCAACCCCCTGGGCCCCTAATGCACTGTGAGGATTCTCAAAGATGAGTCCCTGGGGGCCGGGGTCGGGCAGACGCAGAGACCTTTCAGCCAGCACCGTCTCCCGCCAGGGTGGCCTTCAGCAGCAGCAGAAGCCCTTCCCCCCACCCCGCCCACCGGACTCAGGAGAGCTGCAGGGACCCCCGCAAACTCCCACTGCCCTTTCACTCAGAAGCAAGCCGCACTCCTGCCCACCAGCTCACGGCCCGGCGGCACAGAACAGCAAGAAACAAAGCTGGCAAGTGAAGGGGTGGAAGGGAGAAAAGCAATTAAGACCATCCATCCTCTTCAGCCAAGAGCCACATCTACTGAACTTGCTGAGTTCTCGATCAGAGTGAGTGTCCCTGTACATCCGAGGCCTGAGGAAGGGAGAATAGAACCTGGGTCCTGAAGCGTGAATAGGAGCTCGCCAGGCACAAATGCCGCAGAAGAGAATGTCCAGGGAAGAGCAATGGTAAAACACCTAAGCAGTTCTCTTGGTAAATGTGAACCATTTGTTTTTTATTGTGTTTGGGAGAAGGGGATATTTTAATATAATATTTGCCCAAATCAGACAGCTCCCTCAGTGTATTCGACTTTGAAATGTCAAAATTTGGCAAACTGTCTAACTCGGAAGCAGAATTCAAACATGCTTAAATTTAAGTGGTATTTCAATAAAGGGGGAAAACTGGGATTTATTATGATTGAGGCACCATTCGTACAAATCGATAGGACTTGATATTTTTAATCAGTGATGTACGTATCAATGTCAATAGGGGAAATCTTTCTTAAAACTTGTTCTTGTATTACTTTGATCCTTTTTTTTTTCCTGTGGCATTTTGGTGCAATAAAACTTTTGAATTTAAAAAAAAAAATCTAAGCAGTTTGATTTGGCAGATGTGCACCAGGAACAGGCAGCAAACACCAGCTCTCGAATGACCTTCCTTGGAAGCTGGACCTTAGGAGAACCTTTTGGTTTTATGAGTCACACTTGAGAGTGCTCAAGGGTTATTCCTGGCAGTGCTCAGGAGACCGTAAGGCAGTGCCGGGTACTGAACCGGGTGCGTGCACGATACTTCCTATACTGCTGTCCTGGCCCAGAGTGCAATTTTTTGGACAGGCTCTGGCCGCTTGTGGGGACTGAATAGGGGACACCCGTGTCGACCAAGAAGCTAGCCAGAGGAGGCTGGGTGAACTTAATCTGGGCATGGACAGGAGCTGGACCAGAGATCCAAGGAAGGACCCTGTAAGATGCTCCACATCAACCACGAGACAGTGCACATGAGACAGGCAGGGACAGTCCCTGGGGTCCAGGGTCAGGCAGACGCAGAGACCTTTCAGCCAGCACCGTCTCCTGCCAAGGTGGCCGGGTGCTCGCGTCTTCTCAGCAGCAAGAGCCCTTCCCCCCTCCACGGGACTCAGGAGAGCTGCCGGGACCCCCGCAAACTCCCACTACCCTATCACTCAGAACCCACCCACACTCCTGCCCACTAGCTCACGGCCCAGCAGCACGGAACCACGAGAAACAGCCCATTTGCCCATGCACGAAGGCACAAGATAGTGCGGTCCAGGCACCCGGGGAGACCCCCTGCGCCCCTGGAGGCCAGGACGGATCTCAGGGAAGCTCTGAGAAAAGCAAAACCCACAGTACGGCTCTGTCGACGCCAAGCCTGGGAACCATCAAGGCCGATCCTGGCGCCTTGGGACCAGGACGGTGGCTGCCGCTGGTTGGGGAGTGGCAGGAAGGGAAGAGGCTGGGCGGGTCTCACATGACCACGACTGTGGGGGGTTTAGCACAATCGGACAGCGTCAGAGGGGATTGTGGCAGGTGGACAGCAGGAAGCGGTGGCCACTGAGGAGGAAGCAGCCAATTAAGTCCCGTCTGGCCTAGAACCTCCCCCCCCTCCCCCGTCCCACTGCCCATTCCCAGGACCACTGTCCCTGCACACTGATCTCTCCTGCCCACCCCAACACTGAAAATAAAAAGGAGAAAAAAATATTCCCTCTTTCCACCTGCCCACAGCCCAAGGACAGACAGATGGGTGCCGAGGAGGGAGAAGAAGGAAAGCAAGGCAGGAATCAAGACAGTGAAGGGCCGCCCTCGCCTCCCCTGCAGTCAGACACGGACCCCAGAACCCCCCAAACCTCAAGGGATCCTGCCCCCACCCCCAACCCCATCACCAGCCACCAGCCCTGAGCCAGGCCCTGGGCAGGCTGTAGAGACAGGCAGGGGGCAGGCGATGAAGGCACCAGCCAGAGCCCAGATGACAAACCGTGACAGTTTCCCAAAGAGCAGAGGGCGAGGGCCCTCAAGACCCAAGCAACCATTCATGCTGGGGTGCAGGGGGCAGGACCGGGGCACACTCGGTGCCCAGGGACCCACCACAGGGCCCATCTCGGGGACTGACCCACCGCCAGCCATCTGCCAACCCGTTTCTCCCCAGCCAGGTCACCCCAGGTGAGCAGTCCCCTGGGGTAAGACCGGCGGTAGAAATGGCCCTGCACGGAGCTGCTTCCTGCAGTGTGACCGCAGGCCTGTGGGCGGCTGGGACAATGGTGCTGCCTCTCAGGGAGACATTCGGGAGGTTCTTAAAAAAAAAAAAACAGAAAGTGCCCATTTCCCACCACCACGGATCCCAGTATCCCTCCCTCCCCTCAGGCCCCCCATCTTACCCTGCCTCTGTGGCAGGGCATTCCCCTCTGTTCTCTCGCTTTTTTTTTTTTTAACTTTTTGGGTCATACCCGGTGATGCACAGTGGTTACTCCTGGCTCATGCACTCAGGAATTGCTCCTGGCGGTGCTCGGAGAACCATATGGGATGCTGGGAATCGGACCCGGGTCGGCTGCGTGCAAGGCAAACACCCTACCCGCTGTGCTATCGCTCCAGCCCTCTCTCCTTTTGAGTGTTGTGGTTTGCAAAAGAGTTAAGCCTGATTTTCAGGGAGAAACGTTGGATGATTTACTTTCCATTGATCACTTTGTATATATAAGGAGATGTCGAGCTGGTGGAGGGATGGGTATTCGAAATAAAAAATAAATAAATAAATAATTTAATTTAAAAAAAATGGAGGGGCCGGAGGGGGAAAAAAAAACAGAAAGTGGAAAATCTACGTGATCCTACAGTGCCACCCCCACGGTCAGGAACAGACTCAGCTGAAGGGCACCGTGCCTTGCTCCAGGCAGCATCAGCACCACTCAAGCCAGGTAAGGAAGCAGTGGCCTCAAGTCCCCGTGGAATACGGCGCAGCCATGAAAAAGGGGGATCGTGCTGTGGGGAACTACAGAGGAGCAGGAGGAGGAGACGAATGCTCATGGGGCAGTCAGGCACCAGGAACAGAAATAACCAAGAAAGATGCACAGACCCTTCAGAACACGGGGAACTCCTGGGCGTTGGAAGATTCAACTGTTCCGGGGTATCAGGGAATGAGCGGGCCACCTGCTGGTGTGACAGCTTTGGGGCCTGGGTGGAGGGTCTGAGGTGCTGCTGAAGCTACGACAGCACCAACACCCAAGGGCGAAGAACAAGACACCCTAAGAAAGTCTGGGAATAAAAACAAAGCAATGGGGCCAAAGCAATACTATAACACAGCGATAGGGCACTTGCCTGGCATGCGGCCAGCCCAGGTTCGATCCTCAGTATCCCATAGGGTCCCCCAACACTTTCTCCCCAGGAGTAATCCCCGAGTTCGGAAGCCAGGAATAACCCCTGAGCAATGCAATGCCAGGTGTAGCTCCAAAACAAGACAAACAAAATCTATGACAAAGGTGAGGTGTCCCCCACCAATACACACCCCATCAGAGGCTGCATTCCTGGGCAGCCTTGTCTTTGGGCTACTTTCTTCATGCAGCCAACAAGGGGTGATAGGGTGGAGAGGGGTGGGCACCTCCCCCCATGCCTCCCCATGTTGGCCAACACAAGGCTCTGGTCTTTGGGGGTCCCCACCCTGATCTTGTTTGTCAGCCAGGGTGGGTGTTTCCTGTGCTGCAGTGGCCTCAAATCCCCATGGAATACGGCACAGCCCTGTAAAAGGGGGATCGTGCTGTGGGGAACCACAGAGGAGCAGAAGGATGAGACGATTGCTCATGGGGCAGTCAGGGACTAGGAATAGAAATAACCGAGAAGGATGCAGGGACCCCTCAGAACACGGGAACTCTTGGACGTTGGAAGATTCAACAAAGTGGGTCCCCCCGCAGCAGATGGGGACTGACTTCGGGGGGTTTCTACTGCCATGGCCTGAGGAGGTCACTATGGGCTCATGAATGAGGTCGGTGCCCAGGAAGGGGGCAGCGACCATCCCTGAGGTGGGGAGAGGGGGTGGTCAGAGGCCCGGGCAGTGACTGCAGCCGGGGGAGAGCACTCTGTGGCCAGGACCACTGGGTCAGCGCAGGCCACTGTGCACAACCCTTTATTTGACAGGAGAGGAGGCGACGCAGTGGACACAACCCTCCCGCCGGCCAGTGTGTCGGGGCTTCTGGGCTGCTCTGGAAGCCCACAGCTACGGCCAGCGCTCGGCTGCATGCATTATTCAGGAGCTTTAATAAGCACCACTGCCATCTGAATTCCAGTCCCCGGGCTGCCCACGCTGTGGGCAGGCCGCCACCAGCCCTGTTTTCCCCGCAAACACTCAACCATCAGCTCTGGGCAAGATTGGGAAAGGCCCCTGAAGGAAAACGCCCCGCACCCCACCCGAGGCCTGGGGGCCACGGTGTCCAAGCCGGCAGGGCAGCTGTGTTAAGAGGGAGAAGGGAGGAGCAGCGGTCAGCAGGCCGGACGACTAGGAGACCCCAACCCAGCTGAGCAGAGGAGCCAGGCACAAGGCTGGCCACGCTGCCTGTGAGCCCACCACCAGGCTCGGCTGTGCCCGGAGAGGCACGGCCACAGGGAGCCAGGCACTTGGCATGTGGTTTTCCCAACCCGCCGAGGCCCTGGAGGCTGGGGCAGAGCCAAGCAGATGCCCAGAGAGGCCTCTCGGGACAAGCACGGCTGGCACCAGGGCCCCCGGTCACCCCTCCGTCACCCACATGAGTCATTACTCAGAACTGCTCCAGCAGCTGGAAGGACGAACGCTATGCCCAATCCAGTCTCCCCCCCACCCCCTCTCCCCTCTGCCTGGTGAGGCCTCGGGGCTCCCCAGGTCTCCCCAGGGGCTTCGATGCCTGCGAGGGGGCACCCACCCAGGGACCTTGATCTTGCATGTCCCCAAGACTGTCCCATACAAAGCAGAGAGAGCAAGGCTGGCCCATGTTGGCCCTCCCAGCCCCCCTCTCCCTGGCTGGTGACCCGGGACATGGATCCCACCTCTCCAATCTGGATGACAACAGGATGACCCCACGAGGCATGGGGCTGGGGGCCCGAAGAACGGGGAGCCCAGTCCTGCACCAGGCACCCCTCTCTGTGTGGCAAACAGGACTGGGCACCTGAGTTCGGGGCATCTCTCCAGAGATGCTGCATGAGGACATCAGAATTCCTGTCCATGCCCTGGTGAAGTTTCCAGAACATGCGGTGGGGGGGGGGGGGGGGGGGGAGGGGGAACTGCCGGGTCCTTAACAGATGGGAGAGAGAAACACGAGCAGAGCTTCAAGCACGGAGGGCTCTCAGGGTCCGTTTCCGGCCCCCCACAGCTTCTCTCTCTCTCTCTCTCTCTCTCTCTCTCTCTCTCTCTCTCTGGACTTTTTCGGCCACACCCAGCAATGCTCAGGGGTTACTCCTGGTTTTGCACTCAGGAATTCCTCCTGGCGGTGCTTGGGGGACCATATGGGATGCCAGGGATCGAACCCAGGTCAGCCGCGTGCAAGGCAAATGCCCTATCCACTGTGCTATCACTCCAGCCCCTCCACTCTTCCGCATAGAGCAAAGAGCGTTCTCGAATGGGCACTGGCAGAGGACTCCCCAGAATCCCCACGGTTCAGAGTAAACAGGTGACCGAGTGTTGGCCAACGAACAGTGGCACACTGTTGGGCTAATTCTAGAAACTTCTACAAGCCGGGCTGCTCTCAGTGGTAGGGCACTTAACTTTGTTATGTGTGAGGGCCCAGGGTTCAATCCCCAAATCAAAAACAAAGCGTCAGGGCTGGGGAGATAGCAGATAGCGCAGGTAGGGCGTTTGCCTTGCATGTGGCCGACCCGGGTTCGATTCCCAGCATCCCATATGGTCCCCCGAGCACTGCCAGCAGTAACTCCTGAGTGCAGAGCCAGGAGGAACCCCTGTGCATCGCTAGGTGTGACCCAAAAAGCAAAGACTAAATAAATAAATAAATAAAATAAAATAAAAGTAAAAATAAAGGGCCTGGAGCAAGAAAAAAGCCGGTAGGGTATTCGCCTTGCACGCGGCTGACCTGGGTTTGATTCCCAGCATCCCATATGGTCCCCTGAGCACCGCCAGGAGTAACTCCTGAGTGCAGAGCCAGGAGGAACCCCTGTGCCTCGCCGGGTGTGACCCAAAAAGCAAAAAACAAACAAACAAACAAACAAAGCATCTAGAAAACGTCGTGGGGCAGAGAGTTGGGATTCACCCTTGGACCCTGGGTTCTGGTGCCAGGGAGGGCCCAGCAGCACCGGGCCAGGCGGTCATCAGGGAATGAACCCAAGTCTGCAAAACCCAACACGAGTGAGCATGGTGTGGGGGTCAGGACAGGGGACCCCAAACTTCCAAAGGACTTTCAGGGCTCAACAAAACCCCAAGAGCAAAGCAACTGCCCAAGGCTGACATGAGACCATGCCAAGGGCTCCGTGCCTGTGACTCACGGCCAGGCACAGGGAAGGGGGCGCCCACCCTTACTTGCTGGCTCTGTTCTCAGCCAGGACCCCAAGGACAGGCCCGACCCTCCCCTACCTGCCTCTGGGTTCTAACACACCCCCGCCATACCCACAGCGCTAGCAGCCCTGACGCCATCCAAGCTCTCTGACCACCCCCCCACCACCACAAATGTCCAGATCTGGGACTCCCTGAAGCTCAGGACCCAAAGGGGACTCTGGACCACAAGAGAGAAGATTCTGGGTGTGTGCCTGACCATGCGCTCCGGGTCTGATCCAGCCTCCCAGCCACCCCCGGGGGATATGGTGCCACCAGCAGGTCAATCTGTACCTGTGAGGCGAGTGCATCAGCAGCCTGACGGCGCCTTCAGACTTCCAGATACCCCAAAATTGCTGCTGTGCCTTTGGCCAGACCCCAAAAATTCGGGGCAAAGTTTACCGAGAAAGTCAGCGGCCAAAAGTTAGGTATGTGGGAGACACACCCACAAACCACCTCGGGCTTGGCTATATAATGAGAAGCAAGGCCTCTCTGGTTTCTGATTGAACTGCTTAACGGCCAGGAACCCAGAGACTCAGAAACAAATCTCGAAACCCAAAGGCTTTTGGCAGAAATGCATCCGGTCCCTGCAGTAGGTTACCGGTGCTGGGCCACCCCAGGTGGGAATAGGTTTCGTGCCTTGGCCTGTTTCCCCTGGCGGCCAGGTGGCCGCCATCCTCCAGAGGCCACTGGAGAGTCAGGTTTGGGCCCGCAATGATGAGACACGCGGGACCTCACAGGATGGGGGTGGAGCCGGCCCTTTCCTCCCCACCCCAACGAGACCCAGCCACCCCCTGGTGCCCACGGGCGGGGCAGCGCAGGGCAGCAGGGCCAGGCAGCTGCAGGTGCTTCATTTGCATCCACACATTTTGCTAAGGAAATCACTGTCGGAACAGGCAGGGTCCACACCGCTGTCTGTCCATGGCGGGGCCTTGGGGTGCCAGCCCGTGTGTCGGCATGGGACGGAGCCAGGGCCGGGGACTGCGGGAACATCGCTTCCCCTGCACCCCATGAGAGGGGGATTTTACCAACCAGGCCTCTGAGGATGGACGGGAGGAGAGATCGGGCCGGAGGGATCAGGTGAGCCCCAATGAGGGGCGATTCCTCCCAGAAAGGGGCGCAGCGGCTGGGCAGGCCCTAGACAGACACAGAGAGGGCGGGGCTGCGGGCTCTGGCAGCCTACACAGGAAGGGGTGAGCAAGCCACTCACAAGGACCCTCTGGGCATGGACTCTAGAAAGATCCAGGACCAAGGAGTCACCCCATAAGAGGTCAGGTGTCCATTACCCAGCAGTCAAAGGATTCTGAGGTCTTCCCCTCCTCCTGGGGGGACTGACGCTCCTGGTATGCACAGAACATAACCCCTGGAGATGATGTCACCCCAGCCATCCAGCCAGACATTCCATCTTCCCGCTGAGACCCCAATCTCCACGTGACCCCCAGACACAGATATCTGACATTCAAACACAGGAAGTGATAGTACAGCAGGGAGGGCGTTTGCCTTGCATGTCGCCGACCCAGGGTTCAGTCCCTCGCATCCCATGTGGTCCCATGAGCACCTCCAGGAGTGAATCCTGGGTGCAGAGCCAGGAGTAATCCCTGCGCATCACCGGGTGTGGCCCAAGAAAGCCAAAATGGGGGCTGGAGTGATAGTACAGCGGGTAGGGCATTTGCCTTGCACACGGCCGACCCAGGTTTGATTCCCAGCATCCCATATGGTCCCCCAAGCACTGCCAGGAGTGATTTCTGAGTGAAGAGCCAGGAGTAACCCCTGTGCATCGCCAAGTGTGACCCAAAAAGCAAAAAAAAAAAAACAAACAAACAAACAAAAGCAAACAATAACAACAACAAAACAAACAAGAATCTAAGTAACCAGTTCATTCACATCTGTCAAATCCCTACCCAATACCATTAAGCACACACACACACACACACACACACACACACACACACACACACACCGTATCTTTTACTTTAAAGAAAAGGTGCTCAGGAGTAACCAGGACCTGAGGGTGCTGGCGCTCAGTTCCCACAATGGAGGTATCTGCTCTCCACAGCTCACAGGGGGCAGGACCCCCACCCTTCAGGGCACTGCATGTCCAAGAGGGTCGGCTGTCTCCTGTAGCCTTGCACAGTGCACCCCCGCCCCCCAGTGCCCTCGAGTCCCCCTCCCAGAGCCGAGACAATCCCCAGAAGTCAGCGCACAGGGCTAGAGCGACAGCAGAGCAGGGAGGGAGTTTGCCTTGCATGCAGCCGACCCGGGTTCGATTCCCAGCATCCCATGCAGTCCCCTGAGCACTGTGAGGAGTCATTCCTGAGTGCATGAGCCAGGAGTAACCTCTGAGCATGACTGGGTATGGCCCAAAAAGCAAAAGAAAAGAAAAAGAAGTCAGCACACAAAAAAGAGCCTTGGGAGCGGGGGCTCGGGTGGCTTTGCGGGCCCACCCGGTGGGTTTCATTCTGCAGTGTGCCCTTCACCTCCTGAGGAGCCTGTGTGTCCTGAGCCCACGCAGTCCATGGGCAGCACAAGCTACAGCTTGCAAACAATCACCCCCAGCACGGAGTGAGCACTGGCCAGTGTTCTCACAGCGAGGCTGAGAGGCGGGAGGAAGTTCCGCCTCTTCGGAGCTGCACCCCGGGGACCTATGTCTCCAGGGGCGACCAGAAGTCCTGTCTTGCCCCCAGTGGCTCTTTGGGGAATGGAGTCAAGCCAGGGTCTTCATTCCTGTGACTGGCCTGAGCCCCCAACTCTTGGCCAGCTGTCCCCCGGGTGCTCGGGAAGGTGACAGCCACCTGTCAGAGGTGGGACTCGCACCAGCTGCCACTCCAGGCCATCATCGGGACATCCACTGGAACCGAAAGTCAAGGGCTGCCCTCCACTGTCCACGCCGGGTGTCCAGATGAGACCCTCAGGAATTGCACTCAGGAATTGCTCCTGTCGGTGCTTGGGGGACCATATGGGATGCCGGGGATCGAACCCGGGTCGACCGCGTGCAAGGCAAACGCCCTACTCGCTGTGCTATCGCTCCGGCCCCTCCACTCTCTTCTGCATAGAGAGCAAAGAGAGTTCTCGAATGGGCACCGGAAGAGGACTCCCCAGAAGCTCCTCAGTTCAGAGTAAACAGGTGACTTTGGGCAGCGCCAAAGGACCGGCAACGAGGGGTCCCAGCGCCCAGTAGGTGGGGAGAGAGAGCACCATGGGGAAGGACAAAGGAGAGGCGACAGGTGTCCCTGTAGGACCCAGGGGACTGATGAAAGGCGCAGTGGGACGCCCACGTCCCCTCCCATATGGCTCTCGCCGGTGACAGTCCCTCTGTGTCACCCAAGACTGCAAGCTGATTCTCCCCAGACGGTGAAGCAGCAGGTGTCGGGGCGAACGAGAGCAAAGGGACACAGTGAGGGGGAGCACCTGCCCACCCCAGCCCCGTCTGGCCCCCAGACAGCACACGCTGGTCCTCTTCCGGTCTGGAAGGAAAGCCTCAGGGGACAAAGCCCAGCCCAGCAGAACAGAAGCAGAGAAGGTTCTGGACAAGGAGCTCCAACCCCTGAGGACAGGCCTGGGGCACTTTTGTATGAGGACAGACAGACACAGAAACAGAGAGACAGAGGGAGACAGAGAGAGAGAGAGACTGTGTGACCTGGAGGTTAACATACGGGCAGGCATCCTGCCATTAAGTCACATCGCTGACTTTGCTTCCAGATCTTCAGGCCCATAAGCACACACACACACACACACACACACACACACACACACACACACACTCTCTCTCTCTCTTTCTCTCTCTCTCTCTCACACACACACACACACACATACTGACATACACTAAAACACACGCATGCGCACACCCCTCCTACACATATACATACATGCCCACTCACACTCACTTGCTCATATACTCAAACATTTGCACACTCACATACACTCAAATACACATGTGCAAACACACACATACTCACACATGCGCTCACACCTGTGTAGTCACCCACTCGCTCGCACACAAAAGCCAGAGAAGTCCCAGAGTACAGCTCACAGCCCAATGCAACAGCCAGCCACTGCGCTGGGCAAACTCCTAGGGCTCAGCCTGGCGCCTCCCTCCCCGGTGACCCTTCAAGAGAACCTCGGTGAGGGCAGGGCACATGTCCGAAGCATTGGGCACCCAAAGCTTCCTCCCAGAACCTCTCCCTGCACTGTCCAGCCATAACACGTCCCGCAGAGAGACCCCCAGCCCTGTGAAGTTTGAGAAAAAGCGCCAACAAATTAGAAATGGGAGAGATTAGAGAATAACAGAGAAAATGGTATAGAAAATTGCGCTGAAAAAAAACCCAAGACGCCGACAGTGAGGGGAAACAGGAACCAAGAGAGAGCAGCCAAGCGCAGGGTCTTTATTCATAGAGGGGCTTCAGACGGTCATAGGAGACCAGAGCAGAGTCTGTTGAAGACTGTGCCCCAAACGGGGACCCATGACGGCCGAGAGACCCGCACCGAGCCAGGCACCCCGAAGTCTCGGGGCTCTGGACACCCTAAGAGGCCGGGGTGCATCTCAGGGGCAGAGCATCTATGCAAGTGGGTAGTCCTGGTTTGATCCCAGCAAGAAGGAAAAAGAGAGGGAGGGGGAGGAGGAGGGGAGAAAGAGGAGGAAGAGGAGGAGGCGGCCACAAGCTTCCAGCGGAACAGCTCAGACAGACCACACAGTGCCGGGCGCCTCACAGTTCTCAGTGGTACCCCCAGAGAAGAACGAGGGGCTTTAACCCTAAATTAGGCTGCCCAATGGCAGGTCCCAGTGACATCACTCAGCCCTTGCCCACAGTCTCCCAGCACCCACCCTGCCTCGGGCCGCTTCCAGGCAGCTCAGGACCCCCGAGAGGAAGGCAAGAGAGGGCATGCCCTGGGGTGGGCAAAAGACCCCCGAGACAGTAACAGAGGATGCGGGGACAGCTGTGCCCCAGCCCAGGGGAGGAGGGCAGAGATGGAAGGCGGGGCACAGAGCCCCCAAAGGGCCAGAGGAAAAACCAGAGACCCCTCCGCAGAGGACCCGCAGGGCAGGGCGGGAGGGAACAGCCCCTGGGAGCCACCCCCCTCGGGGACATGGGGGTACAGGAATGAGTTGGGGATCGAGAGGTCGAGAGGAGGCCCAGGGTGGGAAATGGAACCGGATCCTAAGGAGGAAGGAGCTTGGGGGTGTTACCGAGAGAACCCCGGGAGCAGGCTGGGGCGAGGACAGGCCGGAGCCCCAGAAGCAGTGACAAAGACACTTCCCCAGCTCTGGAGCCCGGGATTCCCCTGGGCAGGTCAGGAGTGAGGGAGGGTCAGAGCACTTTGCCCGCAAGCCCACACTCCCCGAGTCAGCATGGATGAGCTGAGTGGACATGGAGCTGGGCCAGCACACAGCCCCCAAACACAGCAGGGGTCAGGACAGAGCCTAGGGGTGCAGCCCTGGCTCTACCAGCAACAACCAGGCCAGCGCTGGACAGACCCACCCGATTCCTCGCCACCTGCTTTGCCAGCTCGTGACCCCGGACCCTTGCCCATGTGTCCCTCAGGTGACTCCTGATGTTTGCCGGCGACACTCAGGACAAAGTCAAGGCCCAGCTGGAAGTTCATCACACTCTGCTTTGTGTAACATCAGGGTCAAGTTCAAAGGCCACCGGGCCCCTGCAGGGCACTGTGGGGAGTGAGTGCCCGGGACACAGGCCGCCAGTGAGCAGTGGCCCCGGAAAGGGGTGGGGGAACTCTTAAGATAGGGGAGCACGGAATGACCTCCAGTCACCTCTGCAGGAATCCAGGGTCCAGGGATCCATTTTCTCCAGCTCTTCCCAGAGGACCCAAGTCCCCCTGGGCCCCACATGCAGGGGTGAAGAAACACCCAATAAGAATCTAGCCTTGGGGGCTGGAGCAATATCACAGCGGGTAGGGTGTTTGCCTTGCACCGACCTGGGTTCAATTCCCAGCATCTCATATGGTCCCCTGAGCACTGCCAGGAGTCATTCCTGAGTGCAGAGCCAGGAGTAACCCCTGTGCAACGCTGGGTATGACCCAAAAAGCAAAAAAAAAAAAAAAAAAAATCCAGCCTTCCTCCCTGCGGCAGCCTCAGGCAAGTTGTTGGGCTCCAGTAAGGCTCTCGGCCTCCAACACTGAGGCTGGCACGGCTCCTCGCCACTGGGGCCTGACCCAGCCCATTGCTTCACCCCTGCTCTCCCTGCCTTCTCACCAGGCTTCATGCTGGCGCCTAGATCTGTCACTCAACAGCCCTGCAGCCTGACACGTCTGATGCTCTCTGCTGGGTCTCAGTGTGCGGGGGGGGGGGGGGGGGGGGGGAGAAGATCAAACCACCAGGAGGAAGGGGGTCTCCGACTAGAACACCCCATCTGGTCCCCACACCCCTCCAGAGGTGAGCGACAGTCAGTGCCGGGGACCCTGCTCGGCCATCCTGCCACCATCACCGGGTTCAACCTCCCCACATGCAAAGTCCATGCGTTCCGCTCCCGTTTTACCGAGACACACAGAAAGCGACAGATGAAAAGCATCCTCGTCGGTCACCAGCATTGCCTTCATGAGGCCGGATTGTGAAGGCCACGGGCCAGACCGTCACCTAAGACCAGGGATTCCGTGGCAACACAGGAAGTGATGGGGACACGGGCAGAACTGGAACGAAGTCGCCGCCCAGGCCACCTTGTCATTCCAGGAATCCAAGTCCCCTGTCACTGGGGCCTCCAGTGCTGGATCTGAAGCCCAGAAAGGGGACGGCCGAGAGGCCTGGAACGCTCCCCGGTCTTCCAAACAGACTTTGATGTACCCTGCTGAGGATTGACGGTTTATAAAAACATCTGGGACGGGCGTGACTTGCTGGGGAGGGAAGCGGTGGGGGAGGTCGACGGGGTGGGGGGTGGGGGCGGGAGAAGGAAACATGTTTGCAGAGTCCATGCATCGCATCTAAAAGGACACAGGACAGAGACCTGACTGCCACTGCTGGGCTGAATCCAGACCCCCCGGGACAGAGTGTAGGCTGAGAGGTCACTGTCACCTCCTCAGCCCCTTAGGGTCACACAGTGGATCACAGACACCCCTTCCTCGAGTCCTGGCCCTGCCTGAATCCCATCCTGGTCACATCTTTACTCCGGATGAAGTTGGTCCACCAGGCCAGTCCCTGGCCCTGCGCCCCACCCCTACCCCCAAATCTCGCCATGTCTCCCCCAGTCCCCCACTCCCACGGCCAGACCCTGCATTAGAGTTCCCACCCAGCACAGCCCCGGTGTCCCTCCGAATTCTAGGAGACCCTGCACAGGCCAACCCTCCCGGCTGAGCCTCTTCGAAACAAGACATAGGGCTGAAAACAACGCAAATCTCCTCTCGTGCCTTCCGAGGTCAGAAGCTGGGGAAGGGTTCAAGCGTGCTCAGCTCTGAGGTTGTGGGCAGGACCGGAGAACCTTCTGGAGAGCACAGGAAGCAGCAGCCAGCATCCGGGGAGCCCGGCCTCCGCTCCCCTCTGCCGGCAGTGCGCCTGGACGGGTACAGGGTGCCGGGGCGATGACAACCGCGCAGGGTGGCCAGGGTGGACGGTGTAGGTGAGCCCCTTCGTGGCTGAAGGCCGAGGGAGATGACCCAGGGGTCCAGTTATTCTCCACCCCAAGGGCAGGTTGGAGCACACACACCCCCACCCCGCCCCGTCCCAGTTCCCAGCAAGTCTGACTTTTAAGTATGTCAAACCATCGAGGATTAAAAATAGTTGAAAAGAGGGGAGGAATATAAATATCGCAAAGGCTCTGGGCCACGGGCAGAGCCCCCGGGAGAGGGGAGCGGAGAGGAACATCCTGTACCCCAAGCCGGAGGGGCTGCAGGACACGGAAACAAGCCTGGCTCGCTGGGTCAGGGCCTCGGGCTGACCTCAGGGAGCGGCGGAGGGTGGCCGAGCTGAAGAGGTGCAAAGACAAAGGGGGACCAGCCATGACGGGCTCCCGGGGGTCCCCACCGCCACCCCCACCCCACCCAGGCCTCACCCTCACGCCGCCTGTCTGTGCCAGCACCTCTCAGGCTGGTTGGGCCCACCCTCAGTGCTCTCCTGCACCCCTGCACTTGCACCCGAGCATGTCAGGCAGACCCAGTTAACTGTCCCCTACCCGAAGGGTCAGACAGCCCACCACAGCTGGGGGCAGCCACCCGCAAACTAAGGCCAGCAATGGACACATCCCCCCTGTCCCGCGGCTCCCCCGATTCCCTGGCAAACACAGTGCCCCCAAACCCCATGGTAAGCCAGGGCGCAAAAAGGTCTGGCTTGCAGGGTCCGCCCTCCGCACAGACCACGTGCAAAGCAAAGGCCCTTGCAGGACACCCCTCCCCCCAAAAAAACTTTATTTCGGGTTGAGTGCCTGCAGGGGACCACGTCCGGGGTGCAAACAGCAGCCTGGCAACCCTGTGCAAGAAAAAACAAAGGAAGCGCAGGAGAAGAGGAGGGGAGGAAGGGGAGAGCCTCCGGATGGATCTGAGTCTGCCTGCGGGTTCCTCCTTCGCTGACACCAGCTACCGCCGGCGGGGGGGCGGGGTGCGCCGCGAGGGGGCGGGCCAAACAAGGACCGGTTTCCATGGGAACGGAGGCAGCAGCTCCCTTCCTCCAAGGCTGCCACCAGCCCCGACAACCACGTTCTGTGTCTCCCGCCCCCTCCGGCCGGCCGGCCTGACCCGGGGGCCGCTGCGCGGGCGGGGAAGGACCGGGTGCAGGGCAGGGGGGCAGTCGGTGGTGGCCAGCCGTGACAGGGGTCAGGGAGGGCAGCCGTGGGCGGCCGCAGGGGCGGGCTCTGATGGAATCAAGTGCGATTCCGCCTGGAAACTTCTTCCAAGGCTCGGCTGGCTGCCTCCGGGACCGCCAGCCGGTACCCTGGCCCTCCGGGCAGCTTTGGGGACACGCTTTTTTGGTCCTGGTGCATGGGGCCATGGGGCCACCCGAGTCTGTCATGGGTAGGGAGGGGGGCATGGAAGAAAGCTCCCCAGAAATGTCCACTCTGTCCTGCCAGTCCAGCTGGTGGGAACTGAAACCTTCTGCCGAGATGGAACCAAAATGCCCCTGGGTACACAGCACAAAGGGGCTGGACAGTAGGCAGCTGAATAGGGGCCCCCCAGCTCAGCAGCTCGCCCACCTGTGGGTGGGTGTCGGGGACACGCTGTGGAGGGATCACGTGACCATGCTGAGCCGGCCCAGCCCCCATATGCCTCTTTCCAAGGTGCCCTCCTTCCGCAGCCCCCCACTGGTTCGACCAAGCATCTTGCAGATGAGGAAGGAGACACAGCTTGGGGGAAGAGATGCCCCAACAAAACCAGGATTCAGACCCGGGTCTTCAGTTCCCCCCAGAGAAGCCCCCACAGCCCGGGCAGGGAGGACCTAGGAGGGGACAAGGCTGCTGCCTGCAAAATTCGGCAATTCTGGAAAAAAGTCCTAGGAAGGCCCCTCAGGGCAGTCAGGGAGGCAGGAGCTGGGGGTGGTCCCTGATGCTCATCACTTCCCACAGCACAGCCCAGTGGGGCACAAGTAGGGTTCTGGGGGGACTCTGTCCACACACTTGAAAACTTTCTTTGGCTTCTTTTTTTTTTTTTAATGTCACACCTGGCGATGCACAGGGGTTACTCCTGGATCATACACTCAGGAATTACTCCTGGCAGTGCTCAAGGGAGTATATGGGGTTCTGGGAATTGAACCCGGGTCGGTCGCATGCAAGGCAAACGCCCTCCCCGCTGTGCTATCGCTCCAGTCCCATCATCGTACTTTTTTTTTTCTTTTTGGGTCACACCTGGCAATGCACAGGGGTTACTCCTGGCTCATGCACTCGGGCATTACTCCTGGTGGTACTCGGGGACCCTATGGGATGCTGGGAATCGAACCCAGGTCAGTTGCATGCAAGGCAAAGGCCCAACCCACTGTGCTATCACTCCAGCCCCTCCTTTGGCTTCTAAAACCTCTGCAGGGGCCCAAGTGACAGTACAACAGGGAGGGCGCTTGCCCCCCATGCAGTCAGCCCAGCTTCTATCCCCAGCCACTCCCTAGGGTCTCCCACGCTCACCAGGAGTAATCCCTGAGCACAGAGTCAGGAGTAAGCCCCGAGCACCGCCAGGCAGGTGCCCAAAACATAAATACACACAAAAGCCCCCTGTAGCTCACGTGCCCCGAGAAGGGGACTGAGGCACCCGGGCTACAGGACACAACTGTGAGAGGGGCAGTCGCTGTAGCAGCCTGAACTGGGCCAGTCAGGGCCTCCAGTGGCAGCCTCGGGCGCCTGACACAGATGCCGGACGCCTCTGCAGGAGGACATGCACGCCTTCCAGTACGGAGATGCCCGTTGGCCACAGATAGGCAGTGAAGGGATGGGAAGGGACACAGGTGGTGGCCAGGCAGTCAGAGCAATGGAACAGGTGTCCCCTGGCCTGGAGCCATGGGAGGTCACGGCCAAGGGCCAGCGGGCATGTCTCAGCTGTGTGAGGACACACACACACACACACACACACACACACACACACAGAGCACAGTTTGGGTGAGAATCAGGAAAAGCTGGCCTGGATGGTGCTTATGTCGGGACCCCATGCGAGCCCCTCGGCCGTGGGTGTACCCCCTTCACTCGCCCCCATGACATGTACCTACCGCTAGCAGGACACCAGGCTGACCACCCGGCAGTCCTTGAAGTACCTCAACCTCCAGTGGCCCGGGTCACAGCTCCAGGCCAACCCTGCCTGGGGGAAACCCCATCAGCGGCTGCAGGTGCCGCTCAGGGCACCGAGCAGGGAGCATTACCTTTGGCCTATCCCCCCCAAACCCATCCAGCAGAGCCCCTAGCGGGGCTACAGGCCTGTGAAGCAACACAACTTCCCCAGCACAGGGCCCGGCCGGGAAGGGCAGGCCTTCAGACTTCAGCCCCTCACCGCCTTTGCTCCATTACCCAGTGACACCCTCCAAGCCCCAGGAAAATGGGGCATTGTTTGGCCAGACGCTGAGGTCAAGGCAGAGAGGGAGAGAGGGCAGCCGCAGTGGCCCGGTGAGCAGAGACCGGCGCCACCGCCACCCACGGGCGAGCAGAGAACAAGGGCAGGGCCCCCCCCACCCCAGCTGGGGCTTCCCCATGGGCTCCATGGAGAGGCAGGGGGAGGGGAGCACCGCAGCTTCCATTCCGTTTGCCCCCCATCTAAGAAGGATGATAGTGTGGGCACCCCTTTCTCGCCAGGGACCCCAGGATGGGAGCATGACTGTTCCAACCGGCCCCCGGGGAGCTCCAGGCTCTGCTGGAGGAGCAAGGACGCTGCCTCCCCTGTCCTCAATCACGGCCAGGTGCCCACACCACGGGGGTCCAGCGTGTGTGCACCCTGGCTCACTCCTCACCCCAAGGATCGGGGGGGGGCGGGGGGGGAGCCTTGAGGGGGCATGAGCTGACTTCACAACCCAGAGTTGAGGCCAGGGTCAGCTTCATCCGGTTAGGATGGGGAGAAGCAGAGTCCCCCCCCCCCCGGCTATGCCCCTAGGGGGCCCATACCCCCTGGTCCAGGACAAGGGCTGAGGCTTTCTGGGAAGAAGGGGGCACAGGTGGGCAGTGTCCACCTATGACCCAAGGCTTGGAAGCTTCCATCCCTCTGAGGTGGATTGCTGTGGCCCCAGGCCCCAGCCCTCACCACCCCCATGCAGACCACCTTGGATGCACAGCTCAAAGCCCACCCATTACCTCCACTGCCACCACCAGCACCAAGCAGTGACCCACACCAAGCAGTGACCGTGCAACAGATGACCCAGTCGATGGCCCAGGGTCCACAGACGCCCCACGGAAGGCATCCTAAGGCTCACCATCTCCTCTGCACTTTTCGGGGGTCACCAAGATGACTCAAGGAAGCATGTGTTAAAAGCATTGGATCGGGGCTGAAGTGATAGCAAGCAGGTAGGGCGTTTGCCTTGCATGCGGCCAACCCAGGTTCGACTCCCAGCATCCCATATGGTCCCCGGAACACCGCCAGGAGTAACCCCTGTGCATCGCTGGGTGTGACCCTCCCTCCCCCCCCCCAAAAAAAAAGCACTGGGTCAAGAAATCGCATAGCCAAGCAGGAAACCGGAAGCAAATATCCCCTCCCCACGGGACACACTGCAAACCACCAGTGCCTCTCACAGATAAACCCACGGGTTGGACAAATGGGTCATCCTGGCAAGGGCCAGGAACGTGCCGGGCTGGCCCTGGGAATTCCAGACGACCACGGCCAGCAGCTGACCGCAGCAACAGGCCCAGGGATTTTTCCCAGGTCATGAAAACTTGCCCTCTCTGGACTATGCTAGCCACAGTACTCTAACTCTCTACAAATAACCAAAGCGGAAATGGCAGAACAGGGCAATCAAATGACAGATGAATTACATGGCAGTAATACAGGAGCTCTTTCATGGGGGGACTTCTTGTTTTGGGGGCGTCACACCCAGCAGTGCTCAGGAGCTACTCTTAGCTCAGTGCTCGGGATCCACGCAGTACTGAGAACCAACCTCAGTGCCTGACCCAGAACCTCACTTCTTCAGGGCAAGTGCTCTACCCCTGGCCCCAATAATGCAGTTTTATGATAAAAATATTTGGGGGGCAGTGCTCAGGGGGCTTTGGGACCGCTCAGCCTGGGGCTTTGGGGCCACTCAGGCCAGGCAGTTCAATGCCAGATACCACCCTAGCAGTGCTCATGGGGACCAAATCGATGCCCTGTCCCTTCTCCTCAGCCTCTCTTTAAAACGCCTGCTGGTGGGAGCCAGAGAGACAGCACAGTGGGAAGGCACTGGCCTGGCACATGGCTCACCCCAGTTCGATCCCCAGCACCACACAGGGGTCCCCAAGCCCCTCCAGGAGTGATCCCAGAGCACTGCCAACTGATGCCCCCAAACAAACAAAAAAAGAACCTACTGGTACCAGAAGAACACGGATGATTTACCCCAACCAACATACACCAATTTACACCAACACAATGAACAAGTAAAGTCAGTCCAAGAAAATGCTTACCGTACTGTAAAAAAATGGGATGACACCCCCCCCAGTTAAGAGGTCAAGAGGTGGCCAAGGTCTCCCCAGCAATTCGGAAGCGTGAACATGGTACTAGGAGCCTCATACTTTAGGTCAGTGCTCTACTGCTTGGTACTTCCTAGGGCCCATGAGTGAATTTTCTATGAAGTGCTAGAGGCAAAACTTGGTTATAAAGACCAGAATGGTCGTTACCTTACGGCAGGGTGGGGGTGACCCTAACTGGGAAAAAAGGTGAGACCTCGAAATCTACTTCCAGATCTGTGTGGTCACATGTGTACCCACCTGGAAACATTTATTGGACTTGCACCCAAGATTTTTAAATTAAAAATTTAATTTTTCACATTAAATTAAAGCACATTTTCCATACACCTCAAAAGTCATATATATCGGGGGCTGGAGAGATAGCACAGCGGTAGGGCGTTTGCCTTGCACGCAGCCAACATGGCCAACCCAGGTTCGATTCCCAGCATCCCATAGGGTCCCCCGAGCACCACCAGGAGTAATTCCTGAGTGCATGAGCCAGGAGTAACCCCTGAGCATCGCTGGGTGTGACCCAAAAAGCCCAAAAAAAAAGTGTCATATATATCAGATATATACACATTTTAAAGTATTATTCAAAGAGCGAAAGTCTATCAAGCCCTCAAATTAAGCCTTGCCTAGAAGAACCAGTGGGGTCGCTGGGATTTGAGAAACACAGCTATCAAACTCCTATCCTACCTTCGGCACCCGTCTCCCATTGCCCTCAGGCTTGTGAAAGTTTCTCTCTGACTGCTCCAGGAATAAATTAGCCGCTCATATTTCACCCAGGAGAGTCCATTTCTACAGCCGGAACAGATCTCAGAGACATACAGGAAAAGTGACACCAAGCATCGGTTAGTGTGTACTGATGAAACACCCACGGACAGTCACATAAGCCCTGACAGACCGGATGCCATCCCCAAAGATGCTAACCAGTGCACACCCTCAAACAGGACGGCCGGGATGTGGGGGGACAGGAGGGACAGGACAGGAGGGAGCATCACCCAAAGGCCTTAGGTCCTGTGTCTCTGACTTTATCCTCCTTTGCCCAAATCCCAGGGAAGCCACGGGGCACCCGGGAGCCAGCACCTAGCTGCGCCTCCTAGTCTCCGGGGGCCCCCACTGCAAGTCACCTCCGGCTTGCACTGTCCTTGCCCAACCGAGGGGTGGAGCCCACCCACGTGGGTGCCCAGGAAACCTCCAGCCAGGTGTAATGTTTAAACTTGACTGCTCCACCCCCACCCCGGCCTCTCCCCCGCGTCGGCTCGGGTGGCCAGGGCTGGACACCTGCTGGACCCAGCGGCGGCGCGCGGACACAGCGCCCTCCGCCTCCCTCCCGGGGCCTCGGGGTGTCCCTGGGAGCACGGGATAAGGGGTGCGGACGGGGGGTGGGGGACACGGGAGCCGGAAGTGGAACGCGGGGCAGCTCGGCAGAGCCCTTAGAGGCAAAAGGCGGGCGCTGTCACTCGGGTCCCCACGCAGCAGTTTCTCTAGGGGCGTGGGGGTCGGGGGGACGGGCAGTTCTCCCCCCCCCAACACACACACACACCCATCCCCGGGCACTCTTCCTGGGCTGAGTTTCCACCCCGAACCCCTCCCTGGAGAGGCCGACCCACCTCCCCAGGAGCGGGAGTTTCTCTTTCACCTTAACGAACTCCAGGTGGACGCGGCGCCACGCACTTTCGGGGGAAGGGGCGGCCCCCAACGGGGGTGTTTTTGGGTGGGTGAGTGGGTGTGGGGGGATCTCCTCCAGAAAGGACAGGCCGGCACCGGGAGCCCCCCCATCCATCCACCCACCCACCCACCCAGCCACGAGGACGCTGCAAATCCCCCCTCCCGCCGCCGCCCCCGGCCCGCTCCTCCTCCTCCTCCAACCCGACGCCCCCAGCCCCAAATGCACTCGGGCCGCGGGGGGCGCCCCGCAGCACCCCGCGAGCCCACGCGCGAAGTTCCCCGAAGTGGACGCCCGGGCCGGGCCGGGCCGGGCCGGGCCAGGGGTGCAGCCGGGGGGCGGTGGGCAGCGGCGCGGGCGCCAGCGCCCCCCTCCCCACCCCCCCACGGGACCCCCGGGTGCCGGGCTCGCTCGCTACCTTGCAGGTTCTGCACGCGGATGTCGCTGATGTGGCCGATGAGCTCCTCGCGCTGGAACCAGTCCCACTCGGGCGCAGCCATGGAGCGCGGCGGGCCGGCGGCGGGGACGCGGGCGGCGGGCGGCGCACGCACCGGGCCGGGCGGCGGCGGCGGCGGCGGCGGCGGCGGCGGGCGGGGCCGGGCGGGGCGCGCGCTGCGGGGCGCCCGCGCGCTCAGTGCCCCGGCCGGGGGGCGGGGGCCCCGGGGGCGCGGGGCGGGCCGGGGCGGGCCCGGGGCTGGGCTGGGCTGCGCCGCTTCTCGCTCGGCTCTCGCGCTCTCCCCCGCCCCCCCACCCACCCACCCACTCGCTCGCTCGCTCGCTCGCTCGCTCACTCCCCCGGGATTGTTGGGTCGCAAGGGCGCGGCGATGAGACGCGGGGACCCGGACCCCCTCCCCAGATTGTGATGTGTAGAGGGAGGGGGACGCCGGTGACGCCAAGGCGGGGGCGGAGGGGCCCGCGGAGCTGAGCCCGAGGGTCGCGTCGCGGGGCTGGAGGCCCCTCCCTCCTCTTCCCACCCCTCCCGGGTCGCCCGGACTCCGTGGCTCCCCCTACCCCACCGTGGGAACCCCCACCCCTCCGACACGGACACACGGCCCCCAGGGGCTGGAGGCATCCTGGGCGCCCACCCTCCGCGGACTCCCCCACCGTTCCCCTCGGGGCACCTGGGGGCTAAGAGTGGGTGCTGGGTGCCGAGCAGTGTGGAGAGAGTTAGGGGGAGCAGCGGGGTCGCTGGCAGAAGGATGGATTTGGGGGAGGCTTGCCACAGAGACCCCACCCAGGGGTCCCTAGGTTGTGGGGAGGAGGGAGAAGTCGCTACCAGGATTTGGGGTTCTCATGGGGTGCTGAGCTATGGTATGTTCAATGAAGACCGAGTCTGTCTAGTGTGCTTTCTCTCTCTCTCTCTTTCTCTCTCTTTCCCTCTCTGGGCTCAATGTCTCTGGCAGAGGCCAAGTCCTTCCTCTTCTCCCCAGACTGAGTCCAGGTGACCTGTGAGGCCAAGAGAACCGGAATTTGCCCCAGGCTGCCGTTGTGGGTGGGGATAGGCGGGCTGCTGACCCCTTCTCACCCCGGCTTAGGACTAGGACGGGGGTGATCCAAGAGGAAACACAGCAGACTGCAACCCCCCCACCCACCCCAGCCCCAGCCCGGGACCCCACATCAGAACTCTCATAGCTGTGCTGAGATTCCAGAACCTTCTCTACTGTTCCCTTTCAACCTTGGTGGCATAAGAGCCCCCTTTGGTCATCCATTGAGGGGGACTCAGCTAAGGGACCAGGAACTGCATCATGAAGGGATTGGCAGGGAGCCAGCCCTTTGGGGCCGGTTCCTATCTGGGGCTGGGCACCTCTGCGGAGCCCCCGCAAGGGACAGCAGTGATGGAGGGGTTAACAGAGGTGACTGGGGGCTAATCTGGGTGCCCCAAGGTGCTGGGCCCTCACCAGGCTCAAGCCACGGCTGCCTGTGGGCACTACCACTCTGGGAACTTTCCGGAATCACAAAGGCAAAGGCGCCTGCAATTATAACCAGCAGAAAGTGGGGTGTCATTCCCCTCTCCCTCGGGGTCTTTCCAGGACCCCCATCCTCTGCCTGCCCCTGCTCTTCTCCTCTGAAAGGCCTGAGGGCCCCCTGCCTCAGTGGGGGGCCCCTGGCTGCCTGGGCAGGTACTCTGGGGGTGATGGCTGGTGGCAATTTCTACTGTGATTTGGTCCCTAAGCTGGTCTTCTCCCACACAGGACAGGCTCCTTGTCTCCGCAGAGCTAGTGCTCCCTGTCCTAGCCATTTTGTTTCAAAACTTCAGAGACTTCCCCAATTGCCAGGGGGCCAAGTTGGACTGAAATCCTTTTCCTTCCAGAGCAAAGTGCCCAGAGAATCAGCCTTTCTGTGTGGAGAGGCGGGTCCGGGAACAGAAGTGTCACACAGGCCTTGGATGTCAGCTGTGGGGAGGGGCCGCTTGTCACCATCCCAACGCACTGCTCCTGGTCAGGAACACGGCGTCTTGGGGGGGAACATGGCACAGGCTGTCACCACCACCCTCACCCTCCCCCCAGCATCAACGATTGAGCGCCAACTGTCTACCAAATCTGGATCAGCACCACCCCACACACTCTCTAAAGATTCTTTCCCTTTTGCCCTGTGCTGGAAAGAGAATTTTTTTCAGTACGGTAGAATCAGGAACGAGAACCAGAACCCACAGCCCCAAGCATGGGGTTCCTCTCTCAAGGGTCCTGGACTGACGCAACATGGGCTTTGACCTTCCCTGATTGGCCCTGTTCCCTGCCCCTCACTGTCATTGAGCTTTGGGGAGTTTTCTGATTGGCCCTGAAACATCCCCGAGCTCACCCACCCCTGGTGACTTTCAGGTCCTGATGTTGAGCCCCTGCAGGTTCCTGCCTTCATGCTGGTTCCTTCCCTGCACGTCCTCTTCACTCCTCCTTCTAGGATGTGCACCTCCAGAGCATCTTCCCTGACATCCAGGGACCTCTGAGTGCTCACCGGACACCCTCCCTGATTTGGTGCCATCTCCTGATAGCATCCCCGCTCCCAGCCAGGCTCTCCTTGCTGCCACATGGTGTTCCCCGCAAGCTGCCTCCAGGGCCGTGTCATTCCTTTCTCTGAACGCTTAGCAAGAGGCCTCCGTGCTGGGTGAACGCTTGAATGGATGGCTTGGCACTTGCCAGCCCCAACTCCAGAGCAAGGGCCCACAGAAGCCCCGTGACCTGGAAGCCGGGAAATCGTTGGCCTGTCGCCCATGGGCAGAACACACGCCACACATTGGCACACGCCTGACGGTGCACAGTTCCTCCCTGGGGGCTGTGCCCAGCCACCCTGGGTCTGTTGGTCCTGGTCGAGGTTGGGTTGTGACCTTCCTGGGGGGGGGGGGGGGGGGTATTATTCGCCCTCTTGCATGAATGAACCATCCTGTTTTTCTGTTTACACTTTTACTGGAGGGAAGGAAAAGTCCTCTTGGCTTCCCGGGAGTTTCCAGAAATGGATTTTCTCGGAGCTGCCTGATGCTGCTTGAATCTTTGTCCGACTTTTGAAACTCGGCTCTGCCCAGGAAAAGAAGTGGGAAACAGGAGAAGAAAAAAAGCTTTGGATGGGACTTCCCAGAGCTCGGAGCCCTACATCCTTCCCCAGGGAGGGAAGCAGGTGACACTGAGTACCAGTCCCTGCCCCCTGAATTTTTCGGGGAACGGATGGACCTGACCGGCATCTGCAGGCTTGGAAAATATCCGGAACTATGAAACTCCGCTTCCGGCATGGAGTGGGGTGTGATGGCCCTGACAGTGACCCCCTCCTTCGGGTGCCCCCCTAAGCCTCCTGCGTGCACAGAAATCTAGGTTAGCCTGTCAGCTCTCTGCCACCGTGAGCTCAAGAGGTAAGCAAGGTAGCAGCACTTTCCATGGGCTTTGAACTTCAGAGGCCAAGGCCACGATGTCAAGCACATGCAGATTCTGTCCAGTCTGTCCCCAATACTCACAGTAGCCCCCCAACCCCTCCTGACAGCTGCCCGACCCCCACTACCACCCCTCTGGGTCTCGGCAGGCTAATACCGTGTATTTTTAGGGTGAGGAAAGGTCGCACAGGGCCAGGGGTGCAGGCCTGTGTGTGAGGACATAAATTTGTTCCTGGCACCAGCTGTCCTCATAGGGACACTGCCAGGTGTGGTGCTGGTGGTCCCCAGGATGGAACTGCCCATCCCTAAATTCCACAGGTTCCTTGAGCACCATTTGTGAGCCCCACCCCCCAAATCAATCAATCAATCAATCAATCGAAGCCTTCTCTCTGGCCCTTCGGAGCGCTACTGGGACTTTACACATGCCAGCATTTCTGCTGAAACCAAGAAGCCGAGAGCCAGGCCCTGGGCCGGATTAGACTGGATTAAGCTGAGTCTCTCGAGTCAGCAGCTCGGCTCCAGGTGGCGACCTGCATTGTGATGTCACAAGGCCACTCTGCAGAGGACACCGCCCACTCTGCGTTTTCATGTCCTCCATCCCCGCCTACGCCAGACCCAAGCCTGTGGGGAAGCGGGTCAGTTTGGGCTTCAGGGGTTTAGACTGCCCCAGGCAGAGAGGAACCTTCAAGAACCGAAGGGAGAGCTGGTGATCCCATGGGTGCTGGTGTGGAGAGGGGGTGGGAGGGGAAGGCAGGAGCTGGGGACAGCCTGTTGGTCTCCATGAGGCAACTGTCACACGTGGCCTGTGAATGCCACCAACCTCCAGCTACTGCTGGGTCTCCAACGACACAGGAGGAAGCCAGGTTCGAGCACAAGGATCAAGGGAAGGTGTTCGGTGGACAGTGACCCCGGGAGGTTTGAACTGTGTGACCCCAGGCAGATTCTTTTAGGGGGGTGCGGAGGATGGGGGGATCAGCAGTGCTCAGGGCTTTCTCCTAGCTCTCAGAGAGCACTCCTGGTGGAGCTCAGGGGACCATGTGAGGTGCTGGGGATTGAACCTGGGACAGCCACATGCAAGGCCAGCACCCTCCTTGCTGAACTATCATTCCGGTGCCCCTGACAGGCAGATTCTTTTTTGTTTGTTTTGTTTTTTGTTTTATTTTTTGGTTTTTATTAGTAAAACACCATGAGGTACAGCTGCAGACTTACAAATTTTTGTGCTTGGGTTTCAATTATACAATGATCAAATACCCATCCCTCCACCAGTGCCCATTTCCCACCACCACTGATCCCAGTATCCCTCCCACCCCCCATCCCTCCCATCCCACCCTGCCTCTGTGGCAGGGCATTCCCTTTTATTCTCTCTCTCCTTTTGGGTGTTGTGGTTTGCAAAAGAGGCATTCAGTGGCAATCATGTTTGGTCTCTAGTCTACTGTCAGCACAGGCAGATTCTTAACCTCGCTGGACTTTGGTGCATCAAAAGGGGCCCGATTTGGGGACAGTTGCAAAATCAAAACTATGCCATCCTCGTTATGGACTCTTTATTCTCTAGGGAGTAAAAAGAAAGGGGGAGGGAAACCTTGAGAACTTTCTTCGCCTTGCAAAGAGCTGCATTCATATGCAGAGTTTTCTGGAAACTGGGGAGGTTACCTGAAATGTGAAATATTAATGTATTCCCTAGGATCTGATATCCTGGGAGTGGGAGGGCATGTGGGGGTGTTGATGGTGGTTAAAAAAAAACTTAGCTTTCCTACCTAGATAGTACCAGATGTCCCAATTTCCACAAATAAAACCCTTCATTTCTTCCTGGTTCCAGTAGTCAAAGGCTGCTTCCCCGGAGACAGCCCTATTCATTTTGTCTTTTCTTTTTTTTTTTTTTCCCCAAGCAGTAGAGCACTATTTGAGGAGAACAGATTTTCCAGGGAACAAATGAGAAAAACTTTCCTCCACATCGTGCAAGCTGCTGGCACTGTGAAGATGTGGGAGAGACAGAGACCAGGGTGGGGGCGAAAAACACCTGGAGGGGGAGGGTGTTTGCAGAAACGCTGCGGGAAAAATGCTGGATTTTTTTTTATAACATTTTCGGGGGTAGCAAAAAGCAAAGTTAATTGAGGATCGGCCCAGGAAGGAGTGGCTTAAAAGTCAAAGCTTCTGGGGCTGGAGAGATAGCACAGCGGGTAGGGTGTTTGCCTTGCACGCGGCCGACCCGGGTTCGATTCCCAGCATCCCATATGGTCCCTTGAGCACCGCCAAGAGTAACTCCTGAGTGCAGAGGCAGGAGTAACCCCTGTGCATCCCCAGGTGTGACCCAAAAAGCTATAAATAAATAAATAAATAAGAGTCAAAGCTTCTGGGCGCTGGAGCAATAGCACAGCAGGTAGGGCGTTTACCTTGCATGCCACTGACCCAGGTTCGATTCCCAGGTGTGACCCAAAAACAACAACAAAAAAAAAGTCAAAGCTTCTGGTGCTGGAAGAGCTAGTACCGCAGGGAGGACGCTGGCCTGACATGCAGCTGATCCGGGTTCTCTCCTCATGCCTCATAGGATCCCCTGAGCACCTCCAGGAATGAGCCCAGAACCAGAAATAGGCGTGTGTGGGCTGTTCTGAACAGGACTGCCATGAACAGAGGGTGCAAATACCTTCACAAATCAGAGTGCCCAAGCCCTTCGGACAAGTCCCTGAGGATGGCATTTCTGGGTTAGGGAATGGCCTCTTTTTTTTTTTAATGCTTATATATTTTTTGGTCAAAATTTGATTTTACTAAAGCACTGTGAATTGGGGCCAGAGAGGTAGTGCAGTGGGCAGGGCATTTGCCTTGCATGCAGCCAACCTGGGTTTGAATCCCCAACATTCCATAGGGTCCCCTGAGCACCGCCAAGAGTAACTCCTGAGTGTAGAGCCAGGAGTAGCCCCTGAGCATTGCTGGGTGTGACACAAAAATAAATAAATAAATAAATAATAAAGGTAAAAAAGGTAAAGGCCCTCCCGTTGATCGTCGATTTGCTCGAGCGGGCCCAGTAACGTCTCCATTGGAGACTTTGTTGTTACTGTGTCTGGCATATCGAATACTCTCGGTAGCTTGCCGGGCTCTCCGAGAGGGGCGGAGGAATCGAACTCGGGTCGGCCATGTTGGCTACGTGCAAGGCAGACGCCCTACCCGCTGTGCTACTGTGAATTGCAATGTTATTCATAGTTGAGTTTTTGACATTCCATGTTCCATCACCAATCCCACCACCAGTGTCAACTTCCCTCCACAAGTGTCCCTGGGTTCTCATCTCCTACTCCACACACCCCAGCCTGGCATCTTGACAGGCATCTTTTACATTTGGTTATGAAAATTTGTGTCTAATTGGTGAGGGGAAACGTACACTGGTGAAGGGACAGATGTTGGAACACTATTTGAAACTCAATTATGAACAAGTTTGTAACTGTCTAAACTGTGTATCTCACTGACTCGATTTTTCAAAAGAGTGAAAAGGGGACACATGCCATTTTTACTAAAACATTATTTCTGTCAGCCTGTAAAACAATTTTTGTTAAACAAAGCAGGATGCCAAAGCAAAAAAAAAAAAAGTTTGGGTCTAAATAATGGTTGGAAATGGTCCCTCTGGACAAGAACTGAGTGCTGAAAGTAGGTACAGGGATAGCACTGTAGCACTGTCCATGTTGTTCATCGATTTGCTCGAGCGGGCACCAGTAACGTCTCCATTGTGAGGCTTGTTGTTACTATTTTTGGCATATTGAATATGTCAAGGGGAGCTGGCCAGGCTCTCCGAGAGGGACAGAGGAATTGAGCCTGGGTCGGCCGCGTGCAAGGCAAACACCCTACCCGCTGTGCTATCCCTCCAGCTCCAGGTAAAGGGATAGACATGATAACCTTTCAGTACCTGGATTGCAAACCATAACACCAAAAAGAAAGGAAAGAGGGAGAGCAAGAGAAGAAAAATGCCTCCCCTAGAGGCAGGCATGGGGAATGGGGTGGTAGAAGGGTAACTAGGAACATTGGTGGTGGGAAACATACACTGGCGGAGGGGGCGGGTGTTGGAATATTGTACGACTGACACCCAAACATGAACAACTTTGAACTGCATCTCACAGTGATTCAATTAAAAAATAAATTAACTCAGATATTTTTGAAAAGCTGGGGTCTTGCGATTTCAGTGTTACTGACTCTGGTTTGGATATTTCGCTATATATATTTCTTACTCCACAAGTACCTGGGAACCCTGACCATTGTCATGGACGCTCATTTGCAATTCAGCCAACGGTGCCACATTCCTCTTCCTTCAATCTTTTACCAACATGTGTTTCACGCCTCTTGTTTTGTTTCGCCTGGGGACCACCACCAGTGGTGCTCCAGTGCTCAGGGGACCATGTGGTTCTGTAGTTATAACCTCCTGCATCTTGCATTCACAAGGTCTGCTCTCAGTCTTCTGAGCCCTTCCTGGCCCCTGTGAAGGCACCCCAGGGGACCCCAATGTCGGGTGAGAGTGGTATGTTCACGTACAGTCACTGGTTGAAGTGGATCCATCACCCCCAGGGGCCCCTGGTTCCAGGGCCCAGGGCTGGGAAACCTCCTTTGCTATGAACCTAAATCTGCCCCCCGAGTTCATCTCTTGGCGGGGGCGCTCCCAGGCATCTGGGGGCCACTCAGTGATATCTGTACCCAGACTGGACACTTCAATCCACAGCTCAAGGAGTCAGAGCTGCCCAGGGCCTGTGATCCCCACACATGGCGGTGGTGCTCGGAAGATAGTGCAGTGCACGAGGCTGAACTGAGAATCTGTGTTCCAGACCCCTCACCCTCCCCCACACCCAAATCAGTTACTCTAGAATCTCAAGGGGACCCTCGTGTCATGGGGAAGAAGCCGGGGTCCCGGCAGCACCGTGCAGATGTGGGAGATGGGGCTGGGAGCCCCATGAGGGCTGGTGCAGGTCTGAGCTCCAGGCCCCAGTGCTCGCTGCTTGGTACAGGGGAGCCCAGGCCCAGGGAGACAGGGGGCAAAGTGCCTGAGGTGGGTGGGCGCCCCAAAGTCCTCCGGCTTTGTCCACTCCACAACCCCTGCTCGGAGCAGGCCCCCGCCTCCCCACCAGCCTCCAGGCTTGGCTCAGACTCCCAAAACTCCCTGACCCTGAGTCAGGAAACAATTCCGCTCACCTCTGTTCCCTTCACCCCTGCCGCCTCCACCCACCAGGTAAACAGCCCCTGGCCTGCTCCGGCCCCACTCACTGGTCAGACCCGCTTGTGGTGTCCCCTCACCTCACCGCACTTTGCTGTGTGACCTGCAAGAAGTGACTCAACTTCTCTGAGCCTGCGCTGCTCTTCTGGGCATAGTCGGACAGGGATGCCTCCCTCAGGATTGCTGTATGGGCCAAAGAAAACACACATCACGAAGAGATCCCTCAGTTTGGAAATGGACTGTGCTTCCTGACCTTTTCCCAGTCGACCTGGAACCTGCACTGGGTCACGCCAGGCCTGCAACGTCCCAGCGGGCTCCCTGCAATGAGAAACCTGCTTATAATTTCCCTACCTGCCCCAGTGCCTTAGCACTTGCCCCAGCTGGCCTTGGATTTGTTTTGTTTTGTTTTGGGGTCACACCCAGCATGCTCAGGAATTATTCCTCGAGATACAAACCCCTGGTCGACCGTGTCAGCTGTACGCCCTCCCAGCTGTACTATCACTCCAGCCTGTTTACGTTTTTAAAAATTTTTTTTATTATTTTTAAGCAATTTTTTAAAGTTTATTTTTCTTGAGTATATTTTATTTTATTTTTAATTTTTTAATTTTTATTAATGAGCCTCTTTTGCAAACCGTTTATGTTTTGTTTTGCTTTGAGGGCCACATCTGGCAGTGCTCTGGAGTTGTTCTGGTTCTGTGCCCAGGGGTCTGTTCTAGAGGTGCTTGAGGGACCAGGTGCTTGGTGCTTGGGGGGCCTGCCAAGAGTGCTCTCCTGCCCTATTTCTCTGGCCCAAGGGGTCTTGCTTTCTTTTTCCTCCTCTTTTTCTGCAGTGCTGGGGATTGAACCCAGAGCCTTCCACAAGGCAAGTGTTTTCAGACAGACAGAGCTATGCCTCCAGCTCCCCCAGCACCCCAGCACCCCAGCACCCCAGCACCCCAGCACCCCGGCAACCCAGCTCTGTGAGCTGGCCTTGTTTATTTGTTCGTTCCTTCCCTCCCGGCTCCCCGCCAAGGCCACACCCCCTAAAGCACAGTTCCTGAGGGCAGAGATCTTATCTCCCGCCTGACTGGGGATTCCAGGGCTTGGAAAGTTGCCTGCTTCACCCTAGACCTTGAAGCCTTTGCCTAAAGTTGACTGGGGAAAGAGTGAATGAATGAGAGAATGAATGAATGACCCCATGCTCATCTCTGGCTTTCATCATATTCTTCAATCTGTTCTCAGGTTTCAGTACCCCGAATGCCATGGATGATTAACTGTGTCAGCAGAATGAGCTCTCTTTCTTTCTTTCTCTTTCTTTCTTTCTTTCTTTCTTTCTTTCTTTCTTTCTTCCTTCCTTCCTTCCTTCCTTTCTTTTCTTTTCTTTTCTTTCCTTTCTTCCCTTTCTTCTTCCTCTCTCCTTTCTTCCTTCCTTCCTCTCTTCCTTTCCTTCCTTCTCTTTCTTTCCTTCTCTTTCCTTTTTATTTTCTTCCTTCCTTTAATTTTTCTCCCTTTTCCTCCTTTTTTTTCTTCTTTTGCTGTGGAGGATGGGACAGGGCAAGTCCTCTACCCCTGATCCTCATTCCCACTCAGAACGATTTTTCTTCAGCCACACTTTGTTTCTGCACTTATAAAAATACAGAAATATCACCAGTGCATCAGAACATCATAAAGGAATTTTCCATAGAGCACACACAGAACTAGGGGGCTCATACGACTTCCCTTTCTCCATTCCGTGCTTGCTAAAAACCCAAATGCACCCAGCGATACCACTCCTGGGAATATATCCCAGAGAGGCAAAAATGTGTAGTCGAAGTGACATCTGCACTTGTTTGTTCATTGCAGCACTCTTTACAATAGCCAGAAACTGGAAGAAACCTGAATGCCCAAGAACAGATGACTGGTTAAAGAAACTTTGGTACATCTACACAATGGAGTACTATGTAGCTGTTAGAAAAGATGAAGTCATGAAATTTACAAACAAGAGGTACAACATGGAAAGTATCATGCTAAGCGAAATGAGTCAGAAAGAGAGGGATAGACATAGAAAGATTGCATTCATCTGGGGGATATAAAGTAACCAGATATGAGATTAATACCCAAGAATAGCTGAGATCAACACCAGGAGGATTACTCCATAGCTTAGAGGCCAGCCGGGTATTCTAGGGGAAAGGGCAGTTCAGATAGAGAAGGGAGCACCAAATGGAGGGTGTTTGGAGGATCCTCCCAGGAGGGGAGATGCAGGTTGAAAGTAGACTATGGACTGAACATGTTTGCCACTCAATGCCTCTTTTGCTGACCACAACACCCAAAAGGAGAGAGAGAACAAAAGGGAATGCCCTGCCACAGAGGCAGGGGGGGATGGGGGGGGAGGGATATTATCTATGGTGGTGGAAAATGGGCACTGGTGGAGGGATGGGTATTTGATCATGGTATGACCGAAATCCAAGCACAAAAATTTGTAAATCTACAACTGTACCTCATGGTGTTTCACTAATAAAAAATAAATTAAAAAAAAAACCGCATCCATCCCCCACCGCCTCTTCCCATGAATCTGGGCTGAAGAGGTTTGGCCGAGGTCTCGCAGCCCAGGAGAACTTTGAACTCCTTTCAAATGTCCAACTTCTCGGCTTTTGCACGGGACAATTTGCGCCCAAAAGCCGCAAGCTGCTGAAATTGCCTAGTCAGGAAATAGCATGCAAGGGCCCCGGGCTGGGGGATGACTGTGGTATTTTCCAAGGTCTCTAGGCAAATTCTCCATCCTAAAAAATTCTTCCATTGTACCCTTGACCCTCCATCAAGGACCAATAAGTGACTCCCTGCTTTGACACAGGCTGGCTTAGCCAGGACCCCAAGAGCTGAGAAGAGAGAGTCTAGCCTGCAAGAAGACCCCCAAACCCCCTGCCCCTGGGGCACGTGGCCAAATCCATGTCACCTGCCCATGAAAATTAATCTTCCTGTTAATCAACAGGGATAAGGGATGACAGTTGTGGCTTCAACGCTGTTAAAGGCGGTGTCAGGGCCTGTGTGAGGGGGCGGGGTTCTTGCTAATTTCCTGCTGGCATGTTCCACGGAACCAAAGGCTGTGGGACAACCTGTACCTGGTATCCGAGAGGTCCTCTTTCCCGAGTTGGGTGGACCAGCACGTGGAAACCAACATCCTTCTGCCTGTCGCCATGTCCCCCTGTGTCCCTGGAGGGCCCTCCTGCCCCCAGAGACAGTCCCGTTGTAAGATAAGCACAGATGAAGGTGTCAGAGGGTACAGAGGTGGAGGGAGGCGAGATCTGACCCCTCGTTCATCCCCCCAAGGATTTCCTGTGAGCCCACATGATGCTCTCAGGATGCAGAGCCATCTGGAGGGCCATAGAGAACCCTCTCTAGGTGCAAGAGAGGGGATGTCGTGCCTCGGTGGACTGCAATGCTCTCTAATTCCTAGCTGTGGTGGCGACAGGGACTTTAGCCCCTGCTCAGTCACGTCCAGCAGTGGCCAACCCCTGCAAATTTGAGCGTTTTGGGGGTCTGTTCCCACCTGGAAGACAGGCAGCTGGAGGCATCAACCAGAATGAAGGTCCAAGGGTCCCAGAGCGAGCCTAGGGTCTGCGGTGCCGCTCTAGGTCCTCACTGGGCTGTCCGAGTGACTCCCCGACCCATGTAATCATCAAGGACACAAGGGGTGATTTCAATACTGTATATGCCCATGAACTGTGCCAGAAACGAGGGCTGTCCCCCTTGAAGCAGCCCCACACCCGGTTAGCAGGGCAACTTTTGGCTATTGTCTCCACCGTCCAGGCAGGGAGGCAGTGGGCAGGGGTGGTAGCGAGGGGCGGTGTGTTTTCCTGTCCGACGCTGACCCCAGGCCTTCTGCTGAGAGCCTGTGTGTGACTGGGGGCGGGGAGGGGGGACAGCGCATGAGGCTGGCGCATGATCTTCTTAAGGGAGACTCTGGATTCGGTCCAGCACCCAGGCTGGCCCCTGATTCAGCACCACGGGGCCCGAGCAGCGAAAAACACAGGCCAGGGCTGGCACGATAGGACAGCGGGCAGGGCACTTGCCTTGCATGCTGCCGACCCAGCGTCAATCCCCAGCATCCGGAGGACACCGTCAGGAGTGACTCTTGAGTGGAGAGCCAGGAGCATTGCCAGGTGACACAGTAGCACTGTCCTCCCGTTGTTCATTGATTTGCTCGAGCAGGCACCAATAACGTCTCCATTGTGACACTTGTTGTTACTGTTTTTGGCATATCGAATACGCCAGGGGGAGCTTGCCAGGCTCTGCAGTGTGGGCGGGATACTCTTGGTAGCTTGCCGAGCTCTCTGAGAGGGACAGAGGAATCGAACCCGGGTCAGCCAGGTGGCAAGGCAAACACCTACCCGCTATTGCTATTGCTCCAGCCTTATTGCCCGGTCTGACCCCCCCCCCCAAAATAAAGAAGGGAATAAAAGGGGGGAAAAAAGAAAACGATTTGGTGGGAAAATTTGAGCAAAATATAATGCCCAAAAGTAGAGAGAGAGTATCTGAGCAATTGTCTGCCATAGAGGCAGGGTAAGGACTAGGATGGAAGTCGGGGGGATAATGGGGACTTTGGTGGTGGAAAGTTTCCACTGGTGGAGGGATGGGTGATTGATCATTGTATAGCTGAATCTCAGACATGAAAGCTTTGTAATTGTATCTCACGATGGCTCAATAAATTTTGTTTTTTTTTTCTTTTTGGGTCACACCCTGCAATGCTCAGGGGTTACTCCTGGCTCATGCACTCAGAAATTGCTCCTGGTGGTGCTCTGGGGACCATATGGGATGCTGGGAATCGAACCTGTGTCGGCCATGTTGGCTGCGTGCAAGGCAAACGCCTTACCCGCTGTGCTATTGCTCCAGCCCCTAAAATTTTTTTTAAATAAAATAAAATGAAATAAACCCATAGGCCAACACAGCTAGTTGGGGGATCCTCTGGGCCCCTGAGAATGGCTGGAGACTCTCCCCTAAAAAAGAACCCCCTAGAATGCCCTGCCACAGAGGCAGGGTGGGATGGGGGTAATGGGGGGTGGGAGGGATACTGGGATCCGTGGTGGTGGGAAATGGGCACTGGTGGAGAGATGGGTATTTGATCATTGTATAATTGAAACCCAAGCACAAAATATATAAGTCTACAACTGTATCTCATGGTGTCTCACTAATAAAAATTAAAAAAAAAAAAGAACCCCCTAGGGCTAGTGTCAGAGGAAGGCTCTTGCTTTGCACACAGCCAGCCTGGGTTCAATCCCTTGCAGCACATAGGGTCCCCAGAGACCCTCCAGGAGCGCTCCCTGAGCCCAGGGTCAGGAGTAAGTCCTGAGCACCACTGGATGTGACTCTTCCCCCCACCCCCCAAAAAATCACCCTCGTTGGCTGGAGAGATAGAACAGCGGGTAGAGCATTTGCCTGGCACGGGGCTCCCAGGATCTAAGCCCCAGACAGGAGCAGAGGAGCCAGCAGCCTAAAGCAGCTCTAGGTCCCAGGAGCTGACGGCAGCTCATCCCTCGAGAAGTCAAAAAACGCTCCAGGCTCACTTCCCAGACTCCTTTGCAGCGCCCAATGGTCACATGACCCAGTCTGGCCAATGAGATCATTGCAGAAGTTCCTCTCCTTGTCACCTCAAGGCTGGGGACTTCAAGAAAATCCTTTCCCCTGGGCAAAGAACGAGGGGCTGTGGCTAAAGGCCTTCTCTTCCTACCAAGCCCTGGAAGCCTGAAGAGGCCTTGGGCGTGTGGCCAGGGGCCTCCTCCGAAGGGTGTCACCTGGGGTCCAATGCTCTGTCATCACCTAATCATCTATGGTACCCGATCTGTGGCCTCAGGTGTAGCCGGGATTGCTCCCTGGCACCACACGCCTCCCTGAGAACCCCCCAGGGGCTCTGGGAACCCACACAAAGCCACAGCAAACCCCTCCTCCCTGCACAATCCCCATTATTTCATCTTGGAGCTTGTGTTTTGGGAGTCGTGGGGGAGGGGAGCGTGGAGTTTGCGCCTTCGTTCCCACATGCCCCCTACTCCTCTGCCTCCCTCTCCCCAGAAGGGGTCCTCGCACCCCACTTCCCAGTTGGGTCTCTCACAGGGAGCTGTGGCTGGGGGCAGGAGGGATGCTCCCAGGGAGGGACCCCAGGAGGCTGGAGAGAAAGGCAAACATTTCAGTTAGGTCTCTGGGGCCTGTTTTTCCTGATTCTCAACAAAGGGCCTTTCTTGTGCAGAGCTCTGCAGCTGACCCCCTACTGGACAGAGAGGATGGGGAAGGAGGATAAGGAACCGGATCCTGGTTTGGGGCGCCTTAAACCAGTCTTGGGTACCCCCCCTGCCCGCCTTCAGAGCTGAGCTCATAATTAGCTTCACAGCTTAGCCACCCTCGGGAGCTTTTGTTTCCTGCAGTGCAGAGTTGGGAGGTGGTTCACTGCATAGCCAATGCCCCCACTGACCAGCTGATTACAGCACAGATCCATGTATGTGTTTCTTATGACCTGGACAGTGCATAGGGTAGAGGGGTTTGCTGTGGCTTTTCGTGGGTTCTCAGAGCCCCTTGTGGGTACTCAGGGAGGACAGAGGTGCCAGGGAGCAATTCCTTCTACCCCTGAGGCCACATTTCAGGTCCCTCACAGACCACCACCAGCAGCAGGAGTGGGACCTGGAGACCCCCACCCCCCACCCAGGCCCTCCCCCACACCCCACTGACATCATTGTCAAAGCTTATTCCTTGCCGTTGTCTTGGACGATTCTGGTTCTCCTCACTTTGCAGGGGTGGTTGTTGAGACTGAGAGGTAGAGTGTCTTGGTTAAGGTCACAACAGCTCACAGAGCTAGAGGCAGAGATGGCCTCCCAGACGTTGAGTGACCCAAAAGATAATGGTCTCTCCATAGCGTCCAGCCTCTCTTAAAAAAAAAAAAAAGAGCTTTCTCCTCTAACTGTCCCTTCCTCCGGTCCCTGGAACCTCCTGAAATTGAGCCTTGCACCCTGCATTGCTCTGGAGAGTGGGGGTGGGGGTCACTCTCTGACTTACCCTCTCCTTAGCCCCCCTGAACCCAGTCACCCACCAGACTATTGGGCTCAGACCCACCTGTCTGGGTCCTGGCGTCTGGTCCTGGTGTCTGGCCCTGGTTGCTTGGCTTGGCTCTCATCATGCAGGGAGGCTGCTCCTCTCGAACCCCGCTCTGGCTGTACCCACTTTTGAGGTGCAAGATCAGCAGGCTCATGGCCAACACAAGGTCAGGGCGAGCCACAGCCAATGGGAGCCAGCCCCTGGGGGCTGGTAGTTTATTTCCTCACTGGTCCCTAGAGCTCACGTTTTTTTTCTCCTTACTTAATTCTCCGGCAGCCCAACTTCCTCTTCGCCCAGAAAGCATCTCCAGGCCCCCACTTTGTTCATCTGGGGGCCGGTGCATACCCTGGGAATTCTCTTTGCCCTCCCTCCCAGCTGATCAGGGCTTCCTCGTCCCCCAGCCCCCTGTCAGAAAGCCTGGAGACTGGGGGGATATTCAGGCCCCTTCACAGTGATGGCTGTAACTGCAGTCAATTTCGGTAATTGGTGGCATTTGCTGGATTCCCGCCCACGGCAGCGGCCCTGGGCTCTGCCTTTGATCTCCGCTGTTCTCGTGAGACCCAAAATACTATTGTCGCCTTCAATTACTCCAAAGGCCAGCGTGGCCCTGACCTTGCCATCAGACACCGCCAGTCTGGGAGAGGCAGCAGCGGCTGAGAAGAATCGCTGGCCGGTGAGCAAGGAGAGGCAAAGCCCACTGGACCCCCCCTTAGAAGTTATATATGAAAATGGGCTCCAGGGCTGAGGGCTAGGTTGGGCACATCAGAAAACACTGCTGCATTTTTGGTTTTGGTTTTGGTTTTTTTTTTTTCTTTTTGTGGGGGGCGGTGGGGGGAGCCACACCTGGCACTGCACAGAGGTTACTCCTAGCTCTGCACTCAGGAATCACTCCTGGTGGTGCTCAGGGGACCATATGGAATGCCGGGGATCGAACCTGGGTAGGCCGCATGCAAGGCAAACACCCTCCCCACTGGACTATCGCTCCAGCCCACTGCTGAGTTTTTTGTGCCAAGTCCTTTTTCCTCTTGTTCTTCTGCCTTCTCTGCCGGGATGTAGAATCCAACCCATTTGCCCAGGGTGTGGCTCAGAGTTTTTGCCATTGCAAAAAGCCTGCTGGACCTGTGGGTGAGCTGCCCTCTCCCCTACCAGGCTCTGGGGTCCTGGTGCAGGGATATTGGGTCTTATCCACGTCCATGGCTATCCACTGCCCCAGGGCAGAGCTGGCCCTGGGCAAGCCTGGCTGTCAGGAAAGCCAGACTCTTCTTTCTGTTGCCTCTATTCCCTGTGCCTCTATTCCACGTTTATTTCTCCGGTATCCAGCCACTTGCCGACTCTCACTCTTGGGTATGTAGCCAGCATCTCGGATTCAGTGCGTCCCGAGGCGACCTCCTTGTTCTTCCTCCCAGACCCACTAGCCAGCCCCACAATCTTCCAGATCAGGGCCAGCCTGGCAGTCTCGCCTGCGAAGTAGGACTGTGATGGAATCTCGTCTCCTGCCGTCACGAACACCAGCGGCTCCTGCCGAGATTTGATGCAAAGGGTAGCAGTCCCTTCCTGAGTGGCCTCCCTGCTCCCCTCCACCGGCTGGATGGGGCTCAGCCCAGAAGTGGGATGGATCCTTTGCCAATTGTTTCTAGAAGATGGTGATGTATCTGTGTTCCCAGGTGGTCCCTCTCTCCCCAAGGGGACACCGAGTGACCTTGTGCCTGGCCTCCATGAGCGAGGACTCCTATGGTCAGAGGAATAATAAAGGCCCCAGCAGACATGAAAGATGGAGAGGTCCCCTCTCTCCAAGAAGGGGTGCCACTGGTCATTAGCTCGTGTTGTGAGGGTGAAACTGATGCCATGACAAGCTGCAGCTAATATTAAGTCTCAGCTAGGCCTCAGTTTCTCTTTCCCCAAAGCAGGACTTGCAGTTTCTGGTAAACTCCCAGTTGAGTAATTTACTGAGATAAGGAATTGGGCAGTTGGGTCTGGCCCGTCATGAAGGGTCAGGGTCCCTTTCTTAGAAACTGTTACTAATCATTGTCTAATTGCTGACTGTTGTAATAGGGCCGATGCTATATAAATTGCTTCTTAATTCTGAACCCTATGTAAACTGTTTATGATTTGGAGTCGGGGTCCTTGTCAAGACTCCACTATGTTGGATGAGACTTGGACCCTAGCTTGGGCTCGTAATAAAGTTCCTTTGCTTTGGGGCTGGAGCGATAGCACAGCGGTAGGGCATTTGCCTTGCACGCAGCCAGCCCAGTCGAGCCAGGTTCGATTCCTCCACCCCTCTCGGAGAGCCTGGCAAGCTACCGAGAGTATCTCGCCTGCACGGCAAAGCCTGGCAAGCTACCCGTGACGTATTCAATATGCCGAACACAGTAACAATTCTCAAAATGGAGACGTTACTGGGCCCGCTTGAGCAAGTCGATGAACAACGGGAGGACAGTGCTACAGTGCTACAGGGCTTTTGCATCATCGTGTGTGGACCAAGTCTCTCCGCAACTGGGGATCTGAAACTCGGACACAATAGTGTCAGCTACGGAGAGGGTCTGCCAAGGACCCAGCCTGTGAAGCTTCTCATGCTTCGCCTCGGCATGGTCCCTGGCCCTGCTCCTGCCCTGGCGGGGTGGACAGCACTGACTTGGGTAATGAGGGGACTTGACGGGAGCAGACGATGCTTCTTTAGTCTGTGGCAGTATGTGGGGTACCAGCACGCCCTCCCCGTGGGCGCTGGCTCAGACTATGCAAATCAGTTTTCCATACCAGCCACCCTGCCAAGCATGCCAGTGTGCTAGAAAAACATGCTAGAGAATTCTAGTGTTCTACCGGCCACCCAGGGCTGGAGCGATATCACAGTGAGTAGGGCATTTGCCTTGCATGCAGTCAACCCGGCCAACCCGAGTTCAATTCTTCTGCCCCTCTTGGAGAGCCCGGCAAGCTACTGAGAATATCTCACCTGCACGGCAGAGCCTGGCAAGCTCCCCGTGACGTATTCGATATGCCAAACACAGTAACAACAAAGTCTCACAATGGAGACGTTACTGGGCCCACTGGAACAAATCGATGAACAATGGGAGGACAGTGATATACTAGCCACCCCAGGGCCATTCTATGTGCTGCCCTGAGAGCTTGGGGCTCAGGCCCGGGGTTGCTGGGGTTGGGACTGGGGTCTCACAGGTCAGGCAGGGGCTCAAAGCTTTGAGCCCAAGATATAAATTATTTTTTATCCGTTGGTGCGGGGAGCCACACAGGGCTGTGTTCCTGACTCTGCACTCAGCAATCACTCCTGGTGAGCTCTGGGATCCCTAGGGGTTGCCGGGGATCGAACCCAGGTTGGCTACGTGCAAGGCCAGCTCCCTCCCCCCATTCTCTCTCTTCAGTCCTCTAGATGCAAATGTTTCCGCATGAGGAACATCCTTGGCCTCTATGTGGCTGCAGGCTGCTCCGGTCAGTGGGGTGGGGTGGGCCGGGGAGATGCTCTCTCCCGAGCTGCCCCGCTGGGCCCTGTGCAGGTAACAGGGATCGTCTCCTGTCATCCTCACTAGAACCCACAAGGTGACTGTGCTGTCCCCACCCCAGGAGTGAATCACCTGCACCCGGAAACACGCAGTCTGCCAAGGGCTGGGCCTGGTTTGAACCAGCTCTGCCCCCCAGGGCCTGTTCTCTGCCCCTGCCCCGCAGCCCAGCAGAGCCACAGTGAAATCACAAAATCACGTGAGGTTTTCACTGTGTCAATCCAGGAGCCACCCCCTTCACCCCCAAAACCTTCCAGCACCCAGACAGATAAGTGCCACCTGAGCAGGGGTGTGCCCTGCCCCTCGCTGCACACTACAAGGCCCACGGCTGCCTCGGGGCCAGGCACACCCAGGCACCTTTGCCCCAGATCGTGGGAAAGTGATTCAACTCCTTTGCATCCTCCTTGTCCTCCTGCCAGGCTCGGGGCACATTTGACTCTGCCCACAGGCTTCTTCCTGGTCGGTTGCCCTGGTTTGGATTCTCTTCCTTCTCTGCCAGTTCCTTCTCGTCAGAGCTCTGGCCACCACTTCCTCCTCCTTTTGCAGGATGGCGTGTCTTGGTAGCGAGGGCCACACTCAGGCCCACAAGGGTCCTGCCCCTGCCTGACAGGGCTGGATGCTCACACTCAAGCGGCCTGTTCAGCCTCCTGGAAGGCAAGGAGGCCAAAGGGTGGCCCAGGTGAGCCCAGCATCACCGGGTCCAAGAGCACCACATCCTTTCAACCCTTGTGTTGAAGCTTTGTCCCAACTGGCCAAGAAATGCTAGGAGAGGTCTCCGGTTCTCTGAGCATCACTTGAAATTCCTCCCCTTTCCAAGTAAATTCAACTAAAGAACTCTCACATGTTGCTTTAAGAAATGTTTCAGGGCGAGGGGCTGGAACGATAGCACAGTAGGTAGGGCAATTTGCCTTGTATGCGGCAGACCCAGGTTCGATTCCCAGCATCCCATATGGTCCCCTAAGCACTTCCAGAAGTAACCCCTGGGCATTGCCGAGTGTGACCCAAAAAGCGGAAAAAAAAAGAGAGAGAGAGAGAGAAATGTTTCAGGGCGGGTGTTTGCCTTGCAGCTGGTGGACCCAGGTTCAATCCCCAGCATCCCATGGGGAACTCTGAGCCCTGCCGGAAGTGGTCCCTGAGCACAGAGCCAGGAGTAAGTCCTGAGCATCACCAGATGTGGCCCCCAAACAATAACAAAAATGTTTGTGGGGCGAGAGAGATTATAGACTGGGCCCTTGTTTTGCATTCAGGAAGCCCAGGTTTGAACCCCTGTACCACATGGTCCCCCAGCACTGCCAGGAGTGACCCCCAAGTACCAAGCAGGAGCAGCCAGGAGCCCTACCAGGTGTGACTCATAAAGAAAAGCAAGCACTGTAGCCCTGTCCTCCCGTTGTTCATCGATTTGCCTGAGCGGGCACCAGTAACGTCTCCATTGTGAGACTTGTTACTGTTTTTGGCATATCGAATACACCACAGGGGACTTGCTAGGCTCTGCTGTGTGGGCGGGATACTCTCGGTAGCTTGCCAGGCTCTCCAAGAGGGACGGAGCAATCGAACCCCGGGTCGGGCGTCTGCAAAGCAAACTCCCTACCCTCTATGCTATCGCTCCAGCCCAGAAAGGGAAAAAAAGTCCACCTTATTAATTTTCCAATGACAATAATAACCACAGGTACATGTCTGCCTTAACTCATAGGTGTCATATGGGAGGGCTGTCCCCCGGCCCCCAAAGAGAAGCAAGAGAGTAATATGCTGCCCACAGCACAACTGCAGACCCAGGAACCCGGGGTAGGTTCCCTGAACCGATCTTGAGGATGCAGGATTCCAATGCTGGGCAGCGGGGTGCCCCCAGCGTCCCGCCTTGGGACCCAGAGACCCTAGAATGTGGTGGAACCCTCCAGAAAGATCAGGGCTGTGTCAGTTCCCTGACAAGGAAGTGCGGCTTCCTGGGTCAGAAGTGCCGGAGATGAGCTTCCCCGGCCATCAGACCTCCAGAGGAGGGAGCACAGCTTTGTGGGCTGACTTTGCCAGGCTCCTGAGGGGGCAGGGTACGGGACTGAGGGACGGGGTACAGGCAGGGGTATTGGCAAAGACACAGGCCATTGGGCAGGTGCAGGCTTCCCCCTGGAGCCTGTTCTCTCGCTTTTGCTTGTTTGGTTTTGTTTGTTTTATTTTTGTTTTGTTTTGTTTGTTTGTTTGTTTTTTTGGGGGGGGGGCTATATCTGTGCTGCTCAGGGCTCACTCCTGGCTCTGCACTCAGGGGTCACTCCTGGTGGGGCTCAGGGGACAGACCCTCTGGGGTGCTGGGGATCAAACCCGGGCCAGCTGCATGCAAGGCAAGTCCCCTACCAGCTGTGCTACGTCTCCAGCTTGGGGCTGTTCTCTTGTGCTGAGGCCCTGGAAAGGGTCCCAGGTGGGCACTCCGGAGGGCCCCCAGGCGTACACCCCTCAGCAGGCAGATGAGGCAGTTTCCGGAGTTGGGGGGCAGCTTGTGGATTTCAGTATTTGCTTCAGCATTTCCACCTCCACCTCCCCACGATTGGTCCAGGCCTTTGTGGGTAAGGGGGAGTGGGGTGGGGGGCCCAGTGCCTGTAGCATCTGATGGTTTACTTGTGGGCTGAAACCAGGGAAGGCAGAGATGCAGAGGAAGGGCGGGGATTTGCTTGTTCCATCAACAGACATGGAGTTCCGAGTGTCAACGGAAACCATCACGGCTGGGGAGCAAACCCCAAGTTTCACAAGAGGGAGGTTTACTCAAATGGGTACTCAGAGCCCAATGAGGCCCACAGAGTTCTCGGAGTGACCCCGAGATCTGGTCTCAGTGGAGTGGGGGGTTAAGGTGGGAGCCCAGAAAGAAGACATCACTGTTCTCTGACAATGGGGAGAGGCTCCTGGGGCTGGAGCGATGGCACAGCGGGGAGGGCGTTTGCCTTGCATGTGGCCGACCCAGGTTCGATTCCCAGCATCCCATATGGTCCTCAGAGCACCGCCAGGGGTAATTCCTGAGTGCAGAGCCAGGAGGAACCCGTGAGCATTGCTAGGTGTGACCCAAAAAGAAAAAAAAAAAAGAGAGAGAGAGAGAGAGAGAGAGAGAGAGAGAGAGAGAGAGAGAGACGCTCCTGGTTCCTGTCTGGCAGGATCTGCTTGGCTGCTGATGTGTGTCTCGAGGGCATTGAAGAGAAACATCATCCAAGGTTCCAGAAACTTTGCCTGGTGTCACACTGTCCTCTCCCCAGGCTACTCCCTGAGGACACCCCCCAGGGATCAGAGAGCACAGGAGTTGAAGCACTTGCCTTTCATATGGCAAGCTCCAATCTGATCCCTAGCACTGTGGAATCCCCCTTGTTAATCTCCCACACCCCCCCAAAGAAACACAGAAGATTGAGGGAACATGATGCCTTCTCAGGCAACCCAGGCATAGGTCTGTTCCAGAAGCTTCCTTGACTGTCATCATGAACTTGTTTTGCTGATTCCGGCCTCCCAGGAGGCTCTGGCCTCCTTCCAGGGACCCCCCTCCTCTTTTGAGTTCACAAGTGCCAGCCACTGGGGCCACAGTTGTAAGGTGGGATGGAGCTTACCTGCTACGGAAGCCTGAATGGACAAACCCCTAAAGCGCTAACAAAATGGCAGCAGTGAAGAGATAGAAGCCTAGCAAAAAGGCCAAGAGGAAAGGGGGCTGGAGTGGGGAAGGTGTCACCAAGGAAGTGATACTTATAGGAGAGACAGTTCAAGGGGCTAGGCACATGCCTTCCATGGGGGCTGAGGAGTGAGGAATGGCTTTGAGACCTCAAGGTCCCTCCAGTACCACTGTAAATGACCCAACAGGGAGCTGGAAGTAGCCCCCAAATACCTCTGGATGTGCCCCCCGCCCAAAAAAAATTTAACAAACAACCTTGAAGTGACATATGTCATGAAGACCAGATGGGGGAGCCCTTGGAAGTTGGGGGAATGGGGTCACAGGAAGTTCTTCCCGCAGCAGAAAATTACAGATTAAAGCTGAGGTATGTTAGTCAGCTATGACCACAATGACGAAGACACCCCCAAACTTGGTGATTTAAGACCGTTAGGTATTTTGAGGGCTGCCTCTGCGGGTCAGTGGGCGGGTGGGCTGGTCTCGTGGGCTCAGCCGTCCTCCATGCCAGGCCAGGCTCTGCCTCTCAGGCCCTCCGTCAGCAGTTCACAAGTTGTAAGCAAGGAAGCAACAGGGCAAGCAGATAGAGACGGTCCTCTGGGGTCCTGGGCTGGGAACTGGCGCTCAGAGGCCATTCAGCCATGTCCCATTGACCAGAGCATCGATCAGGGTCTCATTGAACCTAGAGGGGCAGAGACTCATGGACTTGGCCTGGACCGAAAGAGGCTGCAGAATCAGGTGGCCAAGGAGGTGACCGGAGCCTGGTGGTGGTCACGTGATGTACAAGTGGGAACTAGCCAAGTGTCCAGGAGCGAATGAGGCGGAGAGGCAGGGTTGGGCCTTATCACCCGGTTCTGTCATCTGGGGCCTTGATAACAATGACTGGATGACTTCTCCAAACCCAGTGGGAAGCCACTAAAGGCTGCTTGTCTTCCCCTTTAATTACCATTTATCACATGCTCGGGCACACATCAGAATTACACAGCAGCGAGATGTTTTTACAAAGGGACGTCAGCGTCACCTATGATTGAACCTCACATAAATGGAATTATACGCTTCTATTTTCTCGGTGCCTGTCTTCTTTCATCTGCCTTGTCATGGATTCAGCCACATCCTTTACGTGGAACGATGAGGTTATTCCTTCACACCCACCATCACTAGATAGTAGACCATTATATGACAGAACCTTAATATTTATCCATTCTGGGGTCAGAGTGATAGTACAACCAGTAGGGCACTTGCCTTGCAAGTGGTCGGCCTGGGTCCAACCCCTGGAACTCCCTATGGCCCCCCGAGCACTGCCAGGAGTGATTCCTGAGAACAGAGCCAGGCTGCAGTCAGCATGTGGGTAGTTTTCAGTTTGAAGCTATTCCCAACTCCAATCCTCATATTTTGATGCACATATAAAGTCATCCTGTTGGTGTATCCCCAGGAGTATGTATGAATCTGTCCACAAACTAGATCACTAATAAGCAATAAGAGACATGGCCCCCAAAGGTCATTGTTTAATGTGTGCATGTTACCTATGCATGTGTGTGTGTGTGCACATGTGTAAGTGCACATATATGTATTTGTGTGTGCATGTGTGCGTGAGTATATATGTGTGTTTTTGTGCATATATGTGTGCATGGTGTGTGCATGTGTGTGTATCTTCTCCCACTTTATGGTTTGCCTTTTAGTGTCTTCTGCTTAACAGAAGGTCTCACTTTTAATGTAATTCAATGTATATATCTTCTTCGTTTGAATGATTTCTAAAAATTCTGTTTAAACATCTATATAAATATCATACAGATGGCGACTCTGAGAAGGAGGGATGCCTCCTTCACAACAAGAGTGGGAACCCCCCCGCCCCCGCACACACACACACATTCCTTAAGCAGCCCTGCCAGACCTTGGCACAGGAAATAACCTGTCGACTCCAAGAGAACTTTTATTTGACATTTTACTGGCCCCGCCTGGCCCTAGAGGTCCATTATCTGGTGAAAACATCAAAGGCAGCTTGGCAAGCAGTAAAATGTTTGCACCACTCAAAGGCATGCACGGGAGCTTCATTTTACTAGAATCAATTTGGGGCCACACCTCACAATGCTGTGGTGTGCTCCTGATTTGGGGTTCAGGGACCCTTAAGCCAGGGACTGAATCTGGGGCTCCCGCATGCATCCCCACCCCTGGAGCCTGCCTCCTTGGTCTACTGACAACGGTCCTTGGGTTGCTGTGAATGAATTCTACAGCGTGTGGCCTCTAACCAGAGCAGGGATGAAGGCATTCTGGAACTTTCCACAATCTCTGTGTGCTCCCCAGGGAGCAAGTGATTGAGCAAAGCCGAGTCAGCCCAAGTCCTGCCCACGGCAGATCTGACAGATATGCTCATTTTTGTTCCGGTTGGTTAGCTTTCTACTTCATTGTCCACATATCAATCTACTCATCTGTTTCCGGATTCATTATTTCATTTGGGAGGGGACCTACCAAGCAATACTCAGAGGGGTCAAAGGCCACTTCTGGTAAAACTAGGCATAACAGAGCCCAGACACAAACTGCGCAGACCCAGTGATGTTTGGGACCAGCGAACAGTATACTTCAAGGAACCAAGGGGTACTGGGAATCAAACCCAGGCTCTTGCACATGCAAGGACTCACTCCCAAGGGAACTCTCTCCCAACCCTGCTCAGCGGGGTGCCCAGCCACACTCCCCCGTGAAACCCTCTAAGCCCTCTAAGTGCATGAAGAGCTACATGCAGTGTAGGACTAAACATCTGCTGCCTTAGACCAGCGGCCCTTTCCCCAACCTGCTCCCTGTCCAGTATCCTCACTCCCCCTCCCATGAAGGACCACACTGCACTTCGATGGAGCATGGGGGTCTCCAAGCCGAGCTTTTTCTGAGAATCGGCCTTCATCCATATCTGTTTCTCAGACACCCAACCTTCCCTGTAAACCTAACCCATTTGGAAAGCATTTGAGAGAAAATGTTCCTGTCCCACTCATGGATCCAGACCTTCCCTGAGCTGAGATAGACTTGATTTCCAATGCCAACGATTGCTTTGAAATGATGTGAGATCCACCTGACATCTATCACTATGGAGATAGAAACAGGGTCCTTGTCGTGACTATATTCCTCACATGTCTGGGTTTCACGGATCCCAGGCCCTGTGTTTTAAAAAGAATGTTGAGTGATGATGAGATTTGGAAAACCTTGAATTCCCACAATGAACTGCTAGATCTCTGACACCTAGCACAATCAGTGCCTGAAATCTCACAGGGACTCGGTCCTGGCATGAATTTTGCAGATTCTGTGCCAATTTTTTTATTTTTATTTTTTATTTTTGCAAAACTGTGCAGTATGATCATTGAAGCTTAAAAAAAAACTGTGTCTCTGGAAGCCCCGGCAGCCACGCCCACCACCACCCGCCCCAGCTGCCCCCATGTCAACTAACCCACCGGCCCTGCTCTACTGATCGCAACTAAATCTCCAAGGAGATGCAAGCCAAGTAGCTAAAATTCATGGACACATGGGTCCCTGCTGCTGAAAGCTCTGGAGCGCCTTCAGGAGGTGGATGGGCTGAGTATGTGCCCTGCCGAAGCCCTGGCAGCAGCAACCCCCCACCCCCACCACTGCAGCCACACCCAGGGCTCCACCTCCCCACGAATGGCTCACCCCACAGAACCTGAAGTCTCCAGAATGCGTGACATCTCCAAATTTCTCAAGATTGGAATTCCAGAAGCTAGAGCAATAGCACAGCGGGTAGGGCATTTGCCTTGCAAGCGGCCAGCCCAGGTTCAATTCCCAGCATCCCATACGGTGCCCTGAGCACTGCCAGGAGTAATTCCCTGAGTGCACAGCCAGGAGTAACCCCTGTGCATCACCCAAAGAAGAAAAAAAAATCGGAATTCCAAATTATATGGGAAAGTAATACAGAAGCCAACTAAACACAAGAAATAAAAACAATGACACAGAAGGTTCAACTTAGCAACAAACAGCTTCGTATATTCTTAGACAAGGATTTAGCAATCCGTGATGAGACAGAACAAGTTTCACATAAAAGATAAAAGATCAATGTTTTATGTTTATCAGTTTTAATATTGAAGTTTTGTTACCTAATCAATTTCAGCAACCAGAATTGCATCAACATTCGTGGCTTTTGTTTACATTAAAATTTACCCCCAAAAATGTCTGGGCTGGAGCAATAGCACAACAGGTAGGGTGTTCACAGTGCACATGGCTGACCTGGGTTTGATCCCCAGAATCCTTGTGGTTCCCCCCTCCCCCCCCCCCCCCGCCCGGTTCACCAGGAATGGTCCTGAGAGCAGAGTTAGGAGTAAGCCCTGAGTCCCACTCGGTGTGGCACCAAACCAAAAACAGTTGTACAATATTACTTTTAAAAGGATGCAGAGTGGGGCTGGGGCAATAGCACGGCGGGTAGGACATTTGCCTTGCATGCAGCCGACCCAGGTTTGATTCCCAGCATCCCATATGGTCCCCCAAGCACCGCCAGGAGTAATTCCTGAATACAGAACCAGGAGTAACCCCTGTGCATCGCCGGGAGTGACCCAAAAAGCAAAGAAAAAACAAACAACAAAAAAGGATGCAGGGTTTATTTTAGTGAAATTATTTGATAAGTCTTTATGAAAGAAAGTAATGAATCTGTACTAGATAACATTTCTTTGTTAGCCCTCCCAGAGGGCTAGAGCAAGGGGACTTTGTGATCTAAGACATTTGGGGTCCAGAGAAATTGTCTAAAGCCTGAGCTGCAACCACAGGATTATGCAAAAGGAGCTCGTGGCAGATTTCCTGCTGCTTCTAGAGCTGGTTTCAACAGGCTGAACTTTTCAAGTCTGTTGTCTATTTTCTCTCATCGGTTAAATATAGGAGCTGAAAACAGTCTTGGTTCTTTCTTTTGTTCTCTCTGATGGTAAACTGGGTTGATTCTCTACTTCTCCTTTATCAACCTGGCTGGGAATTTCTATGCTTGATTAATATTTCCAAAGAAACAACTTCAGAGGGGTTGGAGAGATAGTATAGCAGGTTGGGCACTCACCTTGCACACAGCTGACCCGGGTTCAATCCCCAGAATCCTGTAAGGTTCCCTGAGCACCGCCAGGAGTAATCCTTGAGTACAGAGCCAGGGGTAAGCCCTGAACATGCTGGGTTTAGACAAAAAAACAAACAGATCAACTTTCGATTTTCCTATTTGTTTAGTTTTATTTCATCATTGTACTCACCTTTAGAAAGAATTTTGTGAAAGTCTACTTTGCTCATTTTTCCCCGATCTCTGTGTGTGCGTGTGTTTAGCACATCAGCAGTGCTTAGGAGCTATTCCTGATTCTGTGTTCAGGAGTGAGCCCTGGCAGTGCTGGGGATCAAACCAGGGTTGACCGCATGCAAGGTGAGCACCTTAAGCCCTATACTGAGTGATAAGTACCTCAGACCCTCCTTTAGCTTCTTAACAGGAGAACATAGACCAGCATTTCTCAACTGGTAACTATATGGGCACCTTAGGACCTCTGAATTAATCCAATGATACCATAGGTAGATCCTGTACTTCGAGGATCATGGCACAAAACTGCCCCCCCAATAGAACTGGGAGGTTACAGGAAGGAACAAGTTTGAAAGAGGGCCACAGTCACACAAAGGTTGAGAAACACTGTTTTGTTTTGTTTTTGTCTTTGAGCCTTACCAGTGGTGTTCAGGGTTTACTCCTGACTCTGCACTCAGAGATAACTCCTAACAGTGCTCAGAGACCACATGGGATGCTGGAGATTGAACTTGGGTTTGCCATGTGCAAGGCAAATGCCTTACCCACAGTACGATCACTGCAGCCCAAGGAATATTGATTTTTAAAGCATTATTCTTTTATTTTATTTATTTTTTTAAATTTTTGCTTTTTTTGGGGGGGGGTCACACCCAGCGATGCTCTGGGCTCACTCCTGGCTCTGCACTCAGAAATTACTCCTGACGGTGCTCAGGGGATCATATGGGATGCCAGGGATCAAATCTGAATTGGTTGCGTACAAGATAACTGCCCACCCCACTAGGATATCACTTCGGACCCTATTCTTTCTATAACAGAAGCACTGGCAGGTATATATCTTCTCTTAAGAAGTGTTCTAGCTGCACTCTTATATCTTACTATGTTATATTTTCATCATCATTCCAATTTCAACGGATTCTGTTCCCTGTTGTGATTTCTACCATGACTCATGAACAGCAGTGCTGAAGAAAATTCAATAATTTAAGAGGGATCAGTAAAAAGCACAGATTGTACTGAGCCTGAGGCACAGGAAAATAGTCCAACTGATTTTCCTCTTCTTCAAAGGGAGAAAAGGAAATATTGGCCTTGTCGTTACTTTTTAATGATGTTCTTCATCATGCGCTTCTGATTTTTTAAAACTATTGCATTGAAATATTAGTTATCTTGACGAAAGCGTTCTCAGTATCCCCCTTAAATTTTGCACCCCGGTTAAGTACCCCAATGGCCTCTCCTTCATCCTGACTTTCAAAATATGCTATCTTGAAGTTACAACGTTTGCAACGTTTCGGGTTTCCTGTGTACAATGCCATCAATCCATGCCTCGCTGTGTGGACAGCGTTATGTTCCCCATGGAAAATCTAATTTCAGGCTTCACCATACCATGAACTTCTATCTGCCCTAATTGGATTTTATCATCTAAATGATCGGTGGTGTCTAATTTAATTCATCTGCGTGAGTGAGCTCACACAACGATTTGGGGACTCTCTTTTGTCTGACAGTTCACTGACCTCAAAGCCCTCCAGCCTGCAGACTTCAACCTCAGGGCCAGGGGCCATGCTGGTTCTCAGGCACAGAAAGTTTGAAACCCGCTGGTCTCCCTGCTTGGTTAGAAGACCCATCTGTGGAGCAGGGCGCAGGACAGGTGTTGGCCCACAGCTGGAAGAATGCTGGTCTGGGTCCATCCAGGTGGCTCCAGGTGGCAAGATTCCTGCCGTTTGCAGAGCTGAGGACTAATCCACTGTGCCTCAGATTTTGTCTTTTACCCGTCCATCTGCTGATGGGCACATTCATCTATGACTGATAGAGTAATTGTTAAGACTCCAAATTGTGGGGTGGAGGGGACGGGGTCGGGGTGGTGGGAGGAATGCTGGGACCATTGGTGGTGAAAAATGGGCACTGGTGGAGGGATGGGTACTCAATCACTGTATGACTAAAACGCAAGCATGAAAGTTTGTAAGTCTGTAACTATACCTCACGGTGATTCACTGATAAAAAATTTAAAATAAAAATAAAAAAGACTCCAATTGGTCCAAGGAGTTAAAACTCTAATTGCTCCATAGAGTTCAGACTCTAATTGGTCCATGGAGTTCAGATTCCAATTGATCTGTGGATTTTCCTTTTTGTCTTTTAATTCTGTCCATTTTACTTCCCCTGTTGTGAAACTTGCCTCAACATACATTCACAACCAGAGTTATTTAGCTTTTTTTTTCAATGCATTGATCCTTTTAACATTACACATTGTCCCGCCTCTTGCCTCTCGCGGTCTTCCTCATCTGGACCTTGATTTTGTGGTTGTTACATTCTCACTAGTTCTTTCACGCTTGGCATTTTTAATTTATTTTTATTTTTTGCTTTTTGGGTTACATCCAGTGTTGCACAGGGGTTATTCCTGGCTCATGCACTAAGGAATCACTCCGGGCGTTGCTCGGGGAACCATTTGGGATGCTGGGAATCAAACCCGAGTTGGCCGCATGCAAGGCAAACGCCCTACCCACTGTGCTATCGCTCCAGCCCCAGGCTTGGCATTTTTTTTAATTTTTAATTTTTTAAAAAATTTTTATTACTGAAAAACTATGAGGTACAGTTGTAAACTTATGATTTTTTGTATTTGGGTTTCAGTTATACAATGATCGAGTACCCATCCTCCACCAGTGCCCATTCTCCACCACCAACGATCCCAGTATCCCTCCCACCCCCCCAGCCCCCCATGCCACCCCACCCCTGTGGCAGGGCACTCCCTTTTGTTCTCTCTCTCCTTTTGGATGTTGTGGTTTGCAAAAGAGGCATTGAATGGCAATCATGTTCGGTCTCTAGTCTACTTTCAGCATGCATCTCCCATCCTGGGAGGATTCTCCCAACACCCTTTATTTGGTGCTCCCTTCTCTATCTGAGCTGCCTTTTCCCCTAGCGTGTGCAGCTGGCCTCCAAGGCTTGGCATTTTTATGTGACATATTTGTTTTCTCCCTTTGGCTTCATATTTGATTTATTCATTATATTGAAAGTTCTCTTGTGTGAACAGCACAGAATTGGTTTTTTGGTTTGTTTGTTTTGAGCTTTGTTTACTTTACCCCAGGCTGATAGCTGCTGTCTTTTCGTTAGAGTGTTGGCAGCTTTAGACAGAAACTGATCATTGACGTGTTGGACCTTGAGCCTCTGTTGTCTGGTTGTTCTATTGTTTCACTTTCTTGTTTTCAACTTTATTTCTCCTTTTCGGGCTTTCAGACTTTCTTTTATTTATTTTATTTATATTTTGCTTTTTGGGTCACACCCGGCGATGCACAGGGGTTACTCCTGGCTCATACCTTCAGGAATCACTCCTGGCAGTGCTTGGGGAGACCATATGGGATGCTGAGAATCGAACCCGGGTTGGCGGCGTGCAAGGCAAACGCCCTACCCGCTGTGCTATTGCTCCAGTCCCTCAGACTTTCTTTTAGGACAACAGAGCTGTTTTTTAATGTACCAGAGAGTGAAGTATGGGAGCCCCAGAAGCAAAGGGGAGATTTTCTTTTTTTCATTTATTTTAATATATATAATTTTTGGGGCTGGAGCTATAGCACAGCGGGTAGGGCGTTCGCCTTACAAGCGGCCAACATGGCCGACCCGAGTTCGATTCCTCCGCCCCTCTCGGAGAGCCCAGCAAGCTATCGAGAGTATTGGGTATGCCAGACACAGTAACAACAAAGTCTCCAATGGAGACGTTACTGGGCCCGCTCGAGCAAATCGACGATCAACGGGAGGGCCTTTACCTTTTTATAATTTTTTTATTGAATCACAGTGAGCAGTTACAAAGCTTTTGGGTTTAAGCCTTGGTCATACAATGATGAAACATCCATCCCTTCACCAGTGCCCATTTTTCACCACCAAAAACCCCAGTATAACCCCCATCCTACACCCTCCCCCTACCTGTGGGGAAGATGATTTTCCAAATTACTCTCTCTACTTTGATTACATTCAATATTTAGACACCAGACCCACCATTATTATTTGGGATTTTACCCCAACACACAGATCTGCCGAAAAGGCAACAGTAGACAATTTGTTTTCTATTGCTGATTATGAATAACATATGATGTTGCCCGGTTGCCGTAGCGACTGTGAGTTTTTGGAATTCTGAAATTTTAACAACTAAATCTGGAGGGATTTCTGCCAAAACCTGCTGGGTTCTGAGATTTGTTCCTGAGTCTCTAGGACCATGGCCATTAGCCTGCTTGATCAGGAGCCAGAGAGGCCATTTGTGGGTGGCGACTCACGGTCTTGTTGGGACAGGGAAGAAAGGGCCGGCTCTACCCCCATCCCATGAGGCCCTGCATGTCTCATCACTGTGGGCCCAAACCTGACTGTCCACTGGCCTCTAGAGGATGGCAGCCACCAAGCCGCCAAGGAGGAGCAGGCGGAAGGACAGCACCCTTTCCCCGCTGGGGTGGCCTGGCGCCGGTAGCCTATTACAGGGACCAGTTGCATTTCTGCCAAAAGCCGCTGGGTTCTGAGATTTGCTTCTGAGTCTCTGGGATCATAGCCGTTAAGCAATTTGATCAGGAACTAGAGAGGCCTTGCCTCCAATTATGTAGTTGAGCCGGAGGTGGTTTGTGGGTGTCTCTCCCACATACCTAACTTTTGGCCATTTACTTTCTTGGTAAACTTGCCCCAAGTTTTTGGGGTCTGGCAACAGGCACAGCAACAATTTTGAGGTATCTGGAAGGCTGAAGGCACCATCAGGCTGCTGATGCATTCGCCTCACAGGTACAGATTGACCTGCTGGCAGCACCATACCCCCTGCTTTATTTTTTCTTCGCATCAGTGTTTGTACCCTGTTACCTTGAGAGTTTCTTTGCATGGCTCTTATAGTGTGAGTCCACTGGCAATAATTTTCTCAGCTTTTGTTTATCTGAAAATGCCTTTACTGTCTTTATTGGGAGGCGGGGTGAGCCACACCCATCTCAACGCAAGGGATGACTCCTGGCAGCAATGGGGAATAGACAACGCCTGGTATCAAACTCTACTCCAACTGGGAAAGCATGTACTCTGATCCTTTGAGCCAACTTCCTGTTCCATAGTCAACAGTTTATTTATTTTTTTACAGCTTTCTCAATGCAAAACTGACATATAATAAATTACACAGATTAAAGTGCCAACTCGAGAAGACTTTTGCCACGTATACAATCATCAAAGCATAACTCCACTGAAGATACTGGGTTTATTTCTCACCTCCAACGTCCTTTGTGCTACTTGGAAATTCATTTTATCTCACTCTCAGCCCCAGGAGCCCGAGATCTACCTCCTCTCTCTCTAGACTGCATTTTCTAGACTTTCATATAATTGGATTGCCCAGGAATTCGTTCCCAAGTATTCCACCCACGCGCCGGCTTCTCTCTCACTGCATAAGCAATTGCTTTACACTTCAGCCATGTGGTAGCACTGTCCTTGTGTCATTTGCTTGTAAATGTGAGTAGAATTCTGTTATGGGGAAGCTTTGTTTCTTTATACATTCACTCACTGGTGGATGCTAAGGGGATTTCCAGTTTTGACTCAGAAATAAATTTGCCTGAGCCCACAAGTATTGGTCTTTATGTAGAAAGCAGATTGGCTGCTTTTTTTTTTCCTTCCCCATAAATGTCTAGAATTAGAATGACTGGATCTTATGTAGCTTAGATTTAATTTTCTCTCTCTCGTTTTTTTTATTTTTGGGGGACCATACAGAGTGGTGCTCAGGGTTTACTCCTGGCTTTGTGCTCAGAGATCACTCCTGGTGGTACTCAAGGGACCATTCGTGATGCCAGAGATTGAAAATTGATCTGCCAGCCACAGGCAAGGCAAGCACCCTAATTCCTTTGCTATCACTCTAGCCTCTGATTCTCTTTATTTTCTTTTCCTGCTGTGCTGGGAATTGAACCCAGAGCCTCAAACATTCGAGGCAGACTCTCTGCCACTGAGCTACATCCCCACCCCCCGTGCCTTCGTGTTTTCAGAGACCGTCCAACTGTTTTCCCTAAATGTTTTCATCGTCTTTGTTCCTGGCAGGTCCCAGCAGTTACAGTTTCAGCCACTCTGGGTATCATCAGTATTTTGAAGGAGAGCCCTAGGCATAGAAGCGTCTGAACAGACATAACATACATATTTTTCTTTAAAATGTATTCGAATAAAATCCCTTATCCTCTACCGAGGCGACTTTAATATATACAGAACTAAATGGCTGACAGATGAGCACAAAAGGGACAGAAGAAATGGCGGTGACCTGAGGTCAGTACTGATGCCACAGGAGAAACGAGAGGCCAGATTTGCAGGAAACTGTGATAAGTTAAATACACGAGCTGTGACCCCCAACTGACCCTGCGAGGAAGCACGGAATGAAGAATCCAAAAAAAGCGATGAAATGGAATCGTAAAGAATTTGGTCGTTGGAAAGATAGCATGGGGGTAAGGCACTTAACTTGCAGAACACTGACCCAGGTTTGATTCCCAGCATCGCAAAATCATCCCCTCGGCCTTGCTAGGACTGATGCCTGAATGCAGAGCCAGGAGGAATCTCTGAGCACCCCCCAAACCAACTAAGCAACAAACGCAAAATAATTCAGACTAAAGGGAGGCCAGGGATGGGGCTCAGCAGAGCACTTGATTTTCCTGGGTGAGGTCTTGACCCTATCCCCAGCACCTCAAAGCACATGCAAAATTCAACTGCAAAGAAGATAAAGAAGCAAGAACAAACGCCAACGTGACCCGGGAGACTTTAGCCAAGAAGAACAATCTTTCCCAACACCCAGGAGCTTATACCAAGACAAGGCTGGGTAATAGAATCTGACTCAGGAAATGCAAAGGGTGTTTTGCTCTGGATGAATAATGGAAATCGGTAAGAAATCCAGATCTAAAAGGCACCCATAGAACCCACAATATGAGAAATGAAGCAACTTTCTTCTTTTTTTTTTTTAAATAACACTTTTAATTTATTTATTTAATTTTATTTTTTCCTTTTGGGTTATACCAGCAATGCTCAGGGGTTACTCCTGGCTCTGCACTCAGGAATTAGTCCTGGAGGTGCTCAGGGGACCATATGGGATGCTGGAGATTGAACCCAGGTCTGCCGCACGCAAAGCAAATGCCCTACCCACTGTGTTATCGCTCTGGCCCTGAAGTGACATTGTAAGCAACTCACATAACAAAGGAACAATGGGACTGGAGCAATAGCACAGTGGGTAGGGTGTTTGCCTTGCACACGGCCAACCCAGGTTCGATTCCCAGCATCCCATATGGGCCCCTGAGCACTGCCAGGGGTAATTCCTGAGCGCAGAGCCAGGAGTAACTCCTTTGCATTGCTGGGTGTGACCCAAAAAGAAAAAAAAAAGGAACAATCAAAAGGGAAATTATTTGGAAGAAATTTGAACTAATGAAAATCAAAACACACCATATCCACACTTGTCTGAGGCAGCCAAAATGGTGCTAAGAGGAAAATATATAGCACAAATGGTCACCGGGAAGAGAAAAGGTTGCAAAGCAAGGGTTTAAGAACAGTCAAGACAGGGATGGCTCTAGATCCTCTTGGGAAAGGCTCATTAAAGAGCATTGTCCATCTGAAAGAAAAAAAAAAAAAAGAAGAAAATATCACATTCAGTCCCAACAGTGGAGAAAAGAGGAAATAATGAAATAAAATAAGAAAGCTGGGGTAGAGCGATAGCACAGCGGGTAAGGTGTTTGCCTTGAGTGCGGCTGACCCAGGTTCGATTCCTAGCATCCCATACAGTTCCCCAAGCACTGCCAGGAGTAATTCCTGAGTGCAGAGCCAGGAGTAACCCCTGAGCATCACTGGGTGTAACCCAAAAAGCCAAAAATAAATTAATAAATAAATAAATAAATAAATAAATAAAAAAGAAAGCAGAGAAACTGAAAACAAAGTGAGAGACAGTGAAGTGAAAAGCATCTTCTTGGAGCAAACTCATTGACATGTGGTCCTGGAGCCAGAGAGACATGAAACAGATCGAGCCACACACAGGAGGCACGCAGGGAGAAGCATGTGGGGTTCAGGCCCCAGCCCCATATTTTATAGACCATACATAGTGGTGCTCAGGGTTTACTCCTGGCTTTGTGCTCAGGGATCACTCCTGGTGGTACTCAAGGGTTCATTCGTGATGCTAGAGACCCCTAGCCACCTGCAAGGGACCTCTCTCTGAGCACAGAGCCATGTGTGGTCCCCAAACAGAACAAGCATAAATGGTGGCTTTCTTTCTTTCTTTCTTTCTTTCTTTCTTTCTTTCTTTCTTTCTTTCATTTTTAATGATAACTGTAGCATCTTCAGATGTTTTTTCTTTTTAATTTTTATTAGTTAGACATCATGAGGTACAGTTGTAGACTTACAAATTTTTGTGCTTGGGTTTCAATTATACAATGATCAAATACCCATTCCTCCACCAGTGCCCATTTCCCACCACCACGGGTCCCAGTATCCCTCCCACCCCCCGTCCCTCCCATCCCACCCTGCCTCTGTGGCAGGGCATTCCCTTTTGTTCTCTCTCTCTTATTGGGTGTTGTGGTTTGCAAACGAGGCAATGGGTGACAATCATGTTTGGTCTATAGTCTACTTTCAGCATGCTGGCTTTCTTTCTTGAGAGCTGCCTCCCTCCTGTTTCTTGGTGCTTTCCTGCCCCAAGAATTGAAATTTTTTTCCAAATTCAGATTTCTTGCTCATGGCTTTGTGGTCAGTTTACATTATTGTGGGATTTGGGGTGGGTCCAGGCCACACTCTCCACGTGTGAAACTCAATCGCGTGAACCCGCTTTGTCCTTAAATCTCGGATGCATGTGACACAGATCAAGCAGTACAAAGAATGGGCGTTATTCTGGGGTTTCTGGGGTTCCACTCTATTTCCTTTCAGCTGACACTCAAGGGTCTTCTGTTGTCCTAGAGGGGACCCCTCCGGGCAGATACCTGGATGACTTCCCCTGACTGAGGTGCAGGGAGGCTTCCAGTAGACCCAGCCTTACCCTTCTGCTAAATAGCTGATCCAGGGGCTGGAGCAATAGCATGGTGGAGAGGGCGTTTGTCTTGCACGTGACCGACCCAGGTTCGATTCCCAGCATCCCATATACGGTCCCCTGAGCACCGCCAGGGGTAATTCCTGAGTGCAGAGCCAGAAGGAACCCCTGTGCATCACCAGGTGTGACCCAAAAAGCACAAAAATATAAATAAATAAAATAAAACAGCTGATCCACTCAGCAAGCACAGAGTCCCCACCTCACGCCTGAGCTGACCCCTAATCGTCCACCACCCATCCTGAAAATTTAATTCAAATGCTGCTCCTGGAGAGACTGAGGAATAAACTCTGTCTGGGAAGAATAGTGAATTCTTGGCTGGCATGAGCAAGGGATTAAAAGCCCACGTGTTCTAGAATCCAGTCTTGGACGCGCTCTTGAGACGAGAAAAGCTGGCAGGGGTGAAAGTGAGTTCAGATTCTCTCAGACCCATCAGGTGTCTCCAAGGCAGCCCTCTGCCCATTGATCGGCCCACCAGTCACTCTATTTGCTCATTCACACACACACACACACACACACACACACACACGCACGCACACACACACACACACACTCTCTCTCTCTCTCTCTTCTGGTGCCTCATGAACCCATGAGGTGCAGTAATTTGTATTAAGTGACATCCAAGTGAGCCCACCAGTGGGACTCGCCCGTCTCAGCAAGGTAAACAAGTCTTTCTGGCAGACTACATCCCTGACATCAAGCCAGAATCTGAGTTACAAAGATATGTCTGGCAGGGGTGGGGAGGGGGACGTGGTCCTGGCTTTGCCTGTTCCGCCATCGTTCCAGCACCATCCCCTGATTCTGTAATGCAGGTGGACGTGTCCTCTCATGTGGTCTGAGGTCAACCCATCAATAACTCGCCCCTGAATTTGAATATTGAGCTGGGGGTGGGTGGGGTGAAAGATATGAAGCAGGAGTCACCTATGGCCTTGGCACCGAGAAAAAAATCCATACCCCTCTGCCACCAGGCGCTCTCATCCCTTTCTGAAAACGCTTCTCTTGTTCAGGCTTTCAGTTCTGCCAGCTCTCACTGATCAATTCTGGTCGTGTGGCAGCACATCAGTTCATTTCTGCTGGAAGCAGCCCCAGAACCTACTGTTCCCTGCGCTCCAGAATCTCACTGCCTAGTGGGAGAAACAAGGAATGATTTGGGTTCAGGACACTCATTAGTGGCTATCCAGAGGGCTCCAGGCTCCCAGAAGAGTGGCCGTGATAAATCTCTTACCCTCCGTTCCCTACCAAAGAGCCTTAAAAGGCAGCCTTGGGTGTTCTGATTATTCATTACTGTGTATAAAACCTTCCTCCGCTTCAGGGTTTAAAAATATTGGATGAAGGGCTGGAACAAGAGTAAAGCAGGTAGGGCAGTTGCATTGCAAGGGCCTGGGCTTGATCCCTACCAACTCATATGGTCCCCTGAACCCTGCCAGGAGAGATCTCTAAGCACAGAGCCAAGAATAACCCCTGAGCACCCCTAGTTGTGGTCCTATAACCATATGCATATTTGATGAATCATTGTCAGTGCTGGAACGATGGCTTGACTGGGCTCAGCAGGTTGGTTCTTATGGAAAAACTCAGTGTGTGTTGGCAGCAATGACCTGAAGGCTGGGCCAGGCAGAAGTCCATGCTGGCTCAGGCAGGTGACCATCACCTGAGGAGAGAACAGGTGGAACTATCACAGGGGACTCCCATCCTGTTCATTCACACACGGCCCTTTCCGTGTGGGGGCTTCCTACAGCATGGTGGGATGGTCCTAAAAGAAATGATTCCAAATCAACCTGAGACCTCACTGGGACCATCTGGATTCTTGGGATCTGACTGTCTAGAATCTATCCTGTCTCTGTGCCTCCAGCTCAGGACACAGGGGATACAGAGAGGCACATCCTGGGAGGGGACGGTCAGACCACAAGGAACAAACATGTGGGATTCTGTCATGGCCATATTGGGAAAGTGTCGCCTCCTGAAAGGCAGATCTCTGAGGACAGTAGCCACGTGACCACCTGCAGTAGGTCCCTTGGAATATCCTGTGTAAATGGGGGCCACAACATGAGATTGGGAGGTCAACCAATAGGACAGGGTAGCCACAGGAAGTAAATGTGGTTGGCAGGGGGCCAAGTTGGGAAACGGTCAAGAAGCACTGATCTAAATCATCCCATGAGCCATTAATATGCCCCGAATGGGAGGCAGACTGCTGTTGTTTATCTGTGTAAATGGGACAGATTTCCTCAGAAACACCAGTATGGCAGCCAAAATTTGTCTCCTGACATGATGGGTGGAAGAATGGCAGGAGGGCTGGCTGGATAGATGATGAATAGAAGGAAGAGTGGATGGGTAGATGGATGTATGGATGAGAGGAGGATGACGTATTATGGAAGGAAGGAAGGAAGGAAGGAAGGAAGGAAGGAAGGAAGGAAGGAAGAAAGGGTAGATGGATGGATGGGTGGACAGGTGAACATATAACTGGCTGGAAGAATGGACGAATGATGGATGGATGGGTGGATATTTGGGTAAGTATTTGAATAGATTGGCAAAGGATGAATGGATGGGTGGGTAGGTGAGTGGATGGTTGGCTAGATGGATGACTGGAAGGATGGACAAATGAATAGATGGATGAAAGGATGGATGGATGCATGAGTGTATGGATAAATGAACAGCAGGATGGACCGATGGACAGGAGAATGAAGCATGGAAGGAAGGAAGGAAGGAAGGAAGGAAGGAAGGAAGGAAGGAAGATGATGGAAGAATGGATGGGTGAGTGGATGAATAGAAAGAAAGAAGAATAAATGGTTCGATGGTTGGATGAAGACGCTAATCAATACCAACAACCTGGTATTTGGCTCAGGACCTTTGCTTCTGAGTCTTTGAAAACCTGACCACTCCTCATTGTTCTAGTAGCTTTCTTTCCTGCAGTACTGGAGGCCAGAGTCAGGGCAGGTTTGGACTCAGCTTTTGGGAAGAATGAACGACCTTGGCCCTCTGTTCCTCTCAGAGGACACCCTGGCCGCCTCTCCTTTCCTCTCTTTCCCTGTCCCTCAAGTAGACAGAGCTCCTGGGTGCAACAGGCACTGCACTGTCCCCAGGAGTGCCAACGCGGGCCCTGTCTGTACTGTGCCATCCTGTTCATTCATACACAGCCCCAGGACACTTTGACTCCCTCGCCAACTCCAACTCCAGATCTGGGGCCGGTTGAACCTTGGACCCTGCAGCCCAGGGGGAGTGTCTGTCTGTCCCAGGAGCAACAGGCTGGAACGTGCTGAGGGATTCCAGAGAACGTTCCAGCTCCAGCACGTTCGTTCTGCTTCAGTGGAAACCGAAACCTTGACTCGGCGGGGGGTGCTCACCACCCCTGGCTTCCGGCTTCCGGGGGAGCCGGGGGAACTGGGTTCAAGGCTCCCTGGAGAATGTGCAGTGTTGCAGGGCTGAGCAGGGGGCTGCCCTCCGAGGCTGCGGGGACACAGGAGTTTCCCCAGTGGTGGGGGTGCCTTTCCCAGGAGCAAAGAGGGCAGAGATTCCTGTTAGAAGTCCCCAGTGGGGGTTGGAGCGATAGCACAGTGGGTAGGGCGTTTGCCTTGCACGTGACTGACCCGGGTTTGATTCCCAGCATCCCATATGGTCCCCCGAGCACCGCCAGGAGTAATTCCTGAGTGCATGAGCCAGGAGTAACGGAGTAAGTTCTGAGCATCGCTGGGTGTGATCCAAAAAGAAAAAAAAAAAAGGCGTCCCCAGTGACTCTGGTCCACGGGCACATTCACACCCGCATGACGGAACCCTCAGGCCCTGCCATCACGGTGCATCTGGGATGATGTACCCTGGGGGCCTCCTCAGCCAGGAGTTCACATGAGGCCATCAGTTCCCAGATGCTGGTCTCGCTTCCCGAGATGTCGACTGATGCCAGGTCTCGCTTCCCCCACGGAGAAAATCCCACCTGACCAACCCAGACACAGAGTTAAGGCTGCTTGGAGGAGGCTGGAGAGAGAGAGACCCGTCCCATCCCCCAGCACAGCTACAGGGACCTCACTGGGGAAACGGAGGCTCTGAGGGGTTAGGATGAGGTCACCTGCGGGGGTCAGTCCTGGGAAGGCATGAAGGCCTCTGGGGTGCAGGGGCAGGGCCGGAAGCCAGGAGGAAGATTCTGTGGGGTTCAGAAACCAGCCTGTTTCACACATGTCTGGGGAGAAGTGCCAGAGGCTAGCCAAGCCCGGGAAAGCCCCTTCAGTCTCAGGCCTCTATCCAGCCCCTGCTGGGCTGTGTGACCTCAGGCAGCGTGCACACCCTCTCTGGGCTCCCCCGCACAAGCAAGGGATGTGGATGATAAGCAGTGCAGTGTTCGGCGCCTGCTTGTGCTTTTGCCCTGCTGTCTCCCTGGGGACCCTCGAGCCCCTGGCACGCATGGGCCCCCACCCTGCCAGGTCAGGCCCCCACTACAGAGCATCCAAAGGCCAAGGGCTCGGACCTTGGCAGCCCCCTCATCACCATCGCCACTGACTTTGGGATCACATAGCTCTCTGTGGGGGTGCCCAGCTACACCGGGGGGTTCCAACTGATCTCTGCCCTCCCGGGCAGCACCCCAGTCCTGACCGTGTCCACTTGTCACCAGGCCCCCGGCAGCAGATGGGGCTCCATGGGGTCAGGGGTGCCGGAAGCCCAGCCTGGGCCTCCCCGCGAGACAGGCACAAGGAGTGGGTGGGTGAGCGAGCGCCCCCTGAGGCCCAAGGTCCCTGTGAGCACCCCTACTACTGCCCCAGCTCCAGTGCTCCCAGGAGATGGTGTGATTGGAGCAGGGGGTTGAGGGTCAAACAGAGACAGGCACCACCCCCCCCATTTCACGCAGCCTCTCACATCCGGTCTCCCACCACTGCGCCCCAGAATCTAGGGGTCCCTTTGGGGGTACCGTTGACAGAGTGTGAACCTCACCAACTTCCGGGGAAACGGTGGAATGGGGAGCTGTCGTGAAGTAACAGGGTGCAGGGCCTGGAACCTAGTAGATGCTCAAGAAACGGCAGCTGGAGGCTAAGGCCACCCTCAGCCAGGAGGCAGGAAGTGCTGTCACCAGGGGCCTTCAGCATCGCCTGGCTGCGTGTGGCTGGTTACCCCAGCATCAAATTCAGGGCTGCAGAGGGGCCTCTGAGGGAGAGCTGCACCCCACCCCCAGCTAAAACCCACTCTGGGGTGGAGCCCCGCCAGCAGGAGGGCAATGGCGCCCCCTGCTGGAAAGTCTTCAGCCACCTTAGGAAGGCGATGCCCCCCAGTACTCACCGGGGCCCAGCTGGCATCTCCAGGGTTGGCCTTTTTGATCCTTAAGCCACAGCGCTGCAGGCAGTGGGTTGGACTCTTTCCCAGGAGAATCCTTCTGTGTGCGGGACCCCTCCCACTCCGACCCCCACCCAGTTCAGCTGACTCATTCATTCCTCAGACCCGACTCTTACGGGCACGGGGACAGAGGGCGGTCACTTTGCACAGCCTGGCTGAGCTACAATGGGGAACAGGAAATAATACCTAGCCCTGGCAGAGGGAAAGGGTGTGCGGCATAGGAAGAGATTAAATTGCTCCCCCAGCCGGGCAGAGGCAGAGAACCCCGGCCCCCCGGCCAGGCTGCCCAGCTGAGCGGCTTTTCCATCCCCAAAAGGGGCACCACCTCCTTCCAAGTCCCTTCCTGCCCGTGTTGGCCACGATCGCTACAGAGCAGACATGAGCCTGGGCGTCAGGCGAGCACGCAGAGAAACCCCCTAGACGTGGCGAGCCCGCTCACTCCTGCTCCATCCTACACTCCCTTGTCTGCACTCAGCCAGGCTCCCTGCCCCAGGCACTCCCCTGGGCTAGGCTGACTCTGATGTAGATCCACAGACAGCAGCCTCCGGGCACAGTCAAGCGCAGCTGCACAGCCAGGGGCTGAGAGGATGAGACATGCTGCTGTCTCGTCTCTCTGGGACCCCGACATGGATAGCAGGCACCAGATCGCCCCCACTTATAGTGAGTCATGCAAATACGCTTTGGGCTGAGACCACTTGGAAGTTGGCCTTTGACCTTCCCGAGGACTGCCTCGATGCGCCACGAGGCAGCTCCCGGTCCCCACACTGTCCACTGTTGCGTGGACATGCAGTGTGTCATCCATTCCAAGTGGGGAAAGAACTGTGTCTTCGGGGCACAGATAGGAAGCGGGGCCTTGAGAATAACAAGTAACCGGCCAGGGAGACTTTTCGACGCAGTAAATGTGGGCTCTGCAGACAGGAACCCCCAGCCCCGCTGGCCTGGCGGAGACCCGGAAAGGCACACAAAACCAGAATAACAGGTATGACGGGCACATGTTAAATCCTTTCTTTATAAGGTTAAAAATAAAACAATTCCTTCGGACCTTCCCACTTGCTGCAGGGGCTAAAACCCTGGTCACTGATCCCAGGTGCAGTCTTGGTCAGGGCTTGGAGGGGGAGGTGGGAGGGGGGGAGTCTGTACCCTTTCTCCTAGCCCAGCTAGAGCTGCTGGCCACACAAAGTGGCTGGAGGTCAAGGTCACCGTACCTTGTTCTGCTCTTCGAAGGCAGCTCCTAGCACGGCACTCTTCGATGCCCAGGCAGAGGGCAGGCACAGGACAGCGAGGGCCCGAGCACTCAGGGCTGAGCCCAGAAAGGGCAGGGGGCATGCCCACAGTCGGCTGACACCCACCAGCATCCCTGGCCCAGTGGGCAGCAGGAACTGCCCCTCCTGCTGTGTGCCAAGGGGGCCCTCAATCTCCCCCCCCCCCACACCTGCTTCCCCAGGGCTGGGGGGCTGGGGGAACCCCCAGGGGTTCCATCATCCACAGATTCCCAGGAGCCGAGAGCTGGGCTCAGCCCTGCCATCCTGGGATTTTCACTGCCTCCCCTCTAACCCAGAGGAGCAGGCCCTGGACAGACCCCAGACACGTTCCAGACAGACTCGGGACAGACCCCAGACAGACCCCTGGGCAGGTGCTTCACAGGGAACACCCCTCAGGACCCATCCCTGCAGCAAGAGGCTTCCTTGCTGAGAGGAACTGCAAGGCCTGAATTTATTTATTTTTATTATTTATTTATTTATTTATAATAAATAAATAATAAATCCCGGCAAGCTACCGAGAGTATCTCGCCCGCACGGCAGAGCCTGGCAAGCTCCCCGTGACGTATTCGATATGCCAAACACAGTAACAACAAAGTCTCCAATGGAGACGTTACTGGGCCCGCTCGAGCAAATCGATGAATAATGGGAGGACAGTGACAGTGACAGTGACATTTATTTATTTATTAATTTTTAATTTTTTATTAGTGAAACACCATGAGGTACAGTTGTAGACATTACAAGTTTTTGTGCTTGGGTTTCAGTTGTATCTGAATCCCTATCAGGTACCCATCCCTCCACCAGTGCCCATTCTCCACCACCAATGATCCCAGTAACCCTTCCACCCCCCTATCCCCTCCATTCCATTCCCCCTCTGTGGCAGGGCACTCCCTTTTGTTCTCTCTCTCCTTTTGGGTGCTGAGGTTTGCAAAAGAGACATTGAGTGGCAATCATGTTCTGTCTATAGTCTACTTTCAGCATGCATCTCCCATCCTGGGAGGATCCTCCCAACACTCTTTACTTGGTGCTCCCTTCTCTATCTGAGCTGCCTTTTCCCCTAGCATGAGTGGTTGGCCTTCAAGCCATGGAGTGAACCTCCTGGTACTTCTGTCGACTATTCTTGGATGTTAGTCTCCTATTTTGTTACTTTATATTCCCCAGATGAATGCAATCTTTCTATGTCTGTCCCTCTCTTTCTGACTCATTTCGCTTAGCATGATACTTTCCATGTAGTACCACTTGTATGTAAATTTCATGACTTCATCTTTTTCTAACAGCTGCATAGTACTCCATTGTATAGATGTAGCAAAGTTTCTTTAACCAGTCATCTGTTCTTGGGCAGTTGGGTTTTTTCCAGATTTTGGCTATTGTGAACAGTGCAGTAATGAACATAGAAGATGTCATTTCAGCTATCCTTTTTTTGGCAAGGCCTGGATTTAAATGAAATCAAAGATGAAGAGAGAGCTCGGTGACACATGAGCAGAGCCCGGGGTGGGACTGACCCCAGCTTTTCACCTTTCTGGGGAGCTTCCCACGCCCACCATGAACCTGGGTCAGTGGGACTCATCTGGGGCCGCCAGTCCTGGCCTGCCCTGTCCTGGGGAGGGGCCCAGCCTCAACCGGCCACAGGCCTAGGCAATGGTTAGACATGATTGTCAGTTGAACCAAAAATCATGGGGGACAGAGGACAGAGTTGGAGAGGGGGGACATGCCTGTCCTGGCAGCATCCACATTGCCGAGCCCCGGGGCCCTGGGGTGCCTTGGTGGCTTAAAGGCTTGTGAACATGAGGACAGGGGTTCGATCCCCAGGGCCCCCACATGTACTGAGTGTTGCTCTGCTGGACTGTTGCCCAGAGCGGACCAGCCAAGAGCACGCGAGACCACAGCAGAAAAGGGGGATTCCCCATGAGCACCACAGCTCAAAAGACGCCTGAGCACTTCAGCCAGGAGTCTCCCGCGGCCAGCGTCGGTCAGGGCGTGCCCAGGTGGGTCTAGAATGATAATAGGACAGTGAGGAGGTCAAATGCCTCGCACACAGCTGATCCGACTTTGATCCTCAGTACCCCGACCTGCCAGGAGTAATTCCTGAGCACAGAGCCAGGAGTCAGCCCTGAGCACTGCTGGGTGTGGTGCTCCCCCCTCCCCATACGTACCCACCTCAGCTACAGGCGTGCAACCCCGTGGCTACGTGGACACACAGAGCACAGCCAAGCAGCGTGCATGTTCCCCTGGTCGGCATGGCCACAGAGGAGGGCAGGGGGGACCCCTGTGACCTCAGACCCTGCACTGTGGGGGTCACCCCCCCCAGAAGCCGGCAGGGGTGATGGGGCCATGCACCCTGGGGTCTGGCTACTGGTGGGTGCGTGAGCCCTGGGAGGGAAAGGAGCCCACGGCTGCTCCAGGGACAGCAGCTCAGGCGAGTGTCTGCTCTTGGCTCGAGCCCCCTGGCCCCACCGAGCAGGTCTGCAGAGCAAAGCTGGGCGCTCCGGCTAAATGCAGATAAACCCGCACGCTGGGAATCCAGGCACGTCCCACCAGAGCTGCCAATGCACCAGCCCTAAGATGTTCTTTGGAGGTTGGTTGGTTGGTTTTTAATCGAAAACTCAGGGGCTGGAGTGATAGCATAGCGGGGAGGGCGTTTGCCTTGTACGCAGCCGACCCAGGTTCGATTCCCAGCATCCCATATAGTCCCCCAAGCACCTCCAGGAGTAATTCCTGAGTGCATGCGCCAGGAGTGAACCCTGTGTATCGCCAGGTGTGACCCAAAAAGAAAAAAAAATTCAAATGCAACTGAGGTTTTTATACATTTGCCAAACCTGATGTGTAAATACACACGTGATTGTGCCTTCCTCCACACAAATATGTCTGAGGACCGTGTGCCCAAGCTTTCACACACTTTACCACACACACTCACACACCCTACACCACACACCGCAATACCATCCACACGGAATGTGCACTACTCACAGACCATGCACACACGCACACCACAATACCACACACACTATGTATATATCACAATGTACGATACAAACACACCACAAGCACCATGATACCATACACACTATATATAGATGCAACACATACATACCACACATAGGCCACATGTACTCACACAACACACACCACAATACCCACTCCACACTCACCACAATGCCATACACACAATATATAGGCACCACACATGTACTATACACATACATCTCACCTATCACAATACCATATACACTATGTATGCATACACACATAACACACATACACATGTACCATAATATCACACACGCTATGTATGCATCACACAGGTACTATACATATACACACACCACAGTACCACACACACTTTATTTGTACCACACACCTACCATCCACACACATGCACCACAATACCACACACACTGTGTATGCATCACACATGTACCGTACACACACACCTCACGCACCACACATCATGCATACCACAAATATCACATCTCTTACATACAATAGATATGCCACACCTGTATCAAACAGACTCATGTGCATCACACCACACACACGCTCACATTTACACACCACAATGCTGCACACACACACCATACATAGTATACATAATTTATATACACCACACATACACACACACGATTACCGTACACTCTGTACATTACACACGATGATACTATACACACTTACACACCACACGTACTACACACAATTTATATACCACACACATCCGATACACTCATGCATACCACACCACGCACACTCATACACCATACAAGGCAGTAGTGTACAAACACCATATATATATACCAGACACATACCAAACACTATGTATGCACATAAAATTCACACATACATCCCATACACACCAAGAACTACACACACACACACACACACACACACCATACATGACTGCCCATACCAGACACGTAATGCAGACAGCACAAACACCAGAACTGTACACAGTCACCCACAATACACCACACACACCGTATACCACGTGCACACTCTGTACCGTGGACACCACACATACCACTCACACACTCATCTCTCACACACACCCCTCCATAGACCATACACACATCCACATATCACCACGCCCCCACCAGGTACCACATCCACACGCCACCCTGCCCCATGTACTGTACCACGCCCACACGCCACACACGTTCCTGACTCCTTCCTCTTCTCTCACTGGCCATGCCTGTGGCTCTCTCGGAGTTCACTGTCCAGCGCTGACTCGACCATCCTTCCTGGGGTCGATTCCTCCCGCGCCTCTGACGCAGCCGTGGGACTTTCCTGGAGTCCCTGCGAGTCCAGCCCTGGGCACGTCCGCTTCTCCCTCCTGCCCCTCAGCCCAGGCCGCGCCTGCCCTGACGGCATCTCCGTTACCTCCTGGCGCGCTGCCCAAGGCTGCTGTGTTTCTGGGGCGCAGACAGGCTCTCCCCGGTGCTCCCTGGCTGCTCCTGCCATGGTTTACAGCTGCAGGCAGCAAGGCTGTGGATTTTATGGGCCCTTCCATGGAGATGAGGGCCGGGGAGGGGGTCCGTGAAGCCGTCCCGGGCGTCCCTGCTGTTGGCCCAGCAGACGCTCGGGGGAGCAGCCGTTTGCAGGGAATCTGGTTTCTCGGTGGGCCTTGCTGCCCCTCTGTGTTTGGCTTGGCAGCGCCCTGGCTGGGCCTGTTCTGAACCTCAGGTTGCGCCGGGCACGTGAGGCCTGTAGGTGCGCCCAGGGCCATGTCAGGCAGGTGCCAGGGAAGGAACTCAGACCCCTCCACTGCTCAGGGGAGATGCTCTGGAGACAGCAAATAAAACTCCACTCCTATAAAAGCCGTCTCCACCATGGGATCCCAGCCTGGCTAGGGAGAAGATGCGATGCTGGGGTTCCATTACCCAGGGCCGGGGGTCTGGGACAGGCCATGAGGCAGGCGGGACTGAGCGTCAAACAGTGACAAACCCTAAGCCTAGAGGCTGTTTCCAGGATGTCCAGTGGTTAGCGTGCATGCCTAGCATGCCTCTAGCCTAGATTGGATTCCCAGCACCACACGGTCCCCTGAGCATTGCCAAGGCAAAGCCCAGGCGTTTCAGCAGCCCTGGCATGGTTTGGGCACCCCAGCACTGCAGGGCACCACAACACCAGGTGCTGGTGTTGAACTAACAGTGGGAGGGGCCTAGTGATAGCACAGCGGGTAGGGCGTTTGCCTTGCATGAGGTCAACCTGGGTTCGATCCCTGGCATCCCGTATGGTCCCCAAAGCACCACCAAGAGTAGTTCCTGAGTGCAGAGTCAGGAGTAACCCCTGAGCATCGCTGGGTGTGACCCAAAAAGCAAAAAATAAATAAAATAAGAACTACCAGCGGGCTGGGGTGATAGCACAGCAGGTAGGGTGTTTGCCTTGCACACGGCCGACCTGGGTTCAATTCCTCCGTCCCTCTTGGAGAGCCCGGCAAGCTACCGAGAGTTGTCTCGCCCGCACGGCAAAGCCTGGCAAGCTACCCATGACGTATTCGATATGCCAAACACAGTAACAAGAACTCTCACAATGGAGATGTTACTGGGCCCGCTCGAGCAAATTGATGAACAACAGGAGGACAGTGACAGTGACCAGCAGGAATCACCAGTGGGGCCCCGAGACCCCCTAAGCACTGTTTGAGAGTTCCCAAAAGCTCTGAAAGAAGAGGTCGAAGCATTCATATAATGTCATATAAAGCTGTCTATAGTTGTTTTTTCACTAAGTGTAACAAACTCTTCAGGGCTGACACAGTGCAGAAACAGATCCTTCGTTAATGGGATTTTTATTTTTCAGCCTGCAACAACTTCTGCGTACTGACTTCATGGTCCCAGTGGACAGTGACCTCATCTGCCCACCACCCAAGTGTCCCAGCCCCTCGGATGTCCTTTTGTTCCCTTGAGTCCATCTCACTGTTCCTCACCCCTTTCCCCGCATACCCTGGCTGGGTGATGTCAGTTCTGTAGTTCCAAGCCAAGAGTTTGTCACTGACACCGTTTGCTTATTTTGTCTCTGCACACCAGAGATGAGTGAGATCATCCAGAATTTGTTCTTTCTTTGACTTATTTTGCTTCACATGATGCTGTCCAGTTCTGTCCAGGTCACAGTAGACGCCACACTCTTCTATTTCCTTATAGCTAGCTGCGTAGTCTTCCAGGGATCGTTTCCCTGTGGTCTTTGGTTCATATCCTAGTCAAGTTCCTGAATACCATCTCCTGCCCACGCATCATCTTTTTCTTTTTTGGCTTTTTGGGTCATACCCGGCGATGCACAGGAGTTACTCCTGGTTTATGCACTCAAGAATCTCTCCTGGCGGTGCTTGGGGGACCATATGGGATGCTGGGACTCGAACCTGGGTCAGCCGCGTGCAAGGCCAACGCCCTACCCACTGTGCTATTGCTCCAGCCCCAAGCACCGTCTTTTTCAAGGTGGAACTTTGGACTTGGTGAGATCCAATCACTCCGTCTTCCCGTTCATAGTGTGCACCTTTTGTCTCCAAAGAAATCTCTTTTTTTGGGGGGGTCACATCTGGCAATACTCCTGGCTTTGTACTCAGGAATTACTGCTGGCACTGCTAGGGGGACCATATGGGATGCTGGGAATTGAACCTGGGTCGGCCGTGTGCAAGGCAAACACCCTACCCGCTGTGCTATCGCTCCAGCCCCTCCCAAGAAATCTTGCCCCGCTCCAGGGCAACCTAAAGATTTTCCTCAAGTCAAAATCCTTGAGCGCCGTTTCCTATATGGCATTCAAGGATTCGCTTGAGTTCGTTGTTCAGCTGACACGGGTGCTGCTACTGAAACATCTCTGCAGACAGAGCTGAGAGAGAGAGAGAGAGAGAGAGAGAGAGAGAGAGACAGAGACAGAGACAGAGACAGAGAGACAGAGACAGAGACAGAGAGAGACAGAGAGAGACGCCCGGAGCCTCCTGCCCTCCCGGAGTCAGCGTGGGGGTTTCCTTTCCTTCTGTCTTGTCTGACTTGACTTCTCTTTCGCCTCTTTCCTCTCTTGCCCACATGGAAACCCCAATTTGTCGAGAACACGAGGGTTGCTACATGGACAATATCCCTTAGTTACACACGTGCCAGCTTCAACGTCCACAACCAACAAGTGTGAGAATCCCGTGGACACAACTGCCACGTTTGAATTATGTTCCCGTCGCTTGTGTCAAGCTATTTGCTACTGGAAAGAAGAGAGTTGGATGAGTTTATTCATTTTTTTTCTGACTCTATTATTTAATTTTATATTAATTAAACCACTGTGAGATAGTTGTATAGTTTCCGTGACTGGGTTTCGGTCATATGATGTTCCAATACCTGACCCTTCACCAGTGCACATTTCCCACCACCAGTGTCCTCAGTTTTCATCCTTCTACCCCAATCCCCAGGGCTGGAGTGATAGCACAGTGGGTAGGGCTTTTCCCTTGCATGCGGCCGACCTGGGTTCGATTCCTCCCTCCCTCTCGGAGAGCCCGGCAAGCTACTGAGAATATTCTGCCCGCATGGCAGAGCCTGGCAAGCTCCTCGTGACGTATTCAATATGCCAAACACAGTAACAATAAGTCTCACAATGGATTATGAATGACATATGAATTCTCTACTGTTGCCTTTTCGGCAGATCTGAGTGTTCGGGTAAAATCCCAAATAATAATGGTGGTGTCGAAATGTTGAGTGTAATCAAAGTATAGAGAGAGTAATTTGGAAATTATCTGTCCCACAGAGGTAGGGGGAGGGTGTGGGATGGGGGTATGCTGGGGATTTTGGTGGTGGATCGTGGGCACTGGTGAAGGTATGGGTGTTTCATTGTATGACCGAGACTTAAACCCGAAAGCTTTGTAACTGCTCTCATGGTGATCCTATAAATAAAAATATTAAAAAAATGGAAAAAAAAATAAGTCTCACAATGGAGATATTACTGGTGCCCGCTCGAGCAAAAATGAACAATGGGACGACAATGCTACCCCATTTCCCAGTTCACATCTACTCTACCTCTACTCCATAGCAGGTGCTTCTCTCTCTCTCTCTCTCTCCCCACCTTTCTCCCTCCCTCTCCCTCTCTCTGTCTCTCTCTCCCTCTCTCCCTCTCTCACTCCCTCTCTCTCCCTCTCTCTGTCTCTCTGTCTGTCTCTCTCTGTTTCTCTGTTTCTCCCCCCTTCTCTCTCTCTCTCTCTCTCTCTCTCTCTCTCTCTCTCTCTCATCTATCCCTTTCCCTCCTTTCAGCACTCAGTTCTTGTCCAGGTCAATCATTTCCAACAACCATTGTCATGGTGGTCCCTTCCCTGTCCTAACCTCCCTTTCCCCCACCCCCACTGTGGTAAGCTCCTTGGATCAGTTTAGCTTGCTTGGACGTTGGATCCTAACAGGAGAAGACTTCATCCTTTTGAAAAACGTGCACATGCAAAATAAACAAATGGTGGTGGTGGTGGTAGTGGGGTGGAATTACAGTACCCGTGTCTCAGCTTCTGGTTTTAATTTTATCCCCCAGGGTCCAAATCAGATGTGCATTCCTAGAAGCCAGATCCATTTCCCCGGCCGCTCTGTCCCACGGGAAGCCTCTCTCTGGGGCGGACGCTTGGCCTCTGTGCACGGCACGGAGCCCGGGCTTATCAGGCACTGTGATAAGGGAGGCCAAAGGCTCGCCTTGATTGTTCCAGGGAATGTGAAACCCTCACAGAAACACACCGATTGTCTGAGAACCCGGCAGGATTTAGCACTGGGGAAAATGAGGGGCTCCCCAGGATTCATTCCCCGGGGCTCCCTCTGGAAAGGGGAGCAGAAGGATTCCCTGGTCAGAGTGCGGCCTCCTGGGGTGCGTGTGTCTGCAGCTGATTCAGGCTTGCTGAGTTGTCCTGGTCCCATAGGAGCTGAGAGGGTCCAGACTTAAAGGGGACACTCAGGGGGCCTGGAGCAATAGCACAGCGGGGAGGGTGTTTGCCTTGCACATGTCCGACCTGGGTTCGATTCCCAGCATCCCATATGGTCCCCTAGCACCATCGGGAGTAATTCCTGAGCGCAAATCCAGGAGTAATCCCCACCCCCACCCCGTGCATTGCTGGGTGTGACCCAAAAAGCAAAGAAAAAATAAGAATAAAATTTTTTTAAAAAAGGGATACTCAGGACTCAGTTTCTCTGCCTCAGAGAAGGTGGCTGCTGCATCCTGAGGTCTGTCGGCCACAGGCTGGAGGCCCAGGAGAGCTATGATGTCTGTCCCTCTGGTGTGAGTCCAGGGTCTGAGGGCCAGGGGGACATGGTGGGGGTTCCAGTCCGAGTCTGGAGCCTAAGGACCGGGAAGGGATGAGGCAGGAAGCTGGTCTCCGGGCAGGAGAGCGATGCCACAGACGGGTGAAGTTCCCTCTTACTCAGGCCTTCATGGGGGAGGCCAGCGCAGCTGTGTGGACAGTCTGTTCCGTCCGTTGACCAGGGGTGACTCTACCCTGGACGCTCCCTCACAGACAGACACACCAGAGACTCTTTGGTCAAATACCTGGGCACCCCAGCCTAGTCAAACAGACACAGACAATGACCTCTGTGTACCTGCGCTCCGCCCCCACACCTCCGGGTCACCTGCCCCGAGAAGGTGTCCCTCCTCCGGACAGGGCTGGCCCGGCCCTCTGTGCTGCGGGTCTTCCCCTCTGGTCCTGAGGGATCCTTCATGGCCTCTTCCCGCCCTCCTCAGAGGAGACGCCTCGTTTGTAAGCAAGATAGATCCATTAAACGCTTCCGTCCCCGTTGGCCCAGCGTTGGGTAGCTGGAAGGAGAGGGAGTGACGAGCATCCCCGCTGTGGAGAGCCTAGCAAGGTAGCGCCCATTCCTTCGGGGCACTCTCCCGTCCCTCACGCTGTGCAGGCTTGCAGGGTGCCAAGTCCAGGCACCTAAACCTCTACTGAGGCCCAAAGGCTGATGGGGGCTCTTTAGGCTCATGCATGCCCTGAAGCTGGAGGCTGACACTGCATGCAGGGACCACTCCGCTGCCCTGCTCAGACTTGACTCCCACTCAGTCATTTCACTCCTCATCCTAAGAGTATTTGGGGCAGAGTTCTGCCTCTCAAACCCATGGAACGGGCCCAAGTGATAGTACAGCAGGGAGGGCGTTTGCCTTGCACGCAGGCGACCCAGGTTCAATCCCTGGCATCCCCCAGGGTCCCCCAAGCACCGCCAGGAGTGATTCCTGAGCGCAGAGCCAGGAGTGGCCCCTGAGCATCACTGGATGTGACCCAAAAAAGCCAAAATGAAAAAGAAATTATCTTTATTACTGCCTACAGCCTGAACGTGCTCCATCTCATCTAACCTGCAGAATTGCTGGTGTGTATCCGGTCCAAGCCCAAGGATCCTGCTGCCGGACTTGGCAGTAAAGTCTTCTTGCTTGGCTTAAGCAGAATTGGTTTCTGGTGCTTGAAGTCAAAAATGCTTTACAGGTGAGTAAAGATGTCGCCATCATGTCCTAGTTTCTAGAACATTAGCTCTTCTGAGCTCACTCAAGTAACAGAGACATTATTAAAGGATGTTAGAATCTTCCAGAAAGAAAGGAGAGGAGGACAGCTATGTCCGAGTTCGCTACGAACTCCCATCGTCTGGATAGGACTCCCATCGGGTGTGATGCGGCCAGGATAAAGCACCCTGAGACTCACTCCGGCCTGTGGGGGCGCTGGGGAGGACTGGCCAAGGCAGGAAATCTGGAAATCCTTCCTGGAGGAAGTGACATTTTAGCTGGCCAGTTAGGATGAATGAGATCCAGCTGTGCAGATACAGCAGCGGGAAAGTGGTGAAACAAGTGAATAAAGTGTTTGGGGGTGACGGGGGGAACACAGGTGACGGGTCCATCTGTCTAGCGCAGTGCTCATATTTACCCCCAGGACTGAAAGGACCCAGATGGGGTTCCTGGCGTCCCCCCAGACCCTGCCAGACCAGGATTCTGAAAACCGACCTCCAAAGCTTCCTCCCCGGGAGCAGAGCCACACCCGAGAGGCACAGTTCGAACCGGGGACAGGCGTGGGGGGGACACAGGGCCGCTCGCCTGTCAGCAGCCAACTCCTCCCCGGCAAGCCCAGAGCCCAGAGATCTGGGGGGACGCCAGCCTGCAAACCCCCTCTCCAGAGCCGCCTAGATCCGCTCCTTCCACCGGCCAGAAGCTTCCAGCGTGCTGAGGCCGTTGCCATGGGTCTGCCTCTGCGTCAGCCGCGAGGATTGAATCATGTTTTTATTTTTAGGCTTGGGTCACCGGGCCCTTTCACTCGCCCGCCCCCCGAACCCCGGGCCCAGCAGCGCCTGGCACCAGCGGCTGTGGCAGGAAGTGGGGGACGGGAGGGCGGGGCAAGTGTCCAGCGGGAGAAACCCAGTCCTGGGCCACACTGTGTCTAGGCAGATGAGGGGGTGGGGGGTCAGACAAGGGAGCAGGCTGGGCCCTGGGGGTAGGAGGGGGTGAGGGGGGGATGTATTTGCAGTTGGTGGCATGTGGCCAGGGTGGCAGGGAGCAAGTCACCCAAGGACAAGTCAGATCCGCAGGAGTCACAGACTCTACAGGAGCATCAGAGGACAGGAATGAGCCCCCAGGGGTCTCCATCAAAAGGGAGCTGGGGGGCAACATCCCATGAGGTTCCACAGACGATCGGGCAGGAACAAGGCTGGAGCCAGGCTTAGAATGGCCATCCCCGTCCGTCACCCAGCTGGGTCCCGGGCATCGGGGCCATCCCAGCTGCCCTCCCCCAACAGCGCACGAGTCCCAAGACTGGCACTGCCAAGTGTCCCCAGGGCAGGGGACCAAATTGTCCTTGGCGCAGGCATAGCAGGACCTGGGGACTGAATAGACTGGGCACTCAAGAGCAGAGGGGGCGGGCTTGGGTGCTAGAGGGTAAACAAGACCCAATTATTGGAGCCAGGGGTGACCCCAACTTTCCCCATCCTGCTCAGGGCCTTTGGTGGCAAAGCCACGGCCCCCGGCCCACAGGGCCAACCCCGGAACCTGCTTTGATGTTCTCTGTGTCTGCGTGGGGATGAGCCTGGCCCCAGCGCTGGAACAAGCCTTAGTCCTGTACAGGAAAGAGCCCGGCCCCCTGACCCCTGCCCCAGGATGAGGCTGACCCCTGACCCCTGACCCCCAGAATGACCCTGATCCCCAACCCCCAACTCCTGGCTCCTCAGGAAGAGCCTGATCCTCAACTCCCAACCCAATCCCCAACCCCTGCTCCAAGACAATCCCGACTCTCAAATCCCCTTGCCCCAAGAAGAGCCCAACCCCCCTGACCCCTGACCTCCCCTCTCCCAGGATGAGCTGGTTCATTCTCTGCCATCGCCCATGATTTCACAGGCAAGAGATGCCCTGGTAAGGTGCCGGGGCTGCAGCCTGGTCCACCAAGGCACCTGGAGGGGCGTCCTGCAGATGGGCTTTGGCTCAGAGCTGCCTCCTGGGCCAGAAACTTGGGGGCGGAGACGCGCTGGGCAGAGCAAGGACGCCTGGAGACCACAGCTCAGAGAAGCCTCTAGCCACAAGGCATCATGGGTAAGAGGAGCCCGTGCCAACAGGGGCCACAGACGGTGGGACTGCTCAGGGAGCTGCCGGCCGGCCGCAGAGAAGCACGGTTGGAATAGTGGGAGCCTGAGGCAGCCGGCAGGGACCTGGCAGGTCTTGGTCCCCGGAGGCTGGAGAGGTCAGGGGTGAGGGTGAGGGGTCTAGGAAAGCTGGATGCTGTCAGAGGGAGGGGAGGCAAGGGGCTCATTTTGGGCCAGAAACTTCTCAAGCTGGGACTGGCACGATAGTACAGCAGGAGTGCTTCTGCCTTGCGCTCAGCCAACCTGGGCTGGATCCTTGTATCCCATACGACACCCCCGAGCCCTGCCAGCCTTGATCCTCCGAGTCAGGAGGAAGCCCTGAGCACCGCCAGGTGTGGCCCCCAAAGGGGGAGGAAAAAAGAAAAATATGGGATTTCAGATGACTCTGAGTTTTCTGATTAAGAGAAACTAATCTGGGGCTTTGGGGTATTCTTCCCGAACCTGCTTCTAATGATTCTCGGCTAAGACTCCCAGGAAGATGCAGTGACGCCTAAGCCCTGCACTCCGGTTCCCGAATGCAGTTATCGGCAGTGGTAACAATTGTTCTGGATCCGTTCTCTGTCACAGCAGCAACGGTCTGTGGTCAGCTAGCTCCGGAATAACTGCCACAACTCTTCTCCCATCCTTCCAGACTGGTTCTTTGTGTCCTAGTCAGTGTAGCCCCCCAAACAAACCAAAATAGGGGTCTGTGGACAGCTCCTGTCTGTCAACTGTGGCAATGGGCCACAGGTCCAACATCTTCATAACTGCTGGCTTGCACACATCCTCAGGGAGACGGCAGTTACAAGGGCTTTCCAATCTCTGCTCACTGTCTCCTTCATGACCATCCCTGTGGTCAGTACCAGGCAGCAGGGCCAGGCAGCAGGAAACTCCTGACTAGTCCCGTGCCCAAGAGAGGGGGCAGAGAGAGCGATATATTTCAGGGGAAATCAAGCCATCCACCCAGCTAGCACAAGCCTCATTGACAAGATAACAAAATTACAGTCTTTCCCAAATTTGATTCAATGAGTGTGTGTTCCATTTTTAATCAGGATACCAAAAAAAAAAAAAAAGTAGCTATTTCCCCTTTGAAGCAAACAGAATGCTCAGGAAATAAGAGAGGAATATTATGACGGTTAAATGAGATTTAAATGTCAACACTTGAAATGTTTTGCAAATAAGCTGGGGGGCCTGGAAGGATGTGTGCCAAGAATCAAAGGGGGGAGGGGTTTGCCGAGAAGAGCTTCTCCCCATCCGGCCTGCAGCTGGCTCTGCCACCAGGCTGAAATGCTGAGATGTCACCAGGATGCTTAGATGAGAGGGTGACAACGCCTCAGTGGGCCCCTGCCCTCAGGGCTGGTGAGACTTCAGGCTCACTCCCAAGTGACTCTTTTCTCCTCCCTTGCCGCAGGCCCAGATCAAGTTCTGTCTGTTCCTTAGGTCCCACTAGACGGAGCCTCCTTGGAGCTCTGGAGTCCTGTTCTGTCGTACGTTACGAGTGCTAATAATCAAAACCAGAGCAATGACTTTTTTTTTTTGAGCACTGTGTGCCTGGCAAGCATGCTAAATGCGTTCCACGAATCAGCTCGTTTCGTGCTCACAGAGGATGTGTGCGAAACAGCTGTGACAAAGTGTACACTTGGTGGCTTAGCATAACACAGATGTGTTTTTTTTTTTTTTATGTGTCTGGAGGTAAGGAATCTCGAAGTGAGGCCACAAGCCAGGTGTCAAAGAAATAGAACCAGGCTATGAAAGATTCATTCCTTAGCTTTCTAGAGGTGATGGGGTAATTTTTGGCTTGTGCCCCCCACCCTTCCAGGAAAGGTAATACAGGATTAATTGTTGGATGTATAGTAGGATGGATGGATGGATGGATGGATGGATGGATGGATGGATGGTGAATGGATGATGGATGATGGGTGGATGGAAGATGGGTGGATGGGTGGTGGATGATAGCATCTGATGGATGACCAGATCAATTGATGGATGAATAGATGGTCCTGGTCCATGGGTGATGGAGAGATAGTAAATGGGTGGGTGAATGGAATGAATGGGTGGATGGACAGATGAATGATGATGTATGGGTAGATGAATGATAGAGGATGGCGAAGGGTAAATGATGGACAGGTGGATGAATGGAAAATGGATGAATGATGGATGGGTGATGAAGAGGTGTGTGTGTGGGTGGGTTGGTGGATGCTGGCTGGTCAATGGATGATGGTTAGATGAATGATGATGGATGGATGGATGGATGGATGGATGGATGGATGGACGGACGAATGGTGGCTGGCAGATGAAGATGTTTGAATGTCCAGAAAGTCCTTTGTTTCCTCTCGGTTCTCAAGTCCTTGACTGAGACCACTAGGAAGCACCCCCCCCCGCTCCCTAGAACTGTCACGTTTCCTGCCTCCATCAGCCTCAGGACACCCCCCACTCAACTCTGTGTGTTCCCACCCACCACCCCCAGTGAAGAGAAAATAAGCGTCACTTAGTCACCAGCAATGCCACTCACAGAACTTCCAATGAAGAGCTTCATTGTCTTACTTGTTGGAACAATGGAGAGTGTGGAGTATTTAATTGCTGCATAGTGGGTTGGGGGGTGGCAAGATGTTGTCTTTCCAGTTCTCCCCCCTCCTACCCACTGGCAACCCTTTGGGAGGGTTTATGGGCTGTCAAGCGGCCACAGGGCTCCTTAGCAGATGCTCTGGCTGAGCCCAGCCCTGGTCTTGCAGGCTGGGTGGTTTATTGACGATCACTGGGCATGCCACAGTGGGTCTCGACGTGACTGATGCCCAGTGTTTGGAGAGGGGGCGTGCTTCCTCTCTCCATCATTAGGGCCAATGACATCATGGAATTTCCACCCTCAAGCCCCAAAGCTTGAAACACTCACCAAAAAGGAACAGGTAACTAGGGATGATTCAGTGCTGTGCCACCCTGGGCAGACCTATAACCTCTCTGGGCGCTTCGGTTATGAGGGAGAGAGAGCAGAGGCAGTTCACAGATGACCATACTCAAGGGAGACAAGGTCTACACAAACCCGGAGGAGGTGCGGCCCGTGCTCAGACTGATCTCAGGCCTGTGAATGACCAGGTTTAGAACAGTGGCCCCTGAGAAGCAGACATGGGCACGCGCCAGCAGACACAAAGACACTTGTTTTGTTGTTGTGGTTGTTCTAATGCCATGATCCCTAATGCTGTCCCTGGCAGGGTTTCCTGCACACAGTGTCCCCACTCCTGACCAGCCACTTGCATCTGCTTCACCCTACCACGGCTGTGGGGACCCTTCCCAGACACCCCACGCTCCACCCGCCTGGTTAGCTCTGAAAGACAGTACTCAGGTTAGGTTTAGACTCTTTGATGCAAAAGGAATCTTGGGGATTAAACCAAAGATACCAAGGCCTGGGGACCAAATACATCTAAACAGACAGACAGACAGACAGACAGACAGACACACACACACACACACACACACACACACACACACACTCTGAGTTTCTTTTTTGTTTTTTTTTTTTAATTGTAGGAGTATTGCTACTTATTCAGCCATCGATTAAGCTGATTGAATTGGGCATGAACTCCACATTACTTTTTTTTTTGTTGAATCACCATGAGATACAGTTACAAAGCATTCAAGTTCGAGATTCAGCCGTACAGTGATGGAACACCTGAACACCCATTCCTCCACCAGTGCACACTCTCCACCACCTACACTGAATTTCTTAAGTTTTCAAAATGAAAAGTGTTCATGTTGCTGTGCCTGGCAGGAGTCACGGGCACTGAATGTGGTGTTGACAGACGCCTGGCCTTGTGCCGAGATCACGTGCTTGCTCGTGGCACACTGGGTTGTGGTATGTGGGACCCCGCATGGCAGGGCGACGGGCTCGAGCCTGGCACATGGGTTGGTACTGGGGCTCCAACTCACGGCCGCCTGCTTGCAGGCAAATGCTTGCTGCTTCTTCTTCTTCTTCTTCTTCTTCTTCTTCTTCTTCTTCTTCTTCTTCTTCTTCTTCTTCTTCTTCTTCTTCTTCTTCTTCTTCCTCTTCCTCTTCCTCTTCCCCTTCTCCTTCTCCTTCTCCTTCCTCTTCCTCTTCTCTCCTCCTCCTCCTCCTCCTCCTCCTCCTCCTCCTCCTCCTCCTCCTCCTCCTCCTCCTCCTTCTTCTTTTTGCTTTCTGGGTCACACCTGGGAATGCACAGGAGTTACTCCTGGCTCTGTACTCAGGAATTACTCCTGGCGGTGCTCGGGGGACCCTATGGGATGCTGGGAATCGAACCCAGGTCGGTCGCATGCAAGGCAAATGCCCTACCTGCTGTGCTATTGCTCCAGCCCCAACACTTTGCTTCTGAGCCATACCCATGGCCCTACCAATTTTTTTTTTTTGGTTTGTGGCCCAAACCCCAAGTTACTTGGGTCCATGTGGTACTGGGGTTCGAACCCAAAGCTCCAGCCTCTGAGCAAATCACCCCTAACATTTGCTTTTAACTTTAAGATCAAAAATCATGAATCATCTCAAAACAGTCAGACTCAGTAACCCAAAGCTGGCGCATCTCCATGATCCCCGCTGACCATGACCCCCAAACACCCATCACCATATGCTCTGAGCTGAGGCGAGCCTGTGCTGCCCTTGACTGGGTTCTGTCAGCACCAGGGTGTAGAGGCCCAGAGTCAAAACTCACAGAGATACAGGAATGAAGACTAGAGGGACAGACATGACCCTGCCCTCCCAGTGCATGAACGCATGGATGCAGAGGGTCTCTGGAATCCCTGGGGGGCGGGGGGCGGTTGGAAAAACTCTCTTCAAGCCTCCAGCCCAGCATAGCTCTCCCCAAGTCGGGACCCACCATTTCCTCAGCTGAGCAGGGCTGCCCTTGTGCTGTGGGTTTGCTGACACGCCATGACCCTGAGGGCCAGCTCCGTGCCCGCCACGGGGTCATAGCCCACTCTTGAGGCCAGTGAAAGAATGCTCTGGATAGATGCTCTGGGGACTGTGATGCGGGCGATCATCTGGTGGGGGTGTGTGACCCCCCTCAAATACAAGGCTCCTTCCTCGAGGGTCCCTGGTCCCGGCATAAATACCAGCTTTGGTTTGTGTTAAAATAGCTCGTGGGAGGTATTCTCTCACCCCCGGGGGCAGCGGGCCTCTCCACCGCGCGGGCTGTATGTGCTGGGGGGAAGGGGGTCGGAGGTTTAATTAAATGCAGTCACCGTCTTTATAGCCCCCGAGTTCCCGACCCCTGCTCTGACCACAGTTGGTGGAGCTGTTGGCCAAGAGCTGACTCTGAGGCTGTGCGGACCCCCCCCCCCCCCAACACACCCCATGTGCAGCAGCTCATGAATGCACCGCGGGGGGTTTCCCTCAGCCTTGCTCAGAGGGAGGAAGGTCCCTTCTCTTTCCTGCCCAGAGTAATCCTCGAATGGTGGCAATATCCGGGCTGGGGAACGGCGGCCCCACAGTTACCGTCTGGCTCCTGCAGAGCCGCTGACATCAGGCCGCGAGGAGGAAAGGAGCCCAGAACTCCAGACCCCCAGAACCGCCTCAAAGGAGCGCCAGCCCCATGCATCTGTCCTCGTGGCCCAGGGCCCTGGCATGTGTGTCTGGCGGTATTCATAGCTGTGTGTGTCCAAAGTCGTGTCTCTGTGCCATGGCATGTTGAGGCAAGGAGTCTGGTTTGTGGGTGGTACAGACCTGCAGGCACACAGGCTGTGTCTGTATGTGTGTCTGTGTGTCTATGTGGCTGTACCTATGTGTGCTGTGTGTATGTGATTGTGTGTGTCTGTGTCTGTATCTGTGTGTGCTGTGTTTGTGTCGTGTGATGCTGTGTATCTGTGTGTGTCTGTGTGTTTGTGTGTGTCTAAATGTTGTGTGACTGTGTGTGTCTGGGTGGCTGTATCTGTGTGTGCTGTGTGTGTCTGTTTGTGTGCCTATGTCATGTGACTGTGTGTCTGTGTGTGCTGTGTGTATCTGTCTGCTCTGTGTCTATGCCTGAGTGTGTCTGTGTCTTTGTCTGAGTGTATCTATATGTGCTGTGTATGTCTGAGTGTGTCGGTGTGTGTATGTACTATATGTGCACACAAAGAGGTGTGGCGTGTAGGTCTAAGTATCACCTGGGTGGGGGTGTGTGATCCCATGTGTGTTTCATTCCTTTTGGTTTGGTTTTTGGGGCCACACCCAGTGGTGCTCAGGGCTGACTCCTGGCTCTGCCGGCAAGGATTGAACCTGGGTCAGTGTGTGCAAGACAAGCTCCTTGTGTGCTTTATTAAAAGCAATACACAGGGACTGTAGCAATAGTACAGCAGGTAGGGCCTTGCACACCGCCAACTTGGGCTCTATTCCCAGCATCCCTAAGGGTCCCCTGAGCACCGCTAGGCATCATTCCAGAGTGCAGAGTCAGGAGTAACCCCTGAGCATCGCCGGGTGTAACCCAAAAAGCAAAAAAATAAATAAATTTTAAAAAAAGAAAAAAATAAAAGCCATACACCTTTCCAGTACACCTCTCTTCCCTGCCCCCACTGTGGTTTCCATAGACACCATTTCCTCCCTTTACCACCACCAAAGAGTCACGAGACCCTCCACCAAATGTGCTCCCATGACTTCTGGTCCACCTCGTCACATCCTCATGCCCCACCTGGCGGTTTGTGTCTGTATTCCGGGGTCTAGGTTTTGTCCTCTCTCCTCATCACGTTTCTTGTTTCCCTCTATGCCACAGACAGCTGGGACCACCCCTATCTGCCCTTCTCCCTCTGGCTTATTCCACATCACACGGTGCCCTCTGGCTCCATCCAAGCTGCAGGGAACCACGAGATTTCCTCTTTCCCTCTGGTCTCTTTGCACCCATTGGGAAACAACCTGTAAATGTGTTTCAGGAAAAATTCAGTCTGTTTTTGCATGGGGGGAGGCACACCAGGGAAGGCTCGGTGGGTTCCTCCAGGTGAAAATCTACCTTCAGAGGTGGGGCCCGTGTGGGTGACATGTGTGGGCCAGGAAGAAGCACTGGTCCTTGGAGAAGGCATCTAGTTCCCAACAACTTCAGTTCCCTCAAAAGGCTGTTTCTAGCCTTGATCTCTCAAGTGCATCACGGCCATCTGTGCTTGGGAAGATGTACAGGACAGAGGTAATTTGCATCTGGGTTTTTTTTGGGGGGATGAGGGTTTTTTTGAGGGGGGCTTTTTTGTGGTCACGCCGGGCAATGTTCAGGGTGTGACCTGATTCCACACTCAGGAATTACTCCCAGCAGTGCTCGGGGGGCCATATGGGATGCCAGGGATTGAACCGGGATCGGCTGTGTGCAAGACAAAAGCCTTCCCCACTGTACTATCCCTCTGGTTCCAGTTATTTGCACCTCTTATCCGAAAAGCACCTCTAAATATTGGAGAGCTCAGACAGACATTTATTACCGCTATTTGATTACTTCTAGGGATTCCCCCAGGTCCTGGCAGAGGGCTAGTCTGTGAAATTGCAGTAAGTCTCCCTCATTTATCTCCTCCTGATCTTTCCTGGCTCACAAGAGCTGCTCTTGGGGCACCAGATCAATTGTACAGTGGGGAGGGTGTTTGCCTTGCAGGTGGCCAACCTGGGTTCGATCTCTGGCAACCCATGAGCTGTCCAGGAGTGATCCCTGAGTGCAGAGCCAGGAGTAAGCCCTGGACATCGCCCAGTGTGGCCCTCAAACAAACCAAGCAAGCAAACAAAAACAGTTCCTGTGCTCTGGGCAGCCACCAATAATCAGTAAGTGGAGGGGGCGGGCGGAGGATGCAGTAACAAGGAGCCCCCTCTCCAGCAGAGCCCAGGAAGACTTCTCTCCTGGCTGGGCAAGCGGCTTGAACTCCAGGATCTGTAGGGGACCACCTGGAGCCTGGACTGAGCAATTGTCTGTGAAGGACTGATGGAAGATAGTTCCAGCCTTTCCAGGCTAAGAGGGACCAGCGCAGGAGCGAGTGTGTCATTGAAAACAGCCTCTTGGCAAACGGGGAAAATCATCCCCTTCTTCTTGGGCTGTAGGAAAAGGGGCATGCACTGGATTTCACCCGCAGGCCAGCCCTGGTCCTGGAGGACAGGAGCACCAAAGTTTCCGGAGTCTTCGTCTTCATTCCAGAGCCAGGACGGGCGCTAAGGGCAGAGGCTCAGAGGCACGGCTGGCCTTTGGACAGCGAGCAGGGGCGTGTGTGAGAAGCCAGATGTGCTCTCATACAGCAGGAACTCAGCCGTGTGTGCTCTGGAAACATTCCTGCCAAGTTTCAGTGTTGAGTCTTGAGATGCAACATGCTCAACTCTTGACATAGCTTAAAAATGACCAAGTGGGGACCAGAGAATGCTCTGGGCACATGCCCCCCACAAGGGTTTAATTCCTGGCATTGTAGGGGCCCCCCAAGCATTGCTGGGTACAGCCCTGGAGTCCAGCACCATCAGGGTGGCCCAGGTGGCCCACAGCAGAGCAGATTTGAACCACTGGCTGGGTTGGCTGAGAATCCCCGCCTGAGGGCGCCCCTCCCCCTGTCTGAGCACTGTATGTGGAGAACCCTCCAAAACAACAGAATGATCAAATGCCTGAAAAAAACAAGGTTGCTGGTGCAGGAGAGACAGCACAGCAGGGGGGAGTGTGTTTGCCTGGCACGAAGCCAACCTCAGGCAACCCATATGCTCCCCAGTGCCTGCCAGGAGCAATTCCTGAGCACAGAGCCAGGAGTCAGCCTTGGCTGACTCACTGACCTTGAACTTGACTGACCTGGTGCTGACCAGGTGTGGCCCCAAAACAAACCAACCAAAAAGTTGCAGATGGATAATAAGGAGAGGCTGAGGGAGAGATTTGTGGGTAACCCTTTCGGGGAGGATCTGGGGAGCAAGGATTGAGGTTAGGGTCCCCTGCCCTCACTGGAAGCCCTTTTAACTTGATAATGAGGGGTGCAAACAGTGCACCCCCTGGACCCCTGATTTCCCAGCTGCCCTGGTGCTTGCTCAGGAACAAAGTGCACACCAGGGTGGCAGAGATGGGACAGAGGGTATCCGATGACTTTGTTCAAAGGCTCCAGGCAAGGGGAAAGGGTGTTGCCCCATTTGCCCTCTCTTCTCTGGAAAGAAAGATGGCGGCCACGTGGGAGCCTTGTGGACAGCAGGTATGAGCTGGGGGTGTGGGGGCGACTAAAACCTCATGGGAAGGGGGGCGTTCCGGTCCGTCCTTCACGCCCTACCGAGGTCACCAGTTGCCCCCCACGAGCGGCTCTCCAGCACAGCCACGGCCCCAGAAGCACAAGGACTTAATGCAGAACCCAGCAGCTTGGAGCAGAAAAGTGAAAGGACTATGCGTTAATCCAGGCCATCATGTCTGCCCGGAGGGGAAAGGGTGTTGCTCCCTTCCGCCCTCCTCCCTCTGGAAAGAAAGATGGCGGCCACATGGGAGCCTTGTGGACAGCAGGTATGAGCCGGGGGTGTGGGGGCGACTAAAACCTCATGGGAAGAGGGGCGTTTCGGTCCGCCCTTCACGCCCTACCGAGGCCACCAGTTGCCCCCCACGAGCGGCTCTCCAGCACGGCCACGACTGCAGAACACAGAAACCAATTTCTTAACTATCTGACTTTCAGTAGAAATACTTCCAGGGTCAATAGGTAAAATAGCAGAAATCCAAAACGAACATTTAATTCTTGAACCCAGCTGTAGAAAGCAAATCACTTCACAATGCTTTTTCAGCATGTCTGATTTAGGGGGGGTAAACTCTAAATAATAGTGGTGAATCTTTTATTGAAACAATGAATCTAATCAAAGCAGATAGAGTGTTAACTAGAATTCATCTGCCTCACAGGGACTGGGAGGGGTGGGGGGTGGAGTTTTATTGGGGTTCTTCATGGTAAAAAATAAGTATTGGTAAAGGGAAATGTGTTTGATATTTGCATGACTGAGACCTAAACCTGAAAGCTTTGTAACCTTTCCCACAGTGATTCAATAAATAAATAAATAAATAAAATTTAAAAAAAAATTTTAAAAAAATTAAAAAAGAGGCTCCAGGCAAAGGTTGAACAGGGGGCAGAGGAAGGTTCATTCGTCACCCCTTAAGCTCCCCAAGTGTCTCCCCATCCTGAAGAAGAGCTGGGCGGAAACCGCTGGCCCTCCCTTTGTGCCAGCCTCAGTGGTGCCCCTCAGTCCCCATGGCAGCAACAACTATGAGGAAGGTGCCAGGGGACACCTGGCGGGGCAGCTCTCATCCCTGCAAGAGGCCAAGTGCCTGGATCTGGAATCTCAGGCTCGCTTTGGCGCCCTCAGCCCTTCTGAGACTTTTGGGCACCACTTAATGGCCCTTAGAATGTCCTCTTAAGCTGAAGGTCAGCAGCAGAGGGCCTGGTGGATTCTGGAATCAACGGCGATTCGTATCCCCAGGGCCCCTGAATGCCCTCGAGGGACACTCCAGGCCCATCACAGCTAGTTTAGGGCAATACTTTGGGGTCCTAGAACCCCAGGACTCAGGTAGATGGATGAAAGGAGGTGCTTCCTGTTCACAATAGCCAAAATCTGAAAACAACCCAAATGCCCTAGAACAGATGACTGGTTAAAGAAACTTTGGTACATCTACACAATGGAATACTATGCAGCTGTTAGGAGAGATGAAGTCATGAACTTTGCTTATAAATGGGTAGACATGGAGAGTATCACGCTAAGTGAAATGAGTCAGAAAGAGAGGGACAGACATAGAAGGACTGCACTCATTTGTGGAGTATAAAACAACATAACATGAGGCTGACACCTAGGGATAGTAGATACACAGGACAGATAGATTGCTCCCTAGCTGGAAGCTTTCCTCATGAGCAAAGGGGAGAAGGCAGCTGGAATAGAGAAGGGATCACTAAGAAAAAGATGGCTGGAGGAATCGGTCGGGATGGGAGATGTGTGCTGAAAGTAGATAAAGGAAGAAACATGATAACCTGTCAGGGTCTGTATTGCAAACCATAATGCCCTAAAGTAGAGGGAGAGAATGGGGAATATTGTCTGCCATGGAGGCAGGGGGAGCGTGGGAAAGGGGGGGTGTATACCGGGGATATTGGTGGTGGGGAATGTGCACTGGTGGAGGGATGGGTGATCATTGTGTGATTGTAACCCAAACATGAAAGCTTGTAACTATCTCACAGTGATTCAATAAAATTTAAAAAAAAAAAAAAGGAGGTGCTTCTTCAGAACCACCAGGATTGCAGGGAGAGTCTAGGTGGGAGTTGACTGAGTCGGTGGTCTTCACCCCCCTGTCCATGGCCCCGCACCAGCCCACGTGTGGAGAAGGGCTAGAAACCTCGTCAGTTCTAACTGCGGGCCCAAGGACTCAACCCTCTTGAGGTCAGACCAGCACCCTGTCACTGTCACTGTCCTCCCGTTGTTCATCAATTTGCTCGAGCGGGCCCAGTAACATCTCCATTGTGAGACTTTGTTGTTACTGTGTTTGGCATATTGAATACGTCACGAGTAGCTTGCCAGGCTCTGCCGTGCGGGCGAGATACTCTCGGTAGCTTGCCGGGCTCTCCGAGAGGGGCGGAGGAATCGAACTCGGGTCGGCCATGTTGGCTGCGTGCAAGGCAAACGCCCTACCTGCTGTGCTATCGCTCCAGCCCAGACCAGCACCCACAGGGGTAAAAGGCTGAAGAACGCTGAGCTAAGGCGCCCTGATTAACTGTTTATGACGATCCTTGTGCCAGCCCTCCGCCCATGCCACCCCATCTCCCCCCATGTCCACAACCCACAGGAGGTGAGTGTGATCCATGAAGGCATCCAGACTAGGCCCCAGAAAAGAGAAAATTGATGCTGTCTCATTCCCAAGGTCACACACGTTCCTACGACATGAGCCCAGGGTGAATGGAACTGATAGTGGATCTGCATCTGGAACAACCCCCCCCCCACACACACACACATACACACAGCCCCTGATTGTTCAGGGAGCAAGGGCAGGAGAGAACCCCCACACCTCTCCTTGCTGCCATAACACAGCATCTTTTTTTTTAAGTCAAAAACCTTAGGGGGCCAGAGAGATAGCACAATGGGTAGGGCATTTGCCTTTCAGGCAGCCAACCCGAGTTCAATTCCCAGATGGTTCCTGAGCCCATCAGGTGTGATCCCTGAGCACACAGCTAAGAGTAAGCCCCGAACACAGCAGGGTGTGGTCTAATTACTTGAGAATCTGTCGTTAAAAGTAATTCTCCCCAAGCACAAAGTTCCCATATACCGTTATCCCTAAGATCAGTCTACCACATTCGTCAATACCAAAAATTAGCATCGGTCTGGTTCCTGGTACTGAGGAGGAGGACACTGCAGGCTTCCTCCAAATTTCCTTTTTCATTCACGTGCTTGTACCATGCCAGGATTCTGTCCAGGAAGCCACCTGGCATATTACCTTAGTCTTCTTTTTATCTTCCCCACTCCTGATTCCAAAGCAGAAAGGCCTTAATGGCTTGGTCAAGTTCACAGACAGGAAGTGGCCCTGCCAGGCAGAGTAGCAGGATTGCTGGACAGACCCCTGGACTTTCTGTCCCTTGTCAGAGGACCTCAGTGCAGACCAAGTGGGAGCTGGTAGCAGAGACCAGGATCTGAGCTGAAATAGAACTAAAACTGGAAACTAGGAGTGCTGGAGGCCCCCAGAAAGTTGGGGGTCTCTCCTCGGCAGAGTCACTGCATGAGCAGAGTGAGTCGTGCTGGTGTGCAAGGCGCTCACCCAGCGAGGGTTTTCCACACGCGGTGATGAATCTCGCCAATTAAACATGTCACAGCTGGGCTTGGGAGCCACAGATGAAAACAGGAAAGATAATTACTTCCACAGCACGCCTCCTCAGGAATAAAAAAAAAAAAAACCTACATAGCCAGAAAAATGAATGAATCATGCAGACCCAAGCATGGGAGAGGAGAGAGGAGAGAGGAGAGAGAGGAGAGAGAGAGAAAGAGAGAGAGGAGAGGAGGGAGAGAAAGGAGAGGAGAGAAAGAGGGAGGAGAGAGAAAAGAGAGGAGAGAGAAAGGAGAGAGAGAGAGAGAGAGAGAGAGAGAGAGAAGAGAAAGAACTTTATAGATTTGGAAACCTTGTCTCATGTCATTTTCACCCAGACTGGGGGCCACATCAAACATGTGATTATCAAAGAAATGGAAGTGGGATTGGTCTTCCCGCTCAAACCCGGGGGTTCATTTTTCTGGTTTTTGCTTTTTTTGTTCAGTTTTTTGACCACCCCGGAGGATGCTCCTGCGCGACTCTCGTCTCAGTGCTCAGGAAACTACATGGTGCTGGAGCCTGGGCCTTCCACATGTGAAGCCTGTGAACTGGCCCTTTGAGCATCTCCCCAGCCTTGAAACTGGGGGTTGAAAGATTGGGTCGGGGTGGGGGGCGAAAGATCCTGTAAGGTTTGATTCATTTGCAGGAATGAACAGGGACATTGCATAGGTCAGTAAATGAGAACATTGGTATGACACAGACTGAGGTTAAGCACTTTGGGGAAAGTCTCTGCGGAATCTACACTATCGGGGGTGGGGGGGCGCGACTAGATATGCGAGGGGCCTGACTAGCATGTAGCCCCAATATGCCAGCGGGGCCCCCTTATTCCTGCTGTACGACCCCCTTGCAGCAAACCAGCCTCCTAACCGAGCTCTGAAAGGAATATGTTAGAGCTAACACAGATCCTGGCTCTTGGGGACTGTGCATAAGACTGGCATGCTGGCCACAGTTGTCTTCGGTGTCATGGCTCACAAACTGTCCACAAGAAGCTGTTTCAGCAAGATTCCCTTCCCCCCAACACACACACACACACACACACACACACACACACACACACACACACACCCCACTTCTTTGTTTTCCAGGACTGCAGTTGACAGCAGCTCGGATTTGTGCTTAAGAACGAGCCATGGCCCCGCCCCTAGTGTCTGATTGGCTATTCCCGGAATTAACCCATCACTCTGATTTGTTGCACAAAACAAGCAGATATCCTAAAGACCAATCAGATCGCCTCTGACATGCACCACCCGATGGTGTATAGAGGTCCCTGCCTCACTTCTGGGGGCAGAAAATACTCTTGTGTTTTGATATGAGCATAAACACTGGTGGTAACATAAATGACTGTCATTTCACTTGTCGGATCATGATCTGCCTGATGGGAACAGGGACCCAAGAACCTCTCCTGGTTAAGTAGACTTTTTCATCCTTGGCTCTTTCGCAGTGTAGCGTGAGAAACTCGGAGAGCGCCCTGAAGGCTGTGGCATCAGGGGGTGTGCCCCAGCCTGGATCATGATTCTAGAATGTTCTCTCACGTTAAAACTCTGAGAACATAGAGTCTTAAACCTGCTATCTACCTATTACCAGTCAGTTACTGAAGGAGAGACCCCAGCTGCATTCTCTGGGACTAAAGGATACTTCTCTCCTCCCCAAAATACAAAGGGTTTATGTTCTGGGTGGGGGCACTTTGCTAGGAGTGTCACTCCCAGCCGTGTCTGGGGGAGGATGCGGTACAGGGACTGGATCCAGGCTTCCCACATGCTTTGCCTGTAATCAACACACTGAGCTCTCTCTTTCTCAGGCTCTATGCAAAGGATTTCTTAAGATAAACAGATTATGAAAAGTACAATATTTTGTTATTAAAATAAAGATGAGCTTTTAGTTTTGTGGGAGTTTTTTTTTTTTTTGCCCTGGTAATGAGGTGGTTTCTGATCCCGCTCTTCATTTTGGGACAGGGACCACCCCGACTTTTTCAGAAACCAACACCATCCTCCCCTCACATCTGCAAAGCACAGAGACTTGGGGAAGGGGGCTGATGTCCCAACCTGGGTGCTGTGTCATACAGGTCCTACAGGGACTTGATCTGAGGGCTTGGGGGTGCCTCGGGAGGTCCCTGATCCCTGGTCTGTTTGGGAATCCCCTGTCTACTCAAGATGCAATTTGGAATTTTCAAGGCCTGCTTGGCCTGTCCCCCATCCCTAAGTGTGAGTGTGTCCGGGATGTCTGGGGAGGCACCACCTCTTTCTGAGGCTCCTTTCTAGGGGATGCTGATTCTCAGGCTCGGGTGAGGGGGACCCCCACTCCTTCAATTCTGCCTGCATATACTGCACCCCAGTCCCGCTGCTGCCAGGGAGTTTAAATCAGCTCGGATTTAGCAATCAGTGCATCTAAACACACAGCCACCATCTCCTCTGTTGACAAACCCCGTTCCTTCAGAAAAAGGATTTCCAAAACTGAGCAGTTCATAGCTCAAAAGAGATTTTTTTTCCTTTCCAAATACAAAGTAGATGAATCTTTTAAAAATCCATGAGGACAAAACAGCCAGCCAGCAAGAAAGGAAGATGGACCTCAGTGGGATCTTTACAGGCAGAACCAAGAAGCTCCCAGCAGGGGGCCCCCAAAGCCCCACTCAGGCATCTGGACTGATGAGAACTGAGATAACGAAAACTCTCACCTTCACAGAGTCACTGGGCTCCCACGACGTTCGTCTTCCCAGAAAGCGAGAGTTCTCGCCAACATTGCTTTCTCATCAAGAAGAGAGGCACGGACCTGATGCCCATGTATTGGTGAGTGCCCCGGAAACCAGCCCCATGGAAACGCACAGTCACACACACACACACTCACTAATACCACACACTCATACCCACATATGCTCACACATGCAGTCATGCACATGATTACATACATATACACACACTAAGACAACACACGCATACAAATACTCCCTAATGCAACACATCCCTAATGCAATACATGTATTCACATGCTCACACTCAACATTCATGCATGTCCTTATACACATATACACACACTAAGACGACAAACGCATACACTCACATGCTCACATGCGTATATACATTTACACACATACAGACTTGCTCACACATATTCACATGCTTACATATATACACAAATACAATACATGCACACATACACTCATGCTCACATTCATGCGTGTAGTTATATATACTTACACACACTAATACAACACATGCATATATACTCACATGCTCACACTCACACACATTCACGTGCTTACATGCATATACACTAATACACACACATACATGCACTCACACACATGCAGGCATACATGCACACACACACATACATGCATACTGTTGGGCTCCATGGCAGCCCCAGCTCACACTGCTTGCATGGGACCCCGGGGGCAGTGAGCAGAGGGTCAGTCCCAGGTCAGCACGCCAGCTCTTTGGGGGGCCCGGGGAGTGTTTGTGTCTGTGATCTTGGCTTGGGTGGAATAAAAGCTGGAACACTGTGCAGGATCTGGGTGTGTGGGGGGCGTGGGGCCCTCAGCTCCTGGGTTCCCCCTACAGTAACCCGCTTGAAAGGGGGTTCATAGATCCAAGGTAGGATGAAAGGGGAGTGAGCGGCCACACCAGGCACAAGAAGCTACATGCCAGGCCATGTGCCCCGCTGAAGACTCCCGATGAGACTGCAAAGGAAACCGGTGGCACCTCCAGATTCCCAGAGCAGGCAGGGCCTTGCCTTCCAGAGCCCTGGCGTGCCCCCACCCAAGGGCCCAAATACACCACCCACCCAGAAACTGGCCAGCGGGGAAACTTCCCGGATAGGAATTCCCAGACAGAAAGGAATGGGGCCCGCCCCCCTGCACAGCTCGGGACACCATGGCATCCGCCTCCTCTCCTCAGTCAGGCAAGGACCCACTCTCATCTCCATCCACATCTGGATCTGCAATTCTGAGAGAGACAGGGGAGACGGGGGCCAGCCAGGCGGGGACCCCCACTTACCCCTCTCACATCAGTCATCCTGCACTCCATCTGCTTCCTCCACCTCCAGTCGCTCTGCGGCCTATCCCCACCTTTGTGTGTGTGTGTGTGTGTGTGTGTATGTGTGTGTCAGGCTTGTACGCACATGTGCACACACACATCACGTGCACATACACATGCACGCACACAAGCACATATGCAAAGCACGTGTGCAAACACTCTCCGGCACATACGCACGTGCGCAAATACACGTTCAAGCACGTACACATGTGAGTACACAGGATGCCCGCAGGCACGCATGCCCGCATACATGCATGCACACTCAGACGCAGAGCTGAGGCGACGCTCTGGAGACAGAACCCAACATCTGAGAGTAGCCACTGTGGCACAGCCCTCGTGGCGCTCTGCACCCGTGGCAACTGTTCAAACCCAGAGTCATGGTCACAGTCCTTGCCAGCTCCCCGGGACGCAGAATGATCACACTTGGAGCCTAGAGGGCCATTATATATTACAACTGTATTTATACGAAAGTAATGAAAATATCAATTTTCTTTTTTTTAAAAAATGTTATGCAAAAAAGCAAATTATATGGCAGCAATATTGTTTTTGAAAAAAAAAAAACAAACACAGAAAGATAGACGCTCCCACGCCCCACCTCCAGTGGGGTTTCTCCCTCCCCGAGGGACCCCCCCCTCCCCCGGGCTGCTTTTCCCAAGGAAGGGCTGAAGTTCCAGATCTGGGCGGGGCAGCGCTAAGTGGGAGGGCTTCGGGTAGCCCTGGGGGAGTCACCTCCCCTCTCTGAGCCTCAGTCTTTTCTCCTGTGAAGTGGGAGTGTGGCAAAGGCCCCATCTCCACCCCTCCAGGCCAGCGGAGCTCAGGCATGGCCACCCCGGCTAGGCCAGGGGCCCCATATGCCTGGACAGCGACCAGCAGGTCTGGGGTCTGGGTTCGTCCTTCTGCAGACCTGCCCCAGAAGGCTCCCTGACTCCAGGTAGGGTGGAGGGCCCTGGGATGCCCTGGGATGGTGGAGGGCCAGCCAGGTGGGGACCGGGCCTTCCTTTCTGCTGTAATAATGACTCCAGTGGCCAATAGAAGGCCTTGTGGGTCCACTTGTAGCGGAACCTTTTCTTTAAAAAAAAAAATGTGGCCTCCGTATCGGCAGGACAGGATCCTGGTGCCAACCCCGGGAGCACCCCCGACTTCCCAGGGATGGGGGCAGAGTTACCTGGCCCCTCCCTGTGGGAATCCAGCCTGCAGCAGAGGTCCTGGTGTGCAGGGAGACATCTGTGGCCCCTCGGGACTTGTGGGGGACATTTCAGAGGACCCGCCTCTTTCCACAGTCCCTCTGAGGGGAGGAGGGGCAGAAGAAGCTTTGTCCACAGACCCTGACCCAACATGGCCGGTGCCCCCAGCCCAGCTATGAACCCAAAAGCCATGCACCGGGAATGTCCTCCCATTGGCATGGGTGGTTGAGGGGCATTTTGGAGAGCGGTTGCCTCTCCGTCAGGGCACACAGAGGGGATGGTACAGTCCCGAGGCCTGGGGGTGACCAGAGATGGTCCTTACTGACCTGTCCCGTCAGAGCCGAGCGGCGTGCGGGGGAGGGGGGTGCCCATAATCCCAGCCCCGAGCCTGCTCGCTGGTCTGAGCCTGCCCAAAGTGAAACGGGCGCCCTGGAGGTCTTCTCTCCGGCACAGGTCGGAGCGTGGATGGTGGTGGTGGGGTCTGGGCCAAGAGGTGGTTACAGAAGGGACGCGACTCTCCCTGCTGCCCTGCTGACCACAGACCAAGGCAAAAGTGCGAGGAACCCTGAGGGTTGGCGAGGTGGCAGGAGGCGGCAGAGCCCCCAGTTCCAGAGAGGATGCGGCGGCCGCTCCGCATCCAGCATCCGCGTGCACGCGGCGCATCCATCCGCATCCGGCATCCGTGCGCATCCGTCGGCGCACGCGGTCCGCGCGGGCAGCATCGGTGGGCGAGAGGACGGGCCGCGGGTCTGTGGCGGGCGTCGGGGCAGGCGGGCGGGCAGGCGATGCGGGCACGGGCTCTAGGTGGGCGGGGGTCCGCTGTAGCGGAGCATGAGCCGGAAGGAGCGCGCAAAGTTGTTGGCCCGCGCGCAGCTGCGACGCTCGTCCCCGGCCGGCAGCAGCAGCAGCAGCAGCAGGAAGAACAGCAGGAGCAGCTGCAGGGGCAACGCTGTGCACCACACGCGCTGCGAGAAGGAGCCGACGCCTCGCGGCCGCCGCGCCTGCAGGACGAAATAGCGGGGTGAGCGCACGCGCGCACTGGGGATCCCCGGGCAGCGCGCCCCGCCTGGAACGGGTGATGCTCTAGGTCGGATTTCTGCATCGTTGTGAGGGGTGTGTGCGGGGGGAGGAACGTGTAGTTTCCGGGTGCTGGTGACGTTTTCTGGTAACCCGCCCTTGGTGTGGAGTCAGTGTGGGGTCCTGGCATATAGGAGGTACTGGACGCTGCTGCCACCACGCTGGGCATCCGTGGCCTCTTGCAGGGACTCAGGTTCCCCAGCGAGCACCTGCACCCACCCCCGGGCCCGCGCCCACGTGCTCCCGGCTTCACGCTTTCCCTCCTCCTCACAGCCTGGTGAAGCTCAACGGAAGGTCAGCCTCCCAAGCCCAAAGGCCTAATGGGCTTGGCTGTAGTGGGCTGGACTGCCCCACTGTCTTGAGGGTCCAGCTGGGCTGTGGCTGCAATCAATGCAGGGACAGAGGTGATTGCTTAGAGAAAGGGGGTGCAGCATGAACAGGGTGTGAGACGGGACAGGGCATGGTGTGGACTTAAGGGTCACAGGACACTGCATGGGAGCTGGGGTGCAGCATGAACAGGGTTTGAGACGGGACAGGGCATGGTGTGGACTCAAGGGTCACAGGACACTGCATGGGAGCCGGGAGGCCTGATCTGCGGTACCCCTCAGTGTGCAGTGCACTCGGAGGGCCTCCTCCAGAGCCCCTGATGCTACTCTCAAGTGACAATGATGGTGATGGGGATGGGCGTGGGGGTAGCCATGACAGCGCTGAGGTTGGCAAGGATGGTGATGAGGATGAAGGGAATGATGAGGATATACGGAGTATAGGGGGCTGAAGTGATAGCACAAGCGGGTAGGGCATTTGCCTTACACACGGCTGACCGGGCTGACCCGGGTTTGATTCCTCCACCCCTCTCAGAGAGCCCGGCAACCTACTAAGAGTATCTCGCCCGTGTGGCAAAGCCTGGCAAGCTACCCGTGTCGTATTGAATATGCCAAACACAGCAACAACAAAGTCTTACAATGGAGACGTTACTGGGCCCGCTCGAGCAAATCGATGAACAACGGGAGGACAGTGACAGAGATAGTGACAGGGGGCGCCTTCGGCAATGGTGATGGCAGTGAAGGTGAAGACAAAGGGCTGGTGGAGGTGATGGTGGCAAGGATACTGATGGGGACTGTGCTGGTGAGGAGAGGTAATGGCAGGGCCAGGGCTTGCAGACACGGTAACATGGGGCCCGCAGGAACTGCCTGCATGTAGACAAGGCTTCCGGGATGCACAGCATCCTGCACACAGAAAGATGGTGGGGACGGGGAGTGGGCACAAGATTGTGTCGGTGATGAAGACCAAGAGGGCATTGGGGGAGGTGGTGATGGAGAGATAGCGGAGCCCCTGTCAGAGATTACCATGGAGAGAGTGATGATGATAAGGGTAATGGGGGTGATGGCAATGGTGGTGGTGGCGGTATAGGTAATGGCCCGCACTGCTGGTGAGGATGTGGGGGTAATGCGAGTGATGGTGGCGTAGATGGTACAGATGGTACAGATGGTGTTTTTTTGATTTTTTTTGCTTTTTGGGTCACAACTGGTGATGCACAGGGGTTACTCCTGGCTCTGCACTCAGAAGTTACTCCTGGCAGTGCTCGGGGGACCATATGGGATGCTGGGAATCGAACTCGGGTCACCCGCGTGCAAGGCAAACGCCCTCCCTGCTCTACTATCATTCCAGCCCCCAGATGGTGGTGTTGATGGTAGAGATGGTGGTGTTGATGGTAAGGATAATGGTAATCGTAGGGGGCCAGGGGTTGAGGGAGGTTCTGGCCAGGGCCCTGCATGACCTCTCATACCTCATCTAATCTTGTGCCCCCACCATCTCCCACAGACCGACAGCTTCAGCCTCTAATGCTTCCACACAGCATGGCCCTTACATGCTGATCTTGGGAAACACCCATTGAACCCTCACAGCAGTCACTCCTGGCTGCATCGATTTCAGCAGTGGCCCCAGGAGAAAGGGCTGAGGTGGCAGCAGCATGGAAGGCACATCAAGGCCACTTCCCGCTACCCCCCCCTGCATGGACTTAGGGAGCTCCCTGTGGCCCTACACCCGGGTGGGTCCCATATGGACTTAGGGGGCTCCCACCCTTCTCCGCCTGCATTTGGTGGGTCCCACATGGACTAAGGGGAGGGTCCCCCTGCCTCCCTCGGCACCCACAGCCAAGCAAATCACATGTGGACTCAGAGCCCCCCACCCCCCCAAGGGGCTACTCGACCCACTCAGGAGACAGGAAGAATACACCCCCCCCCTCCCACCAACACACACACACACACACACACATCCCTTATAGAAGAAGCAAGGACAGTCTGGCCCTTCCAGGGGAAACACCCTTCGAGGTCCCCAGGCTGGGCATCAGGATCTGGTAGGTACTGCCAGACCATGCTGCTGTGGGGGGAATGAGGTTGCAGTGAAACCCTCAGGCCCCAGGGAGATGACCTGCGACCCCCCTCCCCCAGGCCCTACACTAGAGTCCCTGGTTATCAGTGAAAGGAAAGGCATTCTCCGTTCTCTCTGCCACCTGGGCTGACAGTCTGACCAGCCACACCAGCCGGTGCCCGGGGGACCTTGGCACTGCCCTGGGCGCCCCTGCAGGATGGCGGCCCAGCGAAGCCATCCTCCTGCTAGAACTCCGTGTAAGGCGTGTCCCTGAGTTCCGAGGCCATCGCGACAGGAAGAGCAGTTACAGGTCCCGAGTCTGCGCCCCGCAGGCTGGCAGAACCGACGGTTCCGCACAGGCCCGTGTAGGCAGCTGCAGACTGAATCTGGATTATTCCGTGTATGCAAACGCGTGGGATGAAGCAAGAACATAGCTGGAGTTCTCAATGGCTGGCTGCCCAGGGAGCAGAAAGCCTGCAGTACCCACTGCTCGTTAGCAATTAGCGAGGGTGAGTGGCCCGCACGCCCCCTCTCCAGCCCTTTCAGCTCCGGACTGAAAATAATATACGGAATGTACTTAAATTGGCAAGATTACGGCCTCTGCAGACAAGCACCTACGCTCGACCCGGGAGGCCCGCGGGCGCTGTGCAAACAACCAAGTGGGCGCTTATGTTTTTGTGCATGCGCACATCTGAGCCAGCGCAAACACAGGTGAGTGCTTATGGCTACACAGGAGCGCATGTCCCATCCCAGGCAAACACCTGCCGGTGCTTCTACCTATGCGCATGCGCACGTCCTGTCCAGGGCAAACACCTGTAGGCGCTCCGTCCTGTGCGCATGCGCACGTCCCATCCTCTGCAACTACCGGGACACCGAGCACACTCGGCCCCCAGCTGCATCCCCTTTGCTCTCAAAAGCAACAGCAGGGTCGAGTCTCCGGGTCGTCCGTGGCAGGGCAGGGGTGAAAGTACTATGCACTGATACAAACCTGGCCTTGCGACTCGCCCTGGGGCCCTGTACACACCAGTGGGGGACCGGGGTTCAAATCCCAGTGACAACAGCGGTGGTTCTCAAGGTGTGGCCCCCGCCCACAGCCTTAGCAGCCCTGGGAATCTTGCTAGAAAGGCAGGTGCTAGACCACCCCCGGCTTGGATGAACCCTGAACCCAGGCGGTTGGGCTGAGCCCTGGGTCTGATCTGCGCTTTGGACAAACAGGTCTGGTGCCGGTTCCTGGGGCTGGTGGTCAGGGGCCTTCCACACCAGCCAGCACCCAGATCCTGGGTCTTCCTAGAGGAGCCCCACAAGCTGATTTCTTTAGCCAGGGATGCTGTCCTGCTCTGTGCAGGCCGGGGAAAGGTGCTCATATGGGCCTCAGACACCAGGGACCCCCCAGAAGCTAATGAAGACCCCACGCTGAGGCTGCCCCAGCACCCTCAGAGCTAGAGACTCCATGCAGTGCTGAGCAACACCCCCACATATGTGACCCCCTCACTCCCACAATTGGGCTGTAGAACCAGCCGGATATGGTTCTGCTCCCTGATAAACACACCTGCCCCAAACAGTGCTGGAGAGACAAGAGAAGACATTTGTGGGTGGACAGGTAGGTGAGTGAATAGATGGAGAGATGGGTGGACAGAAGGTTGGGTGAATGGAAGTGTGGATGGACAAATGAATAGGTGGATGGACAGAAAATGGATGAGTAGATGGATGGACAAATGGATGGATACCCAGATGGATGCATGGATGGATTGACAGAGAGATGGATGAAGGGTAGACCCAGGGCTTTGAACACCCTTCACAGACCCCTTCCAGGCTACCCAGACCCCGAGCCTGTCCCAGTGGCTGCAGAAAATGGGACGTGCGCAGTGGCCAGTGTCCACTGTCCAGGCTTCCTCCATCTCTGAGATATTCCCTGAGCCCCAACCAGGGCGGGGCTTGGGGCATGGGGGCTCGAGGCAAGTGGACACTTGGTCCTGGACCCCACGTTCCCCCAGGAACCCCAAGGTTGATCCTCGGGGGAAGGACAGGGCACTGAGCACCCGTGGGACCTGCACATGTGGCAATGCCCAGGCTGGAAGAACCACACGGCAGCGCCAGGGCACAGGCGGGGAGGCCACGTCCCAACAGGCAGAGGAGCTGGCCAGGCCAGAGCTTCCTATGAGCACCCTCCTAGCCCAGGAGATGCGACACACCAGCACCCAATGCACCCGGGGAAGAAGTCCTTTAGTCAGAGGACAGAGACCCCACAGGGGCCCGACCCTGCTGTGTGAGCCATTCCCAGGCCCCACAGAGGCTGGACTCTGTGTGAGACCCCACAGGGCCGGATTCGGCCATGTGAGTCATTCTAAGGCTCCTTTCCCAGCTTCCGGGGGCTGAAGGCAGAGGTCAGAGTGCTGTCAGTGCTGGCGACTTAGTGCTGGTTACTATTAAATGGGGCTACTGTCAATGCAGGGGCACTTTAGTGCTGGGAGTCCTTTAGAGCTGGGGGTCCTTTAGAGCTGGGGGACCTTTAGTGCTGGAGGTCCTTTACAGCTGGGGGTCCTTTAGGGCTGGGGGTCCTTTAGTGCCGGGGGTCCTTTAGTGTCGGGGGACCTTTAGTGCTGGGAGTCCTTTAGTACTGGGGGTCCTTCAGAGCCGGGGGTCCTTTAGTGCTGGGGTTCCGTTAGTGCCGGGGGCCCTTTAGTACTGGGGAACCTTTAGTGCTGGGGGTCTTTTAGAGCTGGGGGTCCTTTGGAGCTGGGGGTCCTCTAGTGCTGGGGGACCTCTAGTGCTGGGGGTCCTTTAATGCTGGGGGTTCTTTAGAGCTGGGGACCTTTAGAGCCGGGGGTCTTTTAGAGCTGGGGGTCCTTTAGTGCTGGGGGTTCTTTAGAGCTGGGGGTCCTTTAGAGCTGGGGGTCCTTTGGTGCTGGGAGCCTGCTAGAGCTGGCAACTGTTGGTCTCTTCCCTCTGGGAGCTTGTGCTTGGGCTCTGGTGCAGACGTCTGTACCCCACCACCTGCCTCTTCCTCCCCACTGAACCCCAGAACCACGCCCTGCCCTGGGTCTGCCTGGGGCAGCCTGGGACCCACTATACCAACAGGACCTTGTGTAGGACCCGAGGCCCCGGCCTCTCCTGTCGCCTCCACGCACTCTGGACTCCCCGGCTGATCCCACCAATGTTCCTAGACGTCCCGAAACCTTCCAGAAAGCCCAAGGCGTCCTGCCCAGCAACCCTCCGACGCCCACCCGAGCTGGCGAGCAGACAGCACACACATACCTTCTGCGTCTCCTGGAATCCGGACGGCTGCCCTGGAGGAGTCTGCGTCTGTTATTTTAGGGAAGGAGAGGAAAAGGGGGGCCGTGAGGCGAGGGGGCCGGTCCCCGCAGAGCCGTAATGGAATATTCATGTGCTGAGGGATCTTTCCCCTCTGCTCTGTGCGCGTGCCACAGGTCCAGCCAGCAGGTACCGTTTTAATGAGCGTCCCTGCTGGGCAGGCCAGGTGGGCCCCGTCCTGGAAGGTGGCTGGGCTGAGGGACTGTCCCCCTGGCTGGGGCCGAGCTGACACCTAGTGGCCGATGAAGGCCAAGCAAGAAGGCTATACCCAAGCTTCAGGGTTGGGACTGGGGTCATGGGGAGGGGGGGCCTAGCCTTGGAGGGGGGGTTCCTTGGGGATCACGCCCCTTCTGTGCCTCAGTGTCCCCTCAGGTCCCAGGAAATCAGCACCTTCAGGGGGCTGGAAAACAGCCTTTGTGGAGACGGTGCCTATTAATTCATTTTGGGGTGCCCCTGCTACTCCCTCTGCAGTGCTCAGGGGGTCCAGAGCCCAGCTGCCGGTGACACTCGGCCTTGCAGTGTGGGCCTGACAGCTTGGTTCTCTGAGAATTGGCAGAGCTTGGGGTGCTGGCCCGACACACGGCCGGCCGACCTACCTACCCATCGGGAGGGGTCCCTGAGCTCAGGGTCAGGAGTAAGCCCTGAGCACCATCAGGTGTGGCCCCCAAATAAACAAACAAAGCTCAGGGCCAGGAACAAGCTCCAGCCTCGAAGACCCGTCCTGGCCCCTGCGCCCCTCATCAGATGTTACTGTCCTTCCATGAGGTGGGACACAGGCCGAGGGGGCACAGAGATGCAGGCTGGAGCACAGCAAGTAGCCCCCCATCCTGCTCTTCCCTCCATCACACCCGGCAGATCGGTGCCTGATGTCCTCCCCCCCCCGCCCCAGGAACCTAGTGGGGGGGCGGCTGAGACTTCCCAGCAGCCCTCTGGGGGCAAAGACACCGCAGGGCTCAACGGGGACCCCCACACCGAGGCCTCAGCTCAGCTGCACCCAAAGTTGTTGTTTCTCGGGTTCATCCCCCAGGGTGGCAGGGGACATCCCAGGCTAGTCCCGCCTCCAGAGAGGTCACCACAGCTTGGTCTGTGGCGGCCAGCCTGGGGCACTGTGGGTGTGGACCTGCCGTCCCCTGGCGCCCACCCTGGGCGCAGTACCCACCAGCAGGTGGCCGGCGTCCTCCAGCTTGGACTTGTACAGCATCCACTGGTAGCGCAGGTCCTCCAGCTCCTCCCGGGAGCAGCCCTCGGGCCCCAGGCGAAGGAGGTTCTCAAAGAGCTGCTGGCCTTCCAGCATCCGCGTCTCCAACTCCTGCCGACAAACGCAGGCGGTGAGCCCTTCCCGCGCGCCCCAGGGCCCCCAACTCAGCTGAGCACGTTCAGGCCAAGGCAAGGCCAGGGTTTTCTGGAATGTGCCAGCAGCCACACTGCGGCCCTCCCCGGGGTCACTTCCGGCTTGCCAAGGGCTCTGAGCTGTCCACCAAGGTGCTGCCAGCCTCCAGCTGCAGGGAAAGCCTCCTGGGGGCACTTTTTCTTTTTGGGTCACACCCGGTGATGCTCGGAGGTTACTCCTGGCTCGGCACTCAGGAAATCACTCCTGGTGATGCTCAGGGGACCATACAGGACACGGGGACCAAACCTGGGTCAGCCACATGCAAGGCAAATGCCCTACCCGCTGTACTATCACTCCATCCCCGTGGGGGCACTTTTTAAAAATTTATTTATTTATTTTTTGCTCGAGTGGGCCCAGTAACATCTCCATTTGGAGACTTTGTTGTTACTGTGTCTGGCATATCGAATACTCTTGGTAGCTTGCCGGGCTTTGCTTTTTTGGGTCACATCCAGCGGTGCTCAGAGGTTACTCCTGGTTCTGCACTCAGGAATTACTCCTGGCGGTGCTTGGGGGACCATATGGGATGCCAGGGACCGAACCCCGGTCGGCCACGTGCAAGGCAAATGCCCTACCCACTGTACTATCACTCCGGCCCCATGGGGGCACTTTTTAAGCAGGACACACAGGGATAAGAACACACTGCTGTGCCCCCGCCCCCATTCAGAGTCAGGCCTCGAGAGGGGATGGGGTGTGGGCATGTGGGGGTCACTGCTTGGCACCCCTGGCTCTGCCCTTGCCCCCAGCTGTTTGATGAGGCCAAGTTGCTGGTACTCGAAGCATGCACAGAGTGCTGGAGTCAGTGCAGGGGCTGGGAAGGGAGAATCTGAGCAAAGAGGGGGCGGGAAGGGCATCCCAGGGCCAAGCTTCTCCCCAGGACAACACGCTGAGAATGTGTCTCCTTCTCTGGAAAGCTACATTGAACAGGGGTTCGAACTCCCATACTGCCCAGCTACGCCACTTGTTGGCGTCTCTCCCCTCAAAACACAAAAGCATTTACTCTAACGGATCTCCAGTTCATTGCAATGTTTAACCAAGAGCAGAAGCAACGCACAGGTCCAACCATGGATGAGTGGATACAGAAACTGTGGTCTACAGACATGATGGAATACTATACAGCTCTAAAAAAGGACAAAACCAGGCATTTGCCATGTCATGGAGGGAACTAGAGGGTGTGCTGAATGAAGCCAGTCAGAAGGAAAGGGAGAGGCACAGGATGATCTTCCCATAGGCGGGACTTAAACACAGTACAGGGCTACAGAGATAGTACAGTGGGGAGGCATTTGTCTTGCATGCAGTCAACCCGGGTTTGATGCCCAGCACACCCTATGGTTCCTAAGCTCTGCCAGGAGTTATCCCTGAGTGCAAGCCGGGTGTAAGCCCTGAGCACCACTGGATGTACAACCCCAAGAAAAAATATAAACCACATAAATAAAGGTACCAGCATGGGAGGAGCACATGGCCAAAGCAACAGAACTCAAGAACTGGTCCACAGAACTGAACGTGGATCATGGGTGGAAAAGAAGGGGCCTTTGGGACCTTGGTGGGGGAAAGTGAGTACTCTGGAGGAGGGTGGAATGATGTATGCATGAAACCAGCACCAACGTATTATAAGTTACAGTGCCAAATAAAACTTAAAAATAACACTTAAAAAGCTGGGTAGATAGCACAGTGGGTGGGGCACTTGCTTTGCACATGGCCAACCCAGGTTCAAATCCCCAGCACCACATATGGTCTCTGAAACACCACCCGGTGTGATCCCTGGGCTCTGAGCCAGAAGTCAGCCCTGAGCACAGCCAGGTGTGACCAAATGCCTCCCCTCAAAAAAAAATTAATAATTAAAAAAATTCTTGCTAATTCCATGAGAATGTGTAAGAAAAGAAAAAAAAATTTTTAATATTAAATGGAGGCTGGAGCAATAGTACAGTGGGTAAGGCATTTGATGACCAGGTTTTGCGTCCCAGCATCCCATATGGTCCCCCAAGCACCACCAGGAGTAATTCCTGAGTGCAGAGCCAGGAGTAACCCCTGAGCATTGCCGAGTATGACCCAAAAGGCAAAAAAGAAAAAAAGTTGAAATATTTTAATGTATTTCAAAAAACCACCAAGATCTCAGAAAGGCTTCCAGAATCAGCTGACTGGGGAGCCCTCTCGGACCCAGCCAAGGGCAGGACAGAACTGGGAGCCCAGGCTTCACCCACAGGCCTTCTGGGGGTGCTGCTGTGGAAAGATCAATGCTCTGGGAAGCTTCTGGGGTGCAGGGCACAGAGGCTACCTCCAAGTTTGGCCCCGAGGAGCCCGGTGACCACTGTCCTTCGGCAAGACTCCGGGGGGTGAGACCAGAAACTTAGGCTCAAGGGGACTTGCTCACTCCAGGCCCACAGCCCCCTGGCCGGCAGAAGTCTCGCGCTCTCTGGAAAGGGGTGACGGGGGGGGGGGGGGAGGGGAATGACTGACACCCCACTGGGTGAGACACTCTCCTGTGAGCCGTTGGAGCAGCTGTCAGACACAGGCACCCAGATATGGGGCAGCAGACGCTGGGACCACAGCTCAGCCCCCTGCACAGGACACTGCGGAGTTCTCAAGACTCAGGAATCAGTTTCAGAATGGACAGACACAAGCTCCACCACGATGGGGGTCACAGGACAGTGTAAAAGCAGAGAAGACACAGCTAAAGAGAGAATCAAGTGGAAGGAAAGCATCACGACGAGACAGGGGTGCAGGGATTCTCGGGGTGCTGGCTCCTGTTCTGACCTTAAAAGGGCCCAAAAGAGAGAGGGAGAGAGAGAGAGTAAGAGAGAGAGAGAGACAGAGAGAGAAGAGAGGGGAGGGTACTTGCTCACACCCAACCCAGCCCCAGACACGGTCCTCCTGAGCACTACTAGCAGTGATTCCTGAGCACAGGGCCAGGAGGAAGCCCTGAGCACTGTTGTCTGTGGTTTCCCAAAACAATGAACAAATAAAAATGCCTCAGGCCCTGCCCTGCGCTCTCTTAGCCGGGCCTCCCACTTAAGTCAGCACTCTCCAGCCACAGGCTGTGGGGGTACTTGGCATGATTAAAAAGGGGGGAGATTTCCAAGTTGGGGAATGGAGGGGAGGAGAGAAGAAAGGGAGAAGGAAGGGAGAGGGGGAAGGAAGGAGAGGAAGAGGGAAAGAATTTTGAAAAATTTCTTCCAATATCTTTGAACTCCCAAATTAAAAAAAAAAATAAAAAGATCATGATTACAGACAGGATAGAGTCGGGAGGACTCCAGAGGGGCCCTGAGCACTCGCTGCTCTGGGGAAGTCCCGGCTGGGACCATTAAACAAGGGCCCTTCCTGGGACACACTGACCTGCAGCCTCGTCCCTTGGATCCTCATGTCCTTGGCTGTCTCTGATCTTGTGGCGGCAATTTTAGCCAGCTCAGCATTTTCTGCCTGCAGCCACTGCTGGAAGCTTCTCAGGAGCTGGGGAAGCCCCCCACAGCCGTCAGCATCTTCCCGGAGCTGGGGGAGCCTCTCACGGCCGTTGGCACGTTCCCGGAACTGAGGGAGCCCCTCATGGCCACTGGCATCTTCCCGGGGCTGGAGGACACCTCCACGGCCACTAGTGTCTTTCTGGGACTGGAGGAGCCCCCCACGGCCACTGGTGTCTTCCTGGAACTGGGTGAGTCCCCCATGGCCACTGGTGTCTTCCCGGGACTGGAGGAGTCCCGCACAGCCACTGGTGTTTTCCCGGGGCTGGGGAAATCCCCCACGGCCACTGGTGTCTTCCCGGGGCTGGGGGAGCCCCCCACGGCCACTGACATCTTCCCGGGGCTGGAGGAGGCCCCCACGGCCACTGGTGTCTTCCTGGAACTGGGTGAGTCCCCCATGGCCACTGGTGTCTTCCCGGGACTGGAGGAGTCCCCCACGGCCACTGGTGTTTTCCCGGGGCTGGGGAAATCCCCCACGGCCACTGGTGTCTTCCCGGGGCTGGGGGAGCCCCCCACGGCCACTGACATCTTCCCGGGGCTGGAGGAGGCCCCCACGGCCACTGGTGTCTTCCCAGGACTGGGGAAGTCCTTCACGGCCACTGGTGTCTTCCCGGGACTGGGAGAGCCCCCCACGGCCACGGGTGTCTTCCTGGAACTGGGTGAGTCCCCCACGGCCACGGGTGTCTTCCCGGGACTGGGGAAGTTCCCCACGGCCACTGGTGTCTTCCCGGGACTGGGGGAACCCCCCACGGCCACTGGTGTCTTCCTGGTACAGGGTGAGTCCCCCACGGCCACTGGTGTCTTCCTGGGACTGGGGGAGCCCCCCACGGCCACTGACATCTTCTCGGGGCTGGAGGAGGCCCCCACGGCCACTGGTGTCTTCCCAGGACTGGGGAAGTCCTTCACGGCCACTGGTGTCTTCCCGGGACTGGGAGAGCCCCCCACGGCCACGAGTGTCTTCCTGGAACTGGGTGAGTCCCCCACGGCCACGGGTGTCTTCCCGGGACTGGGGAAGTTCCCCACGGCCACTGGTGTCTTCCCGGGACTGGGGGAACCCCCCACGGCCACTGGTGTCTTCCTGGTACAGGGTGAGTCCCCCACAGCCACTGGTGTCTTCCTGGGACTGGGGGAGTCCCCCACGGCCACTGGCGTCTTCCCGGGACTGGGGGAGTCCCCCACAGCCACTGGTGTCTTCCCGGGACTGGGGGAGCCCCCCACGACCACGGGTGTCTTCCTGGAACTGGGTGAGTCCCCCACGGCCACGGGTGTCTTCCCGGGACTGGGTGAGTCCCCCACGGCCACTGGTGTCTTCCCGGGACTGGGGAAGTTCCCCACGGCCACTGGCGTCTTCCCGGGACTGGGGGAACCCCCCACGGCCACTGGTGTCTTCCTGGTACAGGGTGAGTCCCCCACGGCCACTGGTGTCTTCCCGGGGCTGGGGGAGCCCCCCACGGCCACTGGTGTCTTCCTGGGACTGGGGGAGTCCCCCACGGCCACTGGCATCTTCCCGGGTCTGGGGGAGTCCCCCACGGCCACTGGTGTCTTCCTGGGACTGGGGGAGTCCCCCACGGCCACTGGTGTCTTCCTGGGGCTGGGGGAGCCCCACACGGCCACTGGCGTCTTCCCGGGACTGGGGGAGTCCCCCACGGCCACTGGTGTCTTCCTGGGACTGGGGGAGCCCCCCACGGCCACTGGTGTCTTCCTGGGACTGGGGGAGTCCCCCACGGCCACTGGTGTCTTCCTGGGGCTGGGGGAGCCCCCCACGGCCACTGGCGTCTTCCCGGGACTGGGGGAGTCCCCCACGGCCACTGGTGTCTTCCTGGGACTGGGGGAGCCCCCCACGGCCACTGGTGTCTTCCTGGGACTGGGGGAGTCCCCCACGGCCACTGGTGTCTTCCTGGAGCTGGGGGAGCCCCCCAAGGCCGCTGGCGTCTTCCAGGAGCTGATGGAATCCCCCTTGGTCACTGCCATCTTCCCGGAGCTGGGGGAGACCCGCGGGGGAGCCTGCAACTTCCTGGTGCTGGGGGGGCCCGGGATGGCCCCCTGCATCTCCCCAAAGCCGAACAGCCTGCAGGGACATGGGTGTGAGTGGGGTATGGGGTGCGCCCCCTCGCTCCACTCCCGTCCCCTGTCTGAGTGAGGATGCTCGGGGACCCCCCTCCCCACGCCTGTTCCAACAGCTCTGAGCCCCAGCCCAGCGCGGGGCACGTCAATTCTCCTGGGAGCGAGGGACCCCGGATGCCTGGGGTGGGGGTGGCTGGCGGGTCTCTGTCTCTGGGGGCACGGGCAGGGGGGCCGCCAGTCCTGGGCTGGGTAGTGAGGCAGGGAGGGGCACTGCGGGTCCCGACACTCACCCGCCCGGCAGGCCGGGGAACTGGCCGGACCGGGTCCAGGAGAAACCCATCCTTGGGGATGCTGTTGGTGAAGATGGTCTTGGGCGGCGGCCCCTTTCCCGCGCCCCGCCGGGGGTTCCGCAGGAGGCTGAAAGACACGTGGTGGCCAGGTCAGCACCTTCCCCGCTGTCCATGATGGCTCAGGATCATTCCCTGGCCCCCCGCCCGCACCCTGGCCGCGCGCTCACCTGAGCAGCCGCTCCTCCTGCATCCTCAGCGCGCCCCAAGCATCCTGCAGCTGCCGCAGCTCCTCCTGCACCAGCGCGCCCCCTGCCGGCGAGGACGAGTCCACCACCTGGCGGCCGAGTCCCCGGAGCAGCGACAGGTGCGCCTCCTTCTCAGGGAACTCAGCCAGCAGCCCCTGCGGGACACGTGATCGTGAGGACCCAGGGCCGGGGGGCGGCGGCGGGGGCGGTGAGGGGTGCTCAGTGACTCCGGGGACCCGGCCTTACCTCGACCTCGGCCTCTCGGGGCTCGGCAGCCCACGCCTCCGTGTCCTCGCCGTGTGACCCCAGCTTCTGCGTGGCCACGGCCACCCACTGCCGCAGCTCCTGCAGCTGGTGACTGAAGGTGCAGTGTGTGCGCACGCTCTGCTGGCAGGTGTCCACCAGGCCCTGCAGGACAGCCCCACCATGCTGAGATCCTGGCCCCCCTCCGACACCCCCCCCCCCCCCACGGAGGGTCCCTGGGAACAGCCGTGATGCTCCCAGCTACCTGAGGAGCTGGCCTCTGGGTTGGGCGCTCTTTAAAATACAGGCCTCTGGGACTAGAGCGATAGTACAGTGGTAGGGTGTTTGCCTTGCACCTGGTCGACCCGGATTCAATTCCCAGCATCCCATATGGTCCCCCGAGCACTGCCAGGAGTAATTCCTGGGTGCAGAGCCAGGACTACTTCCAGGTGTGGCCTTGTGCATCGCTAGATGTGACCCAAAAAGCAAAAATATTTTAAAAAATAAAATAAAATGCGGCCCCAGGGGGTCGAGAAATAGGCACCTGCCTCACATGTGGCCGACAGGGTTTGATGCCCAGCACTCCACAAGCACCAGGAGTAACCCCTGAGCATTTCCAGGTGTGGTCCCAAAACAAAACAAAACAAAAAAGACCAAAAAAAAATTTTAAAAAAGGGCCCAAAGAGAGGGCTGAGGCCTGGCGTGTGCAAGGGTCCAGGTCGCCCTGCTGCTGTTTGACCCTGAATTAATAAGGGGCCAGAGAGATAGTTCAGTGGGCGGAGTGTTTGCACACAGCTGACTTGGGTTCAGTCTCCCATATGGTCTCCCATATGGTCCCCGGAGCCTGCCAGGAGTCACCCCTAAGCAGAGAGACAGGAATAAGCCCTGATAGGTGTGACTCAAAAAACCAAAATGAGAAAAAAAAATCATGGTTCAAAATCGGACCAGAGAATGTGGCTCTGGTGGCCACGCATGTGTTTCATACATTCTAAGCTCAGGGCCCCCTCCAGGAGCGCCCATCTCTGAGTGTGACCCCCATGCCACCACCTCCCTATCTCTCTGCTCAGGAATCACTCCCTGTGGTGCCTGGGGTCGAATCCAGGTCGGCTCTGTGCAAGGCAAGCGCCCTCGAACCGGCTTGGAGGCTGGGAAACTCTTAGACCAGGCTGGCTTGAGGCCGAAAGCCAGCGCTGCAGTCCCGAGCCCTTGATTCGTGAGAAGACCCGGGCCTCCCTCCAAATCTGCAGGCGCACACATGAATGTGTGCATGCGTGTGTGCGTGACAGAGGGAGGGCTGGAGCCGGCCCGTGTTCTCAGGCCAGATTGGAAGGAGCCTCCAGTTTCCAGCCTCTGCTCGCAGGTGCAATCAGTCCAGTGCAGACAGACCGCAGAAGGCAGCCACCAGGGGGCGCTGCGGATGAGGCCGGGGCTGGACCTGCGTGGACCCTGCAACGCTGGGACCCCAGCGGCCTCGGCTCCTGAGAAACGCATGTTTAGGACCCACCCGCCCTGAGAAGGGCACCCAAGGGAGGGCAGGGGCGCAGAGACCAGGCTTCCTGTTCCTGCAACTTCCACCCTCAGCCCAATGGGGGTCGGTGACACACCCGACCCTCTCCAACTCAACTGCTGAGTGGGGCAGGGCAGGAGAAAGGGGAGAGCCGGGGCAGGAGGGGGGCTCGTGGCAGAGCGCCAGGCCTACCTCCAGAGATCTCTGCAGGGCCTGGAAGTCAATGGACAGTTGGTCCATCTGGTGCTGGTGCTGGCGGTTCCCCTGGATGAAGGGTCTGGTGGCCTCCAGCTGCGCCCACAGATCCAGCGCCTCTTCCCGCAGCCCCTGTGGTGCACGAGGGAGTGAGGGGACGCGTCCCTCCGCCTCTCAGGGAGGAATGAGGGTTCGGGTCTTTCCTGGCTCTCATGGTGGAGGTTGATCAGCCTGGAGGGGGGTCTAAGGAGGATCACTCCAGGAACGGGGAACGTCCTGACCCAGTGGTCACACCCAGTCAGCCCCACCCCCACCCCCACCCGTGACACCCGAGCTGCTCTGGGCAGGTCCCTGTTGCCTCATGTGCATCAGCAGGGCGGCAGGCCCCTTCTCCAGGCCGCAGGCATTGCCAAGTGATCGCTTTTGGGGGGCTCCCAAGCAGTGCTCAGCAGGTCTGGGGGCCCCACTGGGGATTCTTGGCCAACCAGGCCATGCAAAGGCCCAAGGATGTAGTGTGGACGGGACCCTGCAGTGCCAGGGAGACCCAGGCCCCACCTGGCAGAGCTGGGGGCCTCCGGGGCTTCACTCAACAAGACTCAAGGGACCACGTGGTGTCAGGACTCGAACCCCAGCTAGGGGCAAGTCTGCACCCTGACTTCTTTCCTATGTCCCAGACCCACATTTATGGCATATGGGTACTTGTAACCTCATGGGTGGGCCCTGCGCTCCAGGGGACAGTCCACGGTGGCCTCTGTGTTCATCCTGCCATGCATGGGCCCAGGTCATGTGGTCTCGAGGGCCTGGCACTGCCTACAGGACGACATGCCCCCCAGTCGGGACAGAGGCTTCTGGCCTCGAGGGGAAGCTGGACAACGTGAACAGAATGAGGCAGGGGACACACAGCACAAGCCACAGGGCAGGGCAGAGTCTGATCTGAGAGCTGGGTAGGGTCGTGCGGCAGGTGTGAGGCTGAGCGGCCTCCCTGGGCAGAGCTCAGCCCCTGGGCAGAGGCTGTGGGGATGAGGCCAGGAACCAAGGGAGCAGGGGAGTCCCTGGGCTTGGTGCTGCCCGGCGGGCTGTTCTGGAGCAGGGCCTTGTCTCTAGGAAACCCGGACCCCACAGCCCCCCTTACCTGCAACTTCAAAAGCTGGATCTGCTTCCCAGGAAGGTCCTGCTGAAGCCCCTCATTGGCTTGGATCCTGGCTTGGAGGTCCAGAAACTTCTCCTTCAGGGACTGGAAAGCAGCTGCAAAATCTTCATGCTGTGCAAGCAAAGTCTGCAGAGACACCCGGGCCGCACACAGATGAGCTCTCTGCACGGACGCCCATCTGCACACCCCAACACTCACACCCAACTGCTCTCTCCCTGCTAACTCCTGGTCAGCTCACACTTAAGCACCACCTCCTCCAGGCAGGCCTCCTGGAACCCTGGAGAAGGCTGAATGCCCTTTCATCAGTGTCCTCACAGAACAGTGGTTCTGGCTTCTAGAACATGGGCTTCCATGCTACTTCCAAAATCCCTACCCAAAAATAGTCCTGTAAATAAAGTTTTATTGAGATATGGCCTCATCCCTTCATGCTTTCATGCCACAAGGGCAGAGCCGAGTCGTGCAATGGAGACCCTCTGCCCTAAAGCCCTACAGTGACCCCCCCAGGCCTTAGAGACTCGGATTTGATGTGCTCCCAGGTAGGATACATCCACAGCAAACCCCCAGCCTCATAACAGCCCCAACGATGGAGCTCCCATCTAGAAGAGCAGCTGGAAAGTACACAGGAGTCCCACTCAGTCTGCAGAGGTCAGGAGTGCTGGCAGGTCCCCACAGTGCTGAGACAAGGAGCTAAAACTGGGACGCAGGGCCCAGCCTTGCCAGGAGGGGGCACAGCTGAGCCAGGGAGTGCAGGGCCCAGTCTCACTAGGACAGGGCACAGCTGAATCAGGCACACAGAATCCAACTTTGCCGGGAGGGGGCACAGCTGAGTCAAGCATGTAGGACCCAGCTTTGACAGAGGGGGAGTAGCTGGATCAGGCATGTAGGACCCAGCCTTGCTGGGAGAGGGCACAGCTGAGGCAGGAATGCAGGGCCCAGCCTCTCCAGGAGGGGGCGCAGCTGAGGAAGGAATGCAGGGCCCAGCCTCTCCAGGAGGGGGCGCAGTTGAGGCAGGCAGGCAGAGATCAGTCTCTCCAGGAGGGGGCGCAGTTGAGGCAGGCAGGCAGGGGTAGCCTCTCCAGAAGGGGGCACAGTTGGGGCAGGTATGCAGGGCCAGTCTCGCCAGGAGGGGGCGCAGCTGAGGCAAGTATGCAGGGACCAGCTTCTCCAGGAGGGGGCGTAGCTGAGGCAGGAATGCAGGGCCCAGCCTCTCCAGGAGGGGGCGCAGTTGAGTTAGGCAGGCAGGGCCCAGTCTTGCCAGGAGGGGGCGCAGCTGAGGCAGGCATGCTGGACCCAGCCCGCGATAGAAGGGGGCACAACTGAGGCAGGAATGCAGGGCTCAGCCTCTTCAGGAGGGGGCGCAATTGAGGCAGGCTAGCAGGACTCAGTCTCGCCAGGAGGGGGCACAGCTGAGAGAGGGAGGCAGGGCCCAGCTTCTCCAGGAGGGGGAGCAGCTGGGACAGGCAGGCAGGGCCCAGTGCCCCGGGCGGGGCGACCCTCACCTGCAGTTTACTCTTCCTCTGCAGGAGGCTGTTGTGCAGCAGGTCTCGGTCCCGCATGGAGCTGGTCGCGTGCTCCAGCAGGGCTCTGGCTCGCTCCCGGCCGAACACGCTGTCCAGCAGCTCAGCCTGCAGTGGCAGCATCAGCAGCCGCTCCTTCAAGTAGCAGCTCTCGGCCAGGCTGGCCTGTGGGTGACAAGGCGCCCTGAGCCCCCGGCCAGCAGGCTTGGGGCTCGGTGTCGTGTCTGGGGCGCAGCAAGGGGGCAATGCAGCTGGGTTCCTCCCTCACCGGCACTGCCTGCCGAGCCCGGAAGTTTGTGCAGGGTCCACTTGTCTCCCTGCCCTCTGCCACCCACCCTGGCCCACCTCTGCCTCGCCCACTGTAGTCAAAGACACTGACCAGTGGCTGACCTTCAACTTCGCGGTGAACCCCAACAGATGGATCTGATCCCCTACTCCGGGGTCCCCAGTGACCACCATCAGTGGCACTAACTCCCTCCCCACCCAGGCGGTATTGGGGACTCTGGGGGATAAAGGCTTCTGAGAGCACAATCAGGGAGGCATTCGGGAGGCTCCTCGGAGGAGGCGAATGGGGCCGTGTGCAGGGGCTCACCAGGCCAAAGGGGACCCAGTGGGATCATGCAATGGGTGGTTTAAGCTGTGCAGCCCAGCGCCAGCTCCTCCAGGAAGACGGAGCCAGGAGACTCCACTTCCCGCCCGCCCCAAAGCTCCGGGCCAGCCTCAGCCGTGCGGGGTAGGGGCGCACTGTCCCACCGGTCAGGGGGGCCTGTCGATGGCTGGCTCTGGCCTTCCTTCTGTGAACCGGGTGAAGGGCCTGAGCACTCAGTCAACGCCCGGAGCCTGCCTCCCCCGCCCCAGCCTGCAGCTGAGAGATCTGGGCCCAGTGCAGTCGCCTTCTAGGCATAGGGCCTCTTTGCACCTCTGCAAAATGGGGCGTGCGGGTGGCGGCGAGGATTCTGCACGGTGTGCACTGCTGACTGGAAGTTATGGTGCAAACCGTGGCAACAGGGCCGCTCAGTGGTTTGTGCCCCATAGCAAGCGGTGGCTAGAACAGGGGTCTCGGATTAGGCGAGTTATTGGCTGATGGCGGTCCTGTGACTGGATCTGCCCAATCTGGTGGCAGCAGCTTGGCCGCGGGTTTCTGTGCAAAAAAACATTTGCCTCTCTGTGGGGCATCGCGGGCCAGGGAGAGTCCCTGGCCCCGTGCAGGTGCGTCCTGCATGAGATGCTGCTTGCTGCCAGCCGAGGCGTGCATGCAGCCCAGCAGTGTGGCCAGGAGGCAGCGCTCAGAGTGGACGCAACCAGGCTGTGGATGACAGCGCTTTTCAGCTGTGGGAAGGACCAAATCGGAGCCCCCAAGTTTTCAGTTAATTCTGTCGCTTGTCACGTGTGATCTGCTGGTGGGTGATGGCCCGATGCCTGCTGCCCAGGCCTGCAGGGCAGGGGGGACTGGGAAGGCAGTGCCGGTTCCAGGCACCGAGACCCACCGCTGTAGCAGGAACGGCAGGTGGCCCAGGTTACCTCGATCTGGGGCAGGAAGGTGTGAATGGAGGCCTGGTCAGGCAGGCTGGCCGTGACGTCCAGGAGCTTCTGGGCCAGGTCCTTCCACGGCTGCAGCCCCTCCAGGTGCCGCTGGAAACGCTGCCACAGGCCACTGGCCGCGACATTGCGCAGCCGCGTGCCTTTCCGCTTCAGTCTGGAGGCGCCAGGGAGAGGGAGGGTCAGGGGTGGGGGGTCAGGGGTGGGGGAGTCGGGGACTAGGGGGCGGGGGCGGGGTGAAGGCTCTGCAGAGAGCCCAGATGGCTGGAGGTCTCCCCTCCTAAAGCAGCAGGGTGCATCCTGCCGTTGAAAGTACACAGATGCCCCCTCCCCCCCACAACTATAATAAAACGGGGAGGGTGTTTGCTTTGCACCCTGCCAAACTCTGGCATCCCATATGGTCCCCTGAGCACTGCCAGGAGTGAGTCCTGAGTGCACAGCCAGGAGTAAGCCCTGAGCACCACCAGGTGGGGCCGCAAAACCAAAATAATGATGATGGATGATAATGTAATAATAAAAGTGCACAGTTGGTAAGAGTCGGTAAGAAGGCCACACAGCCTGGCTTCAGGACCTCAAGGCTCCTGAGCACTTGGGGAGCACCCAGCTGGCTCAGTCTGCCCCACACCCCCGGACCTAGAGGAAAGGGACCACACCCCTTCTCCAGTAAGAGCCTCATGCCAGGGCAAGTGGTTTCTACATGGAAGCGTCCAGCACCTGGACCCAGAGGGAGACAAACTGGCCAGGAGCTCGGGACTGCTGGGTCTGACCATCCCCCTGTCAGCCCACCCCAGCTCCGTGGCTGCACCCCTGCTGACCCGACACAGCGGCCGAGTGGTGGGGGGGGGGGGGGCAGACTCCATAAGGAGCGGAGCCCAGGTTTGTCCCCAGCACGAGACACTTGGGTCCCTGAACTGCCAGGTCACTAGGAATTGCTGCGGCTCAGGAGGCCAGATCTGCCCCCGGTTCAGGTCCACGTGGGGGGACGAGACTCAGTGGCCTGTGGCCCAGGCTGGGGGACAGGCACAGGCAGGAAATGGAATCTCTGCCTCCTCCTTTGGGTCCCTCCCTGGCCCGGACCCATAAGGAGACTTGGTAAAAACAGCGCGGAGGAAGGAAATTCCATGCCACTTCCTGGGCACCAGCTACACTGTGGACAGGGAAAGTCCCCCGGCCCTGGGAATCCCTGGACCAGCCTGTGTTGGCAAAGGGCAGTGTCCTGCCAGAGACAGCAGCCCCCTACACTGGAGACCGGGTGAAGGGCTTTGTTGTGCCCATCCATGTACCTCTGGAACTCCTGGACAACAGTCACCACCGCTCTGGAGAACGACTCTGGGTCCAGGCCGTGGGGCAGGCTGGTGAGTTCCTTCAGCTGGACCTCCAGCTGCTGCACCCGGGGCTCCTCGGCGGCCAGCGCCGCCCGCAAGGCCTGCAACACGAAGGGCAGGGGTCTGTGCATGGGGAGAGCATGGCAGCCGAGCGAAAACTGGCACCAAGGCCAGCGACTGCCCCGCCGCTGGAGCTCGGACTTCACAACTCCCACCTGTCCACACCTGGGAGACTGCGATTCCCCACCAGGAGAGCCTGAGGGAGGGGCCTAAGTCAGTGGGAGGGGCATAAATGGGGGCAAGGGGGCTAAGACAGGGTGAGGCTAAACCAGAAGGCGGGGCCTAACCTGGGGGAGGGGCCTAGCCCAGAGGGCGGGGCCTGAGGCAGTGGGTGGGGCCTAAGCAGAGGGAGGGGGCCTAAACCAGAGGGCGGGGCCTAAACTGGAGGAGAAACTAGCCCAGAGGGCGGGGCCTGAGTCAGTGGGTGGGGCCTAAGCAGAGGGAGGGGGGCCTAAACCAGAGGGCGGGGCCTAAACTGGAGGAGAACCTAGCCCAGAGGGCGGGGCCTGAGCTAGTAGGCGGGGCCTAAGTGAAGAGAGAGGGGCCTAAATCAGAGGGCGGAGCCTAAACTGGAGGAGGGCCTAGCCCAGAGGGTGGGGCCTGAGCCAGTGGGCGGAGCCTAAACAGGGCGGGGCCTAAGCCCTGCTTGACCTACCCACCAGGGCCTGCAAGCGGCGATGCCCAAAGCACACACAGCGCTTGTGACAAGATGGGCCCAGCTCCTTACCGAGAAGCGTCTCCAGCGGGCCAACAGCTCGTCCTCGGAGCAGTCCTCAGTGTCGGACTCTGTGGTCCCGGCGTGCGTGGCCTCGGGCTGCAGGCCCTCCTCGGCCAGCCTCTGCAAGACCTTATTGAACTCGGCCAGCTCGGCGTCCAGCCGCCCTGCCTGCCGCTCCCAGGCTCCCTCCGACTCCAGCGCTTCCCGCAGCCGGCCCTGCTCCTCCTCGGAGAGGTGAAGCAGCTTCTCCAGAAGCTTCCGCATCCTCTCCAGCTCTTCACTGATCTTCTGGGCGCCCAGTGGGGAGGTGTTGCGGATGACTCCCACAGCCAGCTCCTCCAGCCTGCTCAGAGACTCCTGGCCGCGGGGGAAGCCCTCGGCGATGTCCTGTGGGGCAGCGGAAGAAAGCAGATGAACCCCGGGGAAACGGCACACTGAAGAGGGGGCCCTGCTTCCTGGGGGCGCGAGGTCTGTTCCCAGCCTGCACTGTGCTTTAGGACGCCCACTTGCGACCACAGGACATTGGCCCAGCCCCGTCTCTCTGTGTGAGTGGCGCCCGCGGGGAAGGCCTGTGCTCTCCATCAGACCACAGCCTGGGCTTCCCTCAGGGCCCTCCGGGGCAGCAGAAGCCGAGGACCCAGCTGCTGCAGCCCCGAGGGTCTCTGGCCAGCCTCAGTGGCTCTGCACAGAGCTTGTCACTGGCAAGTCCACAGAGCAGCGGACAGCTGATGCTAATGGGTCAAGGTCACACAAGGAGTCAGGAAGGTCACAGTGCCTTCCCACTGCAGGCCAATGCCGCCTCCAGTCACCACGGCCAGCATCTGGGGCCACTTTGTGTTGAGCTGTGGAGTGCCCTGTGCTCTGGAGAATTCGCAGGGTCCTTGATTCCAACCTCCGACAGCACCAACCCCAGCCCTGCCATGAGAACCCCAATGTCAGCCCACACCGAGCTGCTTCACTGCAGACCCGCTGGTCTGGACCCTGCAGCTCCAGCCTTGCGTTTCTAGGTGCCCGGCTGCCCACTGATGCCCAGAGGGCAGCCAGACCCGGCCACCACTGGACTACAGGCCCCCACTCTGCAGGCCCTGCCCATCCGGTGCCCCCAGCAGCATCTTAGGAAACGAACAGGGGCGCGCCCCACCCGGCAGAGACCCAGTGGGGTTACCTGCAGCGCCAGGAGGCGGTGCTTGGTGGTCAGCGTGGAGTCGGGCCCCAGGCAGCTGTTCGCCTTGTCCACGGAGGCCTTCAGCCACTGCTGGAACTCTTCCACGCCGGCCTGGAAGTGCGCATGCTCCTGGGCTATCTGCTCCAGCACCTCCACCCTGTCCTGTGGGGAGACGACACTGGCCATGAGGACCCCAACCAGGCTGCCGCTGGCCTTGGAGACCTGTCCCTGTGCATGTGGACATTTCCGTGCACACATTTTACCTGCTTGTGTGTGCACAGGTATGCATGCTTCTGCACAGGTGTGTTTGTGTACGCCTCCATGCATGTGCTCACACATACGCGTTTGTGTGTTGTATAAATGCCTGTGAACACGCGTGTGCTTATGTCTGTGTGTGTTCCGTGAATGATGTGTGTGCATCTGTAACCCACCCTGATCTCTTAATTACAATAACCCATGAGAGGCCCTGAAGCCGTCAGAAATCACAACACTATGCTTAAACGCTCCCCCACCCCCCTCCTCCGCCCCAGGCGCTGCCACCCAGGCGCTGCCACCAGCGGTCCTAGCCCCTTGCACTTCCCTGGCCACCCACCAGGTGGCGCCCGTTCAACCCAGTTTGACCAGCACGGAGAGCAGGCTCAGGGCGGCAAAGCCACTGGCCCAACAAACATCACCAGGACAGGCAAGAACGGGGCTGCCCCAGGGCCAGGCAGCTGGCCCGGCACCAGTGTCCCGTGACGATGTGGTGGGTGGCGATGCCGCAGTCGCCCCTGGTTTCCCATGATGCACTGAGGCTCTAAGCACAAGCCAGGCCAGTGCCCGAGGGTGGGATTAGCGTCCCTGGCAGGAGACCCACCCCCACCCCCGCCCAGGACTGGCTGTCCAAACACACCCCAGCTCCAAACACACCCATCACACTCTGTCTCTCCAGAGCGTTCCCTGCCTGCACCCAGGCTGGGGGAGCAAGGGCAGCCTCCTGCGGTGACTGTCACATGACTGTCACATCTCCCCCCTCCCCCCGGTCTCCCTATCTGGAAGGAATCGGCTGCCAGGACCCAATCAGTACCACGCCACTTGGCACCAAACCGAAGCCCAAGTGAGTTTGTGTTAGCCTGGCAAGCTACCGAGAGTATCTCCTCTGCACGGCAAAGCCTGGCAAGCTACCTGTGATGTATTCAATATGCCAAACACAGTAACAAGTTTCACAATGTTACTGGGCCTGCTCAAGCAAAAAAAAAAAAAAAATCAAACCCTAAGGGGTTCTGTCATACCCACAGAGTCTGGAGCGGGTGTCCCCCAGAAGCTCTCATGGAAGTAAGCCTGGGCCACCAAGACGACCCCTCAGCCAAGCCTGCCTCTTCTTGGCTTCCTCTCCTAGGAGGGTAAAGGGAGGCAGGGCGAGGGGGTCCTCATTTAACAAGCACCCCCCATGCCTGGGACGTGAGGGGCAGCGTTGCATGTCATCTTTGCGATCGCAAATCTTTTCTGTAGAGGATGTCCCGAGAAGCTGGGCAGTGCCTCACTCTGCGCTCACACAGCCACCAGGGCCCAAGCTGCTCCTAGCCACCAGCTGACGCCCACCGAGCACGCCATGTGCCTTGTGCCAGCAGCTCCGCCCCTAAGGTGCCCTTTGCACTGTCATCCCAGGCAAGCAAGTCAAGACTTGGGCGTCCGCCCCTCAAACTGAAACATAGTCTCTGGAAGTTCAACTTGAAAAGGCACCAAATTGCCTGCTGCTTCTTTTCCTCCCTATCGTTAAAAAAAAAAAAATGTCAAAAATGCAAAAGGAGACCCTGGAGTCTTGAACTCCTGCAAAGGCTCCAGGGGGCCACACTGGCCCAGATGAGCTCACAGCCAAGCATCCGAGCAGAGTTATGCAGGAGGGACCTGCCTGTCCCACTCCAGAGACAGGGACAGAACCAGATGAAGAAAAATTAACTCACTGGGATTACATGCGTGCCACCAGCGATAGGCAGGCTGGGGTCCCTGAGCCAGCAGACACCACCCCCCACCCCCCATAAGCATCAGGAGTAACCTGCAGAGCCTGACCGGCACTACAGTGACCCCTGGAGGGACTCGAGCTCTGCCGTGGTGTCACACACACATGCGTATGATCCACCACAATGTACCTGGAGGGCCCATCTGAGGCAGTAAGGGCATCCATGAGGGTCAGCCCGAAGGAAGAATGCGCTGAGGTTGGCCGGAGGCTGCCCGCCCTCCCGCACTGGACCAGGGAACCGTGGGTAGCGAGCAGGGCTGTCGGAGTCCTCTGGGCCCCGGGACAAGCACTTTCACCCTTTCGCAACGGCTGCTGGATGGTGATTCAGGGCCCAGAGGCGCCCTGAGCAGGGAGGGGCACCCTGGCAGCCGAGATTACAAAGGATTGAAATGTTTGTGGATTTAAGACAGAGGGAACAAACAGGCAAGGCCCCCTGGGAGCCTCCTCTGTCCTCCGTTCTAAGCTTCGGGCCGGCGGGGGCTAGTGCCCCCCCGACTGGGCCTGCACTGGCCCTTGCTGTTCAAGTCTCCCCTGCAAGAGGCTTTTCAGGTCCACGGTCCTGCGGGTTACACACGGGCCGTGAAATGCAGCGTCTCCTGGGCACGGGGCCAAGCAGCGGGCTCTCTCTCGAGACGGATGGGCTCTCTCGCGAGAGTGAAGGGGTTCCCACGCTCTAGGGCCAGGGCTGAGGCGCCTCCTTGGGGGTGTTAGGTGACACAAGGGTGGGGCCCAGGGGAATTAGTGTCTGGGAGGAAGAGTATCCAGGCTGCCACCAGGCCCTGCCCAACCCATCACTGAGTGCCAGGGAGCAGGTGGCCACTGGCCGGCCAAGAAGAGGCCTCCCAAGAGCCCATTTACCGGCACCCATATCTTGGCCCTGAACCCCCCCCCCCCGTGCGAGAAATAAATCCCCCTGGCCAAGGCCACCCAGCTGCTTTGTTCTGGGGAGCTGAGCTGACCCAGATGATCTGGGGACGGACCTGGCCTTAGGGGTGGGATTTCCGCTGTTTGCATGGTGTGTTTTTTTTGGGGGGTGGGGGGGGTATGTACCTGGGGCCACTCCTGGCCAGGCCTGGCTCACACCCAACCTGGTGGTGCCGTGCTCAGGTCTGGAGGTGCTCAGGGGACACTGGGGCCAGTCAGCAATGTTTTGGGGTCACCGGGGACACAACTCATGATGTTGGGGGATGCCCAGGCCTATGCCCAGGGATGCTCTGGGGGCCACTGAGTGCTGGGGAGTGACTCTGAGTCAGGACATGCAGAGCATTTGCCCTCACCCCTGGGCATTTGCCCTCTCCCCATTTCTAGGAGGAGAGAGAGAGAGAGACAGAGACAGAGAGAGACAGAAACAGAGAGAAATAGAGACAGATAGACAGAGCCAGAGAGACAAAGAAAGACAGAGACAGAGAGACAGGGACAGACAAAGACAGAGAGACAGAGAGAGACAGAGAGACAGAGAGAGAGAGAGACAGAGACAGAGACAGAGAGCCAGAGATCTAAAAATGGGCCCAGAGCCATGCCAGAATACTGGAAGGATTGGCGGGGCTGGAGAGATAGCACAGCAGGTAGGGCGTTTGCCTTGCACACAGCCGACCCGGGTTCGATTCCCAGCATCCCATATGGTCCCCTGAGCACCGCCAGGAGTAATTCCTGAGTGCAGAGCCAGGAGTAACCCCTGTGCATCGCCAGGTGTGACCCAAAAAGCAAAAAAAAAAAAAAAAAAAAAAAAAAAAACCAGAATACTGGAAGAATTGGGGGCTGGAGCGATAGCACAGTGGGTAGGGCATTTGCCTAGCACGTGGCCGACCCGGGTTCAATCCTCGGCATCACATATGGTCCCCCCTACCACCAGCACCGCCAGGGGTAATTCCTGAGTGCAGAGCCAGGAGTAAGCCCTGAGCATTGCCAGGTGTGAAGCAAAAGAAAAATATATATATATTGGGAGAATAAACAAGGACAGAGACATGCAGAGTCTTGGGAAAGACAGCCCCAGGTCATGAGGAAACACCCCAGGGCGATAAGAATCCTGAAGGTAATCAGCCCCCAGATGCCCCCGCCCAAGCGCACACATGGTCCCAGTGTCCATTCCTTAGAGTACAAGTGCCTAGCACGTGGCCGACCTGGGTTCAACACCCAGCATCAAAATATGGTCCCCACCACCACCACCGCCAGGGGTAATTCCTGAGTGCAAAGCCAAGAGTAACCCTAGTGCAAGAGGTTGCACACGGTAAGACCCAGGAGACTTCCAGCTCCAGCCCCAAGCCCCGACTAGACAGCCCGAGGGCCTTTCCGAAGCCGGAGCCACTGACAGCGACTCAGATGCAGGCTCAGGGCACCCGGTAAGAAGTGGAGGAAGAGGCGGGAGACAGCAGAGACTGCTTACAGAGTGCAGAGCTTGGAGTGACTTCCGGTATTAGGGGGGTGGGGGTGACAGCTGCAAAGAGGGAGAAGCTTCCAACAGCCACCCCTGGCCAAAGAGGGACCAAGATCTACCACCAGCACCGGGGAGGTCAAAGAGCAGTGAGAACGCCACCTTTCAGCACCGCACGGCAAGTGCGGGCTCCGCTCGGGGCTCAGGGTAGAATCCCCAATTCAAGAGCCCATGAGCCAGACGTCACAGAGACCAACGGCCGGGGAGCCACACAGCCCCTGCAAAGGACAACACCTCCCTCCCCCCCACACACACAGACACACATGTATACAGAAACACAGACATGAGACACTTAGACACACACACCTCACACAGACACACCTCCATACACACACACACACATACAGAGACATAGCCACACACGATACATATATACTCAGACACACTCCCCCACAGACACACCTCCACACACAGAGATACACAGCCACACACAGCACAAACACACTCAGACACACACACCCCACCCCACACACACATACAGAGACACAGCCACACACAACACATATCATACACTCAGACACACACACCCCATACACACACACCTCCACACACACACACATATACAGAGACACAGCCACATACAACACATATACACTCAGACACACACACCCCACACAGACACACCTCCATACACACACACATACAGAGACACAGCCACACACAACACATATCATACACTCAGACACACACACACCCCACACAGACACACCTCCATACACACACATATACAGAGACACAGCCCCACACAACACATTATCACACACTCAGACACACACACCCCACATCCCCCATACACACCACCATACACACACACACACATATAGAGACACAGCCCCACACAACACACTATTACACACTCAGACACACACACCCCACATCCCACACTCACACATCCCACACGCAGCGCACACACTCACATACAGACCCACAGACACACACAGACACATACCATTCACACAGAGACTGGTCACTGGTCACTGTCCGGACATTCAGGTACAAAAGACACTCACAGAAACACACAAAGACACATACCCCAGACCCACAGACATGAAGGAGGAAACTCGCTTCACCTTGCCAGCGACGGCCGCCATCCTGCCTGCATTTTAAACATTCCTGCATTCCTGCATTCTTTCTGAGACTGGGAAAGTTTGCGATTTCCCGAGACCATAAAATTCTACCCCAGACCTTGGGCTCATAGGAGATTAGGAGGTAACTCTGGGCAGATGGTAAAAAATAAAATCTAAACCATTTTAAATAGGTGGTCCCCACCCACCTGAGTGGGAATGAAAGATGTTAATCTTACCTTAGCAAAAGGGAAGAATGTCCAGCCCCCATGCCAGGCTGTCCTCTCCGGGGCCCCTCGGAAGGGGACAGGTTGAATCTCCCTCCCTGCCCCAACCTGAGCCCCGGCAGCCCAAAACCTCCGGAACCCAGTCACAGCCATGCCCAAGGCCACTCTCCACATGCTCGGACGAGCCTCATCCATGAAGGAACCGTCAGAGAAGGTGTGCGGGACCCGGGGCTGAGATCTCCAAGCCTGCTCGGATCGGGACTGGGCCTTCTCCACCCAGATCCCCCGTTTTCCAGTAGCTTGTCAGCCACACCCACAAACTGGCCCCTAGCACCATGTAATCTCATCAACAGCCAAGACCCAGAGACTATAAAACAAAGCTCCCGGAAGAGAGAGATGCAGAATCTCCTGCCCCCATGTCAGGCTGTCTTCACCAGGGCCTCTCGGAGGGGAGGCGGGTTGAGTTTCCCTCCCTGCCCTGAGCAGAGTCCCGGCAGCCAAAAGCCTCCAGAACTCACCCCTAGCCACGCCTAAGGTCACAATCCACACGCTTGGACAAGCCTCACCCATGAAGGAACCATCAGAGGAACCCAGGGCTGAGATCTCCAAGCCTGCTAGGATCAGGACTGGGCCTCCTCCACCCAGATGCCCCGTTTTCCAGTAGCTTGGCAGCCACGCCCACAAACTGCCCTGGCACCATGTAATCTCATCAACAGCCAAGATCCAGAGACTATAAAACAAAGCTCCCGGAAGAGAGCGATTTCACACGGCAGAGCCTGGCAAGCTACCCGTGGCGTATGGCATATTCGATATACCAAAAACAGCAACAATAATGTGTCTCATTCTCCTGACCTTGAAAGTGACAGGGAGAATGGAGATGTTACTGGTGCCCGCTTGAGCAAATCGATGAGCAATGGGATGACAGTGATGCAGTGATACAATGATACCTTAGCAACACAAACTAGCCATAAATTAAGAGGCCATCTCTGGGAAACTCTGGGAATCTGCTGATACTTTGTATTTAATAAGTAACACAAAGACCCAGTTTTCCTACAAAACCAGCCATACTTAGTTCTTCCCTTGCTGGGAAGTTTCTTTTCTACTCTTCAATAAACTCTATTTTATAACTCTGACTCTGAGTATCCTTTTTACTCAACAATGTCATTCATGTTTGGTTTGGTTTGGTTTTGGGACCACACCTAGCGATGCTCAGGGGTTCCTCCTGGCTCTGCACTCTGGGATCTCTCATGGAGGGGTCAGGGATGCCATATGGGATGCCAGGGATCAAACCCAGGTTGGCCGCAGGCAAGGCAAACGCAACTACCTGCTGTACTATCTCTCTAACCCCATTTGATATTTTCATTCTTGAAAATATTGAAGAATCAGGGAACCGTGGGCATACACAGAGACTCATCACGGCTTCTGCAGCAGAAACACAGACAGACATGCAGACACACGGGGTTCTGCAAAGAACTAGGTAGGGGGAGCTCACAGCCCAACCTCGTAGTCCACACACCCCCAGAAATGGCCCACATTTGGCTCTCGACAGACAACAACGTCAGACTCCAGAACATCAGCTATTCAAACAGTCAGATGGAGACTGTGCCACTGAGAATCGATGTGATCTGCACCTGAAAGGGATGCAGACCTGAAGGGAACAGGCAGTGAAAAGTGAAGGCGGCAAACAGCAAGAGCCAGATCGAATTTTCAAAAGAACTGAATGTCACAACGCAGGGGACTGTTTAATAATCAACGTGAAAGCAAGCTAAGGGAGTGGGAACAAAGGAGGGTGGAAGGGTGGACACAGGGTAGGGGAAGGGCAAGAGAGAGGGAAGGAGGGGGCTGGAGCGATAGCACAGTGGGGAGGGCGCTTGTCTTGCACGCAGCTATCCCGGGTTCGATTCCCAGCATCCCATATGGTCCCCTGAGCACCGCCCGGAGTCATTCCTGAGTGCAGAGCCAGGAGTAACCCCTGAACAATGCCGGGTGGGCCCAAAAAGAAAAAGAGAGAGAGAGAGAGAGAGAGGAAGAGGAGGAGGAGGAGGAGAGAGAGAGAGAGAGAGGGAGGAGGAGGAGGAGGCAGAAAGGCCAAAGCAGAAGACTCAAAGAGACAAAGAGGAGTCAGGCAGATGGAAGCATCTAGACCTGGCTGATGGTGAGCACTTATAGAGAGGGTGTCATATGTACTAAGCACCTAGTAACTCTGGGCATGGGGGTGCTGGTTGCAGGTGAGGGGTGGGTGGACAGTGGAGGAGGGGTGGGAGGGTACGTAGAAGGTGGTGGGTGCTGAGACTCGTAGTCGGTGGGTGGGTGAGGTGGGCGGTGGAGGAGATTAAGTGTCTGGGGAGATGAGGGGAGTCGGTGGGAGGCCAAGGACGGGTGAGGGCTGGGGGAAGGGTGAGGAGAGTCAGGCCAGCGGATGGGGTGAGTGGAGGCCTGGTGGGCTGCTAGGAGGCAGAGGCGGAGGCCGGTGGGCCTCGTGGGTGGGCAAGCGGCCGCGGGTGTGGACAGCCGTGGGCGCACAGCTGGGGGCTTCCGGCCGCGTCTCACCTGGGCCTTGGCCTTGACCGCGTTGTACTGGGCCTGGATCTGCTTCTGCGCGCTCTCGTCCACGCTGGGGTCCTCGATCCTGTCGAACAGGGCGGCCGCCTCATCCAGCAGCCGCTCCAGGAGCGCGGCCTGCTGGCCCACGTGGTCCCGCAGCACCTGCGCGTGGCTGAGCTGCCACTGCTTCTCGCGCAGGCCCAGCTGCAGCTCGGCCGGGGGCGCCAGCGCCACCTCCATCTTCTGGAACCAGCAGTAGAACTCGTCCCGTGCCAGCAGGTACTCGCTCCAGTGCAGCCACACCCACTCGAGCCGGCTGCGGAGGGACACAGCGTGAGGGGCTGCGGGTGGGGGGTGGGGGTCCTGGGTCCCACCACCCCAGGTCCCCAGATGGCGCAGCGCCCACACCCACTCAAGAACCACCAACCCCATGCTGCACCCTGACTTCCAACCCTCAGGCCCACCGGTTCCCCGCTTGATTCTCCCTGCATGTCACCCATCACCTGGGCGCATCATCCAAGGACACAGTTCCTGCAGGGGATAGGGGTGCAGGGAACTGCAGTGCCTGAACCCAGGGTCCCCTCCCAGTGTGAGCAGGCCGGGCACGGGGTCACGAGGATAAGCATCCAGGCCACAGCGGGGACTGTAGCCAGGACACAGGGGTGCCCGACACCCACTGAGAGATGGCCTCGGTTTCCCCGTCTGTCCAGCCCATATCAGGTCGCTTGGTTTGGGGTTGTGAAAGGCAGGCAGCCCTGAGCAGAGGCCCACGCAGCACCCTCGCTGCACAAAGGTGCAGGGTGAGCTGCTGCTCTGTGGGTCTGTGGCACACGCAGCTCCATCTTGTATGTCCCTGACATCCTCCTGCTAACCTTCAAGGAGGAACTGATGAAACCCCACTGTCTAGAGGAGCAGCCGGAGGCTCAGAGAGGTCAAGTAAACTTCCCCAGGGCCGCACAGCAGGGAAGCCATAGAGGAAGAGGCAGCCGCAGGAGCTTTGAACAACTTCCCCTCTCCCCCACCCTGGTTCCTGCTGTAGGCAGAGAGTCTGGACCCACATGTGAACCCGGACAGTGGCCTGTTCACTCCAGAACAGCTCAGTTCTCCTGCCCAAGGGTGCCAGGGCCCCTCCATCGGGAATTCTGGGTAAGCCCCGGAAGGGGCAGTGTCTGACGGGCAGCAAAGGGAGGCAGGGCTGGCCTGGTCCCCCAGGCCCCAGGCTGGTACCTGTGGCAGTGCGTCATGTAGGTGGTTGTCTCCTCCCACTCGGCCTTGATGGCCCCCAGCTGGGCCAGGACCTCGGGCCTCTTGGAGTCGGGGCAGGAGGCCAGGAGGCCCTCGGCCGCTCGCAACACCAGCTCCACCTTCATGTTCCCCTCTGGCTCCAGCTGGCAGATTTTCTGTGGGGACACAAAGGCCAGATCCCAGGCATGAGGGGGCCCCCCGGCAGGGCCGGACAGTGCGGGGGTCTGAGAGGGATGCGGCCCTGCCCCCTCATCCCCGGGAGCTGGAACAAGAGCGGCCGGATGGGGCGGAGGGGTGCGATGGTGGAGCTGAGCGCTGAGTGCTAGCTCTTGGGGGAGGGGGTCTGTCTGCTGGCCCTGAGACTCCCCCGACCCCCCCCCCCACGTCCCCACGCGGCCCCCCGCTAGCTGCGTGAGCTCAGACCAGTTTCCTGAACTCTTCGGACTCAGTGTTCAGGCCTGGGAAATGGGGGTATCGATGGCTGCAGATTCCTGGGGCTCCCCCAGAATGAGAGGACCACGCACAGGCTCTGTGTCTCTCAGGGCTACGGCAGGGAGCGACCCCCCAGGGAGTGCCCCCAGCGGTCCTGCTCCCTGGTGCCGGAACCCCGACACAGGCCGGCCTGGGGGACAGTGGGTACCCTCAGAGGGTGGGGCCCTGGTGGCGTGTGGGACGGGAGAGACGGCTGCTCTGCTCCACGCGGGGAAGCACCGGGCAGGGCCACCCCTGGGACCTACCTCGGTCTCCCGCAGCCTGGCCTCCAGCGCCGCGCGGGGCCCCTGCGTGTCGTCGTTGAGCCGCAGCCGCTCCTGCACCGCCTCCATCCAGGCCCGGGCGTCCGCCAAGCTCCGGTCGAAGCTGGCCTGCGGCTGCCCCGTCATGGCACCTGCGGGCTGGGGACAGGAGCCCGTGAGAAGGGGGAGCAGCCAGGAGACAACAGTGACCCGGGGGAAACTGAGACCCAGAACAGCCATGAGCCGGGGGACACCGAGACCCAGGGGACAGTTATGACTCAGGGGACAGTCGTGACCCAGGGGACAGTCGTGATCCGGGGCCAGCTGTGACCCATGGGACAGCCATGACCCAGGGGACAGCCATGACCCAGGGGACAGTCGTGACCCAGGGGACAGTCGTGACCCAGAGGACAGCTGTGACTCAGGGGACAGTCGTGACCCAGAGGACAGCTGTGACTCAGGGGACAGTCGTGACCCAGAGGACAGCTGTGACCCAGGGGACAGTCGTGACCCAGGGGACAGTTATGACCCAGGGGACAGTTGTGACCCAGGGGACAGTTGTGACCCAGGGGACAGCCATGACCCAGGGGACAGCCATGACCCAGGGGATAGCTGTGACCCAGGGGATAGTTGTGACCCAGGGGACAGCCGTGATCCGGGGCCAGCTGTGACCCATGGGACAGCCATGACCCAGGGGACAGCCATGACCCAGGGGACAGTCGTGATCCGGGGGACAGTCGTGATCCGGGGCCAGCTGTGACCCATGGGACAGCCATGACCCAGGGGACAGCCGTGACCCAGGGGACAGTCGTGACCCAGAGGACAGCTGTGACTCAGGGGACAGTCGTGACCCAGAGGACAGCTGTGACTCAGGGGACAGTCGTGACCCAGAGGACAGCTGTGACCCAGGGGACAGCCGTGATCTAGGGGACAGTTATGACCCAGGGGACAGTTGTGACCCAGGGGACAGTTGTGACCCAGGGGACAGTTGTGACCCAGGGAACAGTTATGACCCACGGGACAGTCGTGACCCAGGGGACAGTTGTGATCCAGGGGACAGCTGTGATCCAGGGGACAGTCGTGACCCAGGGGACAGTTATGACCCAGGGGATAGTCATGACCCTGGGGATAACTGTGACCCAGGGGATAGTTGTGACCCAGGGGACAGCCGTGACCCAAGGGACAGCCATGACCCAGGGGATAGCTGTGACCCAGGAGACAGTTGTGACCCAGGGGACAGCCGTGACTCAGGGGACAGTTGTGACCCAAGGGACAGTCGTGATCCAGGGGACAATTGTGACCCAGGGAACAGTTGTGATCCAGGGGACAGTCGTGACCCAGGGGACAGTTGTGACCCAGGGGACAGTTATAACCTAGGGGATGCCATGGCCCAGGGGACAGTTATGACCCAGGGGACAGCTATGATGCAGGGGACAGTTATGACCCAGGGAACAGTTATAACCCAGGGGACGCTGTGACCTAGGGAACAGTTATGACCCAGGGGATGCCACGACCCAGGGGACGCCATGGTGCAGGGAACAGCTTTCAGCAGTGATTGTCCACACTGGCGCAGCAGTCAAGGCGATAGGGCTTGCCTGGCGGGATGGAGCCAGGAGAGAAGATCAGGTCTGGCCCCTCCTGCAGGAACTGGCCCTGCCCGGGGACACAGGTGGCCAGCTCCCTGCTGACTGGCCGTGGGTACAGGGCAAGTCTGCCATCCCACAGCTCACAGCACCTCCAAATAAAGATCCTGGACCCCTCAAGTCTGAGCCATGGAGGGAATCTGGCCTGGATGGTGCCTGAACTGGGTTCTGAGCATCGGCAGAGTGGACAGCGCCCCTGCCGCTCCCCCGAGACTCACCGCCCAGCTTGGGGGTTCGGGCCACTGCTTTCCCACCCACCAGACCCTCGGCAGCCTCTGGGCCCCCCTGTCTCCCCCACTGGACCCCCAGGCCCCGTGGCCTCCTGGCAGCCACTGGCAGTCGACCGGCTTAGCCTTGGGTGGATATGCCCACCCCTGGGCTACTGGCAGGGGCCCAGCGACACCAAAGCCCGTCAGACAACCCGCAGCTGCACTGACCCCAGTGGCTTTGTGCTTGTGGCTGAGACCCAGGGACAGCCATGACCCAGGGGACAACGAGACCCAGGGGACAGCCATGACCCAGGGGACAACGAGACCCAGGGGACAGCCAGAAGCACAAAGCCACCAGGGTCCCCTGGGACTGTCCAGAAACTCCCCGAGGTTCGGACTGTCCACTTGTCACTGTGTGCAGGGCCTGGGTCCAGCATAGCCATGACCCCCACCCACCCCAGCAGGCACTGCCAAGGCCACCCACATGGCCCATGTGACACAGAGTGGAAGGCACCGCAAACCAACCACGGCCTTTGCTGTTAATGGAACCATGGTGGAGAGGGTAGATCTCTGGTGTCCCCACATCTGCTGGGCACCTGATCAGCTCTGGCTGACCCCAGCACCACGCATGGTCCCCCGAGCACTGATGGGAGGAATCCGGAACACAGAGCCAGGATTAAGTCCTGAACACTGCTGGGCATGACTTCAAAGCAAAAGCAAAGCAAACAAAACAAAAAAAACTGGAAGCAACAGAAGTCTGATAATGGGGGAATTCCTTCAGCACTGTGTGGTCTGCTCGAGCCTTGGAGATGGCACAGGGGCTGTGATGATGGAGGCCAGAGAGAACAGGACCCGGGGTAACATGCAGAGCCGGAACCCAGAACGGAGGCTACATTTGTCCTTACCCTTAGGGTAATGCTGAGGGGCCCAGGAGGGTTCAAGCCATGCCCATGCCCGTACCTGAAGCACCCCCTAGGCCCCTGGTCTCAGCCATCCTCTCTCTGGTTGTGTGGTTCTCAAGAGGCCACTTAAAGCCACTTAATGGTGCGTAGCTGTGGGAGTTTTTCTGCCCCTTATTTTCCCTGTAATTGCTTTGTGAATCTGGTAAAGGTAAAGGTAAAGGCCCTCCCGTTGATCGTCGATTTGCTCGAGCGGGCCCAGTAACGTCTCCATTGGAGACTTTGTTGTTACTGTGTCTGGCATATCGAATACTCTCGGTAGCTTGCCGGGCTCTCCGAGAGGGGCGGAGGAATCGAACTCGGGTCGGCCATGTTGGCCGCTTGTAAGGTGAACGCCCTACCGCTGTGCTATCGCTCCAGCCCTGTAGTTGAGTTTATTTTGTATTGCCTTGTGTTTGTTTGAGGGCCACACCCAGGGGTGCTTCTCCAGGCTCAGGGCTCCTCCCAGGCGGGGGCAGGTGGCAGGTGGGGGACTGAGGATCAAACCTGGGCTCTCTGCTTGCAAAGCACAGGTTTGATCCCCTGCAGGAAGGCATATGGCCGCCCTCGGGCCCCGCGGGAAGCCCAAGGTGGTCAAAAAGAGAACCAAGAAATTCATCAGGTACCAGCCCAACCACTCCATCAAGGTGAATCAATTGGCAGAAGTCCAGAGGCATGGACAGCCGTCTGCACTGGACACTCGGGGGCAGAAGCTGATGCCCACATCAGTTCTGGGAGCACAAAGAAGACAGCCCATACTGCCCAGTGGCTTACAGAAGTTTCCAGTCTACAATATCAAGGACCTCGGCATGCTGCTGACATGCAACAAATCTCACTGGGCTGAGATTGCCCTAATGGCTCCTTGGAGCATCACAAAGTGAGTGTGCAAAGAGCAGCCCAGCTGGTCATCTGTGTCACAGCGGAGAAAGTGACAGACAGAAACATTATGTTGTGTCAATAAGGCTGTGCGCCCACACGCGCGCGCACACACACACACACACAAACACACACACACACAAACACACACAAGCACACACACACACAAGCATGCGCACACATGCCCACACACACGAGCACACATACACACATGCGTGTGCACACACACTCGTGCACACACCCAAGCATGCACAAACGTGTGCTTGCACACATACAAGCACGCGCACACACACACAAGCATGCATACAGACGTGTGCTCACACACACGCACAAAAGCAAATGCACACACACACACACACACACACACACACACAAGCACGCATGCGCCGTAGCCCGCTGAGTTCTCCAACCCTGTTTGTTCAGTTTTAAAGTCATGATGATTGGAGCTGGAGCAATAGCACAGCGGGTAGGGCATTTGCCTTGCACGCAGTCAACCCAAGTTCGATTCCCAGCATCCCATATGGTCCCCCGAGTACCTCCAGGAGTGATTCCTGAGTGCAAAGCCAGGAGTAACTCCTGAGCATCGCCGGGTGTGACCCAAAAAGCAAAATAAATAAATAAATAAATAAAAGTCATGATGATTGAGGGGCTGAAGCCCTTGTACAGCAGGCAAAACCAAGTTCAACCTCCCCCTCCTACAGGGTCCCTGGAGCCCACCAGGAATAATCCCTGAGTGTTTGTTTTTGTTTGCTGTGTCAGCAATAAACCCTGAGTACATGTTTGCAAAGCCAGGAGTGTACCCAAAACAAAACAAAACTGTGATGTGGTGATTGTGGGACTGATTGTGGGACTGATCTCAGGCACTGTAGGTGCCGTGAGCACTACAGGAGTCACCCCCAAGTGCCAAGCCGGGAGTCGCCCCTGAGCATGGTCAGGTGTATCCCCTGGTGAAAACATGGCACTATAAGCCCGTTTCTACACACTGGCTGGCCTTCCGCCGAGCCGCCTGGAAATCGCGCGCTCTCGCCAGGCCTGCAGTGGGCGGGTCTTGCTGCTAGACACGCAAGCGGGGAGGGGGGTCACGGCTCTGCCCAAGAGGGGCCCCCCGTTCCCAGCCCGGCCTCCCCACGTGTTGTTTTTCTGGCAGGGCTATTCTGGTGTTTTTCTAACAACTTAATATGTTCCCTGCAGCCACTCCCTGCCTTTGAATGCTGCTTTTGAAGCTCCCACTAGAATGTGCGAGCTTTAAATGGGTTCATTGTGGCTTTAATCTCTGCTCTGGTGTGGGGCTGGGTTGCCGTCCAACCACTCGCCTTTTAGTTTTATAAAGCGAGGCGTGGGAGGGGCCCCACAGCTCCCAGGGTTTCAGATGGCCCCTAAGGGCGGGCTCGGGAAGACCCTTTGGGTCTCAGGACCCCCAAACCCCCCATCCCAGACTGCATCAGATAAAATACACGAGGGACAGTGGAACAGAGGGGACTGGGGTGGGCCTCAGCACCCCGGCTCAGCGCTGGGCGAGCCTGCAAAGATCTCGAGCCCCGGCCGCCTCACGCTCTGCCCAGTTGGCACCACTGCTGTGACACACAGAGGAATTCTGCCCCGGTCACTGAAGCGGCCGTGCGGGCACGTGGCCTGCGGGGGCTGGGGTGCTTGGGGGTTTGGGGTGAATCTGGGTGGTCTTTGGCAGCCCCTCTCAGATAAAGGCTTCCCATGCCAGGAGTAAAAGACAGCCACCGCAGCTGGAGACATAGGCGAGCGGGTTGGGCGTTTGCCACGTACGCGGCAGACCCAGGTTCAATCCCCGGAACCCCATAGGGTCCCTGGGCACCTCCAGGAGGAATCCCTGAGCAGGAGTAAGCCCTGAGCATAGCCAGACGTGGTGCTCAAAATAAAACAGCCACAAAAAAAAAAAAACTTAAATAAAGTAAAAAGAAATAAAAGGCAGTTTGTGAAGAAAAACCAGCTATTTGGAACACTAACTGAATTCTTTTTTTTTCTCGCTTTTTGGGTCATACCTGGTGACACACAGGGGTTACTCCTGGCTTTGCACTCAGGAATTACTCCTGGCAGTGTTCAGGGGACCCTATGGGGTGCTGGGAATCGAACACGGGTCGGCCGCATGCAAGGCAAATGCCCTTCTTGCTGTGCTATCGCTCCAGCCCCTGGTAACTGAATTCTTGAGAAACGCACACACTGGCACTCTCACTCCTTGGATTGACACGCTGGAGAGCCAGAGTGACAACCTGAGAATGTCAGTCAGCTCAGACCCCAAGATGTGGGGGGCAGGGCCACAATGGAACTACCCACCCGCCACCCCCAAGCCCTGAGACCCCCAGCCCCTCTCAGAGACCTCCACCCAAACCACAAAGAACAGACGGGCACAAGGGAAAGTCATGAATGCTGCTGGTGGGGGTTTCATTTTGCATAAAATTAGAGGCTAGTCAGTAATGTCTCCATTGGAGACTTTGTTGTTACTGTGTCTGGCATAGCGAATACTCTCGGTAGCTTGCCGGGCTCTCCGAGAGGGGCGGAGGAATCGAACTCGGGTCGGCCATGTTGGCCGCTTGTAAGGCGAACGCCCTACCCGCTGTGCTATGGCTCCAGCCAGCCAAGGACATGGGTCACTGCTGTTGCTATGCTGTCTCCTAGGGGTGAGGGTCCTCTCAACCCTCTGGGAGCTAGTGGAAAGAAGCATCTGGGTTTTTCGTGTGTCTGTTTAAGGCCACAGTCAAAGATGCTCTGGCCTTAGTCCTGGCTCTGCACTCGGGAATCACTCCGGGGGTACTGAGGGACCATATGCAATGCCGGGGATTGAACTCGGGTTGGCTGCATGCAAGGCAAATGCCCTCCGCACTGTGCTATGGCTCCGGCCCCAAGAAGCGTCTGGAGGACCACGGTGTAGACAAGTTCGAGATCATAAAGCAAACTGCTGCGTCACCCACAGAGGGACCTGGCAGGTGGACACCCTCGGCAGCCGGGGGAGGAGGACGCTCATGTGGCCGGGCGGGTGATGGGGTTTGGGGGGCCCGTTCCCTGATGAAGGAAGTTGCTGGTTGTCCCAGGAACTCAGCGGGGTTTCTTCCTTCTCAGTTTTCACCCTGTGGCCCACGCTTTGCCTGAGGTGGCAGCTGTGTGTGTGTGTGTGTGTGTGTGTGTGTGTGTGTGTGTGTGTGGTCCAGGTCCCGGAGCTGCCTATGGCCGATTCTGTGAGCAATGTCGGGAACAGCCCCAAGCAACACTGGGCATGTGCCCCCCCCAACCCCCCACTTACAAACCTGAACCTTCGTTACCCATTTCAGAGTGTGGATACAACCCTGTCTTCAAAGGGACCCTGTGTCCAGCCTCCTTTTTCCCATACGTGGCAGCCACAGGGCACTGCAGACCTGGGTCCCTGAAGCAGGGCCATGAATGCAGAACCCAGAATGGGTTGGGGCAAGAGCCACACTGCCTGCAAAGACATGTCCCCCCACCCCGCCTGTCCTAGGGCGGTCAGGAGGCTGCTCTTTAAGCTCTGTGGGTCACACACAAGCTCTGCTGAGCATTCCTTGGTCTTTCTAACCCCTTAGGGAATGCTCTTAGCTCATATTACTTGTGGCTGGATTTGGCCTGCTGACCGCTGTCCACTATCCAGAGAGTAGGAGGCTGTAGGAAAGCGCCAAGTGGTGGGCGATGTCGGCGACCCACGGGTCAGCCTGGGCCCAGCAGGTGGTCTCAGCCTCACTGCTCACTGGCTGTGTGATGTCTGGCCAGGTCCTTAACTTCTCTGACTCAGTCTCCCCTGGAAGACGGACTGTCCGGTCATTCAAGTCACCATCACAAAACACCAGCAGTGGGCTGGAGCGATAGCACAGCGGGTAGGGCGTTTGCCTTGCACGCGGCCAACCCGGGTTCGATTCCCAGCATCCCATATGGTCCCCTGAGCACTGCCAGGAGTAATTCCTGAGTACAGAGCCAGGAGTAAACCCTGTGCATCGCCGGGCGTGACCCAAAAAGCAAAAAACAAACAAACAAACAAACAAACAAAAAACAGCGATTTCTCCACCCCCCACTGTGGATGCTGAGTCTGAGATAGGGGGGGCAGTGTGGTGGGCATGGGGGGTCACAGACTTCTCCCTGTGCCCTCAGCAGGCAGAAGGGCAGTGAGGGGTCTCCACGAGCTCTCGCTCCAGGACACTAGTCCTGCCCCCTGGGCTGCCCCCCATTGGCCTGCCCGGTCACACTGAGGGTCTGAATTGGGGGTCCCCAGAGAGTCAAAGCGTGAGCGCAAGACCTAGACTCGAGCCCCCCTGTGCCGAGTACCCACCTTGGAAGCAGTTCCTTTCCACACCCCACCACCAGGGTTCGGGCGGGGGGGGGGGTTCCTTCCCTATTCCCCCCCTGCCCTCCCCATGCCAGTCACCCTCCTGAGGATTAGGCTTGGGGACAGTGCCTCTCCGGTTCTGTGTCCAGGGAGGGGCGCATGGGCCTCAGGGCCACATGGCAGGGGCTGGTCTCCTGGCTGGGGGTGGGAGTGGGGTCAGGGGTCTGCATGTCTAAGGCACAGCAGGGGTGGGGGTAGGATGGGGAGGGAGCTCAGAGGAACGGGGCGGGGGTGGGGTGGGGGGGGAATGACAGGAATGGAAGGTAGGCTACCACGGGAAGGGCAGGGGTCAGACCTAAGTCACAGGAAGCCAGGAAGCCCCTGAGAGCTCAGGGGGTGGGTTAAGGTGTGGGGGGTGCCGGGCAGGCCCCCTGTGTGGATAGGAGGGCAGCGGGCAGCTCATGGGCCCAGGAGACAGGGCAGGACAGGACGGTGGCACATTCATCTTTGGCAAATCTGCTCCCCTTCTTCATGTGTCCAATGTGCATGGCTGGCATAAAGGAAATGATGTTTCTCCAAATATTTGTACCCCCACTCAAAAAAAAAAAAACTAGCTAAGAGATAGGACAGCAGGTAGAGCGCTTGCCCGGTGAAATAGTCAGCCTGGGCTCAATCCTCAGTACCCCATGTGGTCCCCTGAGCCCCACCAGGAGTGATCCCTGAGCATAGAGCCAGGAGCAAGCCCTGAGCACTGCCAAGTGGGGCCCCAAAACAAAACGAGAGAGAGAGAGAGAGAGAGAAAGAAGAAAGAAGAAAGAAAGAAAGAAAGAAAGAAAGAAAGAAAGAAAGAGAAAGAGGGACTGGAGAGACAGCACAGCGGGTAGGGCGTTTGCCTTGCATGCGGCCAACTCGAGTTCGATTCCCAGCATCCCGTATGGTCCCCTAAGCACCGCCAGGGTTGACTCCTGAGTGCAGAGCCAGTAGTAAACCCTGTGCATCGCCAACAAGCAAAAAAAAAAAAAAAAAAAAAAAGAGAGAGAAAGGAAAGAAAGAATGAAAGAGTAGAAAGATAAAGAGAGAAAGAAAGGGCCCAAAAGGATAGTACAGAGGGTAGGGCACTTGCCTAGCATACGACTGACCTGGGTTCTATCCCAGGTATCCTGTATGGTCCCCCGAGCCCTGACAGGAGTGATTCCTGAGTGCAGAGCCAGGAGTACTTCCAGTTGTGGCCCATAAAACAAAAAAGGAAAGAAAAGGAAAACAAAAATTTTTAATTAGCTGTTTTCATGTCCAGGCCCCTTCTTGGTAAACAGTCCTGGGGTGTGGCTGGAATGGGAGACTCCAGGTGTCCCAGCTGTCCAGGAGGAAGGTGGCAGCACTGCATGGCCAGAAGATGGAGGGAAACGGCCTGGGCTGATTGCAAAGGACAGCGGCAGGAAGACAATAGGCTCCGTGAGGCACAAACCGGGTGGGGCGGGGGGGGGGGGGGGGGGGGGGGATGGGGGCAGACCAGGAGTAGCCTGGAGGTGGGCCCAGGGGTCACACCAAAGCAGGCGGACCCTGTCACCAACCCACAAAGCACATGTCGCTCCCCAAGGCCACGGGCTAAGCCACTGCTTTCCCAGGAGTGCACCATGAGAGGATGCGTCTAGAGAAGCTTCTGGAACCTGCATCCCTGCCCTGAACAGCAGAAGGGAAGACACTGGGGAGCATCCCTGCAGGAGAGCCAGGGAGGAGAAGCAGGGACCAGCTCACAGCCCCAGGCACGTCTCCAGCCTTCACCCCGGCACCTGCAGCCCCCCACACAGAGGAGACATCCCAGCCCGATCACCAGCACCCTAAAATTGAGAATCGAAGGACCACAGGAGGACCGTGAAGTGACCCAGCACCAAGTCTTGTGAGAGACTCCCGAGTTTGATCCCCAGCACCACAAAAAGTAAAAATCAAAGCGAACATCGGGGCTGGAGCGATGGCACAGCAGGTAGGGCATTTGCCTTGCACGTGTCTGACCTGGGTTCGATTTCCAGCATTCCATATGGTCCCCTGAGCACCGATAGGAGTAATTCCTGAGTGTATGAGCCAGGAGAAACCCCTGAGCATTGCCAGGTGTGACCCAAAAAGAAAAATAAATTAATAAAAAAAAAAGCGAACATCGCCCACTGAGCCCAGATTTGGCCTTGAACACCGAGTGCTCCTGGCGTGCACCCCACTGTACCCCCGCCCCTCAGGGCTGCCTGCCTGGAAGGGGGCCCGGGCTGTCCCCGTGGGGTGCCATCCATGTGCCTCTGAGCCCTGGGCCTCCTTCAGGTACCTGGACTAATGACAGTCTGCCATGCAGCCTGGGGCTTGCCCCTCCAACTCCGGATCCCAGGGACTTATAAAGCCCTCCCGGGGTGCCCCCACTGACCGCCAGTCCATGCTGCACGCCCCCCTCGCTCTTACTACTGCAGGTAACTGCAGGAACTGAGCAGCAGCTGGTTTTAATTCCTGCCTTTACTCCAGTGGGTTCTGGGCGGGCCCTTAAGTCACACCCAGCCCACACCAGGGGCAATCCCATCCTGGGTGGAGGCAGAGAGGGTTCCGGGGACCCCCTCCTTGGGGGCTGGTGCGAGGGTGCTGGGGACCCTCTCCCAGGGGGCACACACAGAGAGTCGTGGGGTTCCTCTCCCGGGGGGGCCACAGAAGGTCATGGGGGCCCTCTCTCGGCAGAGCACACACGGAGGGTCATGGGGTCCCTCTCCTGGGGAGCACAGACAGAGGGTTGTGGGGTCCCTCTCCTTGAGAGCACACACAGAGGGTCATGGGGTCCTTCTCCCGGGGGACACAGAGAGGGTCCTTGGAATCTTATCCTGGGGGCACTGGCCCTCAGCAGTACCACACTGCTCCCTGGACCCCCACTCTCCCCCGCTAAGTTCCTCTTACTGGCCCTCTCTGACCCAGAGCTGGGGACAGTTACGGGCTTGAGCGCACCCAGGGCCCAGGCAGGAGGGGGCGTGAGGGATATGCAGAGACCCCCAGCTCTGGGGGCCAGGCTGTGTGCACCGCTTCATAATCCTCAAAGGCCACGCTGCTCCCCAGATGAGACCAGCCGGTTTGCAGGGGCTCCGCCAGCACTGCGGAGGGGGCCCCCGCAGGGAAACTGGCCACTCTCGGGACCCCGCCTTGCCGGATGACTGTGAACCGGCGTTTTCCAGAATTTTCCAGCCACTGGAATGAACTCTGTATCAACAGACAGCAGGATGCCAAGGTTTCTGCCCAGGAAACACGGGCCTTGGCAAAGACCAATGCCTTTCCATACCCAGGGAACCAGGAGGGACAGGGAGGGGTGCCGAGAGCGGGCTGGGGGCCCAGACTAGGGGCTGCAAGAGAACAGCCTCAGGGGCGGGGCCTCACTTCCTGGGGCCCCTGTGATTGGCCCATGCAGCGGGGAAGGCAGCCAATCAAAGGCTGAGAAGGGAAGGGTTCCTGGGGGACTCCCATGGGTGTCCTGCTAGTGTCTCAGGGCATTTGAGGCCAGAGGTGGCAGGGACTGGCCAGTCACTGTGTGTCAGAGAGCGGTGGCATGGCACTGGGGGGCAGTCGGGTCCTGGCAGGGACACTGGGTGCCACTGAGCCCAAGCTCCAGGGATGCCCATGACCATGTCCTGAGCCTCCGGCCCGGAGCAGAGCATGGAGCAGGACTCGGGGGTGGTTCGCGCACTGGAACCCAGCCCAGCTTCAGGCCAGGGCATAGGAAACCCCAGGAGGCCCTAGGGGGTCTGTGAGCAGAATCTCCCAAGCACATAGCCCAAGACCCTCCACCAGGCTGGTGCCAAGGTCACTGCAGTCCCGCTCCGGACCTGAGTGCCCAGGGGCCAAGCAGCCGCCAGCACGCAGGAGGGTCCCACTTCCATGGTCCCCTGAGCACCACTGGGTATGCCCCCACCCCTGCCCCAGACCCTCGCACCTCTCCAGGGGGCAACCCAGGGGTTCCCATCCCTGCCCTCCCCACCAGATGTCCTCACGCCTCCCACCTCAGACTCCTCCCAGGAGTCAGATGCCCTCCACGCTCCAGGCCCTCTCTGGCCCAGGCAAAGGGACGATTCCAGCATGACCTGAGCCCACCAGCCCGCCCGCCCCCCCCACTTCCTCAGCATCTCCGGGACCCAGCACCCCACCCCGCCTCAACCCTAGTCCCGATTTTTCCAGTTTTTATTTGTTTGTATCAAACATTTCAAAGAATCTTGGAGGAGGGGGCTTCGGGCACCATCATAAGACCCCTCCCCTCCCCCCCCCCCCCCCCCCCCCCCCCCCCGTTCATGAGCACCCAGGCTGGGGGAAGCCAAGCCCTCACGGGGCATCTCGAGTCCCTTTTATTCATTTTCTTTTCTTTCTTTCTTTTCTTTTCTTTTTTTTTTTTTTTTGGCTTTTTGGGTCACACCTGGTGATGTACAGAGGTTACTTCTGGCTCTGCACTTAGGCATTACACCTAGCGGTGCTCAGGGAACCCTATGGGGTGTGGGGAATCGAACCCCCAGTCGGCCGCATTCAAGGCAAATGCCCTCCCCGCTGTGCTATTGCTCCAGCCCCTTTGATTCATTTTATGGGGGAGGGATACACCCCACTGTGCCCAGGGCTGACTCCTGGTTCTGGTGGAGTGGGGGGAGGAGGGCATATGGGATCCCAAGACCACGAGCAAGTCAAGCAAGCTACCTGCTGGACTATCCCTCTGGACCCCATGTTGACATCTTAAAAGAAATTGCCAAACTGTTTCCCAAGCGAGCCCCACCAGCAGGGCCTGTGGAGACCTGCATGCCCTTGGCGGCGGGCGGGCATCGTCCTGACCCTTCTCGCCCTTCTCCCTGATGGGTTATCATCTCCTGCGGTTTGATCTGCTGGGACCCAAGGGCACGCGGGCCCCGGGGACACCCTCACACAGCACCCAGACCGTGCCAGGCACCACCCGGCTCCCTGGGGCGCAGACAGGGAGTGTGGGGTGCCCGGCGCCAGGCCGGATGGCTGGAGGCAGCCGGGGGCAGGTGTTGGGAGACTCCAAGGGCGCTGCCAGCCAAGTCCCGGGACAGGCGGTTCCGGCAGGCCACATCCGGACACACTGAAACTAGAGCTGAGAGCGCGAGAAACAGCCACGGGGGCGTGAGGAGCTCGCGTGGGGGGCTCCCTGAGAAGGCAGTTCCGGGACCCGGGGCCTTCCTCCTGCAGGTCCCTGCAGAGAGCTGGGACCCTGGGGACACTGGCATGGGGTGGGGTCTCCCACATCAGCAGCCCTCACTGAACCATCTGGGCGCAGACCATCACGGGCCCCCTGGACCGGGGCCTGGCGATGTCACATCAGACCCTGACACCCACAGGCGCCTGAGCGCAGAGGCGGATGTGGACCATTGGTGAGGGCGTGGCTGAGCCAAGAGGCAGAGTTGCATGCAGAGGACGGGGTTCCGGTCCGAGAACGGCCCAGCTTAGACACCGGATCCACACCGGCTGCGGGCGGGGCAGAGCCCAAGGAGGAGCCCTTGAACCGGCAGAAGGAGCTTCAGAAACCCCGGACCTCGGGATGTGGCCCCCAGGGCCTTGCTTTAGGGAAACTCTGACCCAACTGCATTAGGTGTGTGTCTGGACTCTCGCATGCCTCCAGGGACGGGCGGGTCACTACCTCTTCTAGGCAGCCTGTCCTAACCCACACCCGCTGAGACAGAAGGAAGCCCTTGTGGGGGAGGCGGGGGAGGCCACGTCCAGACCTCAACCTGTGACGTAACAGAAGCAGAGGGTCTGTTTGGGGTCTTTTTCCCCTAGGGGCCACCGTACCTTCCAATCCTGGGGCGAGATTCAGGTGTCAGTCAATGTGCTCCTCCCCCTGTGGACTCTCATGTCTTCACAGGGTCCAGGCAGCGGGTTCAAAGGTTATCATCGTCCCCACTGCAGAGATAAGGAAACTGAGGCTCAGAGAGGCGGAGCATCTGCACTTTAAAGTCTCAGGAATGAGGCCCCGGGAGAGGCTCAAAGCACGAGTCCACCCCCCCATACACACCACCACCACCATCCCAAGGTTCCCCCAGGGCACTTGTGTTAGTGACCCTGAGCACAGGGCTAGGAGCACTGCGGGGGCGGGGGGGGGGGGGGGTGGCCGAAGAAAGCGAAGGGACTAGAAGAATTGCCAGGGGGCGAGTGGGCAGCTCAGCAGGCGGAGCACAGGGTCACAGGCAGGACGTGGGGCTCCATCCTGGTACTCAGGGGCCAAGGAGTCCTGGGGCATCCACGGGCACCAAGCCCTGAGCAGCCCCTGGGTACCATCGGGCATAACCAAGACAAAATCAAAGAAAAAAGCAGAGATTTGATGAAGGGCTGTTTTGGGGGGAAGGGCGCACAGACGTTGACGCTCAGGGGTTACTCCTGGCCTCCACTCAAAGCAGTGCCCACGGCCTCTGCTGTCCAGGGGGCCTCCACACCTGCCCTACCCTCTCTGAGCTCTAGAGGGCGCCGTCGGGGCTGCCATCATGCCCTGGGAAGGACGGACCTGACTGGGGGGTACCAAAGAGAGTCGGGTGGGGGGGGGGGGGGGGGAAATGCCACCAGTACCAAACACCCCGGGCAGGACACACCCGGTGTTCATCATCCACCGACTGGGCAGGCAGGGCTTGAAGGCCACCAGACGGGTGGGGAAACTGAGGCTCAGAGGGGCCGGCCTGGGGAATGGGCGGGCGTGTCATTGCTGGCTTGTGGTGTGCCCAGCTAGGAAGTGAGTCAGAAGCGCCAAAGAAGGGGGGGGGGGGTTCCCTTTTGAGTCAGAACAGGATTTCTCATCACACACCCGGTGGCCGGCAGAGGCAGGCGGGATGGAGGCTGCGAACCCCAGAAACTCTTGCCCAGGCCGGCATGCAAGCTCGGGGTGTCTGCCAGGGGGCCATTAGCACCTGCCCCGTCAGACCCTGAGTGAAATGCTCCCGGGTGGATAGGAAGTCCTATCCTCACTGAGGAGGGACCCCCGCAAGGGGCTCCAGGAAGTGGCAGCTGAAAGCAACCCAGCTCCCCAACTTCTCCCCTGTGAGTTCTCCTTCCCTGCAGAGGAAGGGTGTGCCCCCCCATACCCCCTGGGACCCTACAGCCGCGGGCCGGGCTGGGGTCATCTCTGCCCAGGGAGACCAGACCAGCCCAGGCCCTGCAAAGTCGCTCGATGCTTCCCGAGGAACCTCCCGACGCTTGTCCCAATCGGACCAGGCTCTGCGCCCAGAGAACCAGACGCCGGGCACAGCCTCTGGGACGGTCACGACACAACCAGGCTGAAGCTGACTGGCCAGGGCACCGGCACCTCCCCTTCCTCTTCTAGAGGACAGGCCTGGCCTCCCTCCACCCCACCCCACCCCAAGAGCCCCAGCACTGCATTTCTTTTGTTTGTTTGCTTGCGTTTGGAGTCACACCCAGAGATGCACAGGGGTTACTCCTGGCTCATGCACTCAGGAATTACTCCTGGCAGTGCTCAGGGGATGCTGGGAATCAAACCCTGGTCGTCCGCTTGCAAGGCAAACGCCCTACCCACTGTGCTATTGCTCCAGCCCCTGCACTGCATTTCTTGGGGGTCTCCGTGGAACACACTGCACAAAAGCTCCCCAGGAAGTGCTCAGCAAGTTCACTCTGCAGAAGTTCCCTGTGCTGCCTCCTCCACGGTGAGGTCTGGAGACCCCTGGTGGGCTGGGGGCGGGGGGGACAAACCCCCCCATGTCACCCCCATGGTGCCAATAACATCCATGTCTTTTTTATTGTTGGGCCACACCCAGCAGTGCTCGGGGCGCACTCCAGGCTATGTGCTCAGGAATCACCCCTGGAGGATTCTGGGGGATCCTACACAGTGCTGGGGACCTCCGTATGCCAGGCAAGTGCCTCATTCACTGCACTATCTTCCCCAGCCCCAATCACGCACGTGACTCATTGTAATAGACCCAGAATATTCCACGGAAGGGAGGACACACACTCCCCCAAACCCTTCTGCTTGCCCAGACAGTTCAAGGACACGTGGCTGCTTCATCTCCTTGGTCCTCGGGGGAGCGAGCCCCAGGCCCCCTGGAACACGCAGCAGAGCCCTCACGTGTTTGTGGGTGGTCTGGCCCACGTGGGGTCCTTCTCCCAGCTCCAAGCTTACCCTGGAGCGCCCATAGACTCTGCTCAGCCTGTTTTCCACCAAGAATCAAAGCCCAGGGGTTGGAGTGATAGCACAGCACGTAGGGTGTTTGCCAGCCCGGGTTTGATTCCCAGCATCCCATATGGTCCCCCGAGCACCGCCAGGAGCAATTTCTGAGTGCAAAGCCAGGAGTAAACCCTGAGCATCACCAGGTGTGACTCAAAAAGCAAAAAAAAAAAAAAAAATAAAAAAAAAAAAACAAAAAACAACCAAGCCCGTGGTCACGCTGCCAGGCTTAGGACAAAGACCAGAGAAGAACTACATCTGGGGGCCTATGTGGCGGCAGGGTGGGGCTCCCTCCTGGTGAGTCACCACCCTGTCCCCACCTCGCAGCTCCTGCCAGCTGCACACAGCACGGCCTGGAGGCAGCCCTTGTGCCTGAGGCCAGCACCTGCCGTGGGCAAGGAAAGAGAGGCCTCCGGCAGGGAGTTATTCAGCCCCTCTGCCTTCAGGTGTCACCTGAGCAATGGGCGCGCCCCCACCCTGTCTGAGCCGAGGGCGCTGAGTCCAGTTCAGGACAAGGCGGGTAGAGTAACAGGTGTTATCTGCAGGTGCAGAGCGCATGGCGTGCATGCCTGAGGCCCTGGGTTCGATCCCCGGCACCGCATGGACCCAGCACCACCAGGTGTGGCCCTGGTGGAGTCTCCGAGCCCCAGCCTGACCGAGCACTGCGGGGAGAGCCCCCCATAGATACATACAGAGAAATATGTACACGCATACCTAATGGGTTGGCAAAAGCAAGAGCTCTGCTGGGGATAAAACAAAAGAGATGTGTGGCAGAAAGGAGGGGCTCGAAGGGATGGGGAGGGGGTGTCACCTGCAGGATGCTGACACCGCACAGGCCCCTGAGTGCCTGTATGAGTGAGACCTGAACACTGGGCTTGGAGCATCCCGAGCAGTGGACAGGGAGTAACCCTGAGCACTGGGCTGGGAGTAACCCTGAACACTGCTAGGTGTGGCCCCCAAACAAAACAAAGCAAAAGGAAGTGGAGTAGGTTACGTTTCTGACTCCCTCCTGTGGGCTATTCTGGGCTGCTGACAAGGACTAAGGAAGGCCAGGGCCGGACCGAGGCAGCACCCAGTATGACTCCTGGGGACATGGACATTCCTTGGAGAGGGCCAGAGGGAGCCGCTCCGACCTGTCCATACCACGTGCTCCTGCTGTTGTCATGAAAACAGTAGCACACGCCACAGCCAGGGAACGGGGGGCCAAGCTGCCACACGTGGGTGGCATCTGGCCAGGGAGCAACTGTTTGCCAACGAGTGGGGCTGATGAAGCAAGAATTCTCCAAAAACAGAGACAGAAAGGAACAGAGGAGAAGGAGTGAGAGAGGAAGGGAGAGAGGGAGGGGGAAGGGAAGAGAGAGAGAGAGAGAGAGAGAGAGAGAGAGAGAGGGAGGGAGGGAGGGAGGGAGGGAGAGAGGGAGTATTCTAGTGCTGGGAGTTTCTAGGCCCATTGGAAAGACGCCTTTTCCATCAGGATTAGGTGGTGTGACTGTTGTAAGAACGTTTCACAGAGGAACTGGAGAAATAGCACAACAGGGAGCGTGTTTGCCTTGCATGTCAGCCAGCCTGGGTTCAATCCCAGGCATCCCTACGGTCCCCCAAGCCGCGCCAGGACTAATTCCTGAGCGCAGAGCCAGGAGAGAAAGCCCTGAGCACCGCTAGGTGTGGCCCAGGAACAAAACAAAATTTTAAATAAAATAAAATAAAATAAAGAACTTTGCCTATATTGTAATGTCAAAGAGTTTTCCCAAGTCAGAGAACTGAGCGTACAGGGCAAGACCACATTACACTGTGCAGAAGAGAAGCAACAGGAAGTTGGGCCCATCCGGGGCTGACTCCTGGCTGTGTGACTTTCAGCGAGCTGACTGACCTCTCTGTCCCTCTGTTCCCCGGTTTGCAAAGTGAGGGGGACCTGGCCCCGAGCCTGAGTCCAAAGCACGTGTACCAGCACGTGTCAGGCCCAAGGACGGGTGCCACCGACCCTGGGCCAGTCACCAACAGGAACAAGACAGACTAGAAAGGCCCGCAGAGAGAGCAGCCTGCCCACGCCACTCAGCTCTGGTTTCTAAAGGAGCAGGAAACTCAAACCTGGCTTTTCCGTGAGTGCACGGCACTGCAGTGGGGAGAGAATGTGTAGCTTCTCTCAAAAGGGAGGAAGAAGCTCTGGGGAGACCCTCCCACCAGGCAGGGCATGAGGAAACTTCGACTCCTACTCCAGGAAGTCCACCAGTCTTGTAGTCCTGTCTTTTCAACTGAAAGCGGCTTTGAGGGCTTTTTCCACGTAGCCCTCCAGGTCCACCTCAGAGACAGTCTGCAGCCCAGAGGCAGCCTGAAGGCTCACTCACTCCTTTCTCAGCGGAAGCCTCCTACTGCTTCCTGCAGGCCCTTTCTGTGTGCCAGCCCCTCTGCCCAGGGTGTCCTTCTTTGCCAAGCTACACTCACGCATCAGCTCTGCACCACCACTTGCAGGAAGCCCTCTGGGATTTTTTTCCTGAGGGCAGAGCTGGGCACCAATACTGTGGACAAGGCACATGCTGGGTATTTACACAGCTCAGCTCATTGAGAGCCCTCACCCACCGCGAATGAGCAAGACTGTTGAGTCACGGCGTAAGAAATCAAGATTCGGGGCTGGAGCGATAGCACAGCAGGTAGGGCGTTTGCCTGGCATGCAGCTGACCTGGGTTCAATTCCTAGCATCCCATAGGGTCCCCCGAGCACCACCAGGAGTAACTCCTGAGTGCAGAGCCAGGAGTAGCCCCTGTGCATTGCCGGGTATGACCCAACAAGCAAAAAAAAAAAAAAAAAAAAAAAGAAATCAAGGTTCAGGGCTGGAGCAATAGCACTGCGGGTAGGGCATTTGCCTTGCATGCGGCCAACCCAGGTTCAATCCCTGGCACCCCATATTGTCCCCAAGCTTTCCAAGAGTGATCCCTGGGCACAGAACCAGGAATAATCCCTGAGCACTACAGTGTGTGACCCCAAGACAAAAGCAGAACACAAAGGGCACTTGCCACATTGATAAATACAGGTCTGATACAAATCCTGTCTGTTAGAAGTCCAGCCAATATTTTTGCATAAATTAAAAGGTCCATCTTAAAATCAATTTGGAAATTCAAGAGAACTAGAATACAAAAAATAATCTGAAAAAGAAGCAAAGTTGGGGGCTGGAGCAATAGCACAGTGAGTAGGGTGTTTGCCTTGCACGTGGTCGACCCGGGTTCAATTCCCAGCATCCCATATGGTCCCACGAGCACCGCCAGGAGTAATTCCTGTGTGCAGAGCCAGGAGTAAACCCTGTGCATTGCCGGGTATGACCCAAAAAGAAAAGGAAAAAAAAGACATCAAAGGTTCAACATGATAAAGGACCCTTCCTGTGGTCCCTGTGCAGGGCACAGGTGCCCACCCTGGGGTGCCAGGTGAGTCTGGGAGGATCCCTTCTCTGCACCGAGCCTGGCCGGAACTCTGAGACCTTCCCCCAGAGCAGCCCTCGTGTCTCCAGAGCCCAAGGTCGCTGGTTAAGCAGCCGCAGATTATAATTAGCACAAGCCACTCCTGCCAGGGCCGCAGACGCTGGGCTTAGCGCGTGCAGCCAAGGACAGCCGCCCAGAACTGCCCTGCTCAGCGGGTGGCACCCGGGCGTTACCCACAGGCCGGGCGCCCTGTGTGAAGCCCAGACTTCAATCTAGGGGGTCTGCGGCAGGTGGGGGAAGGGCTGGGGGTGCAGGGTGCGGTTACCCCGCCGAGGATCTGCACCTGGGGCCCAGAGCCCGACGCCCAGCGGTCACTGTCTCCCTTTTGGGCTGTTCTGAGCAGCCGGAAGCTGGACTCTTAGACTCGGGCTCACCACTGCGCCCCGCCAGGGCCGGGAGAGCAGAACTGCCCACACCCCGACCCCAGCTGCCAGATCCTGACCCCCAGTACTCCCTGGCATCCGCCCACAGCTATTCCCGCAGCTGCGCCCAGCCCTGGGCGAGCAGCGAACCAGCCGATGTGCCCCTGTCCGCTCAGGTGCCCCTCTTGGGTGCGCGGGGGCGGGGCGCACAAGCTGGGCGCACACAATGCTGGCTTTAACAGGGTCCCCGCGTGGCCCACATGTTTTGCATGAAAGGCAAATGCCACGCTCTGGACCTGAGCCTGCTCTGGGCAGGGCTGCCACGGGCGTGGGGTGCGGGGTGGGGGTGCCCGGGGGGTGCGCATTCAGCACTGTGCCCGCCTTCTGTGCTTTACGCTGAAGGACTCAGAGCCGTTCCGAGTGCTCTCCTGGGCCGCTTGTTGGCGCTAGGTCGTTCTCGATCATTCTAGAATGTGGGTTCTAGCCCCACGAGGACTTGGCAGAGGCCACTCCCGGGAGCGGGCAGCGCACGTGTGCGCGAGTGAAGGTTTGCTCCACGTCTTCCGGACCTCTCGGGCCTCCAAGAAAGATAGAGACGAGGGTCTGAGCTTGGGGGGCAGCAGAGAAAACAAGATCCTGAGTTGGGGGCCTTCCCATCTGAGTGCTCGGTCCCACGGGGGTGGGGGAAGAAAGGGCCCCATTCAGGGGGCTGAGTACATCTTTGCTTCATGGGCACTGCATGCAGCCAGGCCCTTTGCCTGCAGTGGGTGAGGGAGCAGGAAGGAGCTTCAGAGTGGCTGAGAGAGGGAAGGGCATGTGGGGCACGGAACGGCATGTGCAAAGCCTCTGAACCCCATTCCTTCACTCACTTCCAGAACACACAGGGGTGGTGGCTGTTCCCAGGGGGCCCAGAGCCTTGGGTGCCTACTGCAGACCCCAGACAACTAAGAATCACCTTTCCTTTTTATTTATTTATTTTTGGCTGTTTTTGGAGGGGGGGTGGTCACACCTGGTGATGCGCAGGAGTTACTCCTAGTTCTGCACTCAGGAATTACTCCCAGCGGTGTTCAGGGGACCCTTTGGAATGCTGGGGATCGAACCCAGGTTGGCCACGTGCAAGGCAAACGTCCTACCCACTATGCTATTGCTTCAGCGCAAGAATCACCTTTCCAGCTGCACTGGATGATCTATGCACTGGGCTCCAGAAGAAAAGGAACCAGATCCAGGGGGCTCCAAGGCTCGAGAGATGCTCCCTCTTTCACTGTCCCCTGTCCCCCAGACTGTCTGATGTAGGGAGGCAGGGTTGGGGACATGGGGGCCCAAGCATACACTGTGCCAGACCTCTCCCGGGTGTCTCTGCAAACCACTGCTGGCTGGTCCCACCCACTTCCGCCTGCACGGTCCCTCCGGGTAGGGAGCTGGTTCCCAGGTCTCCCTCGGGAACTGGAGTGGCAGGGCCTGAGAGATGGAAGGGACAGTGACCCCAGGGGTCCTGAGGGGAAACAGGGTTCTGGGTATGGCTGTGGGAGGCTCTGATCCCTCCCTGCCCCCCCTCTGGTCTTTATCTATGTCTTTCTGTCTCTCCAAGACCAGGCTTGCCCCTACCAGCCTTTGTGCATTCACGTTGCCTCCTGCAGGCGCCAGAAACCACCGGTAGCTCCAGCTTTCGGGCAGCTGGGATGCTTCCCTGTCCATTCCACAGAAGGCAAAACCGAGGTTGGAGCCTGGGCAGGGCCAGGGGTGGGGCTCAGAGGCACTGAGATCCCAGGGTTCCAAACCAAGACTGCAAAAATCCAGCAAACAAAACTCCTGGCAGGGACTCACCTCTGGTCTCTGTCTCCCAAGACCCTGATGATTCCATCTTTGAAAAGTAGCTACTTTGACCTTCTAGAACCTTCTAGAACCTTCTTCACCAGGCCTGTAGAATCACCACGGATGTCTCCCAGTGTTGTCAGAAAACCTGCAGTCTTCCCTTGGGTGCCTGTTTCAGGCTGGGACTTCTAAACCGGAGTTCTGGACAGAGCAACAAAACTACTGATGCCAAACCCGCCGTGTCCCTGAGCCGGCTGTGTCCCAGGCAGTGGTAGTTGCGGTTCTCCAGAGGATGCTGTGTCCCTTAGGATGGGCCGCAGGATGAGGTGTTACCAGAACCTGACTCCACTAGGAACTGACTAAACAAAGGCCCTTGCGAGCACTGTATAAGCCGAATTTCATCTTTGCTCTGGGGCTCTGCAGAGGATTCGCACTGCAAGAGGCTGTCGCCCTGTCCCCCAGCTCGGTCACTTGCTGCTGACCCACGACCTTGGACAAGCTCAGAGAGTTCCCAACGCCTCCTCTGGAAGCAACAAATCAGGAACCGGAGTGATAGGACAGGGAGTAAGGGCATGGCCTTGCACGGGGCCGACCCGTGTCCAGCCCCCGGCACCACATGTTCTCTGAGTACCTCCAGGAGTGACCCAGATCTTCCTCCCCACCTCTCAAAAATAAAATTCCCCAAGTTAAAAAAAAAATGAAGTGGCACACTGCAGAGGTGATAGGGGTCACAGACCCTGCCAGGATGAACTAAATCTGGAACTGCAGCATCACTGATGTGGTCACTCCCGCACTGCCTCTCTCCAGGTCAAAGTCTCAAGGCCCAGAGAGGCCAAGCCACCTGCCCAAGGCTGCACCGCCTTCAGAGAACACATTTTTCACCCTCCTTTCCTTCCCCTCCGCTTCCAGACTACTCACATTTGCTGCCTGAACGAACTAATGAATGCACAGTAGCTTCTCTCATTTAGCAGATGCAAGACTGCTACATTTGGGACCTGGAGAGACAGTAGATGGGGAAGGTGCTTGCCTGGCACACGGCTGACGCGGGTTCGATCCCCAGCACCCCATAGGGTCCCCTGAGTACCGCCAGGAGTGATCCCTGAACTCAGAGCCAGGAACAACCCCCTGAGCATTGCCGACTGTGGCCCCCAAACGAAACCAATCAAAGGCAGTCAGGCTCCAGCAGGAGGCTGGGGGGGTGCTTGGTTCCTCGGAGAGCCCCCCTTCTCCATCCGGGGGTGTCTGGCACGGCCATCACAGGTCATCTATGTCTGTCTTGTCACAACTTCGGTCACTTGGCCACAAGCATGTGAGGCAAAGCACTTCTACTTCAAACTACTATTTCTTTGTTTTCATTATTGTTTCAATGCGATCCGTTTAAACTTACATTCACTTTATTTTTTATTACTTTTTTTCAACAGCAGGTAAAAAAAATACATAGGTAAAGCCCTGAGCTTTGATTTAACAGGTGTGTCTAGGATCCAGCTGTGCAAACTTAAGCAACCCCTCTTATTTCTGTTTGTTTTTTTTTTAATTTCTATTTATTTTTAAATGAATCACAGTGAGCTACACAGTTACAATTTTGTTCATGATTGGGCTTCAGTCATATAATTTTACAACACCTGTCCCTTCACCAGTGTATCTCTCTCTCTCTCTCTCTCTCTCTCTCTCTCTCTCCCCCCTCCCCTTGGGCATTATGGTTTGCAATACAGATACTGAAATGATACCATGTATATATTTTGTATCATTTTTAAATTTATTTTTTATTTTTTGCTTTTTGGGTCACACCCAGCGAAGCACAGGGGTTACTCCTGGTTCTGTGCTCAGAAATTACCCCTGGCGGTGCTCAGGGGACCATATGGGATGCTGGGAATCGAACCCAGGTCAGCCGCGTGCAAGGCAAATGCCCTACCCACTGTGCTATTGCTCCAGCCCCCTCATTTTTTTCTTAGTTTTGGGGTTGCACCCAGCAATGCTCAGAGATTACTCTTGGCTCTGCACCCAGAAATTACTCCTGATGGTGCTCAGGGGACCATGAGACTTTTTATCTTGGCTTCAGTAGCCAGCAGACGTGGGGTTCACGCAGGCCCAGAACGTGGGAGGGGGTGAGACGGTGCCTAGACTTCCTTTCAGTGCCAGTGAGCCCCTGAGGGTTACTCACACCGGCAGGACACGTGTCCAGGAGCTGGTCGAGCCAGATTAGCAACCACAGAGACACCATCTGACAAAACTTGGGGTTCACAGCCACCCCCGCTCTGAGTCAGAATCCACCCCCACCCCTAACCCCAGGCCCAGGGGTTCACCCCCATGACCCGTGACACAGGCCAGGTGAGGAGAATGATTTTGTTTGGTTTTGCTTTGGGGCCACACCTGGCGATGCTCGGGGGCTCCTCCTGGCTCTGCGCTCAGGAATCCCTCCTGGAGGTGGTGTTGTGGGGACCCTATGGGGTGCCGGGGGATCAACCCGGTGGTCGCCTGCAAGGAAGCTGTACTTCCTCCAGCTCCAGGTGAGGAGAATGGGTCAGGTGACCGGAAGGACTGAAAAACAATTCCCAGGGGAGATGAAGTGGTACCCATCCAGGCCTCAGCTTGAACCCACACACCCTGTCATTTACTCCTCGCTAGAGTCAGAGCTCAGAGCTGTGACCCCCGTTTAACCCCCGAGCCAGACCGAGGCGCCTGGGCCCGGGACGAGACAGACAGGCCCAGGCGGAAGGGAAAGGTTTGCCCTGGCCATGAGCTGGACCCCGGGAAGGAAAGGGGTGACAGGCACTTGTGCCCGGTAGACACTGCGCATGCCCAGCAAAGCATCGCGCACGGGCAGGGGTTCGGCCGGGAGCCTGGGGCTGGTGGACCAAGCCCCGGGCTGTGATGGGACTCGCTGTGCCCCTGACCTGCTGGGGATGGGGGAGAAATCCCCTAGCCGGGCACCCAGTGTCCAGCGCCGGCGGTCCAGCTCTCTTCCGAACAAGCCCCACTCTTGGGTCATCTCCCAAGCTCGGGAGGTCCCAGGGGGGTTATGGGGGACATCAAAGGAGCTGGAGAGAAAGAGATGAACCAATAACGGGGGTCCCATGCCACCTGTGGTCACGCAGGGCACGGGTGACCGCTCCTGGCGCAGGTGGACCAAGCCCCGGGCGGGTGATGGGACCCACTGTGATCCACAGAAGGTAGCAGAGCCGGAGTGGGGGGGGTGGGGGGGGTGGGAGGGGGTCCTGCCCAGGGGGCAGAGAGAAACTTGGTCCAAGCCATGCCCCACCCCCATGCCCCCAACCCCCACCCCTGGCTCCAGGAACCCCCACCTCTGCTCAGTCAAACCCAGTGTGGCCAGGGCCGAGGGGCGGGCACGCGCCCCCCACTCTGCAGAGAAGGCGATGCAGGCCAGGCTAGGCTGTCCCCTGGGGCTCTCCGCCCCCCACCCCCCGCAGCTCTCCACTACTGAGTCATCCTGGTCACTGTCAGCGCATGGAAAGAATGTGGTGCCCCGCGAGGCACCCCCCCCCCCCGCCCCCCACCAGTCTCTCTGGCTCCCCAGACAAAGGCGACTCACAGCTTCCACCAGAGACTCCCCCATCTGCACCCCCACTCCAAGGAGCACAGCAACTGGCACAGAGGGGGCCTTGGCATCCCCTCCCATCAGGTGGTTGTGCCCAGAAGGAAGTGGCAACCACACACGGACTTTTTTTAAAAAAAATTTTTTCCCTTTGGAGTCATGAAATTTACATACAAGTGGTACTACATGGAAAGTATCATGCTAAGCGAAATGAGTCAGAAAGAGAGGGACAGACATAGAAAGATTGCATTCATCTGGGGAACATAAAGTAACAAAATAGGAGACTAACACCCAAGAGTGGCCGAGATTAGTACCAGGAATTTTGCTCCATGGCTTGGAGGCCAGCCACACATGCTAGGGGAAAAGGGAGCCCAGAGAGCGAAGGGAGCACCAAAAAAAGGGTGTTGGGAAGATCCTCCCAGGATGGGAGAAGCATGCTGAAAGTAGACTATAGACCAAACATGATTGCCACTCAATGCCTTTTTTGCAAACCACAGCACCCAAAAGGAGAGAGAAAACAAAAGGGAATGCCCTGCCACAGAGGCAGGGTGGGATGGGAGGGATGGGGGGGGGGAGGGATACTGGGACCCATGGTGGTGAAGAATGGGCACTGGTGGAGGGATGAGTACTTGGTCATTGTATAACTGAAACCCAAGCACAAAAATTTGTAAGTTTACAACTGTACCTCATGGTATTTCACTAATACAAATTTAAAAAAAAAATTTCCCTTTCAGGGCTGGAGAGTGGGAAGGCACTCGCCTTGCACGCAGCTGAGTGGCTCCCTCAAGCCCCACCAGGAGTGATTCCTGAGCACAGAGCCAGGAGTCAGCCCTGAGCACCGCTGTGTGTGGCCCCCAAACAAACAAACAAAATCCACTGATTCTAGCTAGAGGCAAGGAAAACTGACTGGAGCTCAGCTTAGCGTGCAGGGTTCCTGCCCGAGACTCAGCATGCAGGGTCCCCCCCAAACAGAGTTGGGGGCAGCCAGCATGCTATGAGGTGTGCCTCCCCTATCCCCCAATACAAAGCCAAAGAAAAACCCCTTCAGATTGGATTTGAAATCAGCAAACAGCAAAGCTTTCTGGCCTCCTGCAGCCCGGCTGGCATCCGGCCAACCTACAACTGCCTCTTTGTGGTCACCGCGCTGTCAACAGAGGGGAGTTCCCTGGAAGCAGCGAGAAAGGGCGTGTCGGGGCGGAGGGCTGGGTGGGGTGCTCTGGGGTGGGCCCCCCGGCTCCGGGGCACCTCAGGCATTCCTGAACAGCGGAGGCAGTGACAGCACAGAGATGCTTTTCCATAAGGAAGGGCCTGGCAGGGGTGGGTGGTGGCAGTGGAGGGGGGGTGTTGGGGGATAGAGAAAGAACCAGAAAGAACCAGATGCCCGTGAAGAGGCTGAGGTTTGGGGTCTGACTCACCACTTCCTGCCCTCGCCCTCCCCCCGCCCCCACCCCTAGCATGGGAGGTGCCATCATGTGGATTCCATTCCCAGCTCCACTGTCCAACCCACCAGAGGGCTGGTCATCTGCCCCCCACGGCACCTGGAGCCGTCAGAACGCAGAACCTTCTGCGTCGGCAGAGAAAAATGCCGAGAGCCCTTAGCACAAGGCTGGCTGGCGTTCTTGGAGCAGTGAAGAGCCACGAGCAAGCAGACAGGTGTTGGCGGGGGTGGGGGTATATCCGGTGTATGCCCCCAAACCCGCCTGCATGGACCCTCACTCTCCACATGCAGCAGGCAGAAAGCGAAGAAGGGAAACGCAGCTGCAAATCCACTGATGCAGGGCTGAGGTCCTGTTTGTTGTTTCGTGGGTTGGTCGTGAGAGAAGGACAAGCGGGAGCCAGACGGGGCGGCAGCAAATGCCCTGGAGAAGCTGAGATCTGCTGAAGGGGAGGGGGCCAGGCCCGAGAGGGAGAGTCTCGAGGTTCTGCAGGGGGGTCTGGGGATCAGGTCCTGGGCACCCTCCCCACCTCAAAAAGAAAGGAAACAGGGGCTGGAGCAATAGCACAGCGGGTAGGGCGTTTGCCTTGCACGCAGCTGACCTAGGTTCGATTCCCAGCATCCCATATGGTCCCCTGAGCACCGCCAGGAGTAATTCCTGAGTGCATGAACCAGGAGTAACCTCTGTGCATTGCTGGGTGTCACCCAAAAAGAAAAAAAAAAGAAAGAAAGGAAACAGAGTCCAAGTGATAGCACTGCAGGGAGGGAGCCTGCCTTGTGTGCAGCCAACCTAGGTTCGATCCCTGTCATCCCAGATGGTCCCCCGAGCACTACCAGGAGTGATTCCAGAGAGCAAAGCCAAGAGTGACCCCTGAGCGTTGCCGAGTGGGATCCAAAAAACAGAAGAAACTGATTCCTGAGGGCAAATCCAGGATGAACTCCCAAGCATCACTGGGTGTGACCCCCAAATTGAAGAAACAGACAACACAAAAGAGTGCATGTGAGATGCGAGTCCCAGAAAGACCCGGGAAGAGGGATGGCCTCAAGTGCCCGAGAAACAGGCAGGTGGCCAAGGACTGTCTCCCTCCTGGCCTCAGCCCTCCTCCCCATCCAGGGGCCTGGAGCCGCCCCCACCCCCCCCCCCCCACTGCTCTCTCCAGCCCCGAGAGCATCCACTCACTCCCTTGAACCGACAAAGACCCCATTTAAAGCTTCTCCTTTTAGTTTTTATTTGTAGAATTTTATTGACTTTTGTTTATCAAATTTTGGCGATGCTCAGGGGTTACTCCTGGCTCTGCACTCAGGAATTACTCCTGGTGGTACTTCGGGGACTGTATGGGATGCCGGAAATCGAACCCGGATTGGCCGTGTGCGGGGCAAGTGCCCTCCTGTGCTAGCTCCCAGGGCCCTCACTCAGAAATCACTCCTGGTGGTGCTCAGGGGACCATATGGGATGCTGGGAATCGAACCTGGGTTGGCTGCGCGCAAGGCAAACACCCTATCCGCTGTGCTATCGCTCCAGCCACCCCCCCCCAAAGCCTTTTAATTGAACCCTAATGACAGCGGCCTAGGATTGCCTGCAGGACTCCGGCTTCTGTGTTCTGATATAAACACGGGAGAGGAAATCTCACATACCCAGTGCAACGGGAGCATTGAGCCACAAACCACCAACCTGTGCGGGGACCTGGAGGGCTCCTAGGAGGAGGTGTCAGGGAGGGAGGTGCAGGGAGGACAGTGCGATGGGGTCTGAAGGCTATGGATGAGTGAGTGAGTGCCCTGGAGGCTGGGAGACAGCCCGGGCTGTAGGAAGCACGAGACGCCCAGCAGGTGCCAGGCTGCAGTGTGATAGGATAAGCAGGAAGGCACTGCTGAGGTGAGCTGTGGGCGTCACAGGGCGGCCATGGCTGGGCTGGAGACTCCCCACCACCTGCCAAAGCCTGTGGCTCTCGGATGAACAGACGGGGAACACTGGCCCCTGGCACCTGCTCGGTCACCCTCACATCTGGAAGAGCAGCTGTAAGGCGTCAGGGAGGGAACTGGACAGGGAAGGTCTGCACTTACCTCCTCCCCCCATCAACGGCAACGACACCCCAACCTGGGGTTCATGGAGAACCTCAAAGCACAAGGAGCCAGGGAGGGCCCAGAGGGGGGACAGGGCACCCTCACCCAGGGAGGCCCAGTGGGGCCAAAGAGCTGCAGGCAGGAGGGGACTCCCAGAACTTGCCCTGGGGGTCAGGAGCCTTGTACTGGGCATCGCCCCTGCCTCCCCTCCCCATTCTGTGCTCCCCCACTTATAACGTTGGAACAGGGGAGAGAACCCAGCGGGGTTGGGGTGCCTACAGGTACTATCTGGGTGACCTCTGGCCACCTTGCAGGTAGATACTATGTTGAGTCCGGGGTCATAGTCACAGATGCAGAATGCTCCTTCCCGGGAAACAGCTGAGCTGGCTGGGGGCAGGGTGCTGACTCCATGGAGACAGGCCTGGGTCCTGTTGGTTCACATCTGACGGCCAGTGACGGAGCCATATCCCATACACAGGAAGCCCATTGACCCCCCGACCCCCACCCCAGCATTACCAGCCCTGCCCGCTGTGCCCCTGCCAGCTCAGTAGGGAATGAAGTTCCAGTTTCCTCTAAAACCTATCCCAGGGACTAGAGCACATGCTTCGCATGCAGGGGCCTGGGCTTGAGGCCCCACACTGCAAGAGCCTAGGAGCACCACCAGGAATGGCCCCCAAACCAAAAATAATCTACCTTGCATGAATTTTCCAGCCACTCTCCAGGTCTGCATGACTTAAAGCCACCTAAACCCATTAAACTAGATGAACAGGTGACCACAGACCTGCTAGTTTGAACCTCTGATCATAGCTCAGGCATGCTTGAATTCAGTGACACAGGGGTAAAAACTGGGAGTACAAGGTCCCCATCCTCGTGCCAACTCTCACAGAGCAGCAGACACAAGAGGAGAGAGACTCGCTGACATGGACGAGTCCACACAGAGCCTGGGAGGGAAGAACCCATGCAGCAGAGATATGTGTGCTACCTGAGGAAGACTGCCAAGTGCCTTCCTAATGGTGCTCCCTGACAGGACGAGAAGAGGGGAGAGGGCAATATCAGAGAAAAGCCCAAACAATTTACAGAACTAAAGACTATAGCAGTCAAACTAGAAAAAAAAATGCAAGAGAGAGACTCACCAGCAGACTAGAAGAAGCAAAATATCTAGCCAGCAGGGTTTTAAAAATAAAGTAGTATAAACCATCCAAAAAAATACCCACTAAAAGAATGACTGAAAACAATGAACATGACATCAGAGCTATCTGGAGTGGCATTGCATCACAGGAGGGAAGGGAGAAGAATTCTTATTTGCAGAAACAATAGCTGAGAACTTTTCCAAACTGAGAGGAGTTAGACATCCAGATCTGGAAAGCTCAAAGAACCAAAGTCAAACAAAATCAATTCAAACAGACTCTTCACAAGAAAACATTATAATTAAAATAGTCAAAGTCAAAGATAAAGAGAAAATCCTTGAAAGCATCAAAAGAGTCACATACAATGGACCCCCACAATCAGCAGCTTTCTCTGTGGAAACTCTAGAAGCCAGAGGAGGTGGTAGACTGTGGGCAAAGCATTGAGTGGAAAAAACCTCCAACCAAGAATACTTTACCTAGCTAGGCTATCACTCGAATTCCTCAAATTCTTTGGGAAAAACAGCAACAACAAAAATAACCCTTTCAGAAAAACCAGTTAGAGGAATTGACCGTCACTAAATCAGAACCCCAGGCAATAAGAGGCATCTCAAAAAAAAAAAAAAAAAAGGAATTAAAAAAAAAAAGAACTTCACTTGGAGGGAGCAAGACATCTAAAAGAAGGAAAGGAATAGTGGAACTTCTTATTTTCAGGGTTACTGATTCTTTCCCTGTTATAGCTATTCTGTTCAATCTAGAACATTTAACATTGCAGTTATTATATCTTCCAGTTCTTTTAAAATAGATCTGATTTCTTTGCTGAGATTTCATACATTCCTCCTTTTGTCAGCATAGTTTCTATTTTATCATTAATGTAATCATAATAGCTGTTTGGTATTATGTTGTGCAACTTAACTTTTGGCTTAAATCATGTTGTGATCATGGTTGCGTTTTCTCTCTCTCTCTCTCTCTGGATGGGGGTCAAACCTAGCAATGATCAGGCAATATCCAGGTCAGTGCTTAGGAGGTCTCTCTTGATGGTACTCAGGGAGCCATGTGGTGCCAGCTTGAGTCCTGGCCTCCTGAATACAAAGCCTTACTCAGCTATTGAGCTCTCTCTCCAGCCCAGAATTAGTATATATTGATTTTGTCTTCCTTCCTTCCTTCCTTCCTTCCTACCTTCCTTCCTTCCTTCCTTCCTTCCTTCCTTCCTTCCTTCCTTCCTTCCAGAAAGGGTCATGTTGTCCTAATTCTTATTTTGTTGTATAATTTAGATTATACATCATATTATTGTGAGTATCTGGATTCTGTTTTATTCCTGTGATAAAAAATGTTTTTCTTTTTTCCCTCTAGAGCTTAAACCCTGAGAAGCCAGAGCAACAGTACAGCAGGTAGGGAGTTTGCCTTGCACACAGCTGACCTGCGTTTGAGCTCTGGCACTCCAAAGGACCCCTGAGCCTTCCAGGAATTATCCCTGAGTGCAGTGCCAGGAGGAACTCCTCAGCACTACCAGGTGTGGCCCACAAACAAACAAACAAACAAATAAACAAACAAGAAAATATACTCTCTCCGACTCACACTGACTCACACTGCAAAGTCTGTCGCTTGAGCATAAACTCAAAGCTGTGTTCAGTGGGGTGCTTTTGAGACATGTGGGTATATGATTTAGGGGGTTGTAGAACCCTGAAGTCAACTTACATACAAAATTAGTTATAATCACCATGGCTTCCTAGTTCTCAAATTCCTGAACTAACTGTCTTGATTTTTCAGCTGGTTAAGTTACTCCAATTCTCTTATGATCGCTGAAAACCCAGGAAATGTCCCTCTGTCCTTTTTGGTTTTTTTTGGGGGGGTCACACCCGGTCGTGCTCAGGGTTTAGTCCTGGCCCTACACTCAAGGACCATGCCTCGTGTATCTCAGAGACCCAACAGGGTGATGGGATCAAACCCAGATTGTCTGTGCACAAGGCGAGCGCTCAACCTGCTGGCCTCTTGCTCTAGCCCAAGATGTCACTTTTTCAATGGCGCTGTGACCACTCTGGGCTGACCAAGTCCTGCCTCTCAGTCAGCCGGCGACCAGGAAATTTTCTTTTTCTAAATCCGAACCTTCTTCCGACGTCTGCCTGTGTTTCTGTAGACTCAGGCAACTTGAGAAAGTTGTTTTAGTTTCTGTTTAGTGGAGTTTACACTTGGGCAAGCGCGCCATGCAGTCTGATCTTAGTTCACTACCACAACATCACTCTCAGCGCCAGTGCAAGTAATAATATGTTGCAATACACATAATGTAACATGTTATTACATTATAATAATGCACAAGAACTGACTGAAGGGCCTCAGTCTGACTCTACTCATGACCCCTCTCCCATCCTGCTCCATACCAATCTCCACCCCCAACATTCCCAATGAGTAGAGACCACCCCGCCCCCCTCCCGCCCCCAGCTCTCCTTCAAGCTCATTTGGCTTTGCTGTTTTTCTGCTTGATAATTCTAAACCTTGCTCTTCATGAGCACGGCTGTTCGTTTTCATTAAATCATCATTTAGGGCGACAGGGAGATGGCTCAAAGGGCTGGAGTTTGTGCATTTCACGGGTGGGAGGACCACGTTTCATCTCTAGCCCTGAGTGATCCCCCCAGCACTGCCAGAAGAATCCCCCTGAGCCCAGACAGAGTATTCCCCCAAGTACTCCTGGGCATGGCCCCCAAAGCAACCAAGCAAACCAACATAAAGAAATAGATAGCAGGCTGGAGGGATAGCACAGTGGGTAGGGTGTTTGCCTTGCATGCGGCCAACCTGGGTTCGATCCCCAGCATCCCATATGGTCCTCCAAGCACCGCCAGGAGTAATTCCTGAGTGCAGAGCTAGGAGTGACCCCTGAGCATTGCTGGGTGTGACCCAAAAAGGAAAAAAAAAAAAGAAATAGAGCCAGGACGATAATACAGTGGGAAGGGTGCTTGCCTTGCATGAGCTGACCCAGGTTTAATCCTTGGAACTCCATAGGGTCCCCCAAGCATCGCCAGCAGTGATCCCTGAGCACAGAGCCAGGAGTAAGTCCTGAGCACTGCAAAAACAAACAAATAATAGTTCATTTATCTTAAAAAGCACAAAAAAGAGGGGGTGCAAGTCGGGGGTTCGCTGTACTTCGGGCTTGCGGCCCCGCCCCTTGTCCCGGAAGGCCGAGTACTCTGAAACAACAGGAGGCTTCCCCGTGAGTCAGCCGCTGTATTATTTCAATAAATGTCACTCGGGAGGGGCTCTGAAATAGCTGAGATGTTTTCAGCTCTCCAACAAAAGCTGGCTTAATGAGTCCAGGCAGCAGTGTCCTCCCCTGCCTGGTGACATCCAGGTAGAACCCCACCCCGATCACTGGCCTCCTCAATCTTCCACCTTGCACCATCCCAAGCTGTCCCCACGCGGGCCCCTGACACAGATTCTTGGCAAAAAAAAAAGAAGTCCCAGGCCCTGGGGTCAGGAGACACCCCCTCAAGTCCCAGTTAGACCCCACGAGGTAGAACTGGAACCAGCATTTCTACCATCTGTGTGCCCGCACTTGACCCCGGGCACCAGGCAAGGCAGGGTTTGACAGCCAGTGAGCACATGGGGGGCACCAGGCAGCTCTGGGCCCACTTCATGCCCAGAAAGCCCTTCCAGGCACCAGAAATTGATCCTGCAATGTCACCTCTCTGAGGCCCCTCGGCCACGGCAGAGAGAAGGCCCAAAGGACATCTCTGAACTGGGTAGGGAGGGCGGCACCAGGAACCAGTGTCACCAGGACTGGGGCCAACGATGGTACAACAGGTAGAGCGCTTGCCTTCAATGCAGCCGACCCAAGTTCAATCGCCAGCATCCCATTTGGTCCCCTGAGCCAGGAGGGATCCCTGAGTGCAGAGCCAGGAATAAGCCCTGAACTCCACTGGGTATTGCCCCCCAGAGTCACCAGGACCCCAGAGCTTAGGGAATATTGGTATTCCCCCTAATATACAGGGTACAGCAGCCCCGTGGCCAGCGGAACCAATGCCATGGGTCTCTGGGGAGAAACTGTGGCAGTCGGGGATGTCCTTCTTGCCAGTCTCCACTGGGTCAGGTCAAGAGTTTCGGCTCACACTCAACAGTTTTGCATCAGCTTCAGTCCTGTGCTGGGAGGAAACTTCTGCCCTGCCCCACCGGCCCTCGGTATTGAGCCTTCCTGAGTCAGCCTCAACTAGGACACACCGGGATGACCTGTAGCTCACCCTGATCAGAGCAGAAACGGGGCGGCTCTGCCCAGGGCTCCGTGTGGGAAAGGGGATCTGCAGCGCTTTGGGGTGGGAAAGGGCTGGAGTGATAGCACAGCGGTAGGGCATTTGCCTTGCACGCAGCCAACATTGCCGACTCGAGTTTGATTCCTCCGCCCCTCTCGGAGAGCCCGGCAAGCTACCGAGAGTAAGCTACCCGTGATGTACTCGATATGCCAAACACAGTAACAACAAGTCTCATGATGGAGACGTTACTGGGCCCGCTCGAGCAAATTGATGAACAATGGGAGGACTGTGACTGTGACTGGGGTGGGGGAACAGTCCCTCCCTCACAGCTCTATTCCTGAAGGTTCTAGAAGTGTGTGGTTCCGGCCTGGGCCACGCTCCTCTGGTTTTGACAATGAAAACCAGAACCGGGGGCAGGCAACTATTCTCCCAGCAGCAAACAGAGGTTCCTGTTTCGGTACGGCCCTGCCGACAAGCGTTGTTTTCAGTTTGTCCTGATCCACGCCATGCTCAGTGACGTGAGGTGAGACGTCATTGTCAGTTTGTGTTTCCCTGATCCTCAGTGAGAGGAACCTTAATTTGCAACGACAGATCCATGAATCTGTTCATGGCAGCTCTCACTGTGACAGCCAGGAGAGGGAAGAGTAAAGGGCGATGGGACCGGAGCGATCGCACAGCGGGTAGGTCGTTTGCCTTGCATGCGGCCAACCTGGGTTCGATCCTCAGCATCCCATATGGCCCCCCAAGCACCGCCAGGTGTAATTCCTGAGTGCAGAGCCAGAGCAAGGAATAAGCGCTGAGCATCGCTGGGTGTGACCCAAAAAGCAAAAAGCAAATAAATAAATAAATAAATAAATAAAATAAGAGTAAAGGGTGAATGGAGAAGGAAGCTACAGCCCATAGACACAATGGAAGCCTCGAGAAAAACACAGGCATGCGTGCAGGTCGAGGCGATGGAATTGGAGGGTCTGATGCTAAGTGAAATAAGCCGGAGGGTGAAGGACGCATACGGATGAGCTCACTCACCTGTGGTACATCGAGAATGAACCAAGGGTGTAGAGACTCACTCAATATTAAACCGTGGGGGCTGGAGCAACAGTACAGTGGGTAGAGCGTTTGCCTTGCAAGCAGCTGACTCTGGTTCTATCCCGGGCTGCCCATGTGGTCCTCCGAGCCCTGCCAGGAGTGATCCCTGAGCCAGGAGTGGCTGTTAAGCATCACTGGGTGTGGCCCTGAAGAGTATTAAACTCCGATACTAGAATACAGGCCCGAAAGTGCAAGGGATGTTTTTTTTTTTTTTGGAGGGTGGGGGGAGGAGGAGGAGGGGAACAGGGGACACAGGAGGAGGGGCTGGAGTGCATGGGTGGTGCTGAGGGAGGGAACAGTCTACACCAGATCCTCCAACTGTCAATCAACAAACAAATGTATACTATGGGGAAGGAAGGAAATGTCAGACGGGGAAGGCGTTGGGATGGGGAGCCTCAAGGACACTTTGGGGTGTTGGGGGTGCAGTGACTTCCTACATCAACTCTCTAACACCGCCCCCCCCCAAACTTGCACTTTTAGGTCTGTATTCTAGTATCCAAGTTTAATGTGTTGGGGGTCACACCCAGTGGTACTTAGCCTTTGCACAGGTGGGGTGCTGGTGAGTGTCCCCAGCCTGGCAGCCCAGAAGAAGTGTTTTTTCCGGCCTGCACCTGATGTTGACCTTGACCTTGGCATGCAGCAGCTGTAAAAGCAGCACCTGGTTCGGGCTGCCCGAGTTCCTCCCGGAGCAAACATCTCAGGACTTTATGAATCAGAGGCAGAAATCATTAGGGCTGGCACCGGATATTCGGGTGCATGAGGGAGACGGTGGCGGGGACCTGACTCATGCCAAGTCCTCTGAAGAGGAAGTTTAACCTCTACAAGGAGCAAAGGGTGCGGGTCTGTAAGTGTCAGACATGGGATTGACATTGGTTTAATTTTTTAAATCCAGCCTGATCTAAATCGGACTGGGAACAGAGACTGGATTTGGAGGAGAGCTGACAAAAGTATCCACATTATCTTTTTTATTTTGCATGCACTTTGGATTTGTAACATCATATATTTGATACACATAATGTATGAATGACAGTTACAATGTATACTATGCATATATAACACTGTATATAACACTGTATAGAATATATCCACGTATATCTGTTTTTTAGTTTTGGTTTTATTTATTTATTTTTTTTGCTTTTCGGGTCACACCCAGTGATGCACAGGGGTTACTCCTGGCTCTGCACTCAGCAATTACTCCTTGGTGGTGCTCAGGGGATCATATGGGATGCCAGGGATCGAACCCCGGTCGGCTGCATGCAAGGCAAATGCCCTACCCTCTGTGCTATCACTCCAGCAACCCCCCCCACACACAATGTATATCTATTTGTAAGTGACAAAGCATAAAACTATTTGGGGGGGGGGGGGTTGGGGCCACACTGGGCAGTGCTCAGGGCTTAGTCCTCGCTCTGCACTCAGAGATCACTCCTGGCAGTGCTCAGGGGACCCTATGAGATACAGGAATCAAACCTGGGTGGATTGCATACAAGGCAAGCACTGTACTGTATCTCCCAAGTGCCTAAAAATCTTTCTCAATAGCGCCTCCCATTCAGCAGACGAGACGGAGCACTGTGAGCCCAGCCTGTTCTCTCTCCCGGCCTGGCCCCCTTTGCGGCCAGAGCTTCCCCCCAAAGTTGCGTTCTCTTTCCTGGCTTGCTCACCTCGAGTGGGTCAGACTGGTGAATAGATTCCATGGATGAGACCCATGTCCTCAGAAAGAATCTCAAGGCCAATCCTGTCCCACCTGTCCCCCAGACCCTCTCCCAGTGCTCTCTGGCCGCTGCCCTCAAGGAAGCCCTTCACTCAGCAGCCACGCCAGCTTTCTGCCCTCAGAACACACTTCTCACATGCCACTGGTCCTCCAAAGTTGCTGGTGCCAACAGAGGCGCATGGGCAGACGAGACGGAGCATTGTTGGATTGCAAGCTTCCTAGTAATACCCCCCGCCAGCACCTCCTGCAAGCAGACCCCAGCTGAAAGCCCTGATTCTCATAGGACCCCTGCAGGGAAGGTAGGGGTCCCTTATCTCTACTGGGGAGGTTCCAGCCGCCAGGATGGTCCCCCACCTGAATCTTGCCCACCCCCCAGCACATCACCCCTAAAGTTTGATTAAAGCAAGATTCCCCAGGACTGGAGCGACAGCACAGCAGGTAGGGCGTTTGCCTTGCACTCAGCCAACCCAGGTTCGATTCCCAGCATCCCATATGGTTCCCCGAGCACCACCAGGAGTAATTCCTGAGTTCATGAACCAGGAGTAACCCCTGTGCATCGCTGGGTGTGACCCAAAAAGCAAATAAAATAAAAATAAAGTGAGATTCTCAGGGAGGAACAGACATTCCCCTAACCTCCACCTGTGCAGCCCAAACTCCCTCCATGGTGGCCCAAAGGGGGTGATTCACTGACATTACAGGGGGAGTAAAAATGGCTGGACCCCAGCGGACCCCCTCTTCCCTGCTGGGGAAGATGGTTTTCCCAAGGAGAAGGCTTCCAATGGGAGCACTGTCCTTGGCTAGCGCCAGGTCTGCTGTTTGGGGATGAGCATTGGGTCCAAAGTGCGGGTTCCATTCCGGTTCCAATCTGTGTCCCCCCACATGGGTGGGCAGAGGCCTTTCCTACTCACCACTGCAGCAGGTGACAGACAGGAAACCCACAGGACTGGGTGCCCCCAAGCCCCTCCCACATCTCCAGGACCAGCTTTCAGAGCTAACAGCGCCCCCTCCATACACACTCTGGGGGGCATCCAGGCAGAGAGGGAGGGCAGAGGCAGAGCTAAGGGGAGAGGGGTATGGGTGTCCCTCAGTCCCTACCAAATCCACCTTGGGACAGTGGCTCCCCTGGGCCACCTCTGGCACTCCTGAAACACAGCTCACAAGTTTCATGAAAGTTACATACACAAACACACACACACACACACACAGTTGTGGGGTTAGGGTACCCCCGTCCTGAGGAATTAAACTGAAGAGCCACAGTAAAAGGCAGAACGGGACACTGGAGCACAGACATCCCCATTTCTTAGATCTGGGCCACGCAAGGCCCTGATAGGGGTCCAGGTGCTTTGGAGGTACCAAATCTCATCTCCCCAGCATGAAGGACACCCGTAGCCAAACCAGACCCCAGCAGTTCAGGGCCCGCATTAGCAAGCGGAGGGCACAACCAATCCGGGGCAGGCAGGAGGCAGCCTGAGAAAACACAGGGCACCCCTGCTAGATGGGTGTTCCCGGACTGGGCAGAGCTTAAACTCACCCCAAAGGGGCCAGCAAGATGCCTCACATGGGCGACCCCCAGATTTGGTCCTGAGTACCCCAAGAAGCTCTGCAGAGTGGGATCCTCAAACAGAAACAGCCACTCTGAAGGGGGCAGCGTGCACCCTCAGATGGGTCCCCCCATTCTAGAGGCGACCCCAGCGCCCCGCCCAGGGACCCCAGCACCAAGCTAGTTCCAGAAATAAAACTGCCCTGCCCACACTCCACCTGCCCGCAGTGGGGGCCCTCCAGCTGACACGGGCCCCTGGGGCCAGCAGGCGGGGCACAGCTGTAGTGGCGCCCCAGGGCTGTCCTGCCTGAAGAATGCAGAGACCACATGTCCACACGTGTCACGGAGCCCCGCAGGGGGCCGGTCACCTGACTGGAGCAGAACCGGCCCAAGGCATGGGGCGCCCCCACTCCCAGCTCTGGGTGGAGGGGAGAGCCTGGAGAACTGGACAGACCCCCAAGCGCCCCCACCCTCCAGGACGGAAGTGAGGGTGGTCCCAGAGCAGCTCGGAAAGGCAGTGGTGTGGTCCCCCTTTTTCTGGGAGAAGTCACTCTGGGCTGTGTCTCCACCCACGTGGGATGCTCATGGTCCCCAGGGGCGCTGTGGGCTCCCCCACAGCAAGTCCCGCCCTGGAAGGCCCCTCATTAATTCCAGAAGGAAACGGAAACGAAGCCCTAGAGGTGAGTTCCCAGAACTCTGGGGGCCAAATTAATAAAGCAGCGATTAATATTCCTGATCATTCCCCCCACCCCATAGGTCCCCCCACCACCACTTAGAGGTGGGAGGAGTCAGGTGTTGCAGGAGTCAGCAGAGCTGGGGGCGGGGTCTCCCACTGTCCCCGGGGTCACAGCAGCAGGTCCCTGTTTGGGATGGGGTGCGAGACCCGCAGGGGCGCCAGCACCCATCAGGGGCGCTGCAGGGGACCTCTGCCATCACTCCCCCTCTTCCATGGCCATGCAGGCATGGGGCTCCGGGAGGCTGGGCAGTGTGGGAACGAAGCCCACCCGCCCGCCAGGGACGACGTGTCCCCGCCGCGGCCCCGCTGGGCTCTGGGCCCCACCGAGTCCTGCGCGAGCGCGCGCGCGCGGGTTGGGGACGCGGCGACACGCGGCGGCCGCGGTGACAGGTCGGCTGGCCCGGGAGGCGGAGCGGCGCGCGGGGCGGGCGAGGGACAGGAGCCGCTGCCCCGGGGCTGCTGGGGGGGCTTCCTGGCCGGGGGGGGGGCGAGCCCCCAGGCCCCGGGGTGGCGGGGCGCGAAGTCGGGGCGCTGTCGCCGGCGGCGGAGGACGGTTGGTTCAAACTAAAAATACCCGCCCGCCCGCAGCTGTCACTCGGGTCCCCCGCCCCCGGCGCGCCTCCCCGGGGCCCCCCGCGACTCCGGGCGCCCCCGATCCCCGCGGGGCCCACAGCGGCCCTGGGCCCGGCGCCCCGGGGCCCGCGCACTTACCGGCGGGCAGCTCCGAGCCGGGTGCTCGCCCTCGCCGCGTCCCGGGCGGCTCGGCGGGGCGGGCGGGCGCGGGGCGGGGCCGGGACAGTCGCCGCGTCCCCGCCCCGCCCCACCCCGGCCAGTCCCGTCCCTCGGCAGCTGCCGCCCGGGGGCCCCGCCACGGCCAGCGCCCCGCGCGCCCCGCCACCCCGCGCCCGGCGCCCCGCCGCGCTCGCACCCGCGTCCCCCGGGAAAGTTGGCGCTGGGCGCGCGCCCGGGACCCCGGGGAGGGGGGCTGCGGGCTGGGCCTCCCCCTCTAAGCCCGGTGCCCGCCCGGGCCAGGGCCGCTCCCTCCTCTGCCGCGGGCGCCAGATCCACGGAGGAAGTGACACCGCGACATTGGGGGCGCCCCATCCGGTCCCTGCCACCCGCCTCCCCGGAGCCTCCGAGCACTCGAGCTTGAGCATCCCGGCTGGGGCTGCGAGGGGAATCCCCGGGGGGTGGGGCGGGGCGAGGGAGGCGAACCCCCACCCTCCACCGGCACCGCCCACAAACCCAAGGCTGCCCCACGCGGCTGTCCCCTCCCTCAGCACCCGGCCACCGCCGGCGCGTCCTCCCCGGGAAGCCAGCCCGGGTTCAAATCCTGCCCCGCAGCGCAAAGTCTGACTCTTATCTGCGGCGCGCCCGCCCCGAGCGCCGGGAGCGCCCAGCATTTAGGGCGCCGGGCTGACCTCCGTTCCAGCCCGGGTCGCCCCCCGCCGTGCAAGTCACTACTTGGCTGGCGTGCTTGCGACAGGAAGAGAGAGGGACAGGGGGAAAGTAAGGGGGAGACGTCTCTGTGCCCCGCAGCCGGCCCTGCCCGGCGCGGGGCTCGGCCCGCCTTGCAGATGGGAAGAGTGAGGCCAGGCCGGGTATGAGCTCAGGAGAAAGGGCCCAAGATCGCAGGGCTGCGGTTTCCTCTTTCCTCCTAAAGAGGCCCGCGGGCCCTCCTCCCAGGCTCAGTAAAGCCGCGGGAAGTGTCCTGAGCAGAAAGTAAGTTATAAAACTGGAGCTGAGAGAGGAGACACTGACCTGACATGCAGTGACTCGGGTTCGAAGCCTCAACACGGGGTATGGTCCCCTGAGACCGCTAGGGGTCACTCCCAAGCACAGAGCCCTTCTGTGTGGCCAATTCCCCCTTCACCACCCCCTCCCCCCAACACCCATTTTGTGTGTGTGTGTGTGTGTGTGTGTGTGTGTGTGTGTGTGTGTGTGTGCAGAGCAGGGAAGCCGGGTGTGAATAAAGATGTCAGCGTCAGCGCGTCTCCTTTCAGAACACAGTTCCGAAGCTATAATTATTCTCAGGTCAGAGCAGGGAGATACTCCCAAGGGCCACTCCCCCACCTTTCCTCCGATGGCTCCAGAGGCCCCATTAACGTCCTGACTCATCACAGGTGCCGCTGACAGATGTGCGCAGTGAGATAGCCATTAGAAATGATTACACTGCTCGGCCCTTCCTTTATTGTTCGGGGGCCACACCCAATGATGCTCAGGAGTTACTCTAACTCTGCACTTAGGAATCCCTCCTGGCAGTGCTCAGTGGGGACCCTATGGACTGGGGGGTGAACCCAGGTCAGCCACATGCAAGGCAAGCAGCTTACGGGGCCGCGCTATCTCTCCTGCCCTATGATACTGCATTGCCATAGAGCTCTTCCAATGCTTTCATATGCCCCTCCCTAAATCTCTGCAAAAACTCTCCAGCCAGGAAAGGCTTACTCAGGTAAACTTACTAAGGAAACTACGGCACGAAGCATGTCAGCTAATTGGCTCAATGAGAAGCCACTGGGCAGACCAGGGACTTCAGCTGGCTGCAATTGCAGATTCGCAACCAGGGGTTGAGTTCCAGTTCTCACAGAGAAATGGCTCCCTGGGCTGGTGCACATGCTTCGCACGCTGGGATCCTGGTTCAAGCCAGGCCCTGCCTGGTCGCCAAACACCATCACTGTGAATGACCCCAAACACTGAGCTTGGAGAGCACCATGGGTGTGACTCCCAAGGTCAAATGAATGAAAAGGTGAATGGATAATAGGGATCTATTTTTTTTTTTTTTACCGTTTTACTCACAGACACAGTAACAACAAAGTCTCCAATGGAGACTTAACTGGGCCCGCTCAAGCAAATCGATGAACAATGGGAGGGCCTTTACCTTTTTTTTACTCACTTGATCACTTGACTTCCCGTTAATCATCGATTTGCTCGAGCCGGTACCAGTAACGTCTCCATTTGTCCCTGTCGCGTGCTAGAGTAGCCCAATGGCGTCTGTTCGTTCTAGGAACACGAAAAGCCTCAAACTGATTGTTCAGGGTCTTGACAAAGAAGTCTGACCATCTGGTAGGTGGGTGGCCATGCGGTCTTTTGACATCCTGTGGAATCCAGTCGGTAACGGCTCTAGTCCAGCGGTCGTCTCCAAATCTCATTACGTGTCCAGCCCATCTGATTTTCGACGCCTTGGCAAACGAGCCAGCATCCCTGATTCTTGACCATCGACGGAGGTCGGAACTCCGGATTCTTTCTCTCATTTGAGTGAAACGTGATACTCCAAGCATATTGTTGTTTTACTGTTTAACAGCATAATTACTGTTTTACTATTATATATATTTTAATTTTTATTAGTGAAACACCATGAGGTACAGTTGTAGACTTACAAATTTTTGTGCTAGGGTTTCAGTTATACAATGATCAAATACCCATCCCTCCACCAGTGCCCATTCTCCACCATCACTAATCCCAGTATCCCTTAAACTGTATGTGATATCCACCCACCCACCCCCCATCCCACTATACCTCTGTGGCAGGGCATTCCCTTTTGTTAGCTCTCTCCTTTTAGGTGCTGTGGTTTGCAAAAGAGAATTGAATGGTAATCATGTTCGGTCTATAGTCGACTTTCAGCATGCATCTCCCATCCTGGGCGGATCTTCTACTAGGGATCTATCTTCTTGTTTTATTTTGTTTGAACCCAAGGCAGCAGGGTATGAGGCGAAGGCCCCTGTGCTGTGCTCTCCCTCGGACCCTCGTAGGGGCCTCTCTTGTACGGCTTTTTGCCTGGCCCTCTGATGGGACCACTACGTCTCTTCAGCATCATCAGATGTGTGTGAGCGCCTGCCGTGTGCATGTCGCTGGGAGTATGAGGAAGCATGAGGCCCAGAACACCGGCTCCAAGGAGGCCACACTGCCGGGATTCTGGGCTCCATGACAATTCCTAATTCCTGGGAAATCCTAGAAAGGTGGAGGAGATAAGGCAGTTCGTGTCGGGAAGTTATAAAACTAAAGAAAATATGATTTCAAAGGGAGTTAGCCTGCCCCACCCCACCCTGGAGTTGGGAGGACATGGAAGAGGGCACCTGCCTTGCATGTGGTCTCTCCAGGCTCAATTCCTGGCACCTTATAGGTTCCCTGAGGCTGCCAGAAGTAATTTCTGGGTGCAGAGCCATGAGTAACCCCTGAGTGTGCCAGAGAGAGAGAGAGAGAGAGAGCAAATTCAGAAGGAACAGAGGCACTAAACAGAGACCTCCAAGGTTCAAAGTCCTTGACAATGCCTTAGCAGTGACTCTTTTTGTTTATTTATTTATTTTTTTTAGGTCACACCTTAGGACTTAGTTCTGCCCTGCATTCAGGCAGAGCTTGGGAAACCATATGGGATGCTAGGGATCGAACCCAGGTCCGCGGCATACAAGGCAAGTGCCCTCCCCGCTGTACTATCGCTCTGGCACCATGCGCCCCAGACTCAGGCAGCAGGAAACGGTCTTACAATCAGCTTTCCAAAGCGACTATGCACCCGTTCTGCGTTCACCAACACATTCAACTCAGGGAATGTTGTTTTTTGGGGGGGATCACACCCAGCCAGCCATGTTCAGTCCTCACTCCTGACTCTGTAACTCAGGAATTCCTCCTGGCAGTGCTCAGGAGACCATATGGGGTGCCAGGGATCGAACCCAGGTCTGCTGCATACAAGGCAAACGCCCTCCCTGCTGTATAATCTGTCCTGCCCCAGCTGTCTTGTTTCTTGACATTTACTTTCTCATTTCTCGCTTTCCTCACTCACATTTCTTTTCTTTTTTCTTTTCTTTTCTCTTCTTTTCTTTTCTTTTCTTCTCTGCTTTTTGGGTCATACCTGGTGATGCACAGGGGTTACTTTCTGCACTCAGGAATTACTTCTGGCAATGCTTGGGGGACCATATGGGATGCTGGGAATTGAACCCAGGTCGGCCGCATGCAAGACAAATGCCCCACCTGCTGTGCTACCACTCCAACCCCTCACTCACATTTTTTTTCATTTTTTATAATTTTATTTATTGAATCACCATGAGAGCAGTTACAAAGCTTTAGGGTCTAAGTCTCGGTCATACAATGAAACACCCATACCTTCACCAGTGCCCACGATCCACCACCAAAATCCCCAGCATACCCCCATCCCACACCCTCCCCCTACCTCTGTGGGACAGATAATTTCCAAATTGCTCTCTCTCCACTTTGATCACATTTAATATTTCATCACCAGACCCACCATTATTATTTGAGATTTTACCCCAACACTCAGATCTGCTGAAAAGGCAACAATAGAAAATTTGTGTTCTATTGCTGGTTATGAATGACATATGATGTCGCGTGGCTGCAGTAGGGCCATGTGATTTTGAAATTCTGAAATTTTAACACTTAAACGTGGAGAGATTTCTGCCAAAAGCCACTGGGTTTCGAGATTTGCTCCTGAGTCTCTAGGATCATGGCCGTTGAGCAGCTTGATCAGGAGCCAGAGAGGCCGTTTGTGGGCAATGACTTGGGGTCTCGTTGGGACGGGGAGACCAGGACCGGCTCCACCCCCATCCTGACCTCACTCACATTTCCTAAATTAAACTTTCTCTCAGACAACGGGCCTAGAAGAGGGGGCCTGACTTTTCCTTTTCCTGGAAGCGCGTGGCTCTCAGCTTGAGCGTCACCATTCCCAGATATCTGCGTAGCGGGAACCAGCTCCTGGCTCTACAGATCTCGTGGGTCTGCACACAGCTTTTGTGAGGCTGCCGCGACATGGGGGGGTTGGCACCAGGCAAGAACCCACACACGCCCTCAGTTCCTGCACAGGCTCGCCACCGCTGACAGTTCTGGTGGGCCTGCAGGAGCGAAGCTGCACATTTTCTGTGGGAATGCCTCCCCCACTTATGGGCCCCCTGACCCCCCTGGACGCACAGGTGCTATGGCCTGAGCAGGACAGCTGGGCCTAGGTGACAAAGACAACTAACAGTCTCCTGTGAATTACTGTCACTACCTTTTTTTTTTTCTTTTTGGGTCACACCCAGTGATGCTCAGGAGGTTACTCCTGGCTCACGCACTCAGGAATGACTCCTGGCGGTGGTCAGGGGACCCTATGGGATGCTGGGAATCGAACTCGAGTCGGCCGCGTGCAAGGCAAACGCCCTACCTGCTGTGCTATCGCTCCAGCCCATCACTACCCTTTTTGCACCCCAGAAGCAGAAAGCCTGGACTTGGGGGTGACATGGGAGCTGAGTCCTGCAAGTCTCTGAATGACGCCAGCACCTGGAGAGACATCTGGACCCCTCAGAGCTGAGTCCCTTAAGCCCCTGAATTGTGCAACACGCACAGAGATGACTGGAGCCCACAGGAGAAGAGAAACTTCAGCAGGAACAAAAAACCATGAAGACGGTAGAAGATTACCCAACTACCCAAAGTGCAGAGTTTCTCTCGACAAGGCCCTAAAAATGACTCTGTATAGAAAGTCCCCGCTGGGGCGGTCTGGAAACTCCCTATGGAACTAACTTTGCCTAGCAAGTAGCACACATTCTCCTACTGAGGTGCCCTGGGGGGTGTAATTCCTTTCATTTTCCTGCATGGGGATCCCCGATCCTCCCTCTCCTACTTCCTAGGCTCTCTTTTGGGCCAGAGGGGCAGAGGTGGTCTACACCAGCAGTGCTCAGGGCTTCCTTCTTCTCTGTGCTCAGGGATCATTCCTGGCAGGGCTCAGAGGTCCACACTGGATGCCGGGGATCAAACCTAGGTTGGCCACATGCAAGGCGAGTGCCGTCAAGTCCCACCCCTCCTAAATATCTTACTTCCCCATCGGTCTCCTCCCAAAACGCTTCTCTGTAAGAGTAAACAAAGGGGGAGATGCAGGAAACCCGAATGCAGGTGAGGAATCAGTTTAATTTTCCTGCCCACTCTTGCCTCTGCCCAGAGCTGCAGTTCCTGGGAAAGGGTGAGGGAATTCCCCGGCCCCTGGAACAAGCTGCAATTTGGTGGCTGCCTTGGCAGGGACTGAACTGAGAGTCCACTTCGCGGGTGCTTATGGCAGACTTTGGTCTCCCTCACCTGCAACAGGAACTGCCCCAGGACATTGAGATGGGTCAGTGGGAGGGCAGGAACATCTGTCCCCGGCTATTTCCTCCTCCACATGGCCAGAGGACCAGGGCACTGCTACGATCCGGAATCCCGAGCTCCATCGGCATCTTAGTCTTTGCTGAGGAAAATTTAGCCAACTCGGCCGCCTCCAAGAACCTTGGTTTCTCCCCTGTTCAAGGCAAGGGAAGTGCTATTTTCCGGAAAAACATTTACATACTACACTTATAAACCACAAAATCTGCAAAAAAAAAAAAAAAAAAAAAAAAAAAAAAACCGAGGCCAGAGAGGACTGAGCAAAGGTTTTGCATGCAGGAGGCCCCTGGTCTGTCCCCAGGATCCCAGGAAGGAGGAAGAGCCCCTACACACTGCTGGGTGTGGCCCCAAACAAAAACATTCTCATCTGCAAACAACTCTGCAGACATGAGCCCTGGGGTTATTGTGACGCTTTTCCAAGCATGCTCTTGCTGCTTTTCTTTCCTTTTTTTTTTTTTTAATTTTTATTAGTGAAACACCATGAGGTACAGTTGTAGACTTACAAATTTTTGTGCCTGGGTTTCAGTTATACAATGATCGAGTACCCATCCCTCCACCAGTGCCCATTTCCCACCACCACGGGTCCCAATATCCCTCCCACTTCCCACTCCCCATCCCCCCAACCCCACCCTGCCTCTGTGGCAGGGCACTCCCTTTTGTTCTCTCTCTCCTTTTGGGTGCTGTGGTTTGCAAAAGAGGCATTGAGTGGCAATCATGTTCGGTCTATAGCCTACTTTCGCTCTTGCTGCTTTTTTTTTTCCTTTTTTTTGCTTTTTGGGTCATACCTGGCCATACACAGGGGTTACTTCTAGCTCAGCACTCAGGAGTAACCCCTGGCAGTGCTTGGGGGACCATGTGGGATGCTGGGAATCGAACCTGGGTCAGCCGCATGCAAGGCAAATGCCCTACCCGCTGTGCTATCTCTCCAGCCCTTGCTGCTTTTCTTAAGCTGACCCAACAGCCTGTCAAAAGCAGGAATTCTTTCCCAGTACGATTGCGGGAACTTTCTGCCACTCGAGAGCGTCCCACGGAAAGGGAAAAGGCTGAGTCAGTGACACTGGGAAGTCTTGCAGCTAGGAAGGTTACAAAAAATAAATAAATAAATAAAAAATTCCAAGAACGTTAGCTGGGCTCCAAAGGCATGGAAACATATCTGGAAAGAGAATTCTGGCCGAGGATGGGGCGGGGCTGCTCCCCGCTTTCTGGAAGCCAGCACAGGAAGCCCGCCCAGAGGCCTCCCTTTCAGAAGTGGCCCCGAGAGGGAACCACAAGGCCCTAAAATGATGCCACGAGGAAACTCTGACTCACTCCGCTCCGGGGCTGTTTGTGCAACCTTCCAACGTCTCCCCACCGCAAGCTTCCCAGCAGCTTCCCAGCGGCTGGCATCACCGCCACACAGTCGCTCAGGGCCATGGCCAGGGGACCCGAGCTTCCACGCCGCCCCAGCTCAAAGAGGGTGAACTCTAGCTCTGTGGCCGTATCGCCGACATATCAGCAAGAACCTGGAAGGTGGGGGCTGGAGCGATAGCACAGTGGGTAGGGCATTTGCCTTGCATGCGGCCGACCCAGATTCGATTCTCAGCATCCCATATGGTCCCCCGAGCATCGCCAGGAGTCATTCCTGAGTGCATGAGCCAGGAGGAACCCCTGTGCATTGCTGGGTGTGACTCAAAAAGCAAAAAAAAAAAAAAAAAAAGAATCTGGAAGGTTCTTCCCTGCACCATCGCTCTGGGCACTAATAGGCCAGTGGGCAGGGAGGAAGGGCCCCCCCCCCCCCCAGCAGAGCCCCAGGGGTCCTAGAAGTGTGTGTTTCGTTCCTCTGTCAGAGCCTGGCTACCCACTCAGCAAAAGTAACTGGGTACCTCTCTGGGAATGCTCCTCAGGCCAGCCCCGAGCTACCTCTCTGGTTTTGTGCTTTGCTGCTGCCTCTCTTTTATTCTTGTAACTTATTTATTAATTTTTAAATTTATTTTGGTTTCAGGGTCACACCTGGTGGTGCTCAGGTGGTACTCCTAGCTCTGTGCTCAGGGGACCACATTTGGGGCGTGGCCAGCTGCATGCAAAGCAAGCACCCTAACCACTGTACTATCTCTCTGGCCCCTTTGCTCATCTTTTTTTTTTTTTTGCCTATTCTCCAAGGTGAGGGTGTCCTTCCCCACTTTGACTCTACTGTGTGCTGGAAAGGGAGCGGGTCTACCTGGGGTTGGTCTCCTTTCCCAGGTTTACAAAACACAAATGGGGACTCTAGGGGTGTGTATGAAGGAGGAGGTGAAGGTTAGGTCCTCAGCGTGAGAGGCTCTTGGCTGCTAGTCTGCCGTGTGACTCTGGGTCACCTCTGAAACTATCACGGGAGAGCCCTGGAAAAGATCACGTCCCATTTCCTCCTCGCAATCAGAAAAGGTTTTGGCTGACCATCGTGTCAGCTGACCACACTGAGCCCTGCTATTATTATAATAATAATACTCCATGGAATGAAAACTAACTGGAACGAGGGTAATAAAGTACAGCTGAGGGCCAAGAAGATAGTACAGTGGTTAGGGTTCTTTCTCTGCACGTGGCTGACCTGGCTTGGATCCCCGGCACCTCAGATGGCCTGCCAAGCCCCATCAGGAGTGATCCCTGAACGGAGAGCCAGGACTAAGCCCTGAGCATCACTGGATGTGACCCCTACCCCCAGACCAAAAACATGCACACAACAAACTTTAGTCCTGTGGAAGAAAACGTAGAAAACAGGGGCTAGAGAGATAAAACAGCAGAGGGGGGTTGCCTGGAACACAGCCAAGCAGGATTCTATCCCCGCCATCCCGTCTGGTTCCCTGAGCACCGCCAGGAATAATTTCTGAGTGCAGAGCCAGGAGTAACCCCTGAGCACTTCTGGGTGTGCCCTCCCCTCCACAAAAAAAATAAATAAAAGAAAATATACAAGCTTCATCAACGGGGGCTGGAGCGATAGCACAGTGGGTAGGGTGTTTGCCTTGCACGTGACCAACCCGGGTTCGATACTCAGCATCCCATATGGTCCCCCGAGCACTGCCAGGTGTAATTACTGAGTGCAGAGGCAGGAGTAACCCCTGTGCATCGCCGGGTGTGACCCCAAAAAAGCAAGCATTGTAGCACTGTCTTCCCGTTGTTCATCGATTTGCTCGAGCGGGCACCAGTAATGTCTCCAATTGTGAGACTTCTTGTTACTGTTTTTGGCATATTGGATACGTCACGGGGAGCTTGCCAGGTTTTGCCGTTCGAGCAAGAGACTCTCGGTAGCTTGCCGGCCTCTCTGAAAGGGGCGGAGGAATCGAACCCAGGTCAGCCACGTGCAAGGCAAATGCCCTACCCGCTATGCTATCACTCCGGCCCACTGGGTGTGACCCCAAAGAAAAAAAAAGAAAGAAAAAAAGAAGCTTCATCATCTTGCCCCAGTCCTGGAAAACCTCACCCACTCTTTCAGCTTCTGGGGGGTTCCCTAAAGTATTTGCCATTTGTATTCATTTGATGTTAAGGTAACTGTAGATTTGTGGGACGCTGTAGGAAGTTAGAAGTGAGACACCCCCGCCCCCACCGGCAATGTGGGACAGAAGCACACGGGCCTTGTGTGTCCCGGGGGTGTCCCCTGGCGATGCCCCCTCACACCCTCCCAGCCTGGCTCCTCCCAGGCCCTCAGCCGTTCCAGCCCTGCCACCCGGAAGCTGCTCACGTTTCTCCCAGGCTGTGGGTCAAGGCTGAGAGTGGAATGCGAGGTCTGTGACCCCGGGCGGGCGGGCAAGGGCCTGTGCTGCTTCCTGGTGCCCACCCAAGGTGTGGGTTGTGCCCAGAGCTCGGTCATCACTGCTGGGGAGAGCATCCAGGTCACGAGGGTCCACGTCAGTCTGACAGGGCTCAGGGAGGGACAGTGGAGCTACCACCTGGTCAGGGTCACTGGGATGAAAACTGCTGGCCCCTTTTTGTTTGCTCTTGGTTTGGACCCACATGTGGCAGTGCTCAGGACTTAGTCCTGGTTCTGCACTCAGGAATGAGACCTGGCAGTGCTCAAAGGCCCCTGTGGGTTGTTGGAGATTGAACCTGGGTCGGGTTGGCTGTGTGCAAGGCGAGAGAGAGAGAGAGACAGACAGACAGACAGACAGACAGACAGACACAGAGAGACAGAGAGAGACAGACAGACAGAGATAGACAGACAGAGACAGAGAGACAGAGACAGAGAGAGACAGACAGACAGACAGAGACAGAAAGAGGAGAGAGAGAGAGAGAGAGAGAGAGAGAGAGAGAGAGAGAGAGAGAGAGAAAGTGCCAGCCACAGAGGCAGGTAGGTTGAGGTGGCAGGTAAGGGAGGAAACATGGGGACACTGGTGGTGGGGAATGCACACTGGTGAAGGGATGGGTGTTGGAACATTATATAACTAAAACCCAATCATGAACACCCTTGTAACTGTATCTCACTGTGATTCAATTAAAGAAATTAATTAAAAAAAAAACAATAAGGGGCTGGAGCAATAGCACAGCCTGTAGGGTGTTTGCCGACCTGGGTTCGATTCCCAGCATCCCATAGGGTCCCCCGAGCATCACCAGAAGTAATTCCTGAGTGCAGAGCCAGGAGTAACCCCTGAGCATCACTGGGTGTGACCCAAAAAGCAATAATAGTGATAGCAATTAAAAGACAAGCCTCTTAGCTGCTGTATTATGGCCACAGCCCCAGTTGCTGTCATTTCTGAATGTCTTTCTGCCCCAATGAGTGTTTTCCCCCCTCTGATCACCCCAAAGCCCCTGTGCCTGACACACCGGATTCCTTCTCCGGCTGCACAGGGTGACAGGCATGTCCTGCAGATGTGCCCTATGCAGACGGCCTGGGACGGGACCACACAGGGAGACACACAACCTGAGGACACAGCGCCGGTCTGTCCCTGACCAACTCCCCAGCCGTTGGGAACATGACAAAGACTGAAAGCACATAGGCCACCTGCAGGCCTGGGTTCCCTTCCCACAAACCACACAGTTACATGGGCACTGCAGGGACCCACTCTGACCAATGGGCTAGGAATCGCCCCCGGGGACCCACAGGTGAGACCCCAACCGCCAGCAGCCAAAAAGAGAAAAGAACTCTGCAACTCAGAAGCAGGGGGAAAAAACCCCACCCAGTGTTCCAGAGAAGGTGTTCCGGGAAAGATGGAATGTGAGTCCTCTCTCGAGTGACAAAGACAAATAATGAGTATTTCCTCCAGGCTTTCTCTGTGCCAGGCACTGCCTTTGCTTACATGAGCTCATTCAGTTCTCCTCTGCTTACGTTAGCTCATTCAAGCCTCCTCTCAACCCTCAGGGCACTGTTATTATCTACGGGTACAAATGAGGGAACAGAGAGGGTAATAGCGTGCCCTTTGGCACACAGCTGCCATGGCATTGACCCAGGGGTCCACAGCCAGGCACTGTGGCCCCCGCCTGTGGGTGGACTCATCCTGCATTGTCCATCTGGTAGCAAGAGTGGAGGGCCATTCGGGAGGTCATGATGAAAATCCACTTGCTGGGGCTGGAGCAATAGCACAGCGGGTAGGGCATTTGCCTTGCACGCGGCCAACCCGGGTTCGATTTCCAGCATCCCGTATGGTCCCCTGAGCACCGCCAGGGGTGATTCCTACTAAATATTAAGCTGGGGGTGGGGGAGAATGTTCAAAGGGCCGGAGCACCAGAAGCCTGGGTTCCCTTCCCACAACCGCACAGTTCCGTGGGCACTGCAGGGACCAACTCTGACCAATGAGCCAGGAGTTAGCCCCCGGCAACCCGTGGGTGAGACCCCAACCACCACCAGCCAAAAAGAGAAAAGAAGAACCCCCAGATGTGAAGCTCTGGCTTCCTTGAGGTGCTGAGCTTCTCATGGGGTCAAGGCTACCGAGAAATAATATCGCAGAGACTAGCACAAGGCTTAGTCGCAGGGGACAGAGAGGTTTGCGTGGATGCATGTGCCTGCTCTGCTCATGTGTGTACCCCCGTGCATAGGTGTGAGCGTGTGCAGGCTGAACCCTCCCCACTCTGTCTGCATAGGAAGCAAACAAACAAACACTGTCCTCCCGTTGTTCATCGATTTGCTCGAGCGGGGCCCAGTAACGTCTCCATTTCGAGACTTGTTACTGTGTTTGGCTTTGCCGTGGGGGCGAGATACTCTCGGCAGAAGAGTAATCAGATTTCCAGCTTTGCACCCTCGCAGAACCGCGCGGCCGAGCCTGGTTCGGGTAATCGATGTGGTTTTGTTTTCTGCGAACGGCTCCCTCCCAGGAAAGGGCGTCCACGCTCAGCTGTTTCCTGGGTTGCTAGGCACGTGGGCGCTTCAGCAGAGACAGCTGCGCGCCGTTTCCGCGGCAGCGCTGGCGTTGATATGACAGCACACAAGGACGCTCCGTGGGCTGGTCTGTCTGGCCGGTGAGTGGGCAGAGGGAACAGCTGGGGGAGTCGCTGCTGAGCCAGGCCCACCAGCTCCCCGGCCGCCTAGCTCCACTTCCAGACAACGGGTCGATTCTTTTTTTTTTTTTTTTTTTTTTGCTTTTTGGGTCACACCTGGCGATGCTCAGGGGTTCCTCCTGGCTCTGCACTCAGGAGTTACTCCTGGCGGTGCTCGGGGGACCCTATGGGATGCTGGGAATCGAACCCGGGTTGGCCACGTGCAAGGCAAATACCCGACCCGCTGTGCTATGTCTCTAGCCCCCAACGGGCCGGTTCTTGCCCTTCATCCCCTCAGGAGCTGTGGCACGGGGCCCCAGGAAGAGAGTGACGCTGAGGACGTGCCCCAGACTCGAACACCTCTGCCAAGGCGGGCGTTTCCAGGACTTGAAGCCTCTGCCCACACCTACCTTCCAGGCAAGAAACGAGTCTGGAGGAGGCTGTGGAGGGAAGGAGAGCGTTTCGCTGTTGGCGCTGCCAGAGGAATGTTTCTATGCTCTGCTGGCGTGTTCTCTCCTCCTGGCTGTTCTGCCGAGCGATAAGGCTGGCAGCACCTTGTGCTGTGTGCGATAGGCCAGCTGCCCAGGAAACTGGGCCCCACCTGGCAGACTTCCAGAGCGGGGTCTTGGCCCTCGCGTTAAGACGCAGAAACCAGGGGGCAACTGTGTCACTCCCGTCCTCCATGCAAATGAGTGTGTGTGTGTGTATGTGTGTTGGGGAGAGGGTTCTATCCTCAGGGTACACACTTGGGGTTCAGCTGATTCCTTTCCTTGAGTGATGGGGGCTGTCTCAAACAGTCCCGCACTCCTAGGAAACCCGATGCCCTTGGTGAAGAGGCTTTGGTGCCCAGGATGCCACCTGGGCAGAAGCTGTGAAGTTCATTCCCGAAACCTTCGCATCTGGCCTCAAACTTGCAGACCCAAGGCGCCCACCCACCTTAAGGCCGCAGTCCCCCGCCCTGCAGTCCCAGCCACCGGGGTCTCTCAGAAACTTTCCTCCGGCGGCTTCCATGCTGGTGGAGAGCAGGAAGGAGGCGAGTCAGGCCTGGGCCACCATGTAAGCCTCCTGGATGATGCAGTTGCTGAGACGCAGAGGCTGGGGTGGGCAGCTGTAGGATAACACTGTTTTGTCCTTTAACTGTCTTCCTGTGTCCATACAGAAAGAGGTAGCCTGCAGGCTGTGCCATGCATGGGGGCAGTTTAAGGGCCCAGATCCCAGCCCAGCTTCAGCAACGACTGCTGGTTCACCCCCCTCCCCCCTGGATGGCATCCACACAGTTCATAGTTGGGGCCAGGCAAAAGCAAAGGTGCCCCTGAGTGCCAGGAAGCAACAAGGAGACCTGGCACGGCACTGGCCGTGCTGTGTCGTATTGCCAAGGCAGTCAGGGTTCTGCCAAGGTCAGGGACCCTCTGCCAGCTCAGCCACCACCTTGAGCAGCAGGCGATGCTGGGATCCCACCGGCCTCTTCACTCTGCGTCTGGTCCAGACCCCTTCCCAAAAAGCTCTCGCCCCCTTGCTCCGTGTCCCTCTTCCACATGGCCTGGCTAACACATTCAGGCATTCCGGTTTCTTTGTGGTCACTTCAACGCCACTGTCTCTTATTAAATCCCGGAGACAACATCGGAACCAGCTCCCTCTTTCAGACCCACCTGGCCGGTGTAGACGCCCAAGTTCTTCCTGTCATTCAGGACACCCCCAAGTAATCAGTGCGCCCACCCCCCCGCCCATCCTCCTGCCTGATCAGGAAGTCAGACACCTGGGCACCAGCCTGACTCCTTTCTCCTTCCCTGTCCTCCCAGACGCTATCATTTCCCTCAGAACACGCGCTGGATCCTGGAAAGTCCCTCAAGGTCACCGGTGAGAGGTCATTGTGAGCCCCGCCCCCGCCCCCTGCAGCCACTCCATTCTTCCAGAACCTTCTCTCAAGACCAGAGCCTCGGGGGCTGGAGTGATAGCACAGCGTGTAGGGCATTTGCCTTGCACATGGCGGACCTGGGATGATTCCCAGCATCCTATATGGTCCCCTGAGCACCGCCAGGAGTCATTCCTGAGTGCAAAGCCAGGAGTAAACCCTGAGTATTGCCGGGAGTGACCCAAAAAGAAAAAAAAAAAAAAGACCAGAGCCTCTTCCTGCATTCTCCTCACTGCCAGCCTGGGACCCTGAGGCTCCCAGCAACAGTCCACCACACATGAAAGCCCAGAGGGGCCACACCAGGCCCCAGGCCTCCCTTTGCTTGGAGTTTCCTCCTGTGGGAAACCCCCACCTCAGCACTGCCGTCACCCCAGCTTTCCCTGCTCCCGGAGACGATCAGGGTTCTGCCAAGGTCAGGGACCCTTTGCCAGCTCTGTCACTACTTTGAGCAGCAGGCAACGCTGGGCTGGGACTGCAGGGCCCCGGGGCAGGGCAAGTCCTTATTAGGTTCAATTTGGGGACTATACCAGGCCGTGGCTGGTGCGTGCAACCAGCCCTCTGGGTTGGCTGCATGCAAGCAAATGCCCTCTGCGCCCTGCTATCACTCCAGTCCCAAGAGACAAGTCTTTTTTAAAAATTTTTTTTGGGTCACACATGGCGATGCACAGAGGTTTCTCCTGGCTCTGCACTCAGGAATTATCCCTGGCGGTGCTCAGGGAACCATATGGGATGCTGGGAATCGAACCTGGGTCGGCCGTGTGCAAGGCAAACGCCCTACCCACTGTGCTATCGCTCCAGCCCCAGCAAGAGACGAGTCTTGGCACACCCTGCCCCAGTTCAGGGGCACAGGACAGTAGGAGCCCACAGGGAACACCCCCGCTTCTCCGTGTCTGTGGCCGTGTGTCATGCTTGCACCCATGCACCGTGTGTGGAATGTGCCACCCACGCACTATGGAACGGGGCAGACACAGCCCACGAAAACCACGGGGCACGGCGTCACTGCACACACTGCTGAAGGCACTGGGGACTCTGCTTCTCAGGGCTCTGACTGCGGGCCCAGGGCTGGCGCAGTAAACCCTTTGTACCAGCGCCACCCCGCCCCTCATGCCCCGTCTTGCCCGGGGTTTCTCAGCTTCCGGGGACTGGCGGGAAGAAGTCCCAGACACAACGGTCGTGGCTTCTCCTGCTAACGAGGGAAAAGAACAGTCAGCAGTCTTGACAGTTACATGGTTATTTCTTTTTTTTTTTTTTTTGCTTTTTTGGGTCACACTCGGCGATGCACAGGGGGTTACTCCTGGCTCTGCACTCAGGAATGACTCCTGGCGGTGCTCAGGGGACCCTATGGGAGGCTGAGAATTGAACCCGGGTCGGCCACGTGCAAGGCAAATGCCTTACCCGCCGTGCTATCGCTCCAGCCCCTACACGTTTATTTCTAACAAAAGCCCTGTGTGTTGGGCAGTGGGAGGGGACAGAGAGAGACAGAGAAAGAGATTAGAGACAGAGACAGAGATGGGGGGGGGGGAGAGAGAGAGAGAGAGAGAGACGCTTACTGCCATTCTAACATGCATTACTTGGGTCCCACCAAAGTGGCCCCAGGTTTATTCCAGGCTCAAGCTGTGTTCGCTCTGCAGTCCGCGCCTTCCCTCTGGCCCGAGCTGGAGGGGCAAAGCTTCCTTCTCCCTCTGCCTCTGTTTCGAGGCTGCACCTGTGAGCCTCCAAGCCCGACCCCGCACAGAACAGCCTCTGCAGGGGCTGCTGGCGGTCAGCCACAAGGAACGCTCCACCCAACAGGCCTGACCCCCCTGCCTTCCTTTCCATCTCTGCGCCTTCCGCCCCTCTCCTCTTCCTGCCTTGTGACTATTTCTAACCTGAAGTGGCTGGAATAGGCGGAAACTGCTCCTTAGCCTTTCTGAGGTAAGAACAGGCCTAGGATGGGAACTGAGTCTTCTAGAACACAGCAGACCCACGAATGCCCAGAGACAGATTCACTAGTCTCACCCGCCTGCATGTCCATTAGGCTACTGCCCCCTACCGACCTTTCAGGGTAAGGCTTGTGAAATGACCCAAGTTTCTCCAAGAACTGATTTTGTTTTCGTTTTTGTTTTGTTTTGGATTTTTATTTTTTTTGGCTTTTTGAGTCACACCTGGTGATGCACAGGGGTTACTCCTGGCTCTGCACTCAAGAATTACCCCTGGCGGTGCTCAGGGGACCATATGGGATGCTGGGAATCGAACCCAGGTTGGCCACGTGCAAGGCAAACGTCCTACCCGCTGTGCTATTGCACCAGCCCCCAAGAACTGATTTTGAAGGACGGCCTGTTATTTTTGAATATAAGCAAACATCCTCTCCGGGAGCAGATGTTTGGCGTGTGCCCTGTGGCCGGCAGTGTGAGCTATCACAGGCTTGGGGACGGAGCCCCAGGCCCTTCACCCCTGCTCGCCAGGCTGCCACACGCTGACCACTGCCACACCCCAGCAGGAAAGTGCCTGGGGACAGAGCAGCCCCTGTGATGGGGTATGGAGAAAGGGAGAGGGCAGCCCAGGAAACCCTCTGCTGGTCACCTATGGAAGGGAAGTCTGTGCCAACAGCGCCCTCAAGGGGCCGGGAGCGGTAGTTGCAGCTGGAGCTACACCCAAACGGGCCCTGGCCAAACCAAAGGCCTGCCTCCCTTCTTGTTCTTTTATTTAAATGTGTTTGGGGGTGGGGGAGATTGGGCCATATCTGGCAGTGCTCAGGGCTTACTCCTGGCCCTGCACTCAGGGATCACTCCTTGTGGGGCTCAGGGACTATATGCAATTCCAGAGATTAAGCTTGGGTCAAGCCTGTGTGCAAGGTCACTGTGTGCAGTCACTTGACGCACCAAGGTCAAGTTTGTGTGCAAGGTCACTGTCACTGTCCTCCCGTTGTTCATCGTTTTGCTCAAGCGGGCCCAGTAACATTGTGAGACTTGTTACTGTGTTTGGCATATGGAATACGTCATAGGGAGCTTGCCAGGCTTTGCCGTGCGGGCAAGATACTCAAAATAAACAACTTACATCCTGTACTATCCAGTCCGGTTTTCATTTGTTTTTTGGTTATTATTATTATTTTTTTTTATACAGAGTATTTTTTTTTTGTTTTTGTTTTTTGGGTCACACCCGGCGATGCTCAGGGGTAACCTGAGCTTTGCACTCAGGAATCACTCCTGGCAGTGTTCGGGGGACCATATGGGATGCTGGGAATCAAACCTGGGTCGGCTGCGTGCAAAGCAAACACCCTACCCGCTGTGCTATTGCTCCAGCCCCCCAGAGTATCTGGTTTATAACATAGCCCTGTATTGAGACTCTGGCTCACTGAAATGTGAAATCAAGTATATGTTACATTATATTTTCAAACAGTAGAAAGCTTAGGACTGTGGGCTGGATAACGTAACAGATAAAGCATTTTCCCCTGCACACAGTCAACCTAGGTGCATCCCCCACAAGCCAGATGGTCCCCAACCACCACCAAGAGCAGTCAGGTGGCCCCTAAGCTTGGGCACAGCCAAAGCAAAAACCAAACCATAAAGCAACAAGTACATTGCAACATGACCAACCCCATAACAATAAAAAATGATGTGTGTGTGTGTGTGTGTGTGTGTGTGTGTATGTAGGAGGATATACCTGGCAGTGCTCAGGGACCACCCAGGCTCAGGGGACTGGAGGCTCTGGGGGTGGACCTTTCAGCATGCCCCGCTGACCACTCAGTCCCCTGGACTGTCTCTCCTGCCTCTGAGCAGAGAATTCTTTAGATTGCCATTTGTTTCAGCAAAAGACAGCAGGCAGTTAACAACGTCCTGCCTTGATGGGGTGGGGGTCGGGCCTCTGCCGACCCAAGGCTGGGGGACAGCAGCTCAGAAGGCTGCAGTTACACAGGCCCGAGGGGAAATGATTTCTCATGAGTCTGTGGCCTTGGCAATACATTTTAGCAGTCACTGGTGGGAAAACAATGAGGCCGATGAGGCCGAGCCTGGGCGCAAAGGCGCTAGCAGGAGCCAGGCCCTTGTGATAGATGTCTCTGCACGCAGAGGTCACTCCTGGCGGGCTCAGGGGACCATATCGGGTGCTGGGGATCGAACCTGGGTCAGCCTTGTGTGCAAGGTAAATATCTTTAAACCTGTAATATCCCAGGCCTTTTTTTTTTTTAACTGAGTATTTGTTTTATAATATGCACTGTAGCACTGTCCTCCCGTTATTCATTGGTTTGCTCAAGCTGGCCCAGTAACGTCTCCATTGTGAGACTTGTTGTTACTGTGTTTGGCATATTGAATACGCCATGGGGAGCTTGCCAGGCTTTGCTGTGAGGGCGGGATACTCTTGGTAGCTTGCCGGGCTCTCCGAGAGGGGCAGAGGAATTGAACCTGGGTCGGCTGGTTTATAATACTCTGGTTTATTACCTAAAACACTTAAATTTTTCATTAGAGAGTTGAGCAAAACTCAACATCGTTGATCATTCTCTTATCACCACCCATCAAGCCTCCACATGCTTCAAAATGATGACATCCCAAGAGTTGAGATCTGAGCTTGTTCCCTCAGAATAGAGTGGGTATCTCATTTCACCAGCTCTCCCTGAGGTCCTCAGCACAAAACACAAGCAAGAGGCTAAGAAGGGGCTGGGCTTTCTGTTTCCATGACTTTCACGGGATATTTTCACTGTCTCATCACTGTCACTGTCCTCCCGTTGTTCATCGATTTGCTCGAGCGGGCCCAGTAACGTCTCCATTGGAGACTTTGACTTTGTTGTTACTGTGTTTGGCATATCAAATACATCACGGGGAGCTTGCCAGGCTTTGCCATGCGGGCGAGATACTCTCGGTAGCTTTCCGGGCTCTCCGAGAGGGGCGGAGGAATTGAACTTGGGTCGGCCATGTTGGCTGCGTGCAAGGCAAACGCCCTACCGCTGTGCTATCGCTCCAGCCCACTGTCTCATCACAAAGCCTTAAAACACGGCCCTGGCCAGCACACAGATGCAGGGTCAGCAGAGTGCAGGCTATCTGTCCTCTGTGGGGCTGCTGGGGTGCTCACACAGCAGTGCTCATGATGGCAAGAAGCTTCAGAGGAGGATAGAGGGCATGAGAGGATCCCAGAATGAGAACATAATCGGTCCCCAAAAGGGTGAGGACCATCGCACCAAGGTCAAGTCAGGTTCCTATAGACCCCGGAGCATGAGAATAAAACATATATCCAAGATGCTACTGCTTGGGGGAGATAGGTAGGAATGGAGTAGATTGCCGATGCCTCCAAACTCTGCCTCCTTGTTTTTGTTATGTTTTGTGGCCACACCCAGCAATGCTCAGGGGTTACTCCTGGTGGTGCTCACTGGACCATTTAGGATCCCGGGGGTTGAACCTGGGCTGGCCACATGCAAGGCAAGCGCCCTCCCCACTGTCCTCCCTCTCCAGCCCCTCTGCTACCTTTTATAAGGTCACTATGTGTCAGGCATTTTCTGAAAGAGCATGTCAAATCTATTTTCCAAAATATCTAGGGAGGTAGATGATTCCAAAATGAATAAAAATACATCAGGGCTAAAGAGATAATACAGTGGTAAAGTACTTGTCTTGCATACAGTGGACCCCGGCACCCCTAAATGGTTCCTCAAGTACCACCAAATGATTCCTGAAAGCTCTGAGCGCAGCCAGGTGTAGCACAAAACAGCATGAAGGATTTAGGATGCATGGGAAAGAAATCTAGGCCCCCCCCCCCCACACACACACACACACACACACACACACACACACACACACACACACACACACACTCCACCCCCTCCAAATCCCAGAACAGGAGGCAGCTCTGCTGAGCACCCTGGGAGAATTTCTTTTCCACCCATGCTTCCGTGCCCTAGATGGAACCAACATCTCCCAATGGGATCCAGATGAGAGCAGGACCTACAGAGAAAAAAGGTGCCATTGGGGTCCTGGCTTCCTGTCTCCAGGCTGAGCCCTGCAGATGTGGACATGGTAGCACGGTAGCATGGTACTCCCGTTGTTCATGGATTTGCTCAAGCAGGCCCAGTAATGTCTTTCGTGAGACTTGTTGTTACTGTGTTTGGCATATTGAATACGTCACGGGTAGCTTGCCAGGCTTTGCCGCGTGGGCGAGATACTCTTGGTAACTTGCTGGGCTCTCCCGAGAGGGGCAGAGGAACCGAACCCAGCTCTTCTGGGCCGGCTGTGTGCAAGGCAAACGTCCTTCTGCTATTATTGCTCCAACCCAATCTTGGTGAAACCCACCCCTCTCTCAGTCCAAGCATTCAGATAGCAGCTGCCTGAGCAGGCAGACAGCGAGAATGCAGAAGTACTTCTCCCTTTGCCTTCAGAGAAGGACAATATTGGCTCAGGGGCATACCTGCTTCTATCTTGGGTTCCAGCCGCTTATGGGGCCACATGGCAAAGGAGGGGGCCACAAGATTGCTTGAAAATGTCTTAGAATAAACTCATGATCTTAGCAGTAAGTGTCTTGATTGCTATGAATGCAGAATCATGTTCAGGGGCTGGAGCGATAGTGCAGCGGGTAGGGCGTTTGCCTCAATTCCCAGCATCCCATATGGTTCCCTGAGCACTATCAGGAGTAATTCCCGAGTGCTGAGCCAGGAGTAACCCCTGTGCATCGCTGAGTGTGACCCCCCCCCCCCAAAAAAAAATTGTGTTCAAATTTCTCAGCATAAAGGAATGGTGAATGGAAAGTTTGCAGGCCACTCTAGAAAAGCTGGGGACTGCCACTGTTCCTTGCATGTTATACTGTTTTTCGGGTGTCCTAGAGCCCGATTAATTCCAGCGTTGCAGACACTCTGGAACCAAAGGATAACAGCCCTTTGTAAGGCAGTCTCCACCCCTTTGTGCAGAACCAAGAGGCCCCTTTCCTTGAAAATGGCCCTGTGTTCTGGGGAATTCAGATCTAGACATTTCTGCACCGTGGATGCTGTTGTCACATCCCCACAGAATGCAGGACTGCCTTCACAGCTGAGGCTGGGGTACCAGGAGTGCTCGCAGAAAGTCGGGGGATCAAGAAGCCTGATTCTTCATGGTGTGCTGCCAGGTAGGGAGAAATATTTGTAGGACCGGGTGGCTGTCAACTCTGGACTGAGCAGCCAATGTCTGGGAGGAGACAGTTTGCCAAATATAGACGTCTCAACTATAAATAAGCAAGGAGAAGAAAAACAGAGCTAGGATGGCCACGTTAGCATGTTTACAACAGATTAGTTTGGGGTCTAATTATATGATGTTCCCAAATCCCAGGATTCTGCGGTGTCTGTTTCCCTCCTCATCCCTATTTCGTCTACTTGCCCACTAACAATTATTTGTGTTCCAACACTCAAGTACATCCGTGTACATGGACTGCCCATTTTTGGCTCGGGAGCCACATTGGTGATGCTCAGGGGTTACTCCTGGCTCTGCACTCATGATCACTCCTGGCAGGGGTCAGGGGGTGTTGGGAAATCTTACTGAGGTCAACTGGGCCTGCACAAAGCAAATGCCATGCTCACTGCACTCACTCCACCCCTGCATAAGTCATTTTTCATGTTCTTATGATTTTAAGAGAAGCCTCAAAATGAATATGCCCAATCACATATGGGCTTGAGGTTTTAGAAAAAAAATTTAAAAAAATTCTTATTTTAAAAGAATTAAAAGGTTCATCAGAAAGTCACTGTCACTGTCCTCCCATTGTTCATCGATTTGCTCGCTCGAGCGGGCCCAGTAACATCTCCATTGGAGACTTTGTTGTTACTGTGTTTGGCATATCAAATACATCACGGGGAGCTTGCCAGGCTCTGCCGTGCGGGCGAGATACTCTCGGTAGCTTGCCGGGCTCTCCGAGAGGGGTGGAGGAATTGAACTCGGGTCGGCCATGTTGGCTGCGTGCAAGGCAAACGCCCTATTGCTGTACTATCATCAGAAAGTAAAAGGAAAAAAGTAAAAGAAAGTAAAAGCAAAAAGCAACCTCTTCAGCATGGGAGGTCATGTGCCGGTCTATGTTCTAGAAGTATTGTGAAAACAGCTTTGCTTGGGACAATGGTGGATGGAAGGTCACAGTGGTGGTGGGATTGGGGTTGGAATATTGAATGCCCGAACAAGTAATCGTGAACAACTCTGTTAACCTCGGTTTTGAAATAAAGTGGAAAAACAAACAAACAAACAACTTTGCTTATTTATTTTCTTGTTTTTTGGGCTACACCCGGTGTTGCTCAGAGAACCATAAGTAGTAGTGGGGACTGAACCCAGGTAAGCACATGCAAGTCAAGCATCCTACTGCGTACTATCTCTCTGGTCCACACTTTTTAAATGTGCAGCCTGTGCTCGGCCCTGTTTCATTCTGTGATTGATGCTTGGTTCCAATTCTCCGAGAACAGTGTAATTCAAAGCAGTGATTATGTTCAGCCCAAGTAGTTCACATTTTTTTTTTTGGGTCACACCCAGCGATGCACAGGAGTTACTCCTGGCTCATGCACTCAGGAATTACTCCTGATGGTGCTCAGGGGACCATATAGGATGCTGGGAATCGAACCTAGGTCGGCTGCGTGCAAGGCAAATGCCCTACCTGCTGTGCTATGGCTCCAGCCCCACAGTTCACATTTTGGGTTCCTTTTAAAAACTTAACTGAAAGGCACTACCTCCATTTCTTTGGTTTCGATGTGGGGTTTGCTGATCTTGTGATGGAAGCCACCCACTTAGGCCTGAAAGAAGAGATGTTTCTCCAAGCCTTCATCTCTGAGTTTTGCCCACACTCTCCCACACCCAAAAGTCTATCACTGTAATCAACACAGGCCTCCTAGTCAAAGATTAATTTATTTTGGGGGCAACACCGATTGGCTTTCGGAGCTCACCACTGGCCCTGCACTCAATGATCACTCCTGGCTTGGCTCGGGGCTGATCAGATGTAGCACCAGGGAGCAAACCTGGGTCAGCTGTGTGCAAGCCAACGACCGTCACCTCTGCAATCTTGGGCTCAAGGACTCCTCTTAATGTTGACTGGCAGCTGTACTATCAGCTCAGTTAAGCGCTTCACTGAAGTTTTGAAGCCAGTTTACACATTATATGAGGTTAGTCACTGCCCACTGTACTCTTCTTCCACAGAAGCCTAAAATGCTCTTCACTTCCTCCCCCACTTCCAATCAACACGATTTGACAGCATACAGTATGTTACTTCCAAGAGCAAACCATCAGTCTTTACTCCCCCCCTTTCTTCTTTGCCCAGGAATTACTCCTGGCTCTGCACTCAGGGAATTAGTCCTGGTGTTACTCAGGGAACCCCATAGGATGTCATAAATGGAACTCCCAGTTGGCTGCGTGCAAGGCAAACGCCCTGGACTGGCGCCCTGCCCCTCCCCCTCCACCCCGTCAGTCTTTATTTTTTAAAAAGTTTCCCACGATAGAATCAGGAGTGAAGGTAAAGAGATTTTGGATATAACAGTCCAGTTGAGTTCACCGGATGCCAGCTTAGGTCGAATCAATGAATCTGTTTAAAAAAAAAAAAGCATTCTTTACAAAGCTGATCATTTTGGATCTCACACAAGAAAACCGCCAAACACGTAGCTAACCACGGCATAAATTAAATACGCTGAGAAAGAGCACTGGAGCGCATTCTCAGCTTTGCGCCGCGTGCTCATCTCCAAGAGTCCCCTCTTGGGACACGTGACACGCTTTCTTTCTTTTTTTTTTTTTTGCTTTTTAGGTCACACCCTGCGATGCACAGGGGTTACTCCTGGCTCTGCGCTCAGGAATTACCCCTGGCGGTGCTCAGGGGACCATCGGGGATGCTGGAAATCGAACCCGGGTAGGCCGTGTGCAAGGCAAACGCCCTCCCCGCTGTGCTATCCCTCCAGCCCCACGTGACACGCTTTCTGACAATACCTTTAAGCATCCCCCCCCAAAGCGTCAACACCCCGGCCACGGATTGCAAAGACATGCAAGGATCAAAAAAAAAAAAACCCCAAAAAAACCAAACTAGTTAATAGTCTGTAGCAGTCCTCAGTGCCCAGCAGAAACCACTCCTTCTGCGCACAATATCACGACCGCGGGCTGCTCTGACTGTTGCAGATAGATAGCGACACCGCCCAGTCGCTATCGCCGTGGCAACAGCGCCCACGAGCTGTGGGAGGAAAATTGCACATGCACGGCCGGCACTCGGGCCGTCATGCCTCAGCTTCCTCCGGGAGACGCTCTCTCTGCGAGCCGGGCGTGCTGCGGGGTACCGGCAACCCCGCGCGGCGGCCAGGCTGCAGAGTCGGGCCCCGGGCCCCGCGGGGCACTCACCGAGCACTCGGCCGCCGAGCACGCCGGGCCGCCTGCGACTCGCGCCTGCTCCATCCCGCGCTGCACCGGGCGGAACCGCCGGCCCGGCCGACCCGCGTCCGTCTCCGGTCCCCATTCATCGAGCGCGCGGATGCGTCGGCGAGGCCGCAGCCCCGCCGCGCCGGCGTCAGCGATCCGCCACCTCGGCAGGGCGTCCCCCGGGCCCCGCGCTCCGCCCGGCCCTCTCTTCCGGCCGCGAGGCCCCGGAACGCGCCCGCGACCCTCCCGAGGCCCGGAAGGGCACAGCGGCTCCGCTCCGTAGCCCTGACAACCCAACCACTTTCCGCCCCGGAAGCGGAAGCTGCGTCCGGACGCGACCCCGTCCCGTCGTTCCGCGGCAGGCTGAAGCCCCGCCCACAACCTCTCCCCCCAGGCCTCCCGGAAGGTCCCGGCCGGATACTTCTCGCCTTCGCGGGGACGTCGTCTTCCCGTCTACTTTGGCCTCGGGTTGCCTAGGGGCGTGATTCTGATGGACCACCCTTCTCTCCAATCAGCTGACAGAGAGGCGGTGGGCGGGCCGGCAGGCTCCGGAGTCATGCCCGCCTCCAACCTCTGGAGGGGTGGGACGAGCAATCTGATTGGTAGAACCTGGTCCTTGAGGCCCGGCGTGCTCCAATCACGAGAGCGCACTTTGGAGTCGGGCCCAATGAGAGCCTTCGGGAGGCGGGCCGCCGCCGAGGGAAGGGCTCCGGGTTGCAGGCCGCACTCCGGGCCGTGCAGGGCTCCGGCGAGGCGGCTGCGGGGATGAGCGGGTCCCTGGGCCGCGCGGCGGCGGCTTTGCTCCGCTGGGGGCGCAGCGCGGGTAGCCGCGGCCGGTGGGGCCCAGGCGTGCGGACCGCGGGCTCAGACTCGAGCTCGGGCTCGGGCGGCTTGGCGGAGCAGCTGGACGCGCTGGTGAAGAGGGACAAGGTGGTGGTCTTCCTCAAGGGGACCCCGGAGCAGCCCCAGTGCGGCTTCAGCAACGCCGTGGTGCAGATCCTGCGGCTGCACGGCGTCAGCGACTACGCGGCCTACAACGTGCTGGACGACCCTCAGCTCCGGCAAGGTCAGGCTCGGGCTCTGCGGGCCGGGCCGGGGGTCCAGCAGGCTGGGCACGGGGGCGGGGTGGGGTGGGGATGCCGATCTGCCAGGGCGCAACCGGGGCGGGGCACGTGAGCGACTGGCCTTGGGCCTAGCGGCACCGGGGCTCCGCTCCCCTTGTCCACTCGGGCAGTGGGGCGAGCCCTGGAAGGACCCCCACCCGCACCCCGACCTGCAAGGCGTTTTGGGGGCGCGCTCACTCCGCGCGCCGCTTGACCCCCACCCGGGGGAGGGTAGTCGGGCAGAAAGAGCCCATCTCCGGGTCGGTACCCGGCGGAGGGCAGCTCTTTCGGGATTGCCTGCCGGCCTACAGTGATGGGAGGGCCGAGTCGCCCTTGCCCCTGGTTAGTAAGGTCAGGCGCGGGCCTCGAGCGCGCGGGGTCCGGGGGACACTTGCCCCTGCGGGGAGTGGGCCCATACCAAGATCCGACCCCTGGCAGTTGGGGTCCGGCGCTGTGCGAGGACGAGGCTGGGGTAGTGGGTTTCAGATTCTCAGGGCCGGGGCGCTAGGAGACTCAAGGGCCCTCATTAAGGCATGCCTGGGGCGCAGGGGGGTCAGATCTGGGCCATCAGGGTTGGGGTGACTTCTGAGATGAGGGAAGGCCCGGTCAGCTGCTGAGCACCAGGCCTGAAGCTTGTGCAATCCCCTCTCGTCATCAGTGCTGGGGGAAGAAGAGGCAGGCGGCCTGCCTGGGTTTGCTCCTCGGCTGGTGTTGGCGGAGAAGTGGGCACCAGTCTCCAGACCCTTTGGCGTTGGCCTGAAGTACCCTGATCTCAGTCACGGGGTCCCCGTCTCCTTTGCAGTGAGTGCGGGGCTTCTAAGAGTAGTGTGAGGCCCAGGGTTCTAGATCATTCTACAGGCGGTTCCGCAGAGAGCAGCCCAGGTCTTGGTATGTGGGTGACAGGCCATCAGCCAGTCCAGATTTCAGGTGGCGAGTCCCTGTGCCCAACCAGCTGGACGGCCTTGGACGGTTTCCCTGGTTTGGTTAAATCGGAGGATAATGAAACCTCACTTTGGCCGGGTTTGGGGAGGGGAACAGGACAGGAAAGCGTGCGCAAGGTGCCTATCACTTGTGTCCCCAGAACTCCGAGGGGTTGGCAGTGTTCCCCACCTTATCTCTTCCCCACACGGCGCTGGGCGTTGGGTGGGCCGGAGCTTTTGGGAGTGGGACGGCGCGCCCAGGTCCCAGGGACAGGCCGTGTTATCAGGGGTTCCGCTCTGGGCCCTTTGGCCTCCTGCATTGAGACTGGGCTGGGGTGGTCTCTGCAGCCCCTCATGGCCACCGTCGCTTTGCGTGGAATAGATAGAACCAGTTACAGTGTCTCCTTGCCCCCCACCCCACAAATACACGTCTGTTTCTTCTTCAGGGGTAAGGGGTGCTGTGGGCTGCTCATTTGGCCGGCAGTGTTGAGGGGCTGTGGTTTGGGGTTCTGGTCTCCGCCTGTTGGCTAGAACCCGATGTTCGGGCACATTGCTGGCAAGCTAAAGACCGACTCAGGATGGGAGGTCCTGAGCCCCTGGGGTCTCTGCCCCCCATCTCCTGTCCTTAGGGGTTCAGACAGAGGGATTGCACCCTGGCATTCCTGAGTTGCGTCAGAGCAACGTTTGGGGTGCAGAAAAGGTCCCGCATTTCGTGTCCTGCATTTCGGGAGCATCATCTGCCCGCGTCTCTGGCAGGGGAGGTGACGGGGATGGGTTGCTGTGTGGGCAGCTGACGAGCGGTGTCAGCCCTCGCCCGAAGCGGGTAGGAACGGTGCCAGGTAGGACTTTGAGACAGGAAGTGTCATCACGGTCTCCATGTGCCCAGTGACCCTGGCAGCCTGGCTGGGCCTTGCTTTTACCCGACAGAGATCGAGCGTGCACTTCTCCCAGGCCCAGGGTAGCTTCTGGTGCCAGGAAGGGTCGCGTGCCCGGTGGCATTGCCCATTTCCTTGTGCCGGACCACACGGAGCTTCACAGAGGCTCAGCTGGAGGGCGCCCCACGAGAACGGCTCCGGCCGCGTGCCGGGAGCCAGGGAGGTGATACGGGCAGGCCGAGACTGGCCCAGGAACTGCGGTGTCATCTCTGTACTGGCTCTTGTCCCTGGGGGACACACACAGGAAGACAGTCCATAGGGATCAGGTCCCCATTATCTGCGCGCTAATCCCGGTCTTCACAAACAACATCGTTGTTTTCCGTTGGATAAGGAAAAGGTTCTCATTGACCAAACTTGTAAAACGCTGGACACAGAAGGAAAAGAAAAAGTGCCCGTGGTTGCAGATAACCCAGGATCAATCTTGGGAGGTGTTTCTGGCCCTTGTACGGGCACAGTTGCCCATGTGCCTGTCTATGTCTGGGGGTTTGTCCTCCCAAGAGGGCAGGGCATACGGGTCTTCTGTGGCCCACCCGCCAGGGCCCCGTGGGCATCGCCCCAATTACCCTGGTAAAGGCTGCTTTTGTTTTGTTGTCATGCCATAAGCCCTCTTCTGCACTCTTCAGAGCGAAAACACTTCAGTTTCTGCCTGTCCAGACCATCGTGGATTCCTTAGCAACGTGTCTGTCGATTGAACCGCCTGCCACCTTCCTGGCGGCTGAGTGGTTATTAAACTCTGAAAATAATGTTCAGCCGTTCCAGTGCCAGGGAGTTTGAGGCAGTAGTAAAAACAGATGACATTGGCAAAAGTTAAAAATTCAGATAACAAAGGGGTGTGTGTATGTGTGTGTGTTTGTGTGTGTGCGTGGGTGTGTATGTGTGTGTGTGTGTAGTTTAATCAGTGATGGAGTTTGGGTTCCACATGGTTTCCTGTGGGGTCGCCTCCGCCCTCAGACAGTCCCATACATGAATGAACGTGGCTGCATTCCAGTGAGACTTTATTTCCAAAGTCAGGCCGCGATTGGATTTGACCCGAGGCCCTCTCTGGCCTGAGTCATGAGAGACAGGTGAGCTCGGCCCATGCAGCTAGGCCTGACCTCATAAACCGTGGCACGAAGCCCCTGGGCTATCCGCAGCAGCTGAATCAGCAACTGGTGTGGTCGTAGGATGGCCCGTGGTGCTTAGAAGATGCAGTTAAGGCTATGAAGACGTGTGGTATGAGTACAGTACGTAGGCAAGAGTGAAGGATGGGGACCACGGCCTCAGATGACTCAGGTTAAGAACGTGGACTCAGGACCCCTAGAAACTGGGGTGCAAATTTGCTATAAATACACCTCTCTGCTTTCGTTTTTTTTTTTCATCAGAAAATTAACATTTATTAGAGACTTTTTTGCAGGGGCCACACCTGGTGGTGCTCAGGGCTTGCTCCTGGCTGGACTTAGGGGACCATATAAGGTGCCAGGGATGGAACCCAGCCTGGCCACATGCAAGGCAAGTGCCTCCCTACTGGACTATATCACCTTGACCTCTAGAGCCATTTTGTAAAGACTTAGAGAAGGGGGTTGTTTGGTTGGTTACAGTTTGGGGTGTTGATTGATTCTGGTGGTCCTCCCTTGCAAGGCAATGCTCAGGAGTAACTGCTGGCTCTTTGCTCAGGAATCACTTCTGGAGGGGCCTGGGGGACCTGAACCCGGGTTGGCCACATGCAAGGCAAGCATTCTATCTGCTGGACTTTTGCCTCGGCTTCTAAAGGGGTATTTGACAAGACTTAGGGGAGGTGTTTATTTTTCCCCTGGCTTTTGGGCCGTAATCAGTGTTGCTCAGGAGTTCTGCTCTGAGCCCAAGAATCACTTCTGATGGGGCCCCGGGGCACTGTCTGCGGTGCCAGGGATCTAACCTGGGTCGCCCAGGTGCAAGGCTAGCACCCTACTTTTTGCACTATCGTTCCAGCCCTAGAGAAGATTTTTGTGTGGAAACCACCAGAAGGTGAGGTGACTCAGTGATCCTAATTTGGTCAGTGCGACTGCCTAGCTTGTTCCGTGGGTCTTCCTACTGCCTTCTTTACCCACGCTTTTTGTCTTGCATTAGTTCTTAAAAGAGCATGCCCATGAGGGCGGGAGTGAGGACAGGGATGTGGAGGGAATGCCCCGTTGTCTGGGGGTGAGTGTCATTGAATTCCTCTCTCACTGGCTACATCTTGTTTAATCTTGAGGCCGTGAATGGTTCCCGCTTTGCAGATCAGGACACTGAGGCTAAGACATGAGCAGGCTTCTTGGGACGCCTGCAGGGACACATGCTAGGCCAGTTCCAAAGTCCACCAGGAAAAGGGAAATGGTTCCGTTGGATCATTGATCTGTTGGATCATTGATCGGCCAAACCTAGCCAGAGGTTAAATGTACAGGACCGTGATGCAGTTTGGAAAGCACCTTGTAAAAGGCCCGGGAGAGATTTTCCTGGCACCCATTCTTCACTCTGGCCTGACACTTCAGCATGTTCATATTCCTGGTGGAGCTGTGGGTAATGGAAAAGCCAGTTTGCAGTAGAGTCATGTAACCCCACTTTCGTGTTCCGTGCGTGGAATTCTGCCCTAAGCATGTTCGACTCCTGATCAGACGAATAATGTTTATCACCACTCACGTTCCTTCTTGAACTGAGTGCACTATCTGAGTGGCTCAAAGTCATCTTCTCAGGGATATTTTTGTTTTTGTTTTTTTTTGGGGGGGTCACACCGGCGGTGCACAGGGGTTACTCCTGGTTCTGTACTCAGGAATTACTCCTGGCGGTGCTCGGGGGAACCACATGGGATGCTGGGACTCGAACCCAGATCAGCCGCGTGCAAGGCAAACGCCCTACCCACTGTGCTATTGCTCCAGCCCCTCTCACGGGTATTTGTAAGAACTGATCCTTGTAAGAATGGTCGGTGATCAAATTTAGCACCACATTTGGCAAGGCCTGTGCGCTCTCCAACCCTCAGGAGCTTCTCACCAGCTGCCCGTGGGATTTATTTTCATTTTCCACTTATGAGTTGTGGGCGTGTTATTCTTCAAACCAGCCTACAGCAAACCGCATTTCCTTCAACTTTTTTGTTTGTTTTTGGGTCACACCCAGCAGTGCTCAGGGTTTGCTTCTGGTTCTACATTCAGGGTTCATTCCTGGTGGGCCCGGGGACTATAAGGGGTGCTGGGGATCAAACCTGGTCAGCCATGTGTAAGGCAAGCACCCTGCCCACTGTAGCGTCTCTCCAGCCCCTAAGAAGATGCCAGGACATGCCAACAGGACTCTTGGGAGGTGGAACCTCACGGCTGCAGCAGAGACAGTGTGTCAACTGGAGGCAGGTTCCACTGTCCTGGGGGTTTTGGGGTTCCTGAAATGTGCTACCAGGCCACATGGCCACGGCTAGCGGCTTGGAAGGAATGGGCTTCCCTCCTCGCACAGGGCAGGGTGCTGGACAGCTGCAGGTCTGTGGTCTTTTAGGGGCAAGGATTGATTCTGGTGGTCCTCCCTTGCCTCCTGGAGCCAGGACTGTGCCTTAGATTCACGCTGAATGACTGAGTCCCTGACACCACCATCAAGGCCGGTGACGTGGCGTGGATACTGGAAGCAACTCCAAACCAGTGCTCACGGGCCCTGGGGTCACTCCCTAGCGACACTCAGCTAACCCGACTGCCAGTTCAGGGCTCAGCCTGAGTACAGGGCCCTGAGGTGCTGTGCACCTCCAGAGCGGCACCCAGTGGTCCTGGGGGTTGAACCTGGGTCGGGCACACATGAGGTGTGGGCCCTAAGCCCGTCCTATCTCCCCAGCTCCAGAGATGGAACGTTGTTCAGCAGGGCCCAGTGTGTGGCTGGGGGTGCGTGCTCAGGCAGCAAGTTCATTTCTCTTTTGGCTCGGTTTCAAAAATCGTCGACACGGACCCAAAGAAAGGAGCAGAAGCTGACCGTGGTGGAAAGGCAGGACTCGTGCCATTCGTGGAAGGCAGAGCCCGGGTCAGAGGCATCCTGCAAACACGTGGTTCATGTGTGTCCGTGGAAAAGAAGGTTTCAGAGCCTTGATTTTTTTTTTTCTTTTTGGGTCACACCCAGCGATGCTCAGGAGTTACTCCGGGCTCTGCACTCAGGAATTACTCCTGGGTGGGCTTGGAGGACGGACCCTATGGGATGCTGGGGATCGAACCCAGGTCAGCCACGTGCAAGGCAAGCTCCCTCTCCCGCGGTGCTATCATTCCGACCCGGTGTTGAACTTTCATGTTTAAAAGATTTCTTCATTCCCGGCAGAAAAGTGAAAAAGAGATTTTCTGCCAACTGTCACTGACAAAGGATCACTCGTGTTCTGGAACAACGTGGAGCAGAAGTCGGGGGCTGGTGGCCCAAGGGCCCAGCTGTGTTGGCGCCCAGCGCTGGTGCCTTTAGCACTGGCACCCGCTGTGCGCCGCCAGGAAGCCACCTGGGGGTTCAGGGATGGGATACCCTTCGTGTACACTACTCACTGTGTCAATCCCGAGCCTCATCTAGGTCAGGTGCTGTGTCCCTCGGGCCACGCCCCTGCCCAGCTGACGGTGAGTGACAGATGCGGCTGACACCCGTGCCGGGGAGGTCTGGCGCAGAGAGATAAGTGCACCACTGTTGGGAGCGAGGCCACCGCCGCATGCAGGGGTGGCGTGTGGGGCCAGACGCGGCCTGTCTGGGGACTGGATCGGTGACGTAAGCCCGCTTGGTAATTTCGTCTGGAAATTAATGATAGTGTGTCAGGAACACATGTTTTTGCCTTGGGTCTGTTTACATTTCGAAGGCTCTCTTTGCCTGATTGATTTGTTCATTTGCATAATATTGGACTTTGAAGAATCTGTGCTGGGTGATTTTTTTTCTTAATTTTTTTGGGGGGAGCGGTGGGGAGTGTTACTTTTGGTGTGTTTTTGGCATTTAAAAATCTGCCTTTTAGGGCCAAAGCAATAGTCCGGTATAGGTAGGGCATTTGCCTCGCACATGACTAACCTTGGTTTGATGCCCAGTATCACATATGGTCCCTTGAGCCCACCAGGAGTGATCCCTGGGCACAGAAATAGGAGTAAGCCCTGAGCACCACCGGGTGTCACCCCAAAAACCAAAACAAAAAAATATGAAACCTAATATAGCCAGAGAGAGAGAGAGAGGACTGTGCCCTAAACATCGCCAACCTTGGGGCTGGAACTATAGTACCGCGGGTAGGGCATTTGCCTCGAACATGGCCGACCCGGGTTTGGTTCCCAGCATCTGCCAGGAGTAGTTTCTGAGTGCAGAGCCAGGAGTAACCCCTGTGCATTGCTGGGTGTTACCTCCCCTCCCCCCCCAAATAAAAAACCAACCTGGATTCAACCCCTGGTGCTGTATATTCGACCCCTGGTGCTGTGGTCTCTGAGCACAGGATTGGGAGCAAGCCCTGAGCATAGAATTGGGAGTAAGCCCTGAGCACAGGACTAGGAGTAAGCCCTGAGTACTGCCGACTATGGCACTCAGACAAACCAAACCACTGTAAGATGTCGTGATTATTGCACAGCGTGGTTTTGACAGAACCATGACATTTCATTGACCAAATTCACCCAGTGTCAAAGCCACGTTATCCCAGCAGATGGGAAAGTGGCCAAGGATGCAGAGGGAGGAGAGGGGGAAGTAGGGCAGGGGAGACCACAGCACTTTCCCATTGTGTGCCCTGAGCTGCCCTCGGTACCTGCCAGAGGATCGCCCCATCTCTGCGCGGCCAAGCACCTCAACAGTGCTCAGGGGCGCAACTGCTCCAAGCTCCGGCCAGGAATGGCCTCTCTCCCCCATGGCCCCAACTCCGTGAGTTCAGTGTCCCGCCGGGTTCCCTGCCCCTCTGTCCCCAGAACCCCCTGAGAGCCTGAACCGCCATCTGCGGCCATGGGAAAGGCACCCTGAAGTTCTCTTTCCCTAAACACTGGGGAGTTTGGAGGGACGTTCGCTCATTAGTGTGTCTGCTGTGGCCTCCTGTGGACCAATCCAGTGTGTTCGTGGATCCAGTTGGAGGCGGCAGCGTTTCTCGAGCACCCGGCTCTCGTCCAGCCCTGGGAGCCGAGGCCGGGCTAGCAGGTGTGGGGGACTGGCTGCGTGCTCGCCCTGGGCGGTCAGCGGGGCTTTCCTAAACGGGGTCTCCTTGGCTCTCTCTGCATCCCACACACTGCCCCCCTCCCCCCGCCCCCAGCATGGGTGGGAACCCTGCTTCTCTGGGCGGAGCAGTGTTGCCTGCTGACATGACGCTCCTTGGGGCTGGAACGATAGTACAGCAGGTAGGACGTTTGCCTTGCACATGGCCGACCTGGGTTCGGTTCCCAGCATCCACCAGGAATAATTCCTGTGTGCAGAACCTGTGCATTGCTGGGTATTACTCCCCCCGCCACAGAAAAAAAAAACAACAACCTGGATTCGACCCCTGGTGTTGAATATAGTCCCTCTATACACAGGGACTTCCCTGTGACGTGACGTCCCTCTTCTCTCTCTCTTTCCCCCCTCCCACAGGCATCAAGGACTATTCCAACTGGCCCACCATCCCCCAGGTGTTCCTCAACGGCGAGTTTGTGGGGGGCTGCGACATCCTCCTGCAGATGCACCAGAACGGGGACCTGGTGGAGGAACTGAAGAAGCTGGGCATCCACTCGGCCCTGCTGGACGAGAAGCAGGACCAGGACTCGAAATGAGGCGGCGGGACCAGACTCGCCGCCATGAAGGCCCGACCCAGAGGGGTCCCCCGGGAGGCGCCCGCAGGCTCACACGCACCCCTCCTCCTCCCGGCCGGGCTTAGGCGGGGACTCGGGGCCTGGGGCAAGGAGGTCAGCACAGCCGTGCTGGGTCCCGCGGTCCACTCGGCCTCTCCTGCTGCCCTGGGCCTTGTCATGTGCCCAGCTGTGCCTGACCCGCGGCGGCCCGGCCTGCAGAAGTGACCCAGCTTTCCGACCCCCCCGATTTTTGTATCTTGCTCTACGAAGAAAAGTGGCGGACAAGACAGCGAGGTCACTGGGCTGTGGTTTTTGAAATAAAATGCCAACACGGGATGCTGTGTGTGCGTCTTCTGTTCCCAGCTCCGCCCGGCCCACCAGGCTGGTAGGAAAGTCCCACAGAACACTTTGATGGCCTAAAATACAAGTCTTGAATAGCACTGTCCTCCCGTTTATCTGTTCATTGATTTGCTGGAGCGGGCACCAGTAATGTCTCCATTGTGAGACTTGTTGTTAGTGTGTTTGACATGTCGAATACGCCACAGAGAGCTTGCCAGGCTCTGCTGTGTGGGCGAGATACTCTCGGGAGCTTGCCGGGCTCTCCGAGAGGGGCGGAGGAATCGAACCCCGGTTGGCAGCATGCAAGGCAAACGCCCTACCCACTGTGCTATCGCTCCAGCCCACGTCTTTTCTGTCGAATATAAAAACATTTATTAGGGATTCGAAGCCACGGAAGGGTCTTTGTCACAGGGCCGAGACCAGAAGTCTGAGGATCCCGGCAGGTTCCACATCTGCTCCGGGCCCGCCCCTCCTTCCCAGATGGGCTCCCCTCACTGCATTCGTGGGGCACCACCCCCGGGGAGGGGGTCAGCCTCGGGATTGGGGGGGGGGGGCGTGGCACACACAGCCAGGAGCCGGTGAGGAGTGGGCTGTCATGGTCACTCTGTCCAGGAGGAAGCCTGACGCTAGCCTCTTGGGATCCGTTTGCCATAAAATCACTCAGCCTGTCTGAGACGGCGGCAGGGCAAGTTCTGTTGGGAAGCCACATGGTGATGGCCAGGCCCCGGGGAGGCTGGCCCCCAGAGGAGTCTCCTTGTGGGTCCCCCCAAGCACTTCATGTCTTCAAAAACAGCTTCTGGGGGAGACTGCGGGGCTTGTCCTTTGGAAGGAGCCCTGCGCGGGGTCCTGGGGTGGCCGTTGGCCACCAGGCACAGAGACCTGGCTCATTCTGCCCCTGGAGTGCAGGGGCCTCGTCGGACTCTGCACCGTTTGACTTTCCCGTCGATCTGCCACATACTCAGAAATGAAAGGGCGGGAACGTCATAGGAGTGGGAACCCGAGGCCGAGACCCCCGGGGAGTGAGTCCTCCTGAGTCCTCCCCAGCCAGGAAGTGGGGGTGATCCCACACGGCGCCTTTTCCTTTCCCACTAAGGAAATCTCAGCCAAGTGGGAGTCCAGGTGTGACCTGACGTCGGCGTGAACCGGGGAGTGACTTGGGTCATTAGAATTCACCACCACGATGAGAAGGACGGTGACCCCCCTGTCCTCTGCCCCATGAGGCCACACCCCACCCACCTTGAGAATGCTCCCTGGCCGCTCACTGCAGGTGTGTTTCTGTCCGGCTTCAAAGCTGTTACCAGACTCCGTAGAAAGAGAGGAGGAAGTTATTTCACAAGATTAAATGTTGGCCTTTCAGGTTGTTCTGGTTTATTTGCAGGGGGTCTTGGGCCGTACTCGGCGCTCTCAGCTCTCCCTGGCTCAGTGCCCGAGGACCACGCCGGGTCCAGCGCACTTGGGCAGGGTAAGTGCCCTACCCCGCACTACCTCTCTGCCCGATGGCTGTTTTTCATTTTCTCTCTCCAGCCCAATAACTACTACTTTTAATTTTTCACTGTGGCTGACCCGAGTTCAATTCCTCCGCCCCATCTCGGAGAGCCCGGCAAGCTACCGAGAGTATCTCGCTCGCATGGCAAAGCCTGGCAAGCTCCCCATGACATATTCGATATGCCAAACACAGTAACAACATATAATCTCACAATTTGTTGTGAGATGTTACTGGTGTCCACTTGAGCAAATCGATGAACAACGGGAGGACAGTGCTACAGTGCTACTGAAATACCTGTTCCTCTGTGAGCACCTTCAACTTCGGCACTGATGGTCTTTCTCATTCCCTAATTGATGAGAATTTTCTGTGTATAGCACACACAGCAGGCTAGCCCTCACACTCTGGGAGTTGCAGACTAATCTCAGGGCGTGGCTAATTCCTTGTCCCAGGAGGGTTCCTCCTGGGTCTTTTTTTTGGGGGGGGGGAGGTCACACCCGGCAATGCACAGGGGTTTCTGCACTCAGGAATTACTCCTGGTGGTGCTCGGGGGACCATAGGGGATGCTGGGAATCGAACCTGGGTCGGCTGCGTGCAAGGCAAACGCCCTACCCAATGTGCTATTGCTCCAGCCCCTCCCTCCTGGTTCTTGTTGCTGTCCTCAGCCCTCCTGTCACAGAGCTGGGGAGGGGGAAACTCTTTGATCAGTCCCCCACTCCGCCTAGACCCTGCTTTTGCACCCTGATCCACCTGAAGCTCCCCTGATGCCCACTGTAGGACGTGGGGTGTCACCCTGTGAATGGGGCAGAGACAAACGCGCAGACCCCAGGCCTTGGATTGTTCAAGAGAGGCTGGAGAGCCTAGTACAGTGGGGAGGGCATTTTGCCTTGCCCGAAGCTGACCTGGGTCCGACCCCCCAGCCTCCCAGGTGGTCCCTGAGCACTGCCAGGAGTGATCCCTGCATGCAGAGCCAGGAGTAACCCCTGAGCATTGCTGGCTGTGCCCCCTTCCCCCCAAAAAAGTGATTGCAAAGCAAGAAGCCTTGGGTCATGGTCTCCATGGGCCTGGGGCCAAGGGCAATAGTGTGGCTAAGAGAAAGTTCTGGAAGGTCTGGGATCACAGCAGTATTCCAGCGATGCCCCTCCCCGCCAAAGGGCACCATGTCCTCTGCATGCATAGCCCGCCCTCAGTGTGGCCCCTGGTCAGAGCAGGCCTGGTTACTGTGGTGCCCGAGGTACACGCGTGTCCCCGCTGGGGTAGCGTTGGGCCCATTTTCCAGTTGGTTTCGTGTCATTTCCACACAGTGCCCTGATGCCAACAAATCCCTGACATGTGGCTTTCAAAAGCACCAGCAGGGTTCGGAGAGACAGAACAGCGGGCAGGGTGCTTCCCTAGAGGGCCCCCAAGCCCTGCCGGGAGTGCTCCCTGAGCACTGTGGGGTGGAGCCCCCAAACAAACAGAAGCAGCAGATGAATGTGGCCCCTGGCTCCCCACAACACGCCTGTGCCCTTGATTCCTCTCCTGAGGCTACAACCTCTGCCCCCCACTCCAGACCCTGGGAGTTTCCACAGAAAGCTCCTTCGGGCTTAACTGCAAAGTGATTCCTTCTCCTCACCTTCCTTTTTTTCCTCCTTTTTTTTGGGGGGGGGTCACACCTGGCGATGCACAGGGGTTACTCCTGGCTCTGCATTTAGAAGTTACTCCTGGCGGTGCTCAGGGGACCATATGGGATGCTGGGAATCGAACCCGGGTCGGCCTCGTTCAAGGCAAATGCCCTACTTGCTGTGCTATCTCTCCAGCTCCTCCTTTTTTTTTTTTTTTTTTTTTTGCTTCTTGGGTCACTCCCGGCGATGTTCAGGGGTTACTCCTGGCTCTGTGCTCAGGAATTACTCCTGGTGGTGCTCGGGGGACCATAGGGGAATGCCAGGGATCGAATCTGGGTCGGCCACGTACAATGCAAACCCTCCCCCGCTGTGCTATGGCTCCGGGCCCCTTCTCACCTTTCTCTCACCCACGCTCTTGGGTTCTGGGGGAGATTTCCCAGCACGGCTTTGGGGCCCTTTCCTGGTTTCCCGCAGCTCTCTAAGAGGCAGCGGTGGGTCTCCTCGTCTCGCCTCTCCTCTCCTGCTCACAGCCCTGGGATGACCCGTGTCCCTCCTGAGGTCTGATCAGTGTCTACCCTGTCACGGGCGGACAGGATGGAGCTGGGGCCTGGTGGGGAAGGGCTAGGAAGGAAGGAAACTGGGCATCTGGGCGAAGGAAGGGATTCTCTCTGTGGGGACCCCAGGCCAAGAGCTCTCCCTGCAGAGGACAGAGCGGGACCTGCTTCATTCTAGAGTTGGCGACAGTTTCCTTGTTCTCATTCCCTGATTAGTCTTTTAAAAAAAAATCGCACACATAAAGTTGACCTTTTTTTTTTTTTTTTAAGGGGGAGACCCATTGCTTAGAGATTACTCCTGGCAGTGCTTTGGGAGACCATATGGGATGCCGGGGATCGAACCCAGGTTGACCATGAAATAAATGCCTTCCCCCACTGTCCTATCACTCTGGCCATGACCATCTCTTTTTAAAAAAAAAAAAACAATTTTTTTAATGCTTTTTGGATCATACCTGGCGATGCTCAGGGGTTACTCCTGGCTCATGCACTCAGGAATTTACTCCTGGCGGTGCTTGGGGGACCATATGGGATGCTGGGAATTGAACCTGGGTCGGCCACATGCAAGGCAAACACTCTACCTGTTGTGCTATCTCTCCAGCCCCCGCCCCCCCAAAAAAAATTACTGTGAGTTTTCACCAACAAGACAAGTAACTTCATTTTATTTTATTTTTCCCCCTTTGGTTTTGGAGCCATGGTGCTCAGGGTTCACTCCTGGCAGGGCTCCGGGGACCATACAGGGTTCCAGGCCTTGAACCAGCGCCAACTGCATGCAAGGTCAATGCCATGAGCCCAGACTGGCCTTTGGGCATGGCTCTGCTTCAGAGCCCCTCTGCTGAGACTTGCTGGCTCCAGTGTCTCCCTCGGGGGTTCTGTCCTGCATCACTGCTCTGCAGACGCCTCAGCGGGAGATCTGAGCTGTCAGTTCATCTTGAGGGAGGAGGCACTGCACAGGGCCCTGGAGTCTGTGAGTGCATGTGTGAAAGGTTGGAGGAGTTGAACAGGGAACTGGAGCCTGCGTGAGAAGGTGGGAGCAAGTGTATGTCAGTGTGTGTCAATGCATTTGTGGCTCTGAGTGTGTATATGTCATTGTGCATGTGTGTGTGTGTATAAGTGTGTGAGTATGAGCGTGAGTCTATGAGAGTGTGTACATGTGTGAGTCCATGAGTGCATGTATGTGTACAGCTATGCATATGTGTGTGCATGTATGCCCATGTGTATGCTGTGCATGATATGTACGTGTTACGTGCATGCATGTATGCCTTGTGGGCATGTGTGTGCTGTGCACACGTGTGTTAGTGTGAGCGTGTGTGTGCATGCGTGTGTGTGCACGGTCAGAGGGGCTGCCTTTTCCCTGCTCTCTGCAGAGCTGCAGGACGCCGGGCTGGCCAGCTATGATCTCATCTCCAGTGTCAGTATATGCCGTCTCTCAGGCCCTTATCTTTCTGAAGGAATCTGTCCTCTAGAAGCTACAAGGGCTGGGGGCCAGGGGGGCCCCTCACGCACACACATGCAGACTCCCAGCCCCCCACCCCAGTTTCCCCACCCGGGATTTCTGTCTCAGTGCCTGGGGGGAGGCCGGGGGGCTGACAGCAACCACTTCCTGGGGTGCATGCTGGTCTCTGACAGTGACAGAAGCCAGACGACACTGACTTCCAGTCTCTCCTCTCTCCCTGTGCTTGTGGCTTCATATTTCTGTAATTTTCCAGCCTTTTAAGTAAATTCTTTTGCTTTCTTTTCAGTCTAGAAAGCCAGAAATAAATGTAGGCAGTCACCATGCTGAACTGTGTATGTGTATAAACACACACACACACACACACACACCTGCTTGTCCACACACACACACACACATACACACACACCTGCTTGTCCACACAAACACACACACACAGAGGCTTGCGCACACACACACACACACACGCACTTGCACACACTCCCCCAAATCTGTTCAAACCATGAGAAGAACTTGGGGTGGTTTTGAAACCCCAAACAGTCGCAAGGGCCCATCCTGGGTCAGATCCTTCTCATCGGCTCATTCTTCCCCAGGTCTTTGACTCTTAGAAACTTTGGGTGCCCTAAAGCAGTTTGACTTGGGGGTGGGTTGGGCCGTCTGTGGCTGAGCTCCAGTTATATATATGGACGCCAAGGCTCAGAGCATCCCTGGGGCAACTCTGGGCCCCGCTGGGCCTCACCAACTGGACAGTGAGGCAAATCCTGAGTGCTGGGCCCAACGCTGCCCCCCGCCCACCTCATCCCTGGGTCCCAAACAAACCTCTTTTGCTGCAGGAGCCATGTGATGCTTTTTTTTTTCTTTTTGAGTCACACCCAACGATGCACAGGGATTACTCCTGGCTCTGCACTCAGGAATTACCCCTAGTGGTGCTCAGGGGACCATAGGGGATGCTGGGGATTGAACCGGGTCAGCTGCATGCAAGGCAAATGCCCTACCCGCTGTGCTATTGCTCCAGCCCCATGATGCCTTTCTGAACCCTGTTTATGAGTCCCAGTCAACCGTGAGCCGGAGATGGTCTTGGCGACCCCATCACCGGGTCCCTGGGCCCGGAACTCCAACACTTTTCTCTAAGGCTAGCCATTCCCTGTGAGCGCCTCACCCTCACCGCCAGCCCCTCGGACTCCTGGCCCTTCCCATGATGCCCTTTGCTTGGCCAGGTCAAGAGGATCACATTTAGGTGAGAATTTTTAAAGACTAAGGGCTGGAGAGATGGTACAGTGCAGAGGGTGTTTGCCTTGCATGTGGCTGACCCGGATTTGATTCCCACATCCATTATGATCCCCTGAGCACCGCCAGGAGGGACTGACTCCTCAGTGCAGAGCCAGAAGTAATCCCTGAGCACTGCCAGGTATGGCCCTAAAACAAAACAAAAGAAACAACAGCAAAAAAAAAAAAAAAAAAGAGGGAGCAGGGAGATAATACAGCCGACGGTGCATTTGTCTTGCATGTGACTGGCCCAGGTTCGATCCACAGCATCCCATATGGTTCCCCAAGCACCACGAGGACTAATTCCTGAGCAGAGAGCTAGGAGTAACCCCTGGGCATTGCCACCTGTGGCCCAAAAGCAAAAAAAAAAAAAAAACTTTTGTAAAGATTTAGAAAGACCATGGGAAGTAAACAAGTTGGCAGGATAGAGACCAGGCTGATGGAAGGCAGTTTGTCCCGCCCCCTTATCGGAGATGAAGCCTTCATGCCAGCCCGGACTCCACCCCACCCCAAATATATACTGACACCCCGTGGTCTGCACCCCGTGCCCAGCAGCTGATCTGCACTAGAAAAGAGAATGCAGGAGGATGAACCCCACGGAGCAGGACTCAGTATATGAGTCATGGGTCAGTTGCATCCAGGCACTGCATTTGCTGAGATCAGGGAGAGGTGCTGTGGGACTGGTCTGCTCCCTGATTCTTAGAGAAAGGCTCACACCGCACTCCATTCTGCTGTGGTAGGGGCCGGGAGGGAGGAGTGCAGCCCCCCAGCCCACAATGGGGTCGGTGTGTGGAGAGACCCCGCAGGGTTCCTGTCACTAGGAGAACCGCTCTTCCTCCTCTTGCCTTCCTCCTGTCTGTGTCTGGGGAGAGGTCAGCAGCGGAACCCGCAGGGAGAAATGTACACTAATGAGGGGCCTGCGGGGGCCCCCCGCCAGACCACTCTCCGGCCCGTGGAGATGGCCCTAGGATCCATAGGTGCAGGGAAGGACCAACCGAATGAACACAAGACACGAGACAGAATGCAGCTTAGAAACAGAGAGAAAAAGGGACAGACTTTATTGAGGGCTACAGGCTGTTATATAGGGTCCGGGTGACCCAGTCACATGGTAGTAAGGTCAGCAACAAGAACTTTACATAGCCTTCAAGGTAAAACATCTGTACATCAAAGGGTCTTATGGCAGCAGCTGCAGTCTGGGCATATCTATAGATAAGTCCAGATTTACGCAAGTATCTGCCTGCCTGTTCATGGTCACCGGACAAACATCTGTTAGGGTCAGAGGGTCCTGGGAGGCCTCTAAGGAGGAAGCTCTCAGGGTCTGTGTGAGCCTCGCAAAGGGGGCTCAGTAATTCAAGTTCTCATAGAGCAGTCTTGGCTCCTGACAGGGGCCCGCTGTTGAAACAAATTTGTGTGCAAATCAGCCAAGGTTGGCCCCAACATACCCAGCCCCAAGTCCACCGTTTCTCCAAAAGCTCTAAACGGGAGATATATTTGTGTGATATATAAGGGGCCGGGGCCCCTTGCAGGGGAGCGGGTTGAGTTTCCCACCCCACTCTGACCAGGGCTCCAGCAGCCAAAGACCTCCAGAACCAGCCACCACCATGCTGAGACCACTCTCCACACGCATTAAGGTACCGGCAGAGGAACAAAGGCATGTGAGTCCTGGGGCTGATATCTCCAAGCCTGCTCGGATTGGGGCTGAGCATCCTCCACCCAGATCCTCCAAATTCCAGTAGGCAGGGGTCACACCCACCAACTGGCCCCCTGGCGCTGTGTAATCCCATCAACGGCCAAGACCCAGAGACTATAAAACCCAGCACCTGGAAGCGCACGGCCACATTTGTGGCTGCGGGACACCTTATTATCATGAAACACCTTATTATCTCATCCTTACTTTGGACAAAATGGCAGGCTACCGAATGTAACCTGCCCACACAGCAGAGTCTGGCAAACTCCCCATGGCATACCCAATATGCCAAATACCAGTAACAATGATGAGTCTCATTCTCCTAACCCTGGAAGAGCTTTTAATATGGCACTTTTTAAAAAATCTCAGGACTAGGACGAAGGAGATGTTACTGGGGCCCGCTTGAGGAAATCGACGAACAACGGGATGGTCGTGATCATGATATATATATATATATATATATATATATGTATATATATATGATTATGAGTATGAGACTACTACCCAAGAAACTACAGTAGAAACAAGGACCAGGAGAGCTCTCCCGCAGTTGGAAGCCTGCCACATGTGGTGGTGGTAGAGGGGGCAGTTAGGACAGAGAAGCGACCACCGAGACAATGGCAATTGGAAATCACCATTCTGAACAAGAACTGAGTGCTGAAAGGAGTGCTTACAGTACCTGCATGGCAAGCCACAGTGCCTAAAAGAGTAAAAGTGTGTGTGAGTGTGTGTGTGAGAGAGAAGAGAGGGAGAAAGAGAAAGAGAGAGGGAGAAAGAGAAAGAGAGGGATAAAGGGAGGGAAGGAGAGAGGGAGGGAGGGAGGGAGGGAAAAACATGACAACCTTACAGTACCTATACTGCAAACCACAGTGCCTAAAAGAGTAAAAGGAGAGGAGGAGGGGCAGGGGGAGGGAAAGGGGAAAGAGAACACCTTCATAGAGGCAGAGGCAGGCTGAGGGTGGTAGGAAGGAAACTGGGGACATCTGGCGGGAACTGTACACTGGTGAAGGGAAGGGTGTTGAAACATTGTATGACTGAAACTCTATCAGGAACAACTTTGTAACTGCATCTCACGGTGATCCAATTAAAAAGGAAGGAAGGATGGGAAGTTGAGTAAGTTGGGCTGGAGAGAGGTTGAGTAAGTTGGACTGGAACAATAATAGGACAGCGGGCTCAGCGCTTGCCTTGCATGCGACCAGCCGGGGTTCAATCTCCGATATTCCATATGGTCCCCTGAGCACTTCCAGGAGTGATTCCTGAGTGCTGTGATCTTTGAGCATCACTGGGCAGGGCTCCCCCAAAATCAAAAATAAATAAAAATTGAAAGTAGGGCCTGAGGGAAACTGGGGACCCTGGTGGAGGGAAATGCAGACTGGTGAAGGGATGGGTGTTGGAACATTATTTGGCGGAGGCCCAGTCATGAGCAACTTTATGACTCACGGTGATTTAATACAAAAAAAAAAAAAAGAGGGGCTGGCACAATAGCACAGCGGGGAGGGCATTTGCCTTGCATGCGACTGACCTGGGTTCAATTCCCAGCATCCCATATGGTTCCCCGAGTACCACCATAAGTAAGTCCTGAGTGCATGAGCCAGGAATAACCCCTGTGCATTGCTGGGTGTGAACCCCCCAAAAAAGAAAACAAACCAAAAAATAAAAATCCCCCAAACAAACAAACAAAACCACAAAATTTAGAAAAAGGAAAGAAGTTGAGTAACTTGCCCAGGGACATACAGCTATGAAATTGTAAAAACTGGGATATTAATCCAGGCAAGGGACTCCTGGGCTCACAGCCCAACCTTGATGCTATTAATTTGCTTTCAGGGGCTGGAGAGATAGCACAGCAGGTAGGGTGTTTGCCTTGCAAGTGGCCGACCCGGGTTCGATTCCCAGCATCCCATATGGTCCCCTGAGCACCGCCAGGAGTAACTCTTGAGTGCAGAGCCAGGAGTAACTCCCATGCATCGCCAGGTGTGACCCAAAAAGCAAACAAATACAAAAACGAAAAACAAAACAAAACAAAAATTTGCTTTCAGATATTTATAAAATGCCCACCTAGGAATATTTTATTGATGTATTTATTTTTGGTTTGGGGGTTATACTGGGCAGTGCTCAGGGTTTACTCCTGGCTCTGCACACAGATCACTCCTGGCAGGGGTGGGGGGACTATATTTGATGCCTGAGATTGAGCCAAAGAGGGTAGACCATGTGCCAGGCAGACGCCCTGCCCACTGAGCTACCTCTTTGGCCCTTAGAAATGTTGCTTGGCCCCTAGTTTTTGGAGCAGTTTATGTTAAAATGCCACGCTTACATCTTCCTGGGTCCTTTCTCTTTGTTGCGTTGCAGTAATGAGGGCTTCACAAGTTGAATTACTGAGATACACAGTTACAAAGCTGTCCATGGTTTTGAGCTCACCCTGCAGTGCTCAACCTTGATGCTATTATTCCTGGTTCTGTGCTCAAGAGTGATGCTTGGTGGTGCCTAGGGGACCTTATGTGGGTCTGGGATGGAACTGGGATCAGCCACCTGCAAGACAAGTGCCTTCCCCCTCAGCCATCTCAGCCTGTTAAAGACAGGTTTTACAGTGACACCCAACACTCCAGGCCAGACACATGACACATTGGTTTAACTGCTTCGTGGCCAGATGGGGGCAGCCCGGGCATCTCTGGGTCAGGGTGGCTTCCCCAGTGGAACATTCCAGTTAACCGAGAGTAACTGAGCCTCTCCTAATGGGTGAGTCAGCTTTCAGGGGTGTCTTCTTTCGCAAGAGAGTGTTTTTGGGGAAACGGTTCTTGTGAGTCAGGCCTCCTGTTTGCGGAGCTGGGGGACACCCTGTCACCAAACCCAGTGGCTTCTTTCTGTCCCACTCTGGCTCTTGAACCTGCGGCGTTAGGAGTTTTCCCTCCTGAGGGGCTATTTCTGCTCCGGGACACCTTCAGGGAGGCCCCTCAGTCCCACATCAGTTGGACAGTGCCCTCTGCCCACCAACCCCAATCTTGTCAGTTCCATCTTCCTTTTGTCTTAGGGCCACACCCGGTGGTGCTTAGGGGCTACTCCTGGCTCTGGGCATCACTCCCGGTGGCCTCAGGGACTACAGTGTGCCTTAACCTCTGAACAATCTCTCAGGCCTCTCATTTGGGGGTTGGGAGCAGTCGTTGGACCACACTCAGTGACGCTCAGGGCTTACTATTGACTCTACACTCAGGAATTACTCCTGGTGGTGCTTGGGGGACCATATGGGATGCCGGGGATCGAACTCAGGTCGGCCGCGAGCCAGGCAAATGCGCTGTATCAGACCCACATTTTTCTTTGTTTTTTCTTTCTTTTTTGTTTTTGTTTTTTTAGGGGCTACATGGATGGTCCTCAGGGACCTTCAGGGCTCCACCCAACAGTGCCAGGTGAGGTGCTAGGCAGTGCCGAGGATCGAACCCAGGGCTCTGACACTTGAGCTGCCTCTGGGCTTCTCTCCTTCTCCTTTCACCCTCATCACATGTTAATACTTGGAACTAACTTGTACAAGCTTGCATGTCCCTGTGCACGTGTCTGTATGTAGCACTGTAGCACTGTTGTCCTGGTGTTCATCGATTTGCTCGAGCGGGCACCAGTAATGTCTCCGTTGTGAGACTTATTGTTACTGTTTTTGGCATATCGAAGACTCCACGGGGAGCTTGCCAGGCTCTGCCGTGCGGGTGGGATACTCTCGGTAGCTTGCCGGGCTCTCCGAGAGGGACAGAGGAATCGAACCTGGGATGGCCGCATGCAAGGCAAACGCCCTACCCGCTGTGCTAACACTCTAGCTACTGGTGCCCGCTCGAACAAATTGATGAACAACAGGAGGACAGTGCTACAGTGTCTGTATGTAGGTCTCCAAAAACCAGTGCTCATGTGTGTGTGTGCGTGTCTACTCAGGTGTTATGTGTGTAAACTACCTTTGCTAAAGGCATGTTCCCTGACAGCAAGAACCATGTCTTTCTTTACTTTATATTTTAGTTGGTGCATCTTTATTGACGAATGGAGTCATTTTTGCTTCAGTTTTAGACGCCAAGTGAATCAAACCCTTTCGGAGCTCACATTTGATTCTAGGAAGTAGAGCATGGAGTTAGCCTCTTAGAAAAATGTTCTGGAGAGGGACTTTGGGGCTGCGTCACGCCACACAAAGGAGGTCCGGCAGATGGCGCTGTTGCCCCGCGCCTGAGCGCTGCCTTCACGGGGTTGGGATTTTGTTTGCAGACCTGCGCTTTGGCGGGAACTGGGGGAGTTGCAAAGCCTGTAGCCTCTGGCAGGTGCTCTCCAGGCTTTGGTGCTCTGGACCCGTTCCTGTAGCTACGGCAGGGGCTCGGAGCTGAGGCGGATGCTCTGAAATCCCTCAGCCTTGCAGGCAGAGCCTGGTGGCCTCTGAACTCAGGCCTCGGCAGGGCTAAGGTGGGCTGAATCCCAGTCTCTGCTGTACCGAGTGCGGCAACAAAATCCAAGATGCAGATGATCTTGCCTTGTTATTGGGCTATTTCCCGCCCCCTCACCACTTCTTTCTTTTATTTGACTTATTATTTATTTTTATTTTTACTTTTGCTTTTTGGGTCAAACTCGGCAATGCACAGGGGTTCCTCCTGGGTTTGCACTCAGGAATTACTCCTGGCGATTCCCCGAGGACCATATGGGATGCTGGGAATCGAACCCAGGTCAGCCGCGTGCAAGGCAAATACCCTACCCGCTCTGCTCTCGCTCCAGCCCCCTTATTTTTACTTTTATTTTATTTTATTTTTTTTGATTTTGGGGTCACACCCGGCGATGTTCAGGGGTTACTCCTGGCTTTGCACTCAGGAATCACTCTTGGCGGTGCTCAGGGGACCATATGGGATGCTGGGAATCGAATCCGGGTCGGCCGCGTGCAAGGCAAATGCCCTACCCACTGTGCTATTGCTCCAGACCCCCTTATTTTTACTTTTAACTTATTTTTATTATTTTATTTTTACTTTTATTTTATTTTTACTTTTACTTTAAAGTTTATTGGAGGGGTCATACCTGGCAGTGCTCAGGGCTGACTCCTGGCTCTGCTCTCAGGGTTGACTCCTGGCAGGGCTCAGGGCACCACACTAAATGCCAGGGATAGAGCCCAGGGCTGGCCACGTGTAAGGCCAGTGCCCTACCTGCTGTACTGTTCCTCTCGAACTGTAGAGCTCTCTTTTTCTTCTTCTGGCATATTTTTTTGTGGGGGTCACACCTGGCGATGCACAGGGGTTACTCCTGGCTCATGCACTCAGGAATTACCCCTGGTCGTGCTCAGGGGACCATATGGGATGCTGGGAATCAAACCCAGGTCGGCTGCATGCAAGGCAAATGTCCTGCCTGCTGTGCTATCACTACAGCCCCTCATTTTGTTTTTGAAACACACCTGGCAATGCTCAGGGCTTCCGGCTCTGCACTCAGGAATCACCATTGGCACTGCTCAGGCACCACATGGTGTTCTGGAGACCATATGGGATGCCAGGGATCAAACCTGGGTCGGCCACATGCAAGGCAAACACTCTACATTCTGTACTATCACTCCAGCCACGCTTCTGATATATTTTTTGTACCTTCTCTTCCTTCCCCTCTCCTCTCCTCTCTGGGGTCACTTCTGGGCTCAAGGACCGTGTGCTACCGACCATTCCAGTATATTCTTTCCAGGTTTTCTTCCTAATGACCTTGAGCATCATTTTGTTACCGATTCTCCTTTGAACTCCTGCTCACAGGTTTGAGGCTTTGAGAAATGGCTAGAGTTTCTGCCCATGCCCAGCATGGTGGGTGCAGTGTCCTATCTGCTGCCACTGGCCAGGTGAGGTGGGAGGACTCCCAGGGCCAGGGGGAAAATGGCTCATCCCTCCAGCCTCTCTTGCTCTGGCCCCATCCTCAGCCCAACAGTCTGTTTGGTCCCTGCTGCAGTGAGGATGATCACGGGGGTGGCTATAGTGTGCTGGTTCTTAGTGGCAACAGGGCCAGTCATTTTATGTCCGTCACTGCAGAGGATGTGTGTGGCACTGGATTTATGTACTCTTCCATAGCACTGTCGCACTGTCCTCCCATTGTTCATCGATTTGCTCGAGCAGGCCCAGTAACGTCCCCATTGCGAGACTTGTTGTTACTTAAGTGTTTGGCAGATCAAATACGCTACTGGGAGCTTGCCAAGCTCTGCCGTGCGGGCAAGATACTCTCGGTAGCTTGCCAGGCTCTCTGAGAGGGGTGGGGGAATCGAACCTGGGTCAACCAGATCAGCCGTGTGCAAGGCAAACGCCCTACCGCTGTGCTATTGCTCCAGCCGGATAAAGAGCAAATACCCGAGGCTGTCCCAGAGACCTGGCTGCTCTCCTCTGTGCTCACCCAGCTCTGCAGCTGTGCCGTGAAAGCTCCGGAGTGTAAAGCGGTGGGTGCAACTGTGACCACTTTCCCCCATGTTTTGCTGTACCACAGATCAAGCCTAGACATCACGCGCCTGCAAAACAAAGATCCCACCGCGGACCACAGCTCTGGCCCCTGGGCACATTCCCTGGCAGAGATACACGATGAACTGCATTTGACCAGTTTGAGTGCTGTGGGGGCTTTTTTTTTGGGGGGGGGTTCTTCTCATCTTGTTTGTTTTGGGGTCACACCTGGCAGTGCTCGGGGTTTTCTCCTGGCTCTGTGTCCAATAAGACCCAGTGACACCTGGATCCGATTGGATCCGATCTAAATGATGGGGCCTTAACCGTAGGACCAACAGGACACACCTTTGGCTTGTCGTAGCGGGGGTGGTGGTGGTGATTTCTGCAGGTGAAGGGCTGCAGGTTGTGCCTGGGCGGCTGACCACCTTCTCGCTCTTTCTTCAGCATCTCAGGTTATTTTCTCACTGAGAAGCGGATGCAGCCTTCTAACGCCCAGAGTCTGAGCTGTGTGTCAGTCAATAGTTACAGCAGAGCTCATGCCAAGAAGTCCCAGTGGGCCGTCAGGAGCTAGACCCTTGCGCCTGGCGCTCCAGGCAAGCTGGTGTGAGTAATTTTCCCCTGGGGAATCCAGCCAGCCTGGGTCCGAGGAAAGAAACGTGCGGGAGTTCTGTTTGACTGTCGGCCACCACTGGCCACCTTGTGAGTAAGTCTTGGTCCTCGATCTAACTGGGTCTTTGTAACTACAGCCGCTGCAGTGTCCGCTGGGGCTCTGGCCATCCCAAGGACAAGCTTCCTGGGTAAGCCCCCCAGCCCCTAGAACCATGAGGGGTAATAAACTTGACTTGAAATCAATTCGTTTGTGGGGAGTTGGAGCAGCAAGAGGGAACGGCTCTGCTCGGGCTCACGGAGAATCGCGTTTCCTGGATTTGGCATCTGGGTCCTTGGTTCTCAGCCCTGGGAGATGGGAAGAGGGTGTCTGGCCCCGGCCCCGGCTGGGGGAGCACCTCCTACACGACCACCTCTCTGTTCCTTCTCTTCTCAGCAAGACTGTCCTCAGGCCTAGAGCAGTGCCAGCTTCAGAACTCCAGCATCCAGATGCTTTTTCTGTTCATCTAGGATGCTGGACTGGAGTGATAGCACAGTGGTAGGGCATTTGCCTTGCACGCGGCCGACCTGGCCAACCCGAGTTCGATTCCTCCGCCCCTCTCGGAGAGCCCGGCAAGCTAACGAGAGTATCTCAACCGCACGGCAAAGCCTGGCAAGCTCCTTATGACGTTTTCGATATGCTAAACATAGTAACAACAAGTCTCACGATGGAGACGTTACTGGGCCCGCTCAAATCGATGGACAACGGGAGGATAGTGCTGTTGCTAGGACGCTGAAATTGCCTTGAGCCCATCAAAAGACAAAAGCTGGCCTCTTTCCTTTCCTGATTAAAATAAGGATTACTCCTCCATTTTGGTGTAAGATGAGTTTGTACTGAGAGATAGAGAAGCTGTTAAACAGAACTCTGCTAACTGGGCTGGAGCCATAGCCCAGCGGGGAGGGTGCTTGCCTTGTACATAGCCAACCCAGGTTTGATCCCCGCCATCCCATATGGTCCCCTGCGTACCGTGAGGAGTGATCCCTGAATGCAGAGACAGGAGTCTCCCTGAGCACTGCCAGGTGTGGCCCCCAAACAAAAGAACTCTGTTAACTTGTCCCCTGAGAACTCTGGAAAGATTTTTTTTTTTTAGATTTTTGGGTCACACCCAGTGTGCTTTGAGTTATTCCTCTACACTAATCTCCTATTATAGACGATTTAAGCTCACAGTTCAGAAAAGTAATGGAATTTTTTCCCCTCCCTTGCATATCCCCAGACATCCCCTGAACAAGAGGGCTTAGAGACTGAGGTGGGGCTGCCTTGGGGGGGATATTTCACATGATCGGGAGCCAGTTGGAGAGACAGGCCATCACCCGGAGTGGGGGCACAGGCCCCTGGGGCTGACTCACCGGAGGGGACAGGGGCAGTGAAGACACCAGCGGAGCCAGAGCCTGTCCTCTGGGCCGTCCCACTGCGACTCATACACATAGGCTAGTGAGAGCACAGCAGGTAGGGCGTTTGCCTTGCACATGGCTGACCCGGGTTCGATTCTTCCATCCCTCTCGGAGAGCTCGGCAAGCTACCAAGAGTATCCCGCCCGCATGGCAGAGCCTGGCAAGCTTTCCATGGCATATTTGATATGCTAAAAACAGTAACAAGTCTCGCAATGGAGACGTTACTGGGCCCGCTCGAGCAAATCGATGAACAATGGGAGGCCAGTGCAACAGGACAGCGCAGTTCTACACACGGGGGAATCAGGCCGAGTGGACCGGGCCAGAGCCTTGTATAACCTCCCGAAGCTAACTCTGTCTGGCATCCTGCTCTGCTCGCTCTGACAACGTCACCTCTAATCGCTTGTTTCTGCTTTGCTGTGTGTCTTTTCCCGGGACTGTCTTCTCTCTTCCACAAAGACAAGGACCAGGGCACCGAGTGGAAATCGGAGCCCCCTTCTTCTGCATTCCTCCCACTGTGGACATCGCACACCTGGTCTCCAGGGTGAGCACCTTCGGATGAGGCCGCGGGTTTCAGCTGAGCTACCCCCCATGTGTCACTGCCGGGCTCACACAGTGCTCCCAAGTCCACCCTTTCTGGTCGTGGTTCTCTTACATCTCTTTAGCTGTGGTGCTCACGGCGGTTATACCTGTTTGTGGTGCTCACACACACCTGTGACTCCAGGGAGCACTGGCAGCAGGGCTGCCGAGATTGTGCTTGGTGCATGAGCCGGCACCAGGACTTGAACTCACGACCACATGTTTGTGATTATCCTGGGTGGAAACAGGAGTGATGGCAGAGAAACCTTTGGTTTTAGTGATGCTGTGAGCCGATCTGCGTCTCATCCTCTTAATCGTCTCTAACAATTTTCTTTGTTTTTGTTTTTGTTTTTTTTTTTTTTGCTTTTTGGGTCACACCTGGTGATCACAGGGCTTTGCACTCAGAAATTACTCCTGGCAGTGCTTGGGGGTACCATATGGAATGCTGGGAATTGAACCCAGGTTGGCCGCGTGCAAGGCAAATGCCCTATGCACTGTGTAACTATCATTCCAGCCCCTCTGACGTTTTTTCCCCCCCTCAGCTTTGACTTATTCCTCTACACTAATCTCCTATTATAGAAGATTGAAGCGCACAGTTCAGAAAAGTATTGGAATTTTTTTCCCCCTCCCTTATAATACCATCTTATACCAGCATTGCTCCCCGTCTCCCAACTCCCTGACTGGTCTCTGAGCTAATATTTGACAGCAGCTTAGGTCACTGCTATAAATGCCGTCTGCCACCCCTTGACAAGCTGAGAAACCCTAAGATATTTGGGAACTTTGAAAAGAGACGAATTAACCTAAATTCACAGGTATGACAGGTGCGTTTTGACAGTGAGCCGTAGGAGCTATTCAAAGCTGGCATGCCATTGCACAAGAAAAGTCCCTGCAGACCAGATTTAAGTGCCTCCGTGGTTAATTGCTGTTCTCGCTGCAAATCAAGGGCCAAATGTATTGCAACCGGACCCATTTGCAAACAGATCTGTTTCACCGTGATTATCTTGGGTGGCAAGCCCGGGAAGCTCCCCGTGGCGTATTTGATATGCTAAAACCAGTAAGGATAACAGGTCTCATTCCCCTGACCCTGAAAGAGCCTCCAATTGTTGGGAAAAGACGAGTAAGGAGGGGCTGCTAAAATCTCAGGGCTGGGATGAATAGAAACGTTATTAGCTCCTGCTCGAGTAAATCGACAAACAATGGGATGGCAGTGATACAGTAATACAGTGATATCTTGGATGGAAACAGGAATGGTGGCAGAGAGAAACCTTTGGTTTTAGTGATCCCATGAGTATATCAGAGACTAAAAAAAATGCAGATCCCGGACGAGAACGCTGCAGTCTTTTTGCCCCCGTGCCTGGGTGTCCCTCGCCGGGACCCCTTGGAGGGGAGCGGGTTGAGCTTTCCTCCCCGCCCCGACCGGGGCTCCGGCAGCCGAAGATCTTCAGGACCAGCCACCACCATGCTGAGACCACTCTCCGCACACATGAAGGTACTGGCAGAGGGACAAAGCCACGCGGGTTCCGGGGCCGAGACCTCCAAGCCTACTCGGATTGGAGTCGAGCATCTTCCATCCAGATCCTCCAAATTCCAGCAGGCGGGGGTCACACCCACCACCTGGCCCCCTGGCGCCGTGTAATCCCATCAGCGGCCAAGACTCAGAGACTATAAAATGCAGATCCCGGAACCGCGCGGCTGCATTCGCGGCCGCGCGACATCTTATCAAAACTTTATTTTTATGACATCTTATTATCTCATTCCTACTTTGGACAAACTTGCAGGCTATCGAATGTAGCCTGCCCACAGGGCAGAGTCTGGCAAACTCCCCGTGGCGTACCAAATATGCCAAATACCAGTAACAATGATGGGTCTCATTCTCCTAAAGAGCCGTGAATATAATGTCAGGGCTAGGATGAAAGAGACGTTACTGGGGCCTGCTCGAGGCAATCGACGATTAACAGGATGATGAAATGAAAAAAAAAATGAGTATATCTGTGTCTCATCATCTTAATCACCTCTGATGCTTTATTTCCCCCTCTCAGCTGTCAGCCGGAAAAGCCCCTGGATCCTCCTAGTTTGTCCCAGATTGGCTGGGACTCTCCCGTTTCCGTTTTCCTCCCATCCTCCTTGCCACTGAGAAGCAAACTGCTTCTTCCCTGGATGCTGGGGTCAGAGAATGTACTGCAACCTCAGAGAAGCGGCTGGGCTCATGTGAGGATGTCTTCATGCCTGTGGCCCCCAGATCACTCCGAGAGACCCTCAGGCGCCTCCCCAGCAGCCCCCAGGAACCTGTGGAGGCACCATTGTAGGTGCCGCAGATGCCTCTTTCATCAACGGTGCTCCCAGCCCTGCCTCCTGAGGTCGTGCTCCAGTGGCCTGCAGGCCTGGGCAGCTGGGCCTGCCGGTGCTGATGTGGCTGGGATTCCCGGCATCCATGGGCATCCCAGCAGGGCCTTTTAGTTCCTTATTTGCAGCCAGGCCCTCATCCGGTGCCACGGTCTGCCCAGCCCTGGGGAGGGAGAGGCACATGTTGGCCCTGTGGCTGCCTCTTGGCCCGGCAGCGGTGGCGGGAATGTGACTTGTCAGCAAAGGCCACCCCTCCCGACCCAGGCATGCAGATTTAGGTGGGAGGGGTTCTGGGCTCTACTAGGTGGTGCTCAGGGGCTCAGAAAAGGGGCTGGAGCCTTGGGCAAGCCACGGAGGACATAGACAAGACAGCAAGTTTGGCTAGGAACAAGTCCAAGGTGTCAGTGGGGCTTTTGAACAGAGCTATGGGCTGGACACGGGGACATCAGGGGGGTCAGGAGATGGGGGTGGCTGCCCTGAACACAGAGGGTCACTGCCCACCAGCTGAGGGACAGGGACGGGGGGTGGGGAGGAGAAGCCCCAGGCACTGAACTGAGAGGATCCACCCCAGGAAGGAGCTCCATGTGTCCCTGCTATCTGGCACAAACTTCAACAGAGGGCAGGACTGGGAGGCCTCCAGGGCTGCACCTGGAGGTACTGGTGGGGATGGCTGCACGTGTGGTACCAGGATCAAGGTTGGAGCCTGGGACCCGAGCAATAGCACAGCGGGGAGGGCGTTTGCCCTGCACGTGGCAAACCCGGGTTCGATCCCCGGCATCCCACATCGTTCCCGAAGTCTGCCAGGAATGGGGCTGGAGTGATAGCACAGAGGGTAGGGCATTTGCCTTGCACGCGGCCGACCCGGGTTCAATTCCCAGCATCCCATATCGTCCCCTGAGCACCGCCAGGGGTAATTCCTGAGTGCAGAGCCAGGAGTAGCCCCTGTGCATCGCTGGGTGTGACCCAAAAAGCCAAAAAAAAAAAAAGTCTGCTAGCAATGCTTCCTGAGTGCAGAGTCACGAGTGACCCTGAGCACCACCAGGTGTGGCCCCAAAACTAAACAAGTTGGGGCCTTTTCTCCCCAAATATGTGCTCCACCCCTTTAAGCTACCCCCGTCCCCCGGGAAAGCGGATTCTTTCTGACCCCCCTGGCTATTCCCTGCCCCTTTCACACTTCATAGACTGTGAGCTCTGACGGGCAGGGCTGTTGTGTCCTTTCCTTCCTCTTGCCCAGTGGGCTGGCGCAGAGAGCTGGGGGCCGTGCCCTGGGCTGAGCATGTAGGGGAGACATTCTCATGTGTCCCCTAATAGGGCGGCCCAGAAGAGGCCCTTGGGTCTGGGACTCGGGTCACTCAGCAGCATGGACAGTAGTGGCCTTAACAATGCCAAGGTAGGACAAGGTGCCTCTCTCTGCCAGCTCTGTGAGGGGGGCAGGGGGTGTCTGGGCTGCTGCTCCCGGGGGGGCTTCATGCCGGCTCTGTGGTGAGGGGCTGTGGAGTCAGTTCTGGCTTCGCCCTCAGATCCTGACCCATTTTCCAGTGCCATGTGGTGCCCATCCACACTGTCCCTCCAGCTTTCCCCAACTGGCTGGCCAGTGGCTGGTGAGCCCCGGCCAGAGGCAGCTCATAAAGAAACTGGCCTAGTACCAGAGTTATAGGGTAGTGGGGAGGGCATCTGCCTTGCACACGACTGACCTGATTTCAATCCTCGGCAATTCGTATGGTACTAAGCCCCACCAGGAGTAATTCCTGGGTGTAGACCAGGAGTGAGCCCTGAGCATCACTGGGTATAGCCAAAAAACCAAACAACAAAAACCAACCAAATTGAAAAAAAAAATTGGTCTGTTTCCACAGTGGAATACTACACAGCCATAAAAAGGATGGAATCATACAATTTACTGCTCTGGAGATGGATCTGGAGAGCTTGGAGATGGGTGAGGTCAGTGGGAAGGAGAGAGACAGAACCACCTCCCTCAATGCAAGATATAAAGATGGACAAAGGCGACTGGGCCTGAGAGCTGGTCACAGAACTGAACTTACACACAAGGGATGGGACAAGTAAGTTGCAGGTGGTGGGGGGAGAAGGGGACCCTTGTGGAGGGTGGGTGTGGGGTGGGAGCATAGTATGCATGGAAACCTGTCATTACCAGTACTGTATATCAGTGCCTAATGCTTTTTATTTTTTTATTGAATCATGAGATACACAGTTACAAAGCTGCTCATGGTTGGGTTTCAGTCATACAGTGCTCCAGAACTCATCCCTCTACCAGTGCACATTTCCCACCACCAATATCCCCAGTTTCCCTCCTCCCACCTTTCTCCCAGCCTGTCTCTATTGCAGGCACTTTCTTTTTTAAATTCAATCATTGTGACACACAGTTACAAAGCTTTCATGTTTGAGTTTCAGTAATACAATGGTCGAACACCCATCCCTCCACCAGTGCACATTTTCCTCCACCACCAATGTTCCCAGTATCCACCCCCCATCCCAACCCTCCCCCTGCCCCCATGGCAGACAATTCCCCCCATATACTCTCTCTACTTTGGGGCATCATGGTCTGCAATACAGATACTGAGAGGCCATCCCGTTTGGTCCTTTATCTACTTCCAGCACACATCTCCCATCCTGAGTGATCCCTCCAAATGAGGCACCCCTCATTTTTGCAGCAATTATCAGCTGATCGTCTCCCTAATACGCTCGCCAGTGCTTCCCCCATTGGAGGGTCGCCTAACGACATTTTTTTTATGACCTGGTGTGGGCGCTGCTTTATTAAGTCCCAGCAACAACGGGTCCAGCGGGGACAGCCAGGCCGGGTGGGGAGGGACTGCGGCAGAGGGTGGAGTGGGGCTGGACAGAGGAGGTCCCCCAGCTCTCCCTAGCACGGTGTGGGGTGTGGGGTGCGTGGGAAGGACCAGCTCTCGGAGAAGGGGGGCAGTGCGGGCGGCTGAACAGGGCAGCCGGGTGCAGGGGACGTGTCACTGTGAGCACGTGGACAGGGTGCATCCAGACCGGGTGGTCCGGGCTTACAGGACACGTGCTGAGGGACCCCAAGCTCTTTGTGCCCAAACTGAAAGAGCGCTTGACATGAGCGTTTGAGAAAATATGGTTGCGTGCTGAAATGACAGCATTGGAGGGTAGATTCAGTGAAAGGAGATGTATTATCTGAATTCTCACATATCTCACACATGAGTGAACGTATTCCTGGACACGTCACAAGACACTCCCTACCGTTTTTCCATAATTACCACACCATATCTGATGTGTGACAGTAGGCAACAAATCATAGAGGGAAATATATATATATATATATATATATACATATATTATTTATATATGCCTCTCGGAGAGCTACCGAGAGTATCCCACCCACATGGCAGAGCCTGGCAAGCTCCCCATGGTGTATTTGATATGCCAAAAACAGTCACAATAACGGGTCTCGTTCCCCTGACCCTGAAAGAGCCCCCAATACAGCAGCATTGGGAAAGACGAGTAAGGAGAGGCTGCTAAAATCTCAGGGCTGGGACGAATGAAGACGTTACTTGTGCCCACTCAAGCACATCGATGAACAACGGGATGACAGTGATACAGTGATCATCTGAATTAATCTCGTGCTTCCTTTCCCTAATGTGGTTGGTATTAGGCAACTGTAAACTGCATAGGTGGCTTGCGTGGTGCTAATGTCCCCTCAGGAATTTGTGACAGTGGGATGAGGGTATGTGTGTGTGTGTGTGTGTGTGTGTGTGTGTGTGTGTGTGTGTGTGTGTTTGCGTGCTCACATGGTCAGGGGCAAGATGTGTTTGGGAAAACATGTCCATCGATGTTGTGTGATTGCACAAACCTTGGTGGAGCCCACACCCAGCAGCAGGTGTGGCCAGAACTGAGGGGTCGCTGTCACATGTCCTCGGCATCCCTGTGTTTGTTTGCTGTGGCCACGTGACAAGTGATCCCAAGAGGAAGTGACTCAAACCCGCAGCCCACAGTTGTTGCTGTCCAGGTTCTGTGAGTGATTCTGGAGAGCCTTCGAGGGCAAGTTCCAGGGAGGTTACAGCCAGAACTGTGGCGAGCGCTGCAGACAGATGGAGGCATGGTGGGGTGAGCTCACTCCAAGGGCTGGAGGAGGAGGCTGGTGAGTGAGCCCTGAGCATGGGAGGGGGAGGGGGAGGGAAAGGGGGAGGGAGAGGAGAAGAGGGAGAGGGAGAGCGGGAGAGGAGGAGGGGGAGGAGGAGGGGAGAGACAGGAGAAGGAGGGGGAGAGAGAGAGGGAGGGGGGAGGGGCTGGGGCCATAGCACAGCAGGTAGGGCATTTGCCTTGCACACAGCTGACCGGGGTTCAATTCCCAGCATCCCATTAGGGTTCCCCGAGCACGGCCAGGAGTAATTCTCTGAGTGCAAATCCCTGTGCATCACAGGGTGTGACCCAAAAAGGAAAAAAAGAGAGAGAGAGTGGGGAGGGGAGGGGAAGGGAGAGAGAGGAAAGGGAGGGAGGGAGAGCACGAGAGAGCATGAGCACACACAGCCCAGGGGTCCTGGTGGGGCTCAGGGACCACCTGGGGTGCCAGGATAGCTCTCAGGCCAGCTATGTGCAAGGCAGCACCCTCCCCAATGTGCTGTCTCTCCAGGTCAGATTTTACATTTTTATTTATTTTATTTTATTTTTATTTTTTGCTTTTTGGGTCACACCCGGCAATGCACAGGGGTTACTCCTGGCTCTGCACTCAGGAGTTACCCCTGGCGGTGCTCAGGGGACCATATGGGATGCGGGGAATCGAACCCGGGTCGACCGCGTGCAAGGCAAACGCCCGACCTGCTGTGCTCTCTCTCCAGCCCCGATTTTACATTTTTAAATGGTGACAAGTGGATATTAGTGACTTGGAAAATGGTACGATCCAAATTTTCATGTCCGTAAAAAGAACTGCCTGGAACATGTCACGCTTTTGTTTACATCCCGCCTGCGGGCGCCTTTGTTACCGGGAGAGGCGAGTGCCTGCTCTGGGTGATCCGCAGGTCCTGTGTCGGGTAGAGGTTCATCTTTGGTAGGACACTTTCTCCAGTGCTCGCTGGAGGAGGTTCGTGAAAGCCTGCAAGTGTGCTTCCCTCCTCATGCCAGCGGGGGGCAGCAGAGAGCTACTCTGCTGGCGTGTCTGCCCTAGAATGCGCGGAGATGCCGGATGGGGGCTGTCTGGTACCTCTCCTATGGTACAGCTCATTCTCCACTTCCTCCAGGAAGCCTTCCTTGATCACCTTCTAGGTCGAGAAGCTAGACATCCTCTCCTGGTTCCATGCATTCTCCGTGATTCTCCTAGTACTCAAACATAGGATCGATGTCAGGGCTAGCATCTGGTTAAAATGGGGATCTGGTTAAAAGTGGGGTTTCCAATGCACATTGCAGGCACTCAGCAAATGTTCGGTATGAATGAGAGAATAAATACGTGAACAAATGAACAGAGGAAAGTCGCCTTAAGAAGAGTGCAATAGGGGCTGGAGCACTAGCACAGTGGGGAGGGCGTTTGCCTTGCATGCAGCCGACCTAGGTTCGATTCCCAGCATCCCATATGGTCCCCCCGGGCAATGCCAGCAGTAATTCCTGAGTGCATGAACCAGGAGTAACCCCTGTGCATCGCTGGATGTGACCCAAAAAGAAAAAAAATGAGAGCAATAGTACAGCAGTGGGGACACTTGCCTTGCACACAGCTCATCTGGGTTCAATCCCCGGTATCCCCATATGGTCCCCCGAGCCCAGAACCAGGAGGGCATGGCCCCAAAACAAACCAACAAGAAGAGCAAAATGGAACCTCTCACTCTTTTGTGTTTGGAACCAGCAGGAGAGTCTGGGCAGCAGGGCACAGGTAGAGCGCTTGCCTGGCAGGCAGCCAACCCAAGTTCTATCCCTGGCATCTCAAATGTTCCCTTTAAACCCCACAGGAGTGACCCCCGAGCACAGAACCAGGAGGAAGCCCTGAGCACCGCCAGGTGTGGCCCCCAAACCAAAAGAGGAAATAAAACCCAAAGAGCAAGAAACCTCAGCTCACTGTGGGGTTTGTCACCTGAGAGTCTCAGCGCCCTCCAGTCTTGTCTCATTTCAGGGAGGGTGGGGGTCCTGGACTTCACACTTGCACAGACTCAGAAGCAGGGGGGCCTGCCTGGAAGCATCAGGCTGGCAGCTGAGTCTCCGTCCTGGGGTTGTGGGATTGTCTGAGATAATCTCACCACCTGCTCTTGCTCAGGAAGAGGCGGTGCTCAGAGGCCCAGTAACTCGGAGGAACCTCCTCTCATCTCAGCCCCCCTCCCTGCACTGGAACCCACCGGCCTGGGGAGATGGGAGCTCAACAGAGCACTGAAGACAATGCCTAAGAGGCTGATGTCCCACCCAAGAGCACTGAAGACAATGGCTAAGAGGCTGATGTCCCACCCAAGAGTGTGACTGTGTGTTCGTCAATTGCCTCAAGCAGGCCCCAGTAACGTCTCCTTTGTCCTAGCCCTGAGATTTTTATTTTTTTATTAAAATTTTTATTTTTATTAAAATTTTAATTAATTAATTTATTTTTTATCATTTTTTTATTAGTGAAACACCATGAAGTACACTTATAGACTTATAAATTTTTGTGCTTGGGTTTCAGTTATACAATGATTAAGTACCCATCCCTCCACCAGTGCCCAACCTCCCCCACCACGGGTCCTAGCATCCCTCTCACCCCCCATCCCCCCCCCCCCGCCCCCGTCCCACCCTGCCGCTGTGGCAGGGCATTCCCCCCTGTTCTCTCTCTCTTCTTTTGGATACTGTGTTTTGCCAGAGAGGCATTGAGTGGCAGTCATGTTTGGTCTATAGACCACTTTTAGCATGTCTCTCCCACCCTGGGAGGGTCTTCACAACACCCTTTATTTGGTGCTCTCTTCTCTATCTGAGCTTCCTTCTCACCTAGCACATGTGGCTGGCCTTCAAGTCATGGAGCAAAATTCCTGGTACTAATCTGAGCCCTTCCTGGGTGTTAGTCTCCCGTTTTGTTGCTTTATGTTCCCCAGATGAATGCAATCTTTCTGTGTCTATCCCGCTCTTTCTGACTCATTTCGCTTAACATGATACTTTCCATGTAGTACCACTTGTATGTAAATTTCATAACTTCATCTTTTCTAACAGCTACATAGTACTCCATTGTGTAAATGTACCAAAGCTTCTTTAACCAGTCATCTGTTCAGCCCTGAGATTTTTAAAAAGTGCCATATTCAAGGCTCTTTCAGGCTTAGGAGAATGAGAACCATCATTGTTACTGGTATTTGGCATATTGGGTACGCTACGGGGAGTTTGCCAGACTCTGCCGTGTGGGCAGGTTACATTCAGTAGCCTGCCGGTTTGTCCAAAGTAAGAATGAGATAATAAGATGTTGTGTGGCCATGTTTGTGGCCGTGGCCGCGCACTTCCGGGAGCTGGGTTTTATAGTCTCTGGATCTTGGCCGTTGATGGGATTACACGGCGCCAGGGGGCCAGTTTGTGGGTGTGACCCCTGCCTACTGGAAGGTGGAGGATCTGGGTGGAGGATGCTCAGCCCCGATCCGAGCAGGCTTGGAGATTTCAGCCCTGGGACCCGCATGCCTTTGTTCCTCTGCCGGTACCTTCATGCTTGTGGAGAGTGGTCTCAGCACGGTTGTGGCTGGTTCTGGAGGTCTTCGGCTGCCAGAGCTCTGGCTGTGTGACACAGGGGAAATCACTTATCCTCTCTGAGCCTGGGCTGGGGCTGTCAGAATACCTGCAACTTCAGGGGGTCGGGGTTGAGGGGGCGGGTCTTTGCACCAGGCCAGTGGCTCTGCAGATGCACAGGAAGCTACGGGGTTGGCTGCAGAGGACACAGTATCCCTCATGCCTAAATCTTCTCTGCTCATCCCCTCCTGAGGAAGCCGAAGGAAAAAAAACCCAATTCCAGGTCTTCAAGGCACCCCTCTGGTGCTGGTGCCGCTGCCCTGGGTGTTCCCGCCCCGCAGAGTTCAGTCTGGAGGCCGCTCGCGCCCGTTGTGGAATTAGCTGGAGAAATTACATGCTAGGCAGACAGACTTCGCCTGTCAGATGCAATTTGCAAATCTCCTCTACCAAAGGAAGTCGCGGATTAAAATTCTCCCCACTGACTCAGGCGTTCGTGTCTGTAGCATGGATAAGCTTCACTATCCCGGGGTCCCTGGCTCTCAGGCGTGAAGCTCTGAGAACCTGCCCTTCCTCTGTCATTGATGTGATGGGCGTCGGGTGGAAGCCCTTGCTGAGGTACCCACAGCCATCTGTGAAATTGTCTTTATTACACACACACACACACACACACACACACACACACACACACACAGGTGTTTACCTCCCATTCCCCAGCCCTGCTTAAACCATCCTGCTGGCGAGGTCTCCCACCCCCTGCCTGCTCCTTCCTGCCTGCCAGTCTCACCCCGGAACCCTCTTATCTAAGGCACCAAAGGTGCGATTTCTCCGCTCTCGGTTTCTGAGTGTAGAAATTTGGGCTGGGGGCGGCAGGCGTCTCCGATTAGTGAATTCACATGTACCCCAATGCCCGGGATAGAACGTAACCAATCACGGGGCACCAATGATTGCCTTTTGTTTATTTTTGTGCCACACCTGATGATGCTCAGGGCTTACTCCTGGCTCTGCACTCAGGAATTATCCCTGGTGGGACTAGGGGAGCCATATGGGATGCTGGGATCAAACCCAGGTTGGCCGTGGGCAAGGCAAATGTCCTCCTTGCATACTGTCGCTCTGTCACGGCTGAGAATCTTTTATGGCATGGGTGCTCATCTCTGGACCTGCAGGAAGGGACCCAAGTGTCTGACGGGACAATACCCGGTACCCATGGCAGGGAGAAGGAAGGAGGTGGTGCTTTCTGAGCATGCTCTGTCTTCCTTTTCTCTCCCTTCCTTCCTTCCTTCCTTCCTTCCTTCCTTCCTTCCTTCCTTCCTTCCTTGCTTCCTTCCTTCCTCCCTTCCCTCTTTCCTTTCTTCCTTCCTGCCTTCCTTCCTTCATTTCTCCTACCCATCAGTCCATCTTTCTGTTCATTTATCCATACACTCATCCATCCATCCATCCATTCATTCATCCATCCTTCCAGTCATCCATCTAGCCAACCATCTATTCACCTACCCACCCATCCATTCATCCTTCTGACAATCTATTCAAATACTTACCCAAATATCCACCCATCCATCCATCATTCATCCATTCTTCCAGCCAGCCATCTGCTCACCTATCCACCCACCCATCCATCTACCCTTCCTTCCTTCCTTCCCTCCCTTCCTTCCTTCCTTCCTTCCTTCCTTCCTTCCTTCCTTCCTTCCTTCCTTTGTTTTGTGTTTTGTTTTGCTTTTTGTTTTGGGGACACACCCAAATGCTCAGGGCTTACTCCCCGCACTCACGAATCACTCCTGGCAGTGTTCAGGGGACAAAATGAGATGCCAGGGATCAAATCCAGGTCAGCTGTGTGCATACAAGCACCTTACCTACTGTCCTATTGCTCTGACCCCCTTTTTTGGTAAACATTTTTCCCCGCTTTTTGGGTCACACCCAGTTATGCACAAAGGTTACTCCTGGCTTTACACTCAGGAACTACTCCTGGTGGTGCTAGGGGAACCATATGGGATGCTGGGAATCGAACCCAGGTCAGCCGCGTGCAAGGCAAATGCCCTACCCACTGTACTATCGTTCCAGCCCCCTGTAAACATTTTTTTTTTAAATTTTAGTCGCTATGATTTAGTTTCACAATACTGTCAGGGACAGGTCTCATGCGTACACCATGTCCTTTACCAGTTCTGCTTTCTCCCACCGTTTTTTTTCTGGGTCCCCCAGTCTCCCTCCCCTCCCCTCACACCCCCTCCGTCTACCCTCTCCAACTCATTGCCCTGGAAAGTCAAGTCCCTTCTAGAAATACATGCTTTGTTATTGACACCAACTGTCAACATTAAGTACTCCTTCTGTTTTCATCTGAGGAAAGGACTGGTTAGACGGTCATGCTGTGGTGCACCCACCAGGTTACACACTCAGGTCATATTCTTCTACGCCCTCACACTCCATAACATGCATGAGGTCTTCAGAGAAGGCTTCCTGGAAGAGGTGGCAACTTTCCACCTTGAAGACAGGGCATGGTCCAGAGACACAGGGGTGAGGAGTAGGGATGTGAGGACAGAGGAGGAGCAGCTAGCCCAGGGCAGAGGTTGTGAGCAGGACCCAGGCCCACCGGAAGGGCAGCTGTGCTTATCAAGGCAGAACGTCTCGGAGAGGGGTCCAGGGTGGGTTCCAGGTGTGAGGTTCAGAGCGGCCCTTTCACTCTGAGTGGCAAAGCTTTCATATGTGGGGCTGGAGCAACAGCATAGCGGGTAGGGCGTTTACCTTGCACGCGGCCGACCCGGGTTCGATTCCCAGCATCCCATAGGGTCCCCCGAGCACGGCCAGGAGTAATTCCTGAGTGCATGAACCAGGAGTAACCCCTGTGCATCGCCGGGTGTGACCCAAAAACGCCAAAAAAGAAAAGAAAAGAAAAGAAAAGCGTTCACACGTGACTGAGAGCATCTCAGAGTCTCCCAGACCTTCAAATCGTCCAGAGTCAGCGTTTCTCCGCTTCACCTCCCCTCCAACGAGGCCGGCCCAAGATGGAGTGAAACAAAATAGAATTACCTTATGCGTCTTGCGGGCCCGGGAGGTTATAAAAAGCCCACTCAGCTGAAAGCCCAGCTGCTGCCGGGATGTTAAGGAGAGGACTCTCCATTCTGGCGAGCACTGTTGCTTCTGGGGCAGGACTGAATGCAAGGGGCAGCGATCCGCGGGCGGTGGGCAGTGAGTGGTCCTCTGGAAGGCAAGGGCCTGAGGCTTGAGACTCTTAGTTCCCTTCCCAAGTCAAATCCCGGCCTAAGGTCACTTTGCAGAGACCTCCCTGGCCTGGTCAGGCGAACCCCAGGCCCCGGGAGAGGCGGCTGCGGCAGTTGCCAACTCAGGGCTGGGAGGATTCATTTTATTTTATTTTAATTTTATTTTATTTATTTATTATTATTTTTTAAATTTTTATTAGTGAATCACCATGAGGTACAGTTGTAGACTTACAAATTTTTGTGCTTGGGTTTCAATTATACAATGATCAAGTACCAATCAATTATACAATGACCAATCGCTCCAATCCTCCACCAGTGCCCATTTCCCACCACCACGGGTCCCAGTATTCCTCCCACCCCCCATCCTCCCCATCCCACCCTGCCTCTGTGGCAGGGCATTCCCTTTTGTTCTCTCTCTCTCTCTCTCTCTCTCTCTCTCTCCTTTTGGGTGCTGTGGTTTGCAAAAGAGGCATTGATTGGCAATCATGTTTGGTCTATAGTCTACTTTCAGCATGCTTCTCCCATCCTGGGAGGTTGGGAGGATTCATTTTAGACCCCTGAGCCTCGCGTTTCCCGGGAACCCTGGAGAGACCCCCCTCTTGATGCACTGAGCAAAATCACAGGCAGCACAGCTGAGGGAGTGTGGGCTCGGGGCCTCTGTGGGCTCCCAGTGCGGGGGACAGCCTGGGGACTCCGCTGTGGATGGCGTGGGGTGCAAGGTCACACATGGGCCCAGTTTGTCCCAGCACCTTCCATGGGGGCAGGGCTGGGCTGGGGCTGACGAACACAGAAAGGAGGATGATTCCAGTGTGAGCTGGAGGAGCCCAGTGAAGAGACACGGTCGCCCTGGATCGGAGTCACCCAGAAGGAGGCGGGAGGAAGTGGAGTGTGTGAAGCACCAGTGCCCACAGCGCCCCCTACAGCCTCTCCTCCAAGCCCGGGTGGTAGAAGGTCCCACTCACTCTGCGCTGTTTGATTCTGCCCATTCTCACCCTCGGGTGCTGCTTCCTGATGCACCAGGTGCCCCTGGCCTGGGGCCCTCACACCCAGGGCCTCCTCAGGACAGAGCTCCCTCCCAACCACATGAAGCTGTGAGTTCTCTGGTTTGAGGGGGGCATTAGTCAGCAGAGGGCAGGCAAGCCGACCCCGTAGGGATCTCACAGGAGTTCTTCATTCAGTGACTTTTGTTCTTGCCACCAAATGGGCCATCTCAAATCGGATCAAAAGCATTTCTTTTTTTTTTCCTTTTGGGTCACACCTGGTGATGCACAGGGGTTACTGCTGGCTTTGCATTCAGAAATTACTCCTGGCGGGGCTAAGGGGACCATATGGGATGCTGGGAATCGAACCCAGGTTGGCCGCGTACAAGGCAAACACCCCACCCACTGTGCTATTGCTCCAGCCCCAAAAGCATCTTTTGTTCTGGCCCTGGGCTCTATGCCACCCTGCCACTTGGTCCAGGCTGTGGGCAAAGCTCCATGTTGCTCTGATCTGGGGTCAGAGGCTCTGAGATGAGCACTTTTCATGTCCAGTGCCAGAGTTCCCCAGACATGGGCCAACCATGATGCTTTTCTCCACATTTCCTTGAATAAAGCCCATCACATGGCCTAGGGGATTCCCCAAGGGGCAGGTCGCCCCTTGCTGAAATCCTGCCCCGTAGGTGCCATGTGATCTGAGACCCTGAGAGCAGGGAAGGAGGGAGGCAAGGGTGAAGGAGGGCAGGGCGGACCCTTCTAAGGGGAAGTGGCTGAGTGAAGGGCTGCAGGGAGGCCAAGTGTGCAACCCTAATTGATGCCCTCAAAGTGGAAACATGAACTGCTGAAAAAAGGTTCCGTCCTGGTCCGTGTGTGTGTGTGTGTGTGTGTGTGTGTGTGTGTGTGTGTGTGTGTGTGTGTAACTCATTGGGCACTTGGTTTTCTCCAGCCCTCTAGGGGATACAGCCTCTCCCCTTGCCAGGTTGGCGCCCCACTGGCCACTGTCAGCCGTGGAAAAAAAATGACAGGATTATGCTTTAGTGCATTTTGTGTGGAGGGCTTGGTTTTGGGCCACACCTGGCGATGCTCAGGGCTTACTCCTGACTCTGCACTCAAGAATTATTCCTGGCGGTGCTCAGGGGACCACATGATGCCAGGGTGCCAGGGATCGAGCCTGAGTCGGCTGCGTGCAAGGCAAGCGCCCCGTGGTTCTGTGTCTTTTCTTAGCAGCCTTCTGTGACTGTCAGGTCAGGAAACGGAAAACTCCCCTCCTGACACTACAGCCTAAGCTACAGCTCTTCAGCCTGGCTGCTCTGGAATCTCCTGGATCTGGGGGTGCTTTTAAGCACCCCTCCATCATGCTCACATTGTATTCTGAACCAGTTTTATCAGAATCTCCAGGAATGGGGTCCAGAGATCAGCATTTCTTCACTGCCTCCAGCTTCTTTCTCAGGCGGTTAAGTCCAAGAGTCAGTGATGGAAGGCAGAGACCTAAAGCAGAGGTTGATAAGGGGAAATTTTCTTTTTAAAGGCCAGACAAGAACCATTTCAGGTGATCCAGGGCACTTCGTCTTGGTTACAACTCTTTGAATCAACTCTGGGAACAGCCTTGGGCATTGCATAAATGAATGGAAAAGGCTATGTTCCAATAAAACTTTATTGACTACACCAGGCTGAGGGCCAGATTTGGCCCATGTGTGTAGTGTAGCATCCTGGTCTAAGATCTGTTGCAATATAAGTCATTTAAGAGTACAAAGGACAGGGAGCTGGAACAATAGCACAGTGGGTAGGGCGTTTCCCGTGCGTGACCCGGGTTCGATTCCTAGCATCCCATATGGTCCCCTGAGCACCACCAGGAGTAATTCCTGAGTGCATGAGCCAGGAGTAACCCCTGTGCATCGCTGGGTGTGACCCCAAAAGAAAAAAAAAGAGTGCAAAGAGGGGCTGCGGAGATGGTATAGCACTTGCCTTGCACGTTCAATCCACGTTCTATCTCTGGCACCATACAGGGTCCTCTGGGCTCTCCCAGGAATGATCACTAAGCACAGAACCAAGAGTAAGCCCTGAGCACGGCCATGTATGCCCCTCCTCCCAGAAAAGAACACAAAGGAATAGGAACCCACCACAAGGCAAGGAGGGTTCATAGAACGAGCCCCAGCTCAACTGCTAATGGACTGTGCGACCCTCTCTGGTGCTTTCTTTCTTCTTCTTTCTTAAATTATTTTTTTTTATTAAAAACACTGTGATTGGGGCTGGAGAGATAGCACAGTGGGTAGGGCGTTTGCCTTGCACACGGCTGACCCGAGTTTGATTCCCAGCATCCCATATGGTCCCCTGAGCACCACCAGGAGTAACTCCTGAGTGCAGAGCCAGGAGGAACCCCTGTAAATCTCTGGGTGTGACCCAAAAAGCAAAAAATTAAAAAAAAAACAACACTGTGATTTACAGAGTTGTTCATTACACAGCTGTTTCAAGCATCTTGCGTTCCAACACCACCAGTGTGATCTTCCCTCACCAATATTTGCAGTTTCCCTGTGCCTCTGTTTTCTCCTCAGGGAGATGAGGAAGCACCAAGTTCCGACTCTGGAGCCTTGTTGGAGGATGAAGCGACGTGTCGGATACAGAGGTGGGCAGACAGGGGTCGCGGGCAGGCTGTCCCCGTGAGACCACTGTTTTCCTGGAGGCAGAGCGCCTGCTCTTTGCAGAGTGGATTTTAAGTGCCAGCAGCTGAAGCGGCAAAGGAACTGTGTTGTGGGGAGATGGGTTTGTTTTCTGACAAGTGGAAGGCTCTGGAATTAATTAAGGCGAATTTAATTACCAAGGAGCCATTAGCATGATAATCTGGGCCTCGCTCTCTTTCCTCTCTCGCGTCTTTCCTCACCGTCCCCACGGTTAGTGACTTTGGTAAGGAAAGCTCAGCGGCTTAACAGAACTACCCAATCCCAGGGGGGAGCCACAGCGCCCCGTGCCCAGCTCTCCGGAGAGAAGGATCTGGAAGGCTTCACCCAGGCCCACTGCTCACCTGCTCTCGCCAGCTGTCCAGCTCACTCGCTTGCCTGCTTCTTAATGCTTGTTTTTAATGCTTGTTTTCCTGATGTGAGGCTGTAGCAAGGACTGTTTCTTTATCTTAAATGTCCCTCAGTAGAGCCTGAGGCCCGGCCACAGAGCTCCCAGTTCACGTGTGTGTGTGTGTGTGTGTGTGTGTGTGTGTGTGTGTGTGTGTGTGACGATGGGGTGGGGTTGGGCCATACTGCTGGTGCTCAGGCTTCTCCTGTTTTAGTGCTCAGGGATCACTCTGGGCCAGGAGAGTGTCGGAGATCGAGTCCTGGCTGGCTCTGTGCAAGGCAAACACCTTAACCCCTGGGCTGTCTCTCCCGCCTCGAAGCATCCGGGCTCCCCTGTAAAGATAAAGCCGAGATGGGCGTCAGACGTCACCGGGTTCTGTGCCTGGGGAACCTGTCCCAGCACCTGAGATGACCTTCCGTATCCCCCCATCCCCCGCGCGGCCACGTGGAAGTGACGGGCTTCTATTTGCTGCGCTCGCCGCCGCGGACGTCTCCATCCGTCTGAATAACCTCACCAGCAGAGCGTCAGCAAGATCTCCTTTCCAGGTGTTTTCAAAAAGAGTCAGTGTCATGCCTGGCACTATTTTTATCACTGCCCGATATTTCCACTTCCTCTGTGGGCTGCGGCTCCCAGTGACGCAAGGGCCCGAGTCCCAGGGACGTCAGCTTGTTTGCAGAGCTCACTCCACGCAGTATTCCTGGCCTACCCTTGAACTTGCCCTCCTGAGCCCAGGCTTTGTCTGTTGGGAGAGCCACCATTCACTCCTCGGTGGAGAGAAAGAAAACATCCCCGCAGAAGCGGGATCAGTGGCAGGGTTGGGAGCTGTCCCTCCCGGTGGTGCTGAAAGTTTCTCAAGCACAAAAGGATTCCGTTACGACAGCACAGGGGATAGGGATGTGGGTCTGGACTCTGAACTCTGCCCAGTCACTTTGGGAGAGGTCAGAGCCAGGACTGTCCCCCACTGAGTAAAACGGGGGTCCCTCGCCCAAGGTCAGAGGACATGAGCAGAAGGTTGCCAGGTGTGGAGGCTGGCACAGTGGCTGGAAGGGCAGGTACCCATGGGTTCCTCTCCCCGTGTAGGACAGGATGACATTCATGGATGTGTTTGTAGGTGGAGGGAAGAGAGGAGAGGAAGAAGGCCTGGGTTGGAGAGCTAGCATGGGGGTTCAGGCCCATGCATGGAGTCATTCCTGGGTAGAGCCCCTGCACCCTAGGGACCCCCAAGGTCAGCAGGTGCAACCCGGAAGACCCACTGGCCCGAGGCAGCACCGCATCCTTAGGCCATAGCTCTGACCTTTCAGACAGGTTGGTCAAGAATCACACAAGTGACCCTAGGATTCCTGGGGTTTGGGAGTTGCCCTCCAACCCCCCCAAAAAAGGGAAGGGGAGGCTGAGAGCAGTGGATGTGGAAAGATAGTGGATGTAAGACATCCAGGGAGCTTCCGTGATTGGGCTGTGGAGACCTGGACCTACATCAGGGTTGTTAAAATGTGGGCCAGGGGTCCGTTGAGCTCAGTCAGACTGAGAGTTTGGATGAGACTGGAGGAGCAGTAGGATGGACCCAAACAACTTGGACAGAGCAGGGAACATTGCTCCGTAGACAGGAAGCTGAGTTCAGCCAGACAGGAAGTTCAGCAAAGAGGTCAGACAGAAGCCGGCCTCCCTCTGGGGACTTAGAGGAAGGAGCTGTGGTCTGGCTGGATGCATGGTGAGGTCACATTGATCCAGAGCAAAGCCCCCAGGGTCTTAGAGGGTCACATCGCTGCTTGGGGCCTGGGGCCTCAGAGAGAAAGGCTGTGTATATAAACCATTGCTATATCTGGGGCTGGAGTGGTAGTACAGCTGGAGGGCATTTGCCTTGCACATGGCTGACCCAGGTTCAATTCCTGACATCCCATATGGTCCTCTGAGCACTTTAAAAAGTGATTCCTTAGTGCAGAGCAGGAGTAACCCTTGATGAACACTGCCAAATGTAGCTCCAAGAAGCAAAGAGAATATATTACTATTTCTGGGACTAGAGCAATCATACAAGTGTGCAGGGCATCTGCCTTGCATACGGCTGACCTGGGTTCGATCCTCAGCATCCCATGTGGTGCCCCCAGCTCCAACAGGAGCACTCCTGAGCACAGTACCAGGAGTAAGCTCTGAGCATCACTGGGTGTGACCCAAAAAAGAGAAGGAAAGAATCATTACTATTTCCCAATGGGCTTCTGAGTGCTCTCAGGGAGCTACATCTGGTGAGCCCAGTGCTTGGGCTGGCAGGGCTTGGCCTCACCCGGTGCCACTTGGGGGCCCTCCAGAGTCTGTGAGTGTATGTGCCATCACCCTGTGTGGGCCTCCCAGTGCTAAGAGGACACAGAGGGTGGGAGCTGCACTCCAGAGTCCAGTGGCCACGCTCATCCTGAGCATTCGGCAAGTGCTCACAGTCCGATGACCAGCGAGGAGCCTGTGTCCTGGCATGGAGGAGTCTGTGAGATGCAGGGAGCCCCACCAGACCAATCCTCTGGCCCGCAGAGGTGGCCCTAGGGTCCATACGTGCAAGGAGGGACCGACTGAATGAACACAGGACACAAGAGACAGAGTGCAGTTTTGAAACACAGAGAAAAAGGGACATACTTTATTGGGGGCAATGAGGGTATATATCCATTAGTAAGGCAGCTACACAAAAGGTCGTGCCCATATATGGTTAGGAAAGTTACAAGGTCTATACGTTTTCACATACCATGCATTACAAAGTTTATACGTTTCACATACCAGGTTAATCACTGTCAGTTACTTCTTGTTATTACTGACAGCCATAACAGATGTTTTCTCAAGATAACCATGCATCAGGATAACCATACATCAAGATAACCATACATAGCATAGGCTTTGCCTGCCTCGGGTCACGTAGGTGAAGATGACCATACATAGCACAGGCACGTAGGCCCTTGGTCAGTTAAAGGGCCAGCTTCCCACAGTGAGAGGGAGGGGAAGTGTGGCTCCCAGCAAGGCTGCGGGGTATGAGGATGGACCCCCAGTCTACTTGGAACACCCAGGAGGAGTCTAGGGGAGAGAGCATCTGAGTGGAGTCTTTGCTTGGCAAACAAAAGGTCGAAGGTGGGGGAGGGGCTGCCTGTGGGGCCAAGAGGATGCCTGGGCAGCTTGCAGCAGAAAAGTGAATGGATTATGTATTAATCTACGCCACCATGCCTGCCCAGAAGGGAAAGGGTGTTGCTCCCTTCCGTCTTTTTCCCTCTGGAAAGAAAGATGGCAGCTGCTCCGGAGCTTTATGGAAAGCCAGGTATGAGCTGGTCGTGATGGGGCGACTGAAACCTCATGGGAAGGGGGTCATTCCCGGCTCGTCCTTTGTGCCCTACCAAGGTCAGGAGTCGCCCCCCACAAGTGGCTCTCCAGCATGGCCATGGCTCCAGAGCACAGAAACCAATCTCATAATTATGACTCTCAGCAGAAATACTTCCAGGCTTAATAAGTAAAATACCAGAAATCCAAAATCGTGCAGTTGCATTGCGGCCGCGTGACATCATTTAATTCTTGTGACCAGCTGTAGAAAACAAATTATTTCACAATGCCTTTTCAGCATGTCTGATTTGGGGGTGTAAACTCTAAATAATCATGGTGCATCTTTTGTCGAAACAATGAATCTAATCAAAGTAAAAAAAAAAAGAGGCTGCCTGGGGCCTGCAGGCAGCATGTGCATATATGAATTGTGCAGTATTATGGAGTGTGCAGTATTATGGTGTATGGGGTATTATGGGGTGTGCAGTGTTATGGAATGTACTCTTTGGCAACGATGTGAAGTATTAGAGGGTATGGAGTATAACGAAATATATAATATTACAGGAAATGTAATATGATGGGTGTGCAATATTGTAGGGTGTATAGTATTATGTGATGTACAGTATTATGACAGGCGCTCTTTGGTAGGAAAGTGGAGTATTATGGGGTGTGGGGTCTTATGGTATGTGCAGCGTTATAGGATGTACAGTATTATGGGGAGTGGGATCTTATGGAATGTGCAACATTATAGGATGTGTAGTATTATGGGATGTGGAGTACTATGGGATGTACAGCATTATAGGATTATGGTATTATGGGAAATGGGATCTTATGGGATGTGCAACATTATAGGATGCGTAGTATTATGGGATGTGGAGAACTATGGGATGTACAGCATTATAGGATTATAGTATTATGGGAAATGGGATATTATGGGATGTGCAGCATTATAGGATGTATAGTATTATGTATGTGGGGCATTATGGGATATGGCACTACATAGGGTATATGGGATGTGGGGTATTATGGGATGTGGACTACTATGGGCTGTGCAGCATTCTGGGAGGGTCAGACAATGACTGAGCCCACAGAGAAGTTCCTTGGACATCCATCTGGTCAGCACAGCTGTAGGGGGCCAGGACCCCGCATCATCACAATCATTGCCTCACCAGGATCATGACCCCACATCACCACAATCATTGCCTTATCAGGACTGTGGCCTCAACAATGTTCTTCTCCAAGATAAGAAAAAGAATCCCAGTGACCACCCACCCCAGCAAACTTCCCACCTGGGCCTTTTCAGAGTGGGGGCAGAGTGGCCTTGTGTGCAGTCATGGGGTCATTGACTCTGCCCAGGTACTGTCCTCTTCCCGGCTGTGTCCCCGCCCCTGTCCTCAGTCCACTTCCTGTTCCTGTGGACTTGACCCCTGGGGGTCCTCCTAAAAATGGTCTCACACACCAGCCTCTTTGCTGGTCAGCAGAATTTCTGTTAACACAACCTCCATGGGGTAGCATGCAGCAGAATTTCCTTATCCATTTATTTGGCTTTGGGACCACACCCAGCAGTGCTCAGGGCTTACTCCTGGCTTTGTGCTCAGGGGTCTCTCCAGATGCTGCTCAGCAGACCCTCTGTATCCCCCATCAGCCCATGTAAGGCAAATCCAATCCCCTGCCTGCTTTACTATCACTTGCCCCTGAATCATTTAATTTGAATTTTAGAACGGTTTAGGATTTATGGGACAATGGCAGCAATGGCACTGCCTCCCTGTCCTGCCTCTCCTGCTGGGACATTTCTAGGGACGCAGTCCACTGGCCAGAGCTAGGAACCCACAGCACTTCACTGCCAGGGACGAAAACTTCCTTCATTTGGATTTCACAAGTTTGCTCCTGAAATCCATTATTCTGGGGTCGAATCTGATGTGGCACTTCCTCGCTTCCTCGTGAGCAGAGAATCAGCTGAGTCCCTGTCTGCAGAAGGAGAGGTGCGTGGAGGCGGAGGTGAGGGTAGGTGAGGCCGTTGTGTCTTTGCAGATGTGATTTCCCCACGTCTCTACAAAGGCCGAGGGGCTGGAGAGATAGTACAGAGGTCAAGGCACTCACCTTCCTCATGGTTGACCTGGGTCCCACCAGGGGTGATCCCCAAGCACAGAGCCAGGACCAAGCCCTGAGTACCACCAAGTGTGGCCCCCAAACCAGTAAAGTAAAGGTAAAGGCCCTCCCGTTGATCATCGATTTGCTCGAGCGGGCCCAGTAACGTCTCCATCATGAGACTTTGTTGTTACTGTGTCTGGCATATCGAATACGTCACGGGGAGCTTGCCAGGCTCTGCCGTGCGGGCGAGATACTCTCGGTAGCTTGCCGGGCTCTCCGAGAGGGGCGGAGGAATCGAACTCGGGTCGGCCATGTTGGCTGCGTGCAAGGCAAACGCCCTACTGCTGTGCTATCGCTCCAGCCCCCAAAACAAAACAATAAAAATATTTGAAAAATAAAGAGACCTGAGCCAGGCTCGTGTGCAGTCTCCGGGGTAGGTCCCGGGGATGATTTTTTAATTTTTATTTTATATTATTTGATTGGCTTGGCTTACAATACTTTTTTTTTTCTTTTTGGGTTCACACCCAGCGATGCTCAGGGGTTACTCCTGGCTCTGCACTCAGGAATTATTCCTGGCGGTGCTTGGGGGACCATATGGGACGCTGGGAATCGAACTCGGGTCAGCTGCGTGCAAGGCGAACACCCTACCTGCTGTGCTATCGCTCCAGCCCCCAGTCCTGGGGATTATTAGTGCACCTATTCATCAGAGTCTTTTCAGCATCTCCCCAGAGGAGAAGGTGAGTAAAACTCACGGCCCAAGGGTGGTCTCTCAGGATCCAGGCAGAATGGGCAGCAGGTCCAATTTTTCCGCCCTCACCCCACTTCCTTATTGGGCATCTTGTCCTTCAGTGAGTTTCCATGGAGACACGCAGGATTCCCCCTCCGCATTCCACCCTAAATTACCTGTCAGCCTGAAGGAGCAGAACGGGAGCAATTTCCAATCTCCCTCTCCTCTCTGTAGGGAAAAACACAGCCCCAGGCACCTATATGGGACCGTGGGGACCTGGGGGCCATGCCCAGCCTTGTTTGATTCTCAAAGAGAACTCTCTGAGCCTCAATTTCCCCATTAGCCAAAGGAGATGACGACAGCTGACTCTTCCCACCAACACACCCATTTCCTGCCCGTGGAAGCCACAGTTCAAAAAGATGTGCATTATCTCCAATGGGACTGATTTGATAACACTGGGCTTTCGGTGTTTTATTAAAGACATCCGTAACTTCCAACCAGGGCTGCTGGGTGTGGGATGAACAAATTGGGTTGAGATCATTCCATGCAAGTGCTGGTGCAGACTCCTCTCGTTCTGGGAGTGCAAGTGTTCATTGAAATTTAAAACTGCGAAGAATTATTCTCATGAGGTTCAGTAACTGCATCTACACCAGTTCAGTATGAGACCAGGCCACCTGGCTCTTAGGATCGAGTCCACAATTCTGTGAAGTAGGAAGACTAGACTTTGGAAGACACTCCAAAGTCTTCCTCCCACCCCACCTGCCTCCCCGTCCCCTTTCTTCTTCCTTCTGATGTCAGTGGGTACCCACAGATGGCGTATGTGAGGAGTCTTGGAGAGAGACGATCACTTTCACCTAATCCACCTCTGCCCTCCGGGACTGGCAGGGAAGGCCAGACAGTAAAGTCTGCAAGGAGCCCCTGGGTGGCACAGGTCTGAGCCCTGTCAGCCCCACCAGGGGGCCGTCAAGCCACACCTGACATCCACTTGGTCTTCTGGGCAGGAGAGTTGATCCCCACCCCCACCCCATCCCACCGCACCCCCGACTTCTCAGGGAGCCAAGGATTCAGGCTGGAGCGAAGAATTGCTCCTTGCATGAAAGGAAAGTCAGTCCTAGACTTCCCCCAGTGTTTCTGGGTCCTTGTCTTTCCCACAGAAAGGAATTATTTCAGGAGTAGATAAGCAATGAAGTAAAAGCAGGTTTTATTTAGAGACTTTTAGGAGGTGGACGGCAGGAGAGCAAAGGGAGAGAGAGTAACGCGCTCAAGGGAGAACGTGGGCTTCTCCAGAGACAGACCCCCCACATATCTTTTTTTTTTATTTTTTGGGGTCACACCCGGTGATGCACAGGGGTTACTCCTGGCTCCTACACTCAGGAATGACTCCTGGAGGTGCTCAGGGGACCATATGGGATGCTGGGACTCGAACCCGGGTCGGCCGCATGCAAGGCAAACACCCTACCCATTGTGCTATCACCCCAGCCCTGCCCCACGCATCTTAAGAGTGGAGATGCGGGTGACACATGTGCTTGGTCACCACATGTGCTTGGCCATGTGAGCACAAGCAGCACATGGGCTTGGGCAGCAAATGCGCTCGCTTCCTTTGTTCAAGATGGCTTTTATAGCGTTTCTCCAAGCTGCCCCCACGTGGGGCTTTCTAGCTAGGTAGAGTCTGTTGCTAGGGTGGTTGCCAAGGGGGTAGAGTTGGGAATTTTTGAAATTCCTTTCCTTGGCCCTAGTTCCAGCTGGAGCTTCTCTCCAAGGGGGCCTGAGTCCGGCCTCCTCTGAGTCTCTTGCTTCTGGGTGAAGCCTCATCAGGCCTTAGTTCCCGTGTCCACTTTTTGCAGTCTTGGCGCTATTGGTTTGATTACTTCCTAGGAATTCCATTGCCATGGGCCCTTTCCTGTCTACCTGCTTATCTTCCTTCCTTCCTTCCTTCCTTCCTTCCTTCCTTCCTTCCTTCCTTCCTTCCTTCCTTCCTTCCCTTCTTCCTCCCTCCCTCTCTCCCCTCTCTCCCCTCTCTCTCCCTCCCTTTCTCCCTCCCTCCCTCCCTCCCTCCCTCCCTTCCTTCCTTCCCTCCTCCCTCCCTCTTTCCTTCCTCCCTCCCTCCTTCCCTCTTTCCTTCCTCCCTCCCTCTCTCCCCCCTCCCTCCCTCCCTCCCTCCCTCCCTCCCTTCCTTCCTTCCTTCCTTCCTTCCTTCTTTCCTCTTTCCCTCCCTCTTTCCTTCCTCCCTCCCTCCCTCCCTCCTCCCTCCCTCCCTTCCTTCCTTCCTTCCTTCCTTCCTTCCTTCCTTCTTTCCTCTTTCCCTCCCTCTTTCCTCCCTCCTCCCTCCCTCCCTTCCTTCCTTCCTTCCTTCCTTCCTTCCTTCCTTCCTTCTTTCCTCTTTCCCTCCCTCTTTCCTTCCTCCCTCCCTCTTTCCTTCCTCCCTCCCTCCTTCCCTCTTTCCTTCCTCCTTCCCTCTCTCCCCCCTCCCTCCTCCCTCCCTCCCTTCCTTCCTTCCTTCCTTCCTTCTTTCCTCTTTCCCTCCCTCTTTCCTCCCTCCCTCCCTCCCTCCCTTCCTTCCTTCCTTCCTTCCTTCCTTCCCTCCTCCCTCCCTCTTTCCTTCCTCCCTCCCTCCTTCCCTCTTTCCTTCCTCCTTCCCTCTCTCCCCCCTCCCTCCTCCCTCCCTTCCTTCCTTCCTTCCTTCCTCCCTCCCTACTTCCTTCCTTCCTCCCTCCTTCCCTCTTTCCTTCCTTCCTTTCTTCTCAATCTCCTCCTCGTGTTACAAACTCAGTATCAAGGCAAGTACCTGACCCAAAATTCCAGTCCAACGACAGGGTGGCAGGGCTCCTCAAGTATTTCGTTGTTCTCAGAGTCGGGGAAACTGAGATCTGACTTGCCCAAATCATCACAGGGCAGTGAGGGTGAGCACAGAATAATGACAGCTTCAGGCTCTGGGACTGCCAGGCTGGTGGCCAGACAGGGCTTCCTCTCCCTGCCGCAGCCCCACCCAGGCCACAGGGTGGGAAGGAGGAGACCACCAAACATCAGGCTTTCTGAGTAGAAACCCCCAAGTACTGGGGCCAGAGCAATAGTATACAGCGGGTAGGACGTTTGCCTTTCACACACCGACCAGGGTTCAAGTCCCAGCATCCCATATGGTCTCCCGAGCACTGCCAGGAGTAACCGCTGTGCAATTCCGGGTGTGACCCAGAAAGCATTAAAATAATAATAATGGAGCGATAGCACAGCGGTAGGGCGTCTGCCTTGCACGCAGCCAACATGGCCGACCCGAGTTCGATTCCTCCGCCCCTCTCGGAGAGCCCGGCAAGCTACCGAGAGTATTCGATATGCCAGACACAGTAACAACAAAGTCTCCAATGGAGACGTTACTGGGCCCGCTCGAGCAAATCGATGATCAACGGGAGGGCCTTTGCTTACTTTACTTAATAAATAAATAAATAGAAGCCCCCAGGTACATGCAGGCATTGGTTGGTTGAGGACATGGCCACCATACAGGAGTGGTTCCTGAGGTCCGGAAGGTGGACCCCCCCCACCCCAACCACCACCACCACAAAGGCTGGAGGTGCTGCAAACCTTTTCTTTCCTTCCTGGCCCCGGAGGCAGGAGCTCCAGGCGACACTGTGAGTTTCAAATTTAAACCTAAGCCAGGGGAACTCTTCTAGGGCATTTGAAAGGCAAGCCCGGTGCCAAATCAGCTTCCAGAGGTGCCAATTAAAAGAGAAGGGGAGGGTGCGTGGGAGAGCGTGGGAGAGGAGGGAGTGTGAGGTAAGCAAACCTTAGAGGCCTCCTGGGAGGGCGGGCTACAGGCCGAGGGGGCGGCTGCGCTCCCCTCAGCCCCCAGAATTGGACTCCATCAACACCGTGAGACAAACGGGGTGAACAGGCTCAGCCCTGGCACTGTTCAGCGTGGGGCTCGCTCCTGGGAGGTGACCAGGAAGTGGGTCTCCCGGCAGAAACATCACTGGGATGGGGTGGCAGGCAGGGACGCAAAACATCAGCCCTGTCGGCACTGTTACGCCCGTGACTCAGTTTCCCAAAGACTACCAAGAAGCCGATTCCGATGCAAACACATGAGGGTCTTTATGGCATACTCAAGCTTGGTCTCCCAGGCAGCACCGTCGCAGTGGGTTGAAGCTGAGGGCCCTGAGCCGATAGGGAACAAGGTTTATATAGGGTTAACAGCGAGAAGCAAACTGGAGAATTTAAGCGGCATTGTTGCAGGATTGGCGAACAATTTGAAGAGTGCAGCGCTATGATAGTCCACATTCAACCTCAGCCGTTACTAGCTTACTAGCTCCTGCATGTAATCTAGAGGGACCACCTGTGCTGGGGACCACCTGGCATGGCGCTTCTGATTAGCTGTGGTCTGGGAGGTTCAGGTTTTAGGCCCTCTGTGGTGTCTCTAGATGCTGGCCCTTAGTTCTTGGAATGGGCTGTTAAAGTCCCAGTACTTGGGCAACTGTGGCCTAGGTTGTCTGTCATGGTGTAGCTTTGGTTCCTCAGGCCACCTGCTGGGTGAGACCCCCATTTAGAGGGCAGCACGGTGAAGGGTGACCCAGGGGCACCCCAGCTGGGAACGGGCAGCTGTCAGACAGGGCCCAGGCCCGCGTGTTGGAAGTCAGAGCTCTGGCCCGGCAGGTGGTTCTGGCGTAAAGAAAGTCCGTGGAGGGGCATGTGGCAGAGAACATGTCTCACATGCTCTGGGCCCTGGTTGGATCTCCGGGTTCCCAAGACTCTGCACTCCCAGGTGTGCCTCCTCACCCCCCCCCACCCCCGCCCTGCAACCTAAGAGTCCCCAGAGAAAACTTAAATGGTGCCAACTGATTGTCACGCCTCCTGGGGGCTTGTAAACCCTTTTCAGAGTTTATTTATTTATTTATTTATTTAAAAAGGCCCTCCCGTTGATCATCGATTTGCTCGAGCGGGCCCAGTAACGTCTCCATTGGAGACTTTGTTGTTACTGTGTCTGTATTTAATTTATTTTTATTTTTTGCTTTTTGGGTCAGCCAGCCCGGAGAGCCCGGCAACCTACCGAGAGTATCTCGCCCGCACGGCAGAGCCTGGCAAGCTACTTGTGATGTATTCAATATGCCAGACACAGTAACAAAAAGTCTCAAAATGGAGACGTTACTGGCCCCGCTCGAGCAAATCGATGAACAACGGGAGGACACACCCAGCTTTTTGGGTCACACCCGGCAATGCACAGGAGATATTCCTGGCTCATGCACTCAGGTGCTTAGGGACCATATGAGATGCTGGGAATTGAACCCGGGTCAGCCGCGTGCAAGGCAAACGCCCTACCCACTGTCCTATCGCTCCAGCCCCTTTTTCAGGGTTTAAAGTGCCAATATGCCCCCAGACATTCAAAGTCACAGATGGGGCAGGCACTTGTCCACTGGGGCCATGGGAATGTTGGAAGCCACCACGGAGGCCAGCATCTGTCGCTTACCGACAGGACTGGCACGTTGGTCTCTGCCCAGCAGGGGTCAGTAGCAGAGAAGGACAAACAGACTGTCCAAGCTTTAGGATGGCTAGGGCAGCCCTTGGGGGTGTCTCACAGGTTATTCAAGACAATACCTCTCCTCACTCCCAACTCACCTCATTGGAGCCAGTACTTTAAAGACTGTCAGTGAGCTCATCAGTGCTGGAGCGATAGCCCAGCGGGTAGGGCGTTTGCCTTGCACCCGGCCGACCTGGGTTCTATTCCTCCGCCCCTTTCGGAGAGCCTGGCAAGCTACCAAGAGTATCTCACCCACACGGCAAAGCCCTTTGCCGGGCAAGCTACCAGTGATGTATTCTAAAAGCCAAACACAGTAACAAGTCCCACAATGGAGACGTTACTGGGCCCCCTGGAGCAAATCGATGAACAATGGAAGGACAGTGACAGTGCCACAGTGCAGTGAGCTCATCAGCATCACAGGAACTGGCTGAGCCAATCAGCAGGCGTCTAAAAGACCCTAAACCGTTTCTGCTGATCTTGCCTGGAGCACATTTGCTGGTCCGGTTATTCTATTCTTCCCTGGGTCCACCTTTGCAAACCTTTTGTATTCTAATGCCTCAGCTATATCTTCCCCGAGGGGACTATCCCAACTTTGGGGTTTTTTTCTTTAGGAGGAAATTTCCCACTGGCTATCTCTCAGGCTTCCTTCTCTCTGGTCCCCCGGGGCCGCCTACGCTGGGCCTGCACAGTAAACTGTTGGGCTGGGTTTGGCTCCATGCCAAGAGACCTCTTCATGGGGTGGGGGCCAGTGGTGGACCGGACACTGGCTGCAGTATCCATCTGCCCGCAGCTGTCTTCTGAGTGTGGAGTTGTAGAAATGGGAGATGAGAGAGGCTGGCTGGAAGGAAGATTTGCAATTCCCCTCCCAAGGCTTCCTCAGGCAGGAGGGCTGGAAGTGTTTTCTGGCTGGAGAAGGCGGGAGGAATAGGAAGGCTCTTGGGGAAGGAAGGAGTTGGGGAAGGAAGCATCGGGAAGGAAGGAAGGAAAGAAGGAAGGAAGGAAGGAAGGAAGGAAGGAAGGAAGGAAGAAGGAAGGAAGGGAGAGTTGGGGGGAAGGAATAGGAAGGCTCTTGGGGAAGGAAGGAAGGAAGGAAGGAAGGAAGGAGGGAGGGAGGGAGGGAGGGAGGGAGGGAGGAAGGAAAGAAGGAAGGAAGGAAGAAGGAAGGAGGGAGGGAGGGAGGAGGGAGGGAGGGAGGGAGGAAGGAAGGAAGGAAGGAAGGAAGAAGGAAGGAAGGAGGGAGGGAGGGAGGGAGGAAGGAAGGAAGGAGGGAGGGAGGAAGGAAGGAAGGAGGAAGGAAGGAAGGAAGGAAGGAAGGAAGGAAGGAAGGAAGGAGGAAGGAAGGAGGAAGGAAGGAAAGAAGGAAGGAAGGAGGAAGGAAGGAAGGAAGGAAGGAAGGAAGGAAGGAGGAAGGAAGGAGGAAGGAAGGAAAGAAGGAAGGAAGGAGGAAGGAAGGAAGGAGGAAGGAAGGAAGGAAGGACGGAAGGAAGGAAGGAAGGAAGGAAGCATCAGGAAGGAAGGAGTGAGGAAGGGAGAGTTGGGGGGAAGAAGTAGGAGGGAGGTGCCCAGGAAGGAAGATGACCCAGAAAAGAAGGGAGGTACCATCCTCTCCCTCCCTCCCCAGGCCGTGCTCCTTGGGGGGGGGTCTGTGCTCCTCATTCCTGTCCCTCCATTTTCAGAGGAGCGGGGGAGGGGCCCAGGGACTGCCCTTCCTCCTCCCCCCTCACTCTCCCTCCTCCCCCCATCCTCTGCCAGTGTCCTTGGGGGCTGCTCTTTTGAGTTTTCCACCTGTCAGAGCTCAAGGGGGGCATTTTAGGGACACAGGAGGAGCAAGTCCTCTGACCCTGTTGGCTAGTAGCCACTGTCAAGCAGGACATTCTAGTTCTTTAAAACTGGCTTAAAGTAGGCCACACCATTGGGTATGGAGATGGTAAGCGGGAGGAAGGGGAAGCATTACTCTGGCCCTGACATCCCACAAGGCTTCCCGCAGGCATGCGGAGTTAGCGTGGGACAGGCTCTCCTGGGGCCTGGAACCCTTGTGTAAAGGGCCACACTCTCACGGCGTGGCTTTGAGGCGGAGTCACGGGGCCCAAACACCTTCGAAGCTATGGTTGCTTCTCCTAGATGCTCCTCGTGCATGCTCGGCCTTCTGACTCATTTCAAGATGCAAGAAGGTTCTGGAAATAGTGATAGCACAACTTCCCAGGCAATGGAGACCCTGAGAAGTCTGTCCTTGGCCCCAGCATCTTGAAACACAGATGGTGAAGGCAAGGTTGGCAGGCTGGACCATTCTGTGAAAATGGTTAATGGGCTATGCCAGGTGCAGGGGTGGGGGGTGGGGTGGGGAGCGAACACTATCTGAGTGTCAGCTGAGGTCGGCGGAAATGCCCGAGGGGGAAGTTGGCTACTGTAGGTTCTCATGAGGTGGCCAATGTGAGCCCATCGAGGTTACCTGTGGGGGTCTCCCTTCTACAGCACTCAAGGGCTGGAGTGATAGCACAGCGGGTAGGGCGTTTGCCTTGCACGTGGCCAACCCAGGTTCAATTTCCAGCATCCCATATGGTCCCCTGAGCACCACCAGGAGTAACTTCTGAGTGCAGAGCCAGGAGGAACCCCTGTGCATCACCGGGTGTGACCCAAAAAGAAAAAAAAAAACATACAACTCTAAGGCACTCAGGATAAGTTTTTTTTTTTTTTTAATTTTATTGAATCACCGTGGGATAGTTACAAGCTTTCATGTTTGGGTTACAATCACACAATGATCAAACACCCATCCCTCCACCAGTGACATTCCCCACCACCAATATCCCCCGTAAACCTCCCCCCTTCCCCATCCTCCCCCTGCCTCCATGGCAGACAATATTCCCCATTCTCTCCCTCTACTTTAGGGCATTATGGTTTGCAATGCAGACCCTGAGAGGTTACCATGTTTGGTCCTTTTTCTACTTTCAGCACACATCTCCCATCCCGACCGATTCCTCCAGCCATCCTTTTCTTAGTGATCCCTTCTCTATTCCAGCTGCCCTCTCCCCTTTGCGCATGAGGCAGGCTTCCAGCTAGGGAGCAATCTATCTGTCCTATGTATCTACTGTCCTTAGGTGTCAGCCCCCTGTTATGTTGTTTTATACTCCACAAATGAGTGCAGTCCTTCTATGTCTGTCCCTCTCTTTCTGACTCATTTCACTTAGCATGATACTCTCCATGTCTATCCATAAGCAAAGGTCATGACTTCATCTCTCTCAGGATAAGTTCTGAGCCCTGGTTTGTCTTAGTAATTGGTTGCCTGGCTGCCGCTTCTGAACAACACATCTAGGGGCATGGTGCCCACTTGGGGGGCTTCTCTAGAGCACAAGGAGTTCCGGCAGGTTTTTAAGAGAAGGATGAGGGGCTGGAGCGATAGCACAGCAGGTTGGGCCTTTGCCTTGCACGCGGCCGACCCAAGTTCGATTCCCAGCATCCCATAGGGTCCCCCGAGCACCACCAGGAGTAATTACTGAGTGCAGAGCCTGGAGTAACCTCTGTGCATCACCGGGTGTGACCCAAAAAAGAAAAAAAAAGAGGGATGAACTGCAGGAGACACGAGTCAGTTGCTTCAACTTATTCTTTTAGGAGGTACCGCTCAGAAGCTGAGAGCGGGCCCTCGCCCTACCCTGTCCACCTCCCAGGTTTTGTTTAGCTCTGGAATTTCCCTCGGGGTCCCACGGGACCTTACACTCCTAACTCAGCTGGCACCTCCTCTGGTGGGGGTTCCGAGGGGCTCTCTCAGGAGGACCTGGGTCATCAGGACTCGCCTCCCTGATGGGAATGGAGGTGTCAGGCTGTGTAGACCGGAGAAGCCCCATGCCCAGGGTTCCAGGTACATGATCCCAGCATGTCCTGCCCCAGATGGACAATGGGGGTTGGCTGGAGAACCAGGTGTGACAGTGGAGGGAAATGCAGAAGGCAGAGCCCTGGGGCCCCAAATCAGGGCTGTGACGTCAGGGGGCTCCACAGGGAATGAAGTGAGCCGCTCTGCCCTTCATAGGGTGCTGGGAGGATAGGGGTCACCCCCGAGCACAGAACTGCGAGCAGCCCTGAGTGGGTGTGCTTTGCCATGTGACCTATCTTGCTGGTTCCTTAGTTCTATTTCTGGTGTTTTGGAGTTTTGGGTTTTGGGGCCACATCTGGTGCTGCTCAGGGGTGACTCCTGGCTCTGCGCTCAGGGGACCATATGGGATGTTGGGGATGCAACCCGGGTTGGTCACGTTCGGGGCAAATGTCCTCCCCACTGTGCTATCTCTCTGTCCCCTTCTTTCTATTTTTGAAGGTTGTTTCCCTTGTCATTTACTTTTCTTAAGATTTGTGACCAGGGCTCCGGCAGCCGAAGACCTCCAGAACCAGTCACCACCATGCTGAGACCACTCTCCGCACTCATGAAGTACTGGCAGAGGAACAAAGGCATGCAGGTCCTGGGGCTGAGATCTCCAAGCCTGCTCGGATTGGGGCTGAGCATCCTTCACCCAGATCCTCCATCTTCCAGTAGGCGGGGGTCACACCCACCAACTGGCCTCCTGGTGCCGTGTAATCCCATCAACAGCCAAGACCCATGCTAAAGAGACTATAAAACCCAGCTCCCGGAGGCATGTGGCCACATTCACGGCCACGCGACATCTTATTATCTCATTCCTACTTTGGACAAACTTGCAGGCTACCGAATGTAACCTGCCCACACGGCAGAGTCTGGCAAACTCCCCATGGCGTACCCAATATGCCAAATACCAGTAACAATGATGGGTCTCATTCTCCTAACCCTGAAAGAGCCTTGAATATGGCTACAGCCCTCAATAAAGTCTGTCCCTTTTTCTCTCTGTTTCTAAACTGCACTTTGTCTCTTGTGTTCCTTCGGTTGGTCCCTCCTTGCACCTACGGATCCTAGGGCCACCTCCGCGGGCCGAAGAGTGGTCTGGCGGGGCCCCCCGCAAAGAGGGGGTTCAGCTCTGACCCCAACTCCTGAGAGCTGTGGGAAGAGGGGGTTCACCCCATCACATGAGAGGTGGAAAGAGGGGTGCTCTGTTTACACAGCGGGAGGAAACTTTGGGGGGGGTCTCCAGGAACTGGATATTGATCTCAGTCAATCCTCTCCTTGGTCTCTGCGCTCCCCAGCAGGCCTCCAGGGGTACCTGTTCTTGGGGTTCACTCCCATCCCCTGTGCCCCTGGCAGCCCCCACCATGTGGACTGGATCCCCATCACTGCACCCCATTCTGGTAACAGCATTTCTGGTCCCCCTTCCAGCTGTTTCCTTGGGTTTAGGGGAATCGTTGTGGGCATCACCCTGTCGTCTTGGCTAGGCTCTGCCTGACTGTGGGACCGTGAGGGGGGGGCAGCCGCTGAGAAGTGGGGACCTGATGGTGGGGCTTCCCCTCCTTCCCACACAGCGAGCAGCGTGGATTGAGAGGCCCCGGCCTGTGCTGGGATGCAGAGCCCGCGGGAACCAGCATCAGGCAGGGCCAGAGCAGGAAGCACTGGACGAGCACCAAGCAGGAGGGCAGGCCACACTGGCAGAGGGGCTTAGGGGTGCAGAAGCAGACACAGGCACCCCGGAACCGTGAGGGGCTGGATCTGACATGGGAGAAATGGTATCGGATGATGGTGTTATCAGCCCCACAAGGCTGCAATGGCCAAAGCTGCATTTTTGCTCCTGAGGGCCGGGATATGAAGACCCATGCACACACCCATGCTTGCACACGCGAATCCTAGCTCTCACACATGCACAGCACATACAGGGTTGCTCCCACACACAGACACAGCCATGCACACAGACACACACAGAGACAGCCATGCACACAAGTCTTGCAGCTTGGTCCTTTCATCCCCGCTCCCGACAGCGCCTAAGGTACACGCTTGAAGCGGTGTGACAGAATGTGGCACTTGCAGACATAAATAGCCTCTCTCTGCCCCCGGGCCTGGCGGGCAGACACGCAGCCTCGTCTCCTTCAGGTTCTGCAAAATTAACTTTCTGTGTCAGAAGACGTTGCCCGCACCGGTTCCAGCGTCAGCCTGATCCAAAGGCCCTTTCCCCCAGCCCGGGGGAGGTGCAGGTCCCTTCGGCCCTGGTGGTTCTTCCTCTGGGAGTATTTGCGGTCTCTGGGGGATATACCTGCCCCTCAGTGGTTCTGGAGGGCCCACCATGCCAGCACCCATGCCACTCGTCATAGTCATTGGGGCTGAGCACAGCACACCCAGTGCCTCAGGGCTTTCTCAGGGTCACCTTCTTGGTTTTTTTTTTTTTTTAATTCTTTATTAGTGTATCACTGTGAGGTACAGTTATAGACTTACAAACTTTTGTGCTTGAATTTCAGTCAATGATCAAGTACCCATCCCTCCACCAGTGCCCATTTTCCACCACCAATGGTCCCAGCATCCCTCCCACCCCACCCCTCCTCCTTGGCAGGGCATTCCCTTTCTCTCTCTCTCTCTCTCTCTCTCTCTCTCTCTCTCTCTCTCTCTTTGGGTGTTGTGATTTGCAATAGTTGTGATTTGCAATTTTTTTTTTTTTGCTTTTTGGGTCACACCTGGTGATGCACAGGGGTTACTCCTGGCTCTGCACTCAGGAGTTATTCCTGGCGGTGCTCGGGGGACCATATGGGATGCTGGGAATTGAACCTGGGTCTGCTGTGTGCAAGGCAAACACCCTACATACTGTGCTATTGCTCCAGCCTCTCAGGGTCACCTTCTTGCCTGAGCCACTGGCCCGGCAGGTCCCATGGAGAGCAGAGCCCACTCCAGGCAGCAGCTGCCAGTGTTAGATGCCAAAGGAATAAGGAAAAGCCTTCTGCTCCTCCTGTTTGTTGTAATACAGAATTCTCCTGCCCAGGAAGCAGCCTGGAACATCTTGCCTAAGGGCTCGGTCCCCTGGCCCCTGCAGTTCCATGATGACTGGTATGGAGAAGGATCGTACTGCAAATCGTTCTTCTATTTCTGCCTTAGCAGCCCACGAAAGAGCCCCCCTATTTCTACCAGCCTGAAGGCTGAAAACCACTGGAGAGGAATGGGGGAGAAGTGGTATCCACTATCCCTCTGCTAGTGGGACTGGCCATCTGTCTCCTTCCTCTCTGCCTGGGGTCCCACGTACTGCGGGACCACTGGGTTCCTCGGCCTGTAACTTACTCCTGGCCCCCTTGATCCCGCTGAGATAGGACTCAGAGAAGGGTGAAGGAAACAGTGGGAGCCCCCCAGCTCCTGTGCAGCCCATCATCAGGGGCCACCCCTCTCGTTCTGGAACATTCGTTTCCAGCCACTCCCACCCCTTCCCCAAATATCACAATCATCCTGTTGTTCCTCAATTGCCTCGAGCAGGCACCAGTAACGTCTCCTTCATCCTAGCCCTGAGATTTTAAAAAGTACCATATTCAAGGCTCTTTCAGGGTCAGGGGAATGAGACCCATCATTGTTACTGGTTTTTGGCATATTGGGTACGCCATGGGGAGTTTTCCAGACTCTGCCGTGTGGGCAGGTTACATTCGGTAGCCTGCCAGGTTGTCCAAAGCAAGAATGAGATAATAAGATGTCGAGGGCCCCAAATAAGCTTGAAAAAAAAAATCCTTTGTTCTGTTTATCTGGTTCCGTACCCTAGGCTTGTCCCCAACCCTGCAATGCTTTGTCGTGTCTTTTCTTTTTGGGTCACACCCGGCGTTGCTCAGGGGTTCCTCCTGGCTCTGCACTCAGGAATTACTCCTGGCAGTGCTTGGGGGACCATATGGGATGCCGGGGATCGAACTTGGGTCGGCCACGTGCAAGGCAAACGCCCTACGCGCTGTGCTATCACTCCAGTCCCTGTCGTGTCCTTTTTAATGCACACACAAAATCCTTGAAAGTCCTGAGAGTGAAGTGCACATCTGGAATGGGCACAAGCCCCAACCAGGTCTGGGAAATGTATCTAGGGTAATGTATTTTTGAAACAAGAAAGCGGAAGCCTCAGTTTCCCCATGCCAGTGAGAGGGAAAGCCACAGTTTCTTCTCTCTGGATGTTCCATCTCTTCCCCCATCACCCTGACACACGTTCGCCCCCAGCGTTCTGTCTCAGCCTTCCTGCCTCCCCAGGAACATAAAACTCCGCCCTGGAGCCTAGGCTGTCGGGGAAACTGAGATAAATGGCAATTCAGCCTGGAAGATTTGTTTCCCCTTGCCAGTGAAGAAGGAAGCCTCAGTTTCCCCTTGCCTCCTTTCCCCCTTGACCTGTCACATTTGATTCCCAAAGTCCTGCCCCAGCGGTCTGAGAGATTTTCAGGACCACAAGACTCTAGGCTTACAGGGAGACCAAGGAAAGGGGCAAAACTTCCCAGGAAGAGTTAGACCATCATTGGAATTTTCTGGCATCTTTTGCAAACACTTGCCAACCTATACGGAATGCTATGAGCCCTTAAAAGGCTATTCAAAACTCCCTGACCTTAACTTAGCCCTATACTAAGTTCCTCCCCACTCAGGGAACTCTTTTTCTTTTTCTCTTCTATTTTCCAATAAGGGCTGGAGCAATAGCACAGTGGTAGCCTTACAAGCGGCCAACATGGCCGACCCGAGTTCGATTCCTCCACCCCTCTCGGAGAGCCCGGCAAGCTACCGAGAGTATCTTGCCCGCACGGCAGAGCCTGGCAAGCTCCCCGTGATGTATTCGATATGCCAAACACTGTCACTGTCACTGTCATGGTCCTCCCGTTGTTCATCGATTTGCTCGAGCGGGCCCAGTAACGTCTCCATTGGAGACTTTGTTGGTAACAATTTGCCCGCTCGAGCAAATCGATAAACAACGGGAAGACCGTGACCATGATTTTCCAATAAACTTATCCACTTTCCACTCTGAGTCTGAGCACCTTTATTATTCAATATTTTCATTCTTGAAAATACCAAAGAACTTGGGGGTCATGAACAAACCCAGAGACCCACCGCTTATGCCTCAGCTGAAACAAACAGCACCTGTCAGATGGTCTCTATTCCCCGCGGACTGGGTTCCTCAGGGCCCACATGCAGGTGGGCGATGCTGGCTCCCACGGGTCTGGGAGAAATTCATTCTGGGCTTCCAGGCTGACCTTCCTGGCTCCTGGCCCCTCATTCATCTTCAGGATCAGCTGCAAAACATGGTCAACTTCTCTCTGCTTCCAGCCTCTGCTTCTGTACTTTTTCATCTTCTAAGAATACACGGGATAGCATTTTAGGGATCAACTGATTTATCTGCGGAGTCTCCCTGCCTCAAGAAGCCTCAAGTCATACCTGCCAGATCCATTCTGCCACATCAGTGCCGGCTCATGGGGTGCAGTGCACAGAGCCTGGGTATAAGTGGACCAGGATGGATGGCCATTCCCCCCTTCCCAGTAAGCATGTCACTGCATTCAAGGCAAACACACGCTTTTCAGCCCACAACAACTGATCCACAGGGTCCAGTGGCCACTGTTCTATCCTGGGTTAGAATCTGCTGTCCCGGAGGCTATGTTGATAAACCCATCAGAGGACTGGAAATCTCTACCCTTCTTTGAAGGAAGGTTGGGGAACCCAGATCTGATGCCAAGACACAGAACCTGCGGTTCATTCACTTAATGACATCTGCAGAGGCTCTGGGACATGTGAAGTGACACCCTGGGACCCCAGGACTGGGGTCTGGACATTTGTGGGAACTGTCATTTAGCCACCTTAGCAGGGATCATTAGTGGGGAGCTTCCCTCAGCCTAGGGATCTATTCAAACTCATCATTCAGATTGAAAATGCAAAAGGTGAGTCACAAGGCCCCTTAGGTCTGCCTGGCAGGTTTCATCCGGGGCTGGGTCTCCCCAGGCACCTACCTGGGTGGCTCTTTCCTCACCCTATGCTGACCCTCTCTCTCTCTCTCTTTTTTTTTTTTTTGCTTTTTGGGTCACATCTGGCAATGCACAGGGGTTGCTCCTGGTCCTGCACTCAGGAATTACCCCTGGTGGTGCTCAGGGGACCATATGACATGCTGGGAATCGAACCTGGGTCAGCCACGTGCAAGGTAAACGCCCTACCCACTGTGCTATTGCTCCAGCCCCCACGCTGACCCTTTCACTGCCGACTCGGGAGGGTGCCCCCGAGTCAGCAGCCCGGAGGGGGAGGAAAGGCAGATGGGTTTCAATCCCGATGTGCCCGTGAATATCATGTGGCGTGACTGCAATGCTCACAAGGACACCTGCTAGGTGAGTCTTCATGTTACCCTAAGCTTAGCTTTGGCCAAGGGTCTCCGTGAGCACCTGCTTAATGATTCAAAGCTCGGCAGCCTGGTCGCCAATTCCCAGCTCTGAGACGGGGCTGGGTGCTTTCTCTCTGAGCCCCAGTGCCTTTTGGGACCTAAGCCCCTCTGGCTGGTAGCCAGTCTGAATCCCCCTTACTAGAAAGTCCTTTGGCCCTGCCCTTCCCCTCCCCCAGGGTAGTTTTCTGGAAACTCGCTCTTCTCTGCCTCCGCCCCTTCCCTTGGAACTCCCATGGCCTGCTCAAACCCAGCGGCTCATTGTGAAATCCGGCGCTGCCTCCGTCTTGCCCACAGAACTGCAGATGGAAAATATTAACGGTTCTCGCCACTCAGGACTGACACGGGAGGCTCCTTAGCTGTTAGCTGTCAGGGAGAGGAACACCCGTTTTGCATCTGCGTGAGTAATTGTTTCCTCCGCTATCCAGAGAGACGTGGATTTGTAGCTCAGACACATTTCCAGGAGCAGCTGCTGCAGAAAAGCCACTTGTGGGACCCCTGACTCCTGCCCACTCCTCTGCCCGCACCCCTCCCCCTTGGAACTGGTCAGAAGAGAAGCAGGGACGGGGGAGCACTGGGATTGGAGGATGGGGATCAGGGTTCTGGAACATGCTTGGACCAAGAAGAGGCTGAGCCCGGCGGTTTGGGGGGAGGGCAGCAAAGCTCATGGCTCCTCCTATGTCCCTGAACCCCCAGATCTACTTCAGCCCCTCCCCACCTGCCCCTGCCACCAACTGCCTCCCCGCTGCTCTCTGGCTTCTGCTGTGCATGCTGAGAGCTCAGCCCTCACGCATGCAGCAACCAGCGCATGCAGCAACCAGCCCATGTCTGGGACCCCCACAGGGCCCCTCAACCCTCCTCAGCTACTCCAAGGCCCCGGCCTGGAGCCTTGACCTTCTGGACCCAGTCCACCTCCTCATCTCACCTGGGCTCAGCCTTTCTGGTCCTCAGACATCCCCTCATCCTGCTCTTGGGACCTCCCCTGGCATCTGTCCCTGTCCTGAGTTCACCCAGCACCCCTCTCCAGGGGCCCATCCTGAGCAGGACCTCACCTGGCCCAGGCCCCGGGCCTCAGCTGCTTGTTCGTCACTGATTTGCTCAGTGTACTTACTAACCGGGCTGGAGCGATACCACAGCAGTAGGGCGTTTGCCTTGCACGCAGCGGGCCCAGCCTAGCTGGGTTCGATTCCTTCGCCCCTCCTGGAGAGCCTGGCAAGCTACCGAGAGTATCTCGCCTGCATGGCAAAGCCTGGCAAGCTACCCGTGGCGTATTCGATATGCCAAACACAGTAACAACAAGTCCCACAATGGAGACGTTACTGGGCCCACTCGAGCAAATCGACGAATAACAGGAGGACAGTGCTACTTACTAGCCGGGCTGGAGCGATAGCTCAGCGGTAGGGCATTTGCCTTGTGCGCGATCGTCCTGGCTAAGCCAGGTTCAATTCCTCCGCCCCTCTCGGAGAGCCCAACAAGCTACTGAGAGTATCTCGCCCACACAGCAAAGCCTGGCAAGCTACCCGTGACATATTCAATATGCCAAACGCAGTAACAAGTCTCAAAATGGAGACGTTACTTGGGCCCGCTCGAGCAAATCGATGAACAACGATGGGAGGGATAGAGCAGCAGCAACAATATTTTTGTGGGTTTGTTTGGGGGTCACACCCAGCCGTACTCAGGACTCCTGGAGGGGCTGAGGGAACCATCTAGAATTCTTTTATTGATTTTTTTTTTTTTTGCAGCTGTGAATGATCCCGTTTAGTCTTCAGTCCAAACAGCCTCATCAAGCAGAGGACACGAAGGGAGTTTGGCCCCTGGGGACCCCCAGAATATCCCAGAGAGGCCACAGGTGACAACCTCAAGGGTGGGGACTGTGGGGTGAGGCTGGGTGCTGCGTGCTAGGTGCCAACTCCTGAGTGCTGAGTGCCTCGGGGGTCAGTCATAGCGCACCTGAGCACCTGCATGCCCTCCCCGGCCAGTGGCCTCCCTCCGGGGCCTTCAGGAGTCGGTCAGGTACAGCCACACCCTCAGCAGAGCTGCCGTTCCCCTCTGCAGTGCTGCTCAAGTGTTGGCCCACACCCTCTCCAGCCCCTCGTGGTGCTTATCCAGCCCAGCCTTGAGGCTGAGGAAGATCTCGTCGAACTTGAACCGCTCCCTCTCGGCCGCGTCCTGTAGCTGCTGCATCCTCAACTTCACCTTCTGCACCTCCAGCATGTTGCTCGTCTGGTACTGACAGCACGTCCTTAGCTTCTTCTGCACCTTCTTACAGTCCTCGATGACCACGCGCTCACACAGCTTTGTGTCCTCGTGTTTCTTGCTGATCCCGAGCTAGGCGGCCTCCAGCTTCTCCTTCTTGGCCACCAGCAGCCGCCGAAGCAAGTTCTCCTCTGCCTTCGGCTTCTTCAGGGCCAACTCGGCCATCTCGAGCTGCTCCTCCGGGCTCAGGTTCTCCTTGGAGGTCCGGGCTGGCCTGTCCAGGCTGCCCACCAGCTCCTACCCTTCCTCTGATACAGCACCACCTCCAGCTGGTACGAGGGCAGCCCCTCCACCGAGTCCCAGGACACGTCGAACCTGTCTAGAACCTCCTGCCGGGAGGCCTTGAGCTTCTTGGACCAGGTCCTTCATCTGCTCCTTGAAGTTCTTCAGCTTCTCCCTAGAATCAACCCTCTTGGTTTTCAGACTGTTCTGCAGCTCTTTTGAGGATGCCAGCAAGAGCTTCAGCTCAGTCAGGGGCTAGGTTTTCTTCGAAATGTATTTCTTTGTGGGATTTTTTTTTTCCAGTACCCGGGTCATACCTGGCGATGCTTAGGGTTTACTCCCCCTGGCTTTGCACTCAGGAATGACTCCTGGCGGTGCTCGGGGAACCATATGGGATGCTGGGAGTAGAACCCGGGTCAGCCACATGCAAGGCAAACACCCTACCCGCTATGCTCCAGCCCCCGAAATGTATTTCTTCTGCTCATTGCTCTCCAGCAGCAAGATCGTTTTCGGCTGGAATTGACTCAGTGTCTGCTGCAGCACCTGGGTATTGTCCAACGGCTGCTGGCACTCTTCTCGTTGGAGGGGACCAAGTCCAGTCACTCCAGCCTCAGCTGCCCACCTGGTGGGCGCTATTCAGCTGACTCCTCTTGTCCGCGGAAGATATATATATATATATTTTTTAAATTTTTATTAGTGAAATACCATGAGGTACAGTTGTAGACTTACAAATTTTTGTGCTTGGGTTTCAGTTATACAATGATCCAGTACCCATCCCTCCACCAGTGCCCATTCTCCATCATTTACATTGTTTAAAAAAATTTTTGTTAGTGAAATACCATGAGGTACAGTTGTAGACTTACACATTTTTGTGCTTGGGTTTTGATTATACAATGATCGAGTACCTATCCCTCCACCAGTGCCCATTTTCCACCACCACAGGTCCCAGTATCCCTCCCACCCCCCATCCCTCCCATCCCACCCTGCCTCTGTGGCAGGGCATTCCCTTTTGTTCTCTCTCTCCTTTTGGGTGTTGTGGTTTCAGGAACTCCATGTGGGTCCCTCAGCAGGCCTCTAGGAAGTGGATGAGGTTGATGAGGCCACTAAGGAACTGGCTGGTCCACTTGGCTTTTGGGTGCGAAATATCCGCTATCTCAAAGTCACTGACCCCACAGCTGCATGTGAAGGAGGTCAGGTGTAGGAATAAGTTGCTGACCGGCAGGAAGCCCTCCGTACTCTGTGGGTGTGCCACCTCTGCTCTGGCCAAATTTCACACACCATCTTCCACACTCACATGGAGATGTTGTGTAAGACCTTGGGCTTGGGGGTTTGGATACAGATCTGTCTTTTTTGTTGGGCTGGAGCGATAGCACAGCGGGTAGGGCGTTCGCCTTACAAGCGGCCAACATGGCCGACCCAAGTTCGAGTCCTCCGCCCCTCTCAGAGAGCCCGGCAAGCTACTGAGAATATTCGATATGCCAGACACAGTAACAACAAAGTCTCCAATGGAGACGTTACTGGGCCCGCTCAAGCAAATTGACGATCAACGGGAGGGCCTTTACCTTTACCTTTACCTTTACCTTGTTTTTGGGTCACACCCGGCGATGCACAGGAGTTACTCCTGGTTCATGCACTCAGGAATTACTCCTGTCGGTGCTCGGGGGACCATGTGGGATGCTGGAAATCGAACCTAGGTTGGCTGCGTGCAAGGCAAACGCCCTACCTGCTGTGCTATTGCTCCAGCCCCTGATACAAATCTGTCTTGAGGAGGCTTTGCCCATCAGCTCCTGTTAGGATGTGAATCAGAAACTCATCCACGTTCTATACAGGGAAGAAAAACGTCTTCATCGCCTCGGGCTGGTGCACTCCCCTATCCCTCCTGTCCCCTATGCTAGTCTCTTGGCGCTCCATCTCGCCGCCTTCCTGCCTTCATCTCCCATCTAGAGTTCTGAGATCAAATCTGGTTGGCTATTTGCAAAGCAAGTACCCTCCCTACTGGACTAACTCTCTGGCCCCAGAAGCGAGGTTTGAAGGTGCTCTGAGCAGGCATGATGCGTGGCCGCCTTGGCTGAGAAGTCTGTCTTGGAAATGTCAGCTGGTTGGCATGGACTCCTGGAACGGGCTCAGCTCTGGCACAGGTGGGCTTCCCACCCAACCTGTTACACCGGAAGTTGCTTGCCGAAGTTCACATGGCCAAAGAGTAACAGGGTCGAGATTTGGGCTCTGGAGGATCAACTGCCATCCTCTGCTGGCTCTCCATGTGGAAACATGGCAATGGGGAGACATGCTGGTGACTGAGGGGACCAGGAGATAGCTGCGTAAACAGTGGTGGTGGCGGTAACGTGTGTAGGGGGAGATGCTTTCAGCACTGGCATGGGCCAACTCCATTGGTGTGAGGGATCTCTAGGCAAGCACAACGGATCATCAGGCATTTTAACTCTGACTCCTGGCTCTGCACCCTGGAATTAGTCCTGGCAGAGCCTGGGGGACCTTGTGGGATGTCAGATCAGTCACCAAGGTAAACGCCCTCCCCACTGTACTATCGCCCCAGCCCTGACGTTCTGCTTTCTATCTGTTCACCAACAGCTTTAGTACTGGGGTGCTGTAGAAGGACCTGGACTTTGGAATCAGACTCATTTGGATTTAGGGTGCCCCCTCTGTGCTGAGTCCCGGCTCGGCTCACGCCAGCCTTGGGTTAGATGCCTGTTCTTTGCAAAGACGCAATTTCTGCATCCGTAGATGAAGGCCGCCACTAGACTTCAGGGAATGACCCACTTAAAAAGCCAATTGTCTCCTTCTGATGGGTTAAATGAAAGCACATTTGAAACCACAGCCCCACGAGGGCAACGAAGGAAGCTGCAGACGCAGGTGGAGCCCTGCGCATGCGTGTATGCCAGGCCGGCCCCCCCCCCCGGGGGGGGGGCGTGGGCAAGCACACTTGCGCTTGCGTGAGAGCAACAAGCTAGGAACGGCTGCAACCCGGGAGAGCTTCCTGTCCAGTGGGGGCTGGTCAGTTCACGTGCCCCTCTTCCACCATTTGGGACTCTGACTTGGCCTATTTCACAGCGGCCTTCGGGTGAGACCTGAATTTAGGAACCCTGAACCACTCCCCAGACTCCCCGTGCTCAGGGCAGAGGGTAGGAACTGAACTCAGCTGGGGTGGGGGTGAGGAGAGGCGTCCCTGGAAGTCTCCTAGTGAAGATCTGAGCCTTGCCTAGGTGGTGTTTCTCTTGCAACATTCAAGGGAAATTCCGAGCACTTTTTTTTTTCTTTTTGGGTTCACACCCGGTAATGCACAGGGGTCACTCCTGGCGCATGCACTCAGGAATTACTCCTGGCGGTGCTTGGGGGACCATATGGGATGCTGGGAATCGAACCCGGGTGGACCGCGTGCAAGGGAAACACCCTCCCAGCTGTGCTATCGCTCCAGCCCAATTAGGAGTACTCTTAATACTCATCACTCCGACATTCCCATCTCTCTTCTGCGTGCATGGGACTTCAGGAAAGCCGAGGCAGTCTCTACTAGGTGGTTTTGTTTGTTGGTTTTGGCACCACAGCCAGTGAGGCTCGGGTTACACCTAGCTCTGCATTACTTTGGCGGTATTTGGGGGACCATATGGGAAGCAGGGGATCAAACCTGGGTCGACCGCATGCAAGGCGAGTGCCCTACGTTCTGTACTAGTGCTCTAGTCTCTCTGCTAGTTTTGCTGAAATTGTGTGTGTAGGTGGGTGGGGAGGGGGCAAGGGTACTGGCAGGAGAGGAGGGGTGGAGGGGAGGAACTAACCTGGCTTCATCGCGCAAGGGGTCTGACAAGTAAAGGAGACACTAGTCAGAGCTAGCCCCTTCCTTTCTTCCTTCCCGCAATGGCTTGCCTGCATCTCCCTTTCTGGGAATGGATTTGGATTTTCCAGTGGATCATTCCCCTTACTTGTCCATGTGGGAGACGCCTTCCTATACCTTGGAAGCAACACCTCATGATTTCCCAGAGCAGGTGAGCTAGTATTCGCTCACTTGGGTCAATGCTGTTGAGTATTTAAGTAGCCTTTTTGTTTTGGCCCCGCCCTCAGGCTTCCCTGGCCACTCTCTGGCCTGGCTCCGCCCTAAGTCCCGCCCAGCGACATCTAGCCACGCCCATGGACTTACAAGCCCCGCCCAGGGCTGCTCTTCCTCAGCACCAGGGCGGCTCTACATGCACCCGAGAAGCCGGGGACAGGGCTGGGGGTCTCCAAGGGCCTTGGATCCTATCCCACAGTGACTCTGGTCCCAGGACCCTGGCATCGAGGATGAGAAAGGCCGGATTTGGGTGACCGTGATGCTACAGCCGGCCGCACTGCTGCAGATTCCCTGAAGCTCTCCCAAGGATCCCTCGCGTGTGTTCTGCGGCCCTGGGCCCCGTGGTGGGAGATGCTATGCGCATGCGCACCTGCATGGCCCGCACATCCCTTGCTGGGTGGGGAGAGAGGCGGGGGTTGATGTTGTTGTTCTTTTGGTTTGTTCTTGTTCTTGGTCCAAATTTACAGCACCGGGGATCGAACCTGGGTCTGCTGCATATAAGGCAAGCATCTTGCCCGCCAGACTGTCTTGTCCAGCTCCAGGATGGCTTTTTTTTCTCGCCACTTGAAAGTGGCTTCTGAGTTCAGCCATGTCTTTGTGGCTCCTGGGCACAGGTGCCCTTCCTGTGGGGGCCTCCTCTGTGCGCTTCCCAATGGGAGATGATGTGGGCCCCTCTGGTAGGACAAGGTGGACAGCCGTTCACCCTGCACCAGTGCATGCTAGGAGGACTTCATGGTGGGGCTCTTGCTCCGATGGGCACTGCAGGATGCATAGGAGTTCTCAGCAATCAGACAGGAGTGGGCTAGCCCAAAAGAAGGTTTTGCAAGTGGACCACAAAGGTAAAAAGGACTTTGGTTTTCAGGTTTTTATGGCTTCCAGTGGGCAACAATGTAAAAAGGACTTAGGTTTTTCTGGATTTGTCTCATTTTTGTTTTTAAATGCAAACAGGGATGTTGTTTCTCCGTGGGCAGGGAGCAGCCAGGAATCTCACCCCCTGAATGGCTTGGGGGGTGTTTGACTTAAGACCCCATCTCAGAGGCTGATTCCCCATAGGCAGGTCCAGTGGGGATTTTTGGTTCTTTATGCTCTAATGCCCCAGCGTATCCCAAAGGTGCACAGGTGCAGGTCTCCTAAAGGGGGCTCCACACGGCATGCAACTAGGGTAGGACTGGGGGTCGCTGTGGGGAAGGGTGAGAAACATTGTTCTAAAGCACCACAGGTAATAGTGAAAATTACTCAGGGTGGCAACAGCTGCTCATACTCGGGGTTTAGAAACAAAATCTGCCTTCTTCCGCAGGTTTTTTAAAATTCCACACCCCTCCCATCAACCAGCTTTGCTCAGGGCTTACTCCTGACTTGGGGATCACTCCTGGTAGGGCTGTGGGGTGGCAAAAATCAAACTCAGGTCAGCCACATGCAAGACAAGTGTCCTAGCACTCTGGCTCTTAATATTTTGCACCTGCAAACTAGATGAGGGCTAGGCTGGAAACAAAAACCAAAGTAGACAGTACTTTATTAAATCCAATGTTATAAAATTACAGTTTTTAGCTGATGTAACATCTGTTTTGACTGGGGAGTGGGGGAACATTTGGTGGGCCCAGGTGGAAACTCAAGCTCATTATGCTGTCCTAGACAGACCACAGAGGGCCAGCCTGCATCCAGGGAGTACCACTGCGACATGAGACATCAGACACAGATCAAACCTCAGGGACATTTCCTAGCAATCTTCAGCTAGGTTATCCAGAAAAGTGTTGGGTGTGGATACTGAATGTCATTCCCTAGATCAAAATAAAGTGTGCAAAATTTTTTGGTAGAATGATTTTTGTAAGTTTTAAAATGTTCTGGGAAATTGGGGCTGGAGTGAGAGTCCAGTGGGTAAGGCACTTGCCTTACACGTGGCCCACCCAGGATCAAACCTGTAAGGCACGTGCCATGTAAGGCAAGTGCCTAACCTTACATGTGGCCCACCCAGGTTTGATCCTGGCATCCCAGAAGTAATTCCATTCCAGGCGGTGTTCAGGGGACCATATGGGATGCCGGGGATTGAACCCGGGTCGACCAAGTACCAGACAAATGTCCTCCCCGCTGTACTATTGCCCAGACCATAGAAAAAGTTTTTAAAGATGATAGGAAAGGGGGCTGGAGTGGTAGTACAGCGGGTAGGGCATTTGCCTTGCATGCAGCTGACCCTGGTTCGATCCCCGGCATCCCATATGGTCCCCTGAGCACCGCCAGGAGTAATTCCTGAATGCAGAGCCAGGAGGAACTCCTGAGCATCACTGGGTATGCCCCCTCCCCCCCAAAAAAAATCACAAGAAAAGATAAAAAAAAAAGATGGTTGGAAGGTGAGAAGATACTGTGTTGGCCAGACTGTGGCTCTTTTCCAGGGTAAATTGGGGAGAGTCAGATCATCTCAGACCCAGACTTAGCCCAGAAATGTTGGTGCCAAGGCACCAGGTCTGGTGCCCCCAGAGCCCTGGCTGGTTAAGGAGCAACACGCCTGCCCCCTGGCCCTCAGGGAGTCCCGCAGCCCAGAGAAACCGTGTACTTGTGTCAGGTGTCCATCTGCCTCAAGGATCCCAGGGCCTCCATTCCTCACAACATAGCCGCGCTGCCACAGATGTGGCACTGCACCCTGGGAAGAGGTACCTCCTGGTTACTGAGTCCAGGTGCTGGGAGATACTGGTCCATGGCCAGGCAAGTGCACAGGTCCCTGGGGTAGGTGGCATATAATACTCGCCGTGCAGAGTGGGCTGGGGGGGACCTTCCTTGTGCACGGGGCTGAGCCAGCCCCTCTCCTCCAGGCAGACCTCAGGGAGCAGCTGGTTCTGGCCTTGGTGATGGATGACTAGTGACAGTGACTGACTGGCATGGCTGCAGGAAGACGGTGCTGGTCTCATTCCCTCCTGCCACACCTGGAGTTTCTCCCACAGCCTCCCACCCTGGGATGGGCTTTCACCAAATCCAAATAAATCATCGTTCTAACCAATGCAGTCTTCGTATTAGTTTTTCCATTTCACAGATGGGAACATTGAGACTCCCAGGGCTCAGGGATTCCCTAAAGTGATCCCGCAGTGATCAAGCCCCGATCCAGGGAGCTGAGGTGGGGTGGGGCCCTGCCGAGTTTCTGGAGTGCCACAAATCCAAGCAACAGTAGGGGTGTCCAGGGTCCCCCACCCAGACCCAAGAGGCCTCTGCGGACACTCTCGACTCATGAGCCCAGCCCCTCTGCTGGGTCCCGCTGGGACTGATGCGGGTTTCTGGCTGGCTCGCTTGCTGACCGCTGTCCTCTCTGGGTCCCAGGGTGTCCTATAGAACTTCAGGGAGGATGAGCCTATGTGCTCTTCCACTGGGGGCCTGGTGTAGCCTGTGGGGGCAGAGGGGGGCAGGAGGCAGCCCGTCCACCCTGCTGCCCACTTCCCAGAGCCAAGAGTCTCAGCCTAGCTTTGTTCTGCACCTGGGGGCCTTCCTGGGGCCACTCTCTGTGCGGGCCACACCCCACTCCTGTGAACAGGGCCACTGTCTGTGCGGGCCGCACCCCACTCCTGTGAATGTGGCTTTGCTCCTTTGTGCCCTTCTGGTTCATCATTCGGATGTCATCGGGATGTTCCTCTTTTGCCATGTCCCAAACCTCCTCTGCCTTGGGTCCAGCCCTCCCCGTCTTGCCAGCTGCATGCTGTTGGGGTCTGGAGCAGGTCACGAGTCACCCTCTGAGGGAGCCACCTCTGGACGGGGCTATGGTGCCCAGTGCGTGGTTCCTCTGCCTGAAGTGGGTCCAGTTCGGAGCCTCAGCTTCCCCATCTGCTCCTGGGACATGAGGGAGGATGGGTGGGGGGGCTTCTCCCATGTGGATGTGAAGCTGGACGTGGCGATGCCCTCCCGTGACCGGTGGGTTCGACTCTGTGCTCCTCGTCACTGGCCTGGAGGCAGCTTTGCGTGCTGTGGTCATAGCCCCATTGAGGCCCTGGGGGCTCGGGGCGGATTCGGAAAGCCTCTGCATGGACTCCTGTGCCGGGAAGGAAGTGGCACTGGTGCCTCTGGTGGGGACTTTCCCAGGAAAGTGGGGCAGACCCCCCCAGAATGGGGAGAAGCAGCAGGACCGCACCCCTGGATTTACGCCGCCTCCCCTCAGGGACTGGCCATGAGTCTAGAGAGACAGAAGCCAGGGGAGAGGGAGAAGATGTTGAATTTGTCCAGGTGATGGAAGATGGGGCAGGGGGAGGCAGACAGAACAAGAGAATAATCCACAAAATAAGAGAATAATGCCCACAGGGCCACAGGAGGATGACAGAGATGGAAGCTGGGGGCGCCCAACGCAAGTGTCAGTGGCGTTTGAAAAACCTGAAAATGTGATGTGGAAGGCAGAAATCAGGCCTGAAATCTGTAGTTTGGAGGCATAGGGGCGTCCCGAGGAGAGTTGTTCTGGGTTCAGCATTTCTCACCTTCCCCAACTGTGGCTCCTTCCAGCCCTGTTTCCTTCCTGTGCTCTCACCTCTGTCCCGATGCACTTTTCTTTTTTTTCTTGTTTTTTTTTTTGGGGGGGGGGGGTCACACCTGGAGACACACAGGAGTTACTCCTGGATTTGCACTCAAGAATTACTCCTGGGGGGTTGGAGCGATAGTGTGTAGGACGTTTGCCTTGCACACGGCCGACCTGAGTTCGATTCCCAGCATCCCATATGGTCCCGTGAGTGCAGAGCCAGGAGTAACCCCTATGCATTGCCAGGTGTGAGCCAAAAACCAAAAAAAAAAGAATTACTCCTGGCAATGCTCGGAGGACCATGTGGGATGCTGGGAATCGAACCTGGGTCAGCCACGTGCAAGGCAAACGCCCTACCTGCAGTATTACCACTCCAGCCCCACAATGCACTTTTCATCTGTGACCCCCCCCTTGGAAGATCCTGGGGTCGTAGGGCCCATATGCCCCCAAGCTGAGAAGCCTGCTGTGGAATAAGCCATCCTGAGACCGTTTGGTTGAAGTTCAGGGCTCCAAAGACAAAGGGGTGATCCCGTGAGCACCTCCAGCCCCGCACCCACAGTCTCGGGGTAGAAGGCCCAGAGGACCCAGTGGGATTCAGAGCAGAGCTTGGTGGTCGTGAACACAGTGGCAGGTCCCTCAGGGAAGGAGAACACAGTTGGTTAATATCCAGAAAAACCACCCAGACAGGCAAGAGAAGTTTCACATCAAGGGTACGTGGGCCCAAGAGGTGACAGATCAGGAATGGGAAGGTCATGAGAAACAGGAGCTTGGGTATATAGGTGCAAAGTTCTGGAAGCTTCTGGATCAGCAGCTTTCTTGATCACAGTTGTGGTCACCTGCTTGTGTTGGTGAGATTAGAAGATCCAAGGATTTCTGCTTTTTGCAGTGGTATGTTGTTTTTGTTTTTTGTTTTTAAAGTTGGATGGAGGGTAGGGCACTTGCTTTGTATGCAACCAACCAAGTTCCACCCTCCGGCATCACATATGGTTCCCTGAGCATTGCCAGGCGTATCCCCTGAACATCACTGGGTGTGGCCCCAAAACAACCAAAAATAGATGGAGAAAATTGAGTTGGCCTAGGAAATCAGCCTGCATTTTGGGGGTGGGGGTGTGTGAGGGGCGGGGTGGATTTTGCTCTTTTAAGCACAGGAGAAACATTTTAAATATAAATGTTTGGACATTAGGAACAAGAGCAGAGGGAGGTGGAGACAGTTTAAGTAAGGGTTCAGAGAGTATCATCGAAAGTTCAAGAAACAGAGCTTGAAACATTCGTTTATTATTTATTTTTAGACTTTTTGGATCACACCAGGTGATGCTCAGGGGTTACTCCTGGCGGTGCTTCGTTGGGGGACCACATGGGATGCTGGGGATTGAACCCGGGTTGGCTGTGTGCGAGGCAAATGTCCTACCTCCAGTACTATTGCTTCGGCCCCAACTTGGAACGTATTTAAAGGGAAAAGGAATTACTGCTAGAAGAAATAAAATCCTTGGGGCTGGAGCAATAGCACAGTGGGTAGGACGTTTGCCTTGCACGCGGCCAACCCAGGTTTGATTCCCCGCATCCCATATGGTCCCCCAAGCACTGCCAGGAGTGATTCCTGAGTGCAAAGCCAGGAGTAACCCCTGAGCATCGCTGGGTGTGACCCAAAAAGAAAAAGAAAAAAAGAAATAAAATCCTTACTGAAACCAGCCTACTGAAACTGAATAAGAAAGGGATGTGTCAAGAATAGCCGAGATAAATACCAGGAGGTTTACTCCATGGCTTGGAGGCCAGCTTTACACTCTAGGGGTAAAGGCAGCCCAGATGTAGAAGGAAGCACTAAATGGGGGGGGGTATTGGGAGCATCCCCGAGGATGGGAGAAGCATGCTGAAAGTAGACTCTAGACCGAACATGATTGCCACTCGATGCCTCTTTTTCAGGCCACAGCACCCAAAATGGGAGAGAGAACAAAAGGGAGTGCCATGCCACAGAGGCAGGGTGGGATGGGGGGATGAGGGGGGTGGGAGGGATACTGGGATCCGTGGTGGTGGGAAATGGGCACTGGTGGAGGGATGGGTACTTGATCATTGTATAACTGAAACCCAAGCACAAAAATTTGTAAGTCTACAATTGTACCTCATGGTGTTTCACTAATAAAAAAATTTTTTTTTAAAAAAGAAAGGGGTGTGTGTGGGGGGAGGTGGTAAACAGAGTATTATTTCATCTTTCGCAGGAGAATTGAAAAATAAAGTTATTATATAAGGTTCAAATTATAATACACACCTTGCATAGGAATATAGTGAAAACATTCACGACCCAACATATATTGAACACCCAAGAGAATTCAGGAAGTTGAATGGTTCTGAATTTCACATACAGAATCCGATTTCTATATAGACATATGATGGCAAAAAAGAAAAACGGAAGGTGACAGTTAAAATTCCAGCTGGGAAAGTAGACTACAGACCAAACATGATTGCCACCCAATGCCTCTCTTGCAGACCACAAAACCCAAAGGGAGAGAGAGAGAACAAAAGGGAATGCTCTGCCACAGAGGCAGGGTGGGATGGAGGGGATTAGGGGTGGGATGGATACTGGGACCCGTGGTGGTGGAAAATGGGCACTGGTGGAGGGATGGAATGGGCACTGGTGGAGGGATTGATCATTGTACAACGGAAACCCAAGCACAAAAATTTGTAAGTCTACAACTGTACCTCATGGTCTTTCACTAATAAAAAAAAAATAAAAGAAAATAAAAGAAAAAAAAAGATAGATACTCTGACTTAGAACAAGTCCAAAAAATAAATAAATAAATAAAATAAAATCCCAGCTGGTGCTCGGTGGAAGGCACGCAGGCTTGGCAAACAGGATGCCCCAGTTTGATCCCTAATATCGTGCGGTCTCTCAAGAACTGATGGAACAATCCTGAGCACTGAGCCAGGTGTGGCCCCGCCCCCTCCAATTCCCCCCCCCCCCCCACATACACCACATAGACTAAAACGCAGCAAGTGTTTGTTCAGTAAATGGCTAACAACGTCTGTTTGCAGGTTGTTTGGAGCTACGTGAATTGGGCGGTTCAGTTCTGCCTCATTTTCCCATCTGTCCAACGGGGACAGTGATAGCAAGGGCAGCTATCATGTAGGGATGAGGGAGCTGAATGCTGGTTGGGCTCTCAGCAACTGCACAGGGGATTGGTAAAGTCGACAGGAGCCCTAAATGCTGGGCTTTCCCCAGGACAGGCTCAGGCCTAGAATTCAGGCTTTAAGGAGAGGTGGAAACACACCGGCCACTTGTGGATACGGTCCCAGTGGCATTTCCACGTTCCGGCAAAGGACAGATTAGCCAGGATATACAACTGGCTCATCATTTGGGGAAAACAAACAAACCATCTCGGGGTTAGCTCGCTTCCTCATTGCTCATGAAATATTTTGCTTCCTATTTTCTCACGAAAATAAACTCCAGATGGATCCATGACTAGCATAAAAGAAATGACAAAACACAAGAAGAGAACCCCGAGGAACATGCCTAATGGGAGGGCAGAGAAGCCCTTTCTCAGAAAAGCACAAAACCCGAATCCACAGGGGCAAGGCAATAAACGCGATTGCATCAAAAAGAAAAAAAGAATCGCAGAACCAACTAACCAACTGGGGAATACAAAGCGACTTACCCAGAATTAAGAGCCGGTGTGTCGGGGCTAATGGCTGTTTTCTGCATCTGGAGGCCCCTGACAATGGTCTCCTTGCTTTGTTTAACGCTCCTTATCCTGCGCCTCTGCCAAGTCCTCATCTTCCTTGTCATTTGCCAGTACAGAAATCAATGGACACCAGATCCGGTTGAAGTAAGGCGCCTTCTTAGTATTATTATTGTGTTTTGTTTTTTGGGGGGTGTCACACTTGGCGATGCTCAGGGGTTACTCCTGGCTCTGTACTCAGGAATTACTCCTGGCGATCCTCGAGGGACCCTATGGGATCACACTTGATCACTTGACTTCCCGTTAATCGTCAATTTGCTCGAGCGAGCTCCAGTAACGTCTCCATTTGTCCCTGTCGCGTGCTAGTGTAGCCCAATGGCATCTGTTCGTTCTAGGAACACGAAGAGCCTCAAACCGATCATTCATGGTCTTGATGAAGAAGTCTGACCATCTGGTAGGTGGGCGGCCACACGGTCTTTTGACATCCCGTGGAACCCAGTCGGTAATGGCTCTAGTCCAGCGGTCGTCTCTAAATCTCATTACGTGACCAGCCCATCTGATTTTTGACGCCTTGGCAAACGAGACAGCGTCCCTGATTCTTGACTCCGGATTCTTTCTCTCATTTGAGTGAACCGTGATATTCCAAGCATAGCTCTTTCAATTCCTCTTTGGGAGACCCGAATAGCGTTCTCATCCTGTTTCCGTAGGGCCCAGGTCTCTGAGGTGTATGTTAATGCAGGAAGAACAGTGGAATCAAAGAGATGTGCCGGGAGCCAGAGGTTCTTCGTCCTCTTAGCTATTTCTTCGATGACCCAGTAATTACCCTATGGGATGCCAGGGATCAAATACAGGCTGTCCACATATAAGGCAAACGCCCTCCCTGCTACACTCAGCCTTCCTAGTTTTAGCCCTGATCAGAACCTATTGCTAGGCAAAAGAATCATCAATCACACATGAATCAATCATGCATGAATGAATCTCAGAGGCTGATGGGTCCCTTGAAGTCCCAATGGGGAACCCGGCAAAAATCAGAGAGCCGCTCAGCAGAAACCGAAGTTCCTCCTGAAAGCTGCCTTCTCTGGGTCCATTGCCCCCCAGCCTTTTCTCAAACTTGGGGTTCCTTTCCTCCTCTCACCTGCTCTTTCCTGAGAACGGAGGGCAGGGGGGAATTTCACCTGCGGGTTCCACCTTCCGTCACTCAAATCTTAGGCTTCTCTGCAGTCTTTGTGCTGATACTTTTGTTTGTTGCTTTGGTTTGGGCGGGGGGCCTTCCAGACAGTTCCTGGGGGGCACTCCCAGGGGTGATGAATGGGATTAGCAGTTCAGTGCTGGGGTCAGGCCCTGCAGTGATGGGGATCCCCAATCATGCTGGAGGGGTCACGTTGTATTGGGATCGAACACGTCTTGCATACATCTGGCCCCTGTACTGTCTACCAGGCCTGCTACACTTCTTGGGGAGGCCCTCGACCCTAACATGCACAGCAGTTAGCCACACTGCTGGCGGAGACCAACCTGTTCCAGCCCCGACTGCCCTAGGCCTGATCTCAGCTCTGGGAATTGGGGGTCTGGCCCTGTTCTCAGTCTCCTGAGTCAGACATTCCAGCCATTTCTTCCTTTCTACAGCTGTGGACTGGCCAATTTAGGGCCATCTGGGCCCTCTGAACTAGTGTGCCAGTGTGTGTGTGAGTGTGAGTGTGTGTGTGTGTGTGTGTGTGTGTGTGTATGTGTGTGGTGTGCCGCCTCTCACATCTGTGTCCTGATCCTACATTACTGCTAAGTTAAAGAGTCCCTGAGGGGCTGGAGCAATAGCACAGCGGGTAGGGTGCTTGCCTTGCCCGTGGCCAACCCGGGTTCGATTCCCAGCATCCCATATGGTCCCCTGAGCACCGCCAGGGGTAATTTCTGAGTGCAGAGGCCGGGAGTAACCCCTGTGCATCGCCAGGTGTGACCCCAAAAGGCGAAAAGGCCGTTAGGGGAAGCTTCAGCCCTGCCCCAGTTCTGTGGGGGCCCTCCCTTCCCTTCCTTTCCTGTCATTGGTGGCTTCGGGGCTACCTAAGCCAACAGTGGCTCTCGGACTCACTCATCCTGACCCTTGGGCTCCGTTCTTGGCCCCTGGCACACACTCTCTCTGCCTGTCACAGGGTAGACCCTTCACAACTGCTGATGTCCTGACGTCCTGGCTGAGCTCAGAACCCCCCTCCACCCCCCACTGCTGTCTCTGTCTGTCTGTCCATCCTCACACAATCCTGCAGGTGATTAATAACGGTCCACCCCCAGCATCTGCCTCCACCACACCCACCTCATAGCCCCTCCCCCATCCCTACCACACCCACTTCTGCTCCCCCTCCCAGTATCCCCAGAAGGTTCTAGAAGCATCTGAGTCTAGCACTAGGAACAGCCCCTGGGCACTTACAGGTGTGGTCAAACATTCTCCATTCGCCCTCCCTCCGCCCCTACACCTGCAAAACAATATTTCCTTTCCAGAAAAAGGTCTAGAATGAAACCCTCACCCTCACAAACACAAGTGGTGGCTAGTCCTTCAGGGATGGGCTCCGGGTCCAGGGGATGGTCACGAGGGTCTTGAGCCCGAGAGGTGGTACTAGGGCTTAAGGCACCTACCTCGCTGCCCTCCATGCAATCGCTGGCACTGTATATAGTCCCCCGGAACACCAGCAGGGGTCGCTCCTGAGCAGTGTCAGGAGCAGACCCCCCTCCCCCTTCCTCTTCCCTCCCATACCCACCCCTCCACGCATGCACACAAGGGAAAAAGGAAAAAGGAAGTCCTTGGGGAGAGAGGACAGGGGTTAAGACACTCGCCTGGTGTGCAGCTGGAGCTCATTTGATCCCCGGCACTGCATATGGTCCCCCTAGCACTGCTAGGAGTGATCCCTGAGCACTGTCGGTATGACCCCAAAACCAAAAAAAAAAAAAAAAAACGGGGATCCGGGCGAGAGCAATAGTCCAGCGGGTAGAATGTTTTACCTTGCATGCAGCTGCCTGGGGTTGGGTCCCCAGCATCTCATGGTCCCCCCGGGAACACTGGGAATAATTCCTAAGTGCAGAGCCAGGAGTAACCCGGGAGTGTCGCTGGGTGTGACACAAAAAGCCAAAAAAGAAAAAGGGGAGTAATAGCACAGCTAGGGCGTTTGCCTTGCACGTGGCTGACCTGGGTTCGATTCCTCCACCCCTCTTGGAGAGCCGGGCAAGCTATGGAGAGTATCGTGCCCACAGGGTAGAGCCTGGCGTATTCGATATGACAAAAACAGTAACAACAAGTTTCACAACAGAGACGTTACTGGTGCCCACTCGAGCAAATCGATGAACAGTGGGAGGACAGTGCTACAATGCTACAGTTGCTTTATAGTGGGAGCCACATCTCAGTGTTTGGAGCCCCCCAGGGCTATATCCTGAGGCGCTCAGGGGACCAGGCAAGCCCGGATCTGACTCACGAGAGCTGGGCATGCGCGCTGTCTCCCCAGCCTCCGTTTTATTTTCTAATAAAGAAAGTGTGCTTATGTCTCACTTATGCCATTAAGCTTGAGATTAAGAAACTGGAAATAGCCTTCCTGTCCAAACACCAGCAACCCGCGGGGTCCTGCGCCCGGCACCTTCCTGTGCTTGGGGTCTTGCCCGTTTCCACAGCCGGGACCGGATCTGCCGTATACGTGGTCTTGAGTATACAAATTAGGTTTTCTACATATACAGCTCCCCCTCTGGCACTGATGCTTACAGACTTCTGTTAGAGTCCAGAAAGCTTCAGATAGGTGCTCTTAGACCCTGGACAGAGGCTGGCCGGCTCCTCCCAAGGTCCTTCTCAGGTTCTGGCTCTCCCTGCCTGCCCATTCTGCAGTGTAGGGGTACTCAGGGATGACTCCTGGCTCTGTGCTCAGACATCACTCCTCGTGGGGCTCCGGAGACCACAAATGGTGCCTCGGGTCGAACCCTGGTCAAGTGTCCTACCTGCTGACTCTCGCTCCAGCCCCGCTGAGTCCAAAAGTTTTTATCCCAGCCAGTGGAACCAGCTCCCTACCCTGCATTCAGACTTGGGGACACCTACAGCCCCACCACCCCACACCCCCATGCTCCTGGACTTGCAGGCAAGCTTGGGGGAAAAGTGGGGTGCACCCCAGAATTCAGGCAGCTCCTGGCCACACCAGGATCTCAACTAACACAAAGTGAGGGGCACCATAGGTAGACAGAGATTTATTATCTGGGACACGGGAGGGGCTGGGGAGATGTGCCCCCTCCCCCCGCCGGACTTTACTGGGGGGTGGTTTTCAGACTCCACAGAGCAACCACATTTGTGTCAAGTTTTACCTTTCAACTCCAGGGTGCTGCCACAACCTGAAGCAAACAGCAAACAGCCAAGCTGTTCGACCAATAACTCAGCCAAACTCCAGCTAATTAGCCCTGACTGTGTCACGGTTTTAAGGGAGCCTTTCCGTCCTGTCTGTCATTGGAACCAGTGGTTCTGCGGTTCCCAGAACCTCCTCTCTGGGCTTGGGCTCACTTTTTTTCTGCTTGAATCAGCGAACAGGACCAACACCCCTCAAAGCATCTTATGGTTCCCCCTTATTAAAAGTAAGATAATCGGGGCCAGAGCAACAATAGGACAGCAGGGAGGGTATTTGCCTTACATGCGGCCAACCTGGATTTAATCCCCGGCGTCCCATAGGGTCCCCTGAGCAGCGCCAGGAGTGATTCCTGAGTGCAGAGCCAGGAGTTGGCCCTGATCATCGCCAGATGTGACCCAAAAAGCCCTCCCCCCCAAAATTAAAATGATCTTAGAAACTTTATCTCCCCCTCCCTCCCCAGAGAATGCTGTTACTACTCTCCACTCAATGCAGAACACACTGAGGAGTGAGCAGAACTATGAGTTGACCTGCTGTGTGCCGGACAGACAGACACCCCGTCAGCTGAGTTCTGTCCAAAGCCACGTTGGGGGGGGGGTAGGTTTCATGCACCTCCATGACCACAGGTGGCGTCACAGAGGCGGTGAGGAGGGCTCCCTGCCCTGAGGGTCAGAGGCAGTGCACTGGGGGTCCCGACAGCGTCTTCTCCATGGCTGCACGGTTAAGACTGGGGCACAGAGCTCAGGGCTGTGACCCACCAGCTTTGGAACGAGACGAGGTACAGGGATGTGTGAGTCCCTGTCTCCCCTCCTGGGCTTGGGGGCTCTTTCTTGCAGGGAAGGCTGCTTTCTGTCCAGGCTGCCTTGCTTCCTGCCTCTGGCTTTTGCTTCCCCTGGTAGACTCAGTTTCCCTCTGCAGTCCTGAGTTCCTCCTGGATCCACGTTTCCCGCTGGAGGGACTGTCCGTACAGACGCCCTCTCTGCCTTCTTCCTGCTCCACACAGACCCTCTCGAAGCAGCTGGGCTAGGAAGAAAAGGAAGCCTGCTGCGAAAGAAAATCAAAGATCCATCATTGGGGCTGGAGCGATAGCACAGCGGGTAGGGCGTTTGCCTTGCACGCGGCCAACCCGGGTTCGATTCCCAGCATCCCATATGGTCCCCTGAGCACCGCCAGGAGTAATTCCTGAGTGCATGAGCCAGGAATAACCCCTGTGCATCACCAGGTGTGACCCAAAAAGCAAAAAAAAAAAAAAAAAGACAAGAGACATAGAAGACACACACATATACAGAGAGAGCCAGAGAGCCAGAGGCACATAAAGACAGACACACACACAGAGAGAGAGAGAGAGAGAGAGAGAGAGAGAGAGAGAGATACAGCCCTGACTGAGATGTGGGCAGCTGCAGGAGGCAGAATGGGGAATGCACCCTCCCCCGCCTTTGCTAATTTGGTTTTATAGGTTTTTTTCCAAACTGCCCACACTAGGGACTTTCTCTGCAAAGGAGTTTGTTGCTAGGGTGTTGCCAAGGAGACCAGTGTGGAAGCTGGTGGCCGTCTTTCATGCTCTCCGCACAGCCTCTGTTCCTGCAGCTTCTCTCAGGGGTCCAACCTGAGCCATTTCCTTCCTTCCAACCTGGGCCATTTCCTTCCTTCCTGCAGCTCCAGGGCTTTCCAGCCTTCATGCTTTGGGGCTATTTTAAGTGGGAGACTAAGTGTTTTCTTTAACCCACTTCTAGGCTTTATGGCTTCAGGAGAGAGAAATGCTTTATCTTCCCGGTTGCAAAGCAAATCACTTTGCATCATAAAGAGCATCCGAGTTCCTGGGGTGATGGGTTCCCAGGGCGGAGGGAGAGAGCAGTATTCTCCACCCACAGGATCTGTACCTGTTTAGGATCTGGAAACCATGTGGTGCCAGGAAGTGGACGTGGGTGGGCCCCGTGCTGGGCATGTGCCTTACTGCCTACTAGATCCTGGAACTAACAGATAGTTTCATAAAGCCTATTCCCCAAAGACATTGGTAGAATGGTAACCACTGAGTGGAAACACTCAAGCCATGGTTCTCTGGGAAGCCTGAACAGCCATTGCACACATATTAAGTAGCAGAATCAACACAATCTCTATCAAAATTCTAGCTGACTTTGGAAAAAATTGGTGAGACGAACCTGAGACATAGAGGGAGACTCAAGGGACCCAGGAAAATGAAAACGGACTTAAATAAAAATCACTTGATCACCCTTGATCACTTGACATCACGTTACTCATCGATTTGCTCGAGCAGGCACCAGTAACATCTCCATTCGTCCCTGTCGCGTGCTAGTGTAGCCCAATGGCGTCTGCTCGTTCTAGGAACATGAAGAGCCTCAAACCAATTGTTCAGGGTCTTGACGAAGAAGTCTGACCATCTCATAGGTGGGCGGCCACACTTCGTGGCCACGCGACACATCATAAGACACTTAATACCCATCTTGCTGGTTTGCAGCACCATGTTTGATAGGGTTCCAATATGGTTTGAACCATGGGAACACCTGCAAGGGCGATTAGAGGCCACCCTAAAGGCCTCTATCCCTCGCGGAGAGCATGGCAAGCTATCTGTGGTGTACTCAATATGCCAAAACCAGTAATCACAATGGGTCTCATTCCCCTGACCCTGAAAGAGCTACCAATACGGCAGCGTTAAGAAGGATGAGAAAGGAGAGGCTGATAAAATCTCAAGGCCGAACTAGGCTGTTAAAACGTAGAAAGACAAAAATGACTATCTAAATTAAAATAAAGGGGAATAAGCCGTACTTCTCAATTTCAAAAGTTACCACAAAAATATAGCTATCAAGTCCTGTGTTATTGACCTAAGTACCTATGTTGACATCAAATGGAAGACAATGAGAATCTATGCATTAACCCTTTTATAGTTTAGATTTTTAATGAGACCCCTAGCACTGTAGCACTGTCCTCCCATTGTTCATCGATTTGCTCAAGCAGACCCAGTAACATCTCCATCGTGAGACTTGTTGTTACTGTGTTTGGCATATGGAATACATCACAGGAAGCTTGCCAGGCTTTGCTGTGCGGGCGAGATACTCTTGGTAGCTTGCCGGGCTCTCCAAGAGGGTGGAGGAGTTGAACCCAGGTCAGCCGGGTCAGCCGAGTGCAAGGCAAACACCCTATCCGCTGTAGTATCGCTCCAGCCCACTAAAAAAATTTAAATGGGAAAGAATAGGCTTTTTTTTTTTTAAAATCTTTTTGGTCTTGGGGTCATGTGATGCTCAGGGCTTACTTCTGGCTCTGTGCTCAGGAATCACAACTGACCATGCTCAGGGGACCATGTGAACAAACCCAGGTTGGCCGCATGCAAGGCAAGTATCTTACCTGCTGTACTATCACTCCATGTCAGTCTTTTCCACAAATGGTGCCGGGAAAACTAGCTGTGCACATATGCCCGACTTCCCACCACACACAGAAACCTCAACACAGCAGCAACCTGGGCCATCGGTGTTTCGACTATTAAAGAAGCCAGTGCAAGAATCTTATGCTTTAAAAGATACATGCAGAGGCTGGGGACATGGAACATAGGCGCACTGGTGGTGGGACTGGTGTTGAAATATTATACGCCAAAAATTCAACTATCAATAACTTGATAAATCCTGGCTCTTTCAATTAAAATAAAAAAAATAAATAAAATATACAACCAGGAGTTGGGAGATAGCCCAGAGGGCTAGAGCATATGCCTGGCGTCCATGTAACACCCCTGGTTTGATTCCCAAGATTATGAGGCCTCTTGGGAACTATCAGGTATAGGCCTCGTGGCTCTCAGCAACACGGTTCCAAAGCAAATTAAAAAAAAAAGTATACAATCAAGTAGAAAACAACATACAGATGGGGAGAAATGCAAATCATTTCTTATAAGGAAGTTTAATGCAGAATAGTTATAAATGAAACTCATAATATGATACACTGTTGCACTGTACTCCCTGTCGTTCATCAATTTGCTTGAGCAGGCCAGTAACGTCTCCATTGTGAGACTTGTTACTATGTTTGGCATATCAAATGCCGCCAAGGGGAGCTTGCCAGGCTTTGCCCTGCCAGGGAGATACTCTCCGTAGCTTGCAGGGCTCTCCGAGAGGGGCAGAGGAATTGAACCCCGGTCGGCCAAGTCAGCTGCGTTAAAGGCAAACTCCCTACCCACTGTGCTATCAGTCCAGTCCTGTAATATGATAATAAAAAAAATAATACAACAAAAAAGTTGGACAAAAGTTTTTTTTTTTGTTTTTTGGTTTTTGGGTCATACCTGGTGATGCACAGGGGTTACTCCTGGCTCTGCACTCAGGAATTACCCCTGGAGCTGCTCAGGGGACCCTATGGGATGCTGGGAATCGAACCCAGGTTGGCCACATGCAAGGCAAACGCCCTACCCACTGTGCTATTGCTCCAGCCCCTGGACAAAAGTTCTTAATAGGCATTTCTCTAAATAAAGTTTGCCAGGGGCCAGAGAGATAGTACAATGGGCAGGGCTCTTGCCTTGCTTGATATCTCATATAGTCCCCTTGAGCATCGCCAGGTGTGGGCCCCCCCCACTCCAGAAAAAGGATTGCCAATAAATGAGAAATGCATATGAAAACTATAGTGAGATGCCACTTTAACCCTACCACTGGCTAGTATATATACACTGCTTGCGAGAATACGGGATCACTTTGTGACAGTCCGCCTGCCGCTCAGGTTAAAAACTATTTCCTGTGAACACATCAATTACACTTCTAGAAGTATAATCTAGAGAAGTGATGAAATAAATATGCCCTCACAAACACATGTATCAGCATTATGTGGAAATAACTCAAACCTCCACGAGCATATAAAATGTAGCTTCTCTGAGCATGTATTGTACTGTTGTAAAAAGTAACAGACTACTGATACATTCTAGTACAGGTCTGGACCCTGCAAACAAGTTGTTACAGAATCCACAAACAAGGTTGTTACAGAATCCACAAAAAGGCTCACATTATATTTAAATATATGGCAAGGCTCTTGCGGTGCACATTGACCAGGGTTCAACTCCTCCACCCCTCTCAGAGAGCCCCGCAAGCTACTGAGACTATCGCACCGGCATGGCAAAGCCTGGCAAGCTAACCATGAGGTATCCGATATGTCAAAAACAGTAACAAGTCTCACGTTACTTGTGCTCGAGCAAATCATGAACAACGGGAGGACAGTGCAGTGCTATGAATATGCAAATATATATATATTTTTTGCTTTTTGGGTCACACCTGGGGAGATGCTCAGGGGTTACTTCTGGCTTTGCACTCAGGAATTACTCCTGGTGGTGCATGGGGGACCATATGGGATGCTGGGGATCGAACCTGGGTCGGCCATGTGCAAGGCAAAGCATGCAAGGCAAACGCCCTACCAGCTGTGCTATCGCTCAGGCCCTGAATATGCAAATCTTTAGAGGCAGAAAGTAGATGTGTGGGTTTGGGGGAAATATGGACTTAAGTGCTAATGAATGTGAAATATACTTTTGGTCTAATAAAAATATTCTAAAATTAATCCTGCTGATTGCCGAACAACCCTGTGAATATACCAAAAGCAATTGAATTGAGACTTAAAAGGAGTGAATCCATGGTATTTTATATTTTATAAACTGTTATATAAGTTACTTTTATAATATTTAAAGAAAATAATCACCCAATTAAATAGCTAGAGGGGATAAAGTATACCAAGACATAAGTGATAAAAATTAAAGATAACAAATATCAATGAGAATTTTTTTAAAAGAAATAAAACAAAAATAACAGAATGAATCAAACAGTTGGTTCTCTGAAAATTAAATAGAAAAAGCCAATTTTACTAAAGGGAGAGAGACAATGAGAAATTATGAGGGTGATTATTATCTGGAGAAAATACTGAAAGTTCTGAAACTTTTGAGTAACTATAAAAATTAAATACAAAACCAAGATGAAGTGAATGGTTTCCTCTGAAATTCTACTTAACGAAAATTAATCCCAGTAGAGAGCTCAAACAATTTTCAGAAAGAATTTAGAAAATTGTAGAAGGGATTTTCTCCCCAAATGCAGCAGGATTGGTGATTGATAAAGAAATTCTATCAAACCAATATTAATGATTATGATAATAAAAGGCATGAGACACGTTATTACATTATTTTTACAAAATAAATATGACTTTTTTTTTTTTGCTTTTTGTGTCACACCTGGCGATGCACAGGGGTTACTCCTGGCTCTGCACTCAGGAGTTACTCCTGGCGGTGCTCAGGGTACCATATGGGATGCTGGGAATCAAAACCGGGTTGGCCATGTGCAAGGCAAACACCCTACCTGCTGTGCTATCTCTCCAGCCCTGTAACTTTTTTTTTTTCTTTTTGAGTCATACCCGTCGATGCACAGGGATTACTCCTAACACTGCTCTGGTAACACTGGTAACGGGATGCTGGGAATTGAACCTGGGTTGGTTGCGTGCAAGGCAAATGCCCTACCCACTGTGCTATTGCTCCAGCCCCAATAAATAGAACTTTGATGGAAAAAATTGACAAAGACTGAGAGAAAAAAAAAAGGCTGGTCAGGAGAGGCTCAAAGATGTAGGGTACAAAATGTTTTACCTGCAAAATTCCCAGATACCACTGGGTCCCTCAAGAACCACTGGGCATGCCCCACCCCAACAGGCCTTTCAGACCAACGCAAAGCTTTAAAGTATTAGCCAAGATATCCATCAACACATTTTAAATCATGACCAAGTGGGTCTTATTCCAGGAATTCAAGAAGGAGTCAGAATTCTAATAATGATGAATTTTATTAGTTTGTGAAAAGTATCCTACAGATATCTCAGATATCAAAAAAGCATGTAACAAAATTCAATACACATCAAGTTAAAAATACAAATGTTAGGATTTGGAAGAGACTTCTTTGATGTGAGAAAATTCACAGACAAACATCTAAGCCCTAGGGCTGGAGTTTACTTACTGGGACACAATTAAGTGTTCCCAATAAAGATCAGGAAGGAAAGAAAGCAGTTCCCTCCGCTTCCTGACCTGAGTACTGGACAAGAGGCAAGAACAGAAGCAGGAACAAGAGAGAGCTTGGATTTCTTTTGGCAGCTGCTACCATTGTACTTTTGGGATGCCCCAAGAATCAAATATGTTACACAGTCAAATTCACCATAAATACTTTTGCACACATGGTCGCAAACAAAGTCCATGTAGAGCAAACAAGAGATCATTTCATTGGCACCCAGAGGTGATTTGGTACAAAGAAAGGGAAAACGCAGGTCGAGCAAAAAGAGAAAGCAGGAACATGCCCAAGAGGTTCATTGAGAAACAAGAAGAATGTGTGGAACCTGCATGGTTAGAATGTTCTGGAAAGCCACTCACAGCTGCACCGTCCAGTTGGAGTACTGGTGCCCAAAGGATGATGCCAGAACCCATCAAGCCTGCGGTGTGGCTGCCATTTACAGGTGAGCTGGGCCTGGGCTCTGTCCAGTGCGTGTCTGCAGCACCCAGCCCTTTCCATTGTGGTGGGCACAGGCTTCGTCAGAGTTGGCATCACAACTGTGGCAGCTGAACCACAAGACTGACCTGCACAGGCTGGGGGCTGCCATTCACTGATGCAGTTTCCTGGAAGCCCTCGAGACCCCAGCCACGTGCAGGGGCCGACGGATCCAGCGGCGGGTGAGGGCTCTCCTCGGCCTGCAATGTGCCGCCTTCACACATCTCAGGGTGTGCAGAGAGAGTCCCTCTTCCACTTGCTCTGCAGGTCCTGATTCCAGGGGAGATGCTCAGGGTCACACCTGACCGGTGGCCTCACCCTGAGTCTATACAACAGATGGGATGCACCGGCCTGTGAATCTCAGGGAGACACGCCAGTGCGTGGATAGGTACAGGGCAGCCCCTTGTAGGTGTTCTTCTCTTCTTCCAAAGAGGCCACTGCTGCCCTCTCCCACCTTCCCCAACAATGAGGGCTCTGTCCAGTGCGAGCTCCCACTGACAAACTCTCACTGCATGTGCAGGGCAGGAACTTGGGTTCAAGGATCAAAACCGGGACGGGATCGGGGCGGCATCTAATATGATCCTCTTCCAAGATTCCTGGCAGCCTGACGCCAGCAGCACTGCTCACTGCTCTGTCCCGAGGAAGCAAAGTGACAGCCCAGATGGACTGTCCTGGAAGCATTCCTAGGTGCTGTTTGAGGTCCTGCAGCCAGCCCAGAAGCAGAGGGGTGGCTGGTCTTGAGAAGGAAGCAGGACGGGCAGGAATGTGGGCGGTGGGTGGGGGTGATGCTGGGGAGGGGACTCTGGTGGGGATCACGCAGGGAGGGGGCCTTTTACTGGGGTTGGAATTCCCCATAGCAGGACATCGCAGGGAAGGCCAGTGAGGGAGGAAAAGAAGGTGGATGGGCTGAGGGACAAGGGACAATGGGAAACTTGTCAGATGGGAGGGTGAGGAGGGAGGGGTGAGGAAGGAAGGGTGATGACAGACAGAAGGGTAAGAATTGGAGAGGTGAGAAGGATGAAGATGAAGAGTGAGGATGGAAGGGTGGGTGAGGAAGGAGGGATGAGAATGGAAGGTAAGGAACGAAGAGGAAGGAGGGGTGAGGGTGAGGATAGAAGGGTGAGGTAAATAGAAAAAAGGGTGACAATGGAAGGGTGAGGTTGGAGGGGTGAGGGGTGAGGAAGAAGGTGGCGAGGAAGAAGGGTGATATGAAGAAAGGGCGAGGAAGGAAAGGGGAAGGTGAGGAAGGAGGGGTGAGGAAGGAAGGGTGAAGGAGGGGTGAGGGAGGGGAAGGAAGGGAAAGGAGGGGCAAGGGAGGAGGGGTGAGGAGGGAGAATGAGGAGGAAAAGAGGAAGAAGGGTAAGGAGGATGAAGGAGGAGGAGGAAGGGAGAGGAAGGAGGTGTGAAGAAGGCAGGGGTGAGGAAGGAGGGGGAGGACAGTGTAAGGCCACGGACTCCACTAACCCAGGGTGGGCCCAATAAGCGTCAGAGCAGAGATTCTGAGCACCTGGACTATAAGGGAAAAACAAGAACCCAGCCAGCCTTATCTCCAAAGGAGCAGCTGAGCTGATATTCTGGAATGTTCTTCCCCTTCAACTCTTCCTCCCTGGGAATTTCCTGGTGTGGCTTCTCTCTTAACAGGATCCATCTGGGAGAAGCCCAGTCAGCAAGTCAGGTGAACTGTGTCCCACTTAATCAACATCACAGAGTTCACTACCACCTACAAACACCTGGGAGTGGGGGGAGGTTTGCCTATAAAAGGGGGTGACTCCAACCTCTGTGGCTGGCACCCCGGGGCCTCTGTGGGACCCTGAGCGGGGGGGAAATGTGTGAGGGTAGTGCTCCCCAGTGCGAGTCTCCATCCTGGGGGCTCTAATTCAAGGGGAGCCCGGGGAAGGGCGCCCCTCCTCCCACGTCGCTGGTCTCAGAGTCTGGGGCCCGCTTCTGCGGCTTCCTCATTGGCCTCGCGGTCTGATTCAGGCATCAGGTCCAGCAGCATGTCCTCCGAGCTGGTAAACTGTGGGTGGGGGGGATGGAGGATTTGCAGCCGGAACCCCACCGCTCCCAGCACCTGGGGTGGGGCGTTCTGGAACCCTAGGGGTGCCCTGCCCACTCCCCCGTCCACTTCTCCCCCTTGCCCCACCAGAGCGACCTTTCTGGGCGGAGCCCGCCCCCTGCCCCAGGTAACCCATCTGTCACTTTGCACCTCACTTTGCATTCTGCCCCCTGGGTGCCGCGGGGGAGGGCCCCGACCGCAGCGGCCGGAAGCGGGGTCCCCCCCAGATGCGCGCACTTGCCTTCACGTGGTAGACGATGCTCCAGAAGCTGGAGTCGGAGCCCTTGTACCGGTTTCCGGGGTACAGCTGCCAGAGCAAGGGCAGCCGGTGGGACCCGAGCTGGCTGGGGCGCATGGCGTGGCTCAGGGGCACGTCTTGCTGGCGCATGAGCACTCGGAAGCCTCTCTCCACCTGGGGAGAAGACCAGGAACCCCTGGGCTGTGAGCTCCCCCGGGATCCGAGGCGCAAACCCACCCAGGTGCCCTGCGATGCCAGGAGGGGGCAGGCTTTTCCGGGTCTGGCTGGGCCTGGGAGACACCCCTACAGGAAAATGGGGGTTCCCTTTTTTCTTGGGAAGAGTGGTGGTCTTCCAGATGATGCTCAGGAACCTCCAGGGCCACACCAAGCAATGTTCCGGGGGTCACAAGGTGCCAGGGATTGACCCAGGGTCAGCCGCAGCTGCATGCAAGGCAAGGGCCTTTTGGGGGCGGGGGGGGGGGGATAGGGTGGTGGTCAGACTTATGCCTGGGAGGGCTCAGAGGACCCTATGTGATGCTGGGGACCAATCCCAGGTTAGCTCCCTGCAATGCAAGAACCCTACCACTGTTCTATCTCTCCGGCCACCAAGGGTCCAACTGGTCGTGCCAAAATTTCCAATTGCTTGGGCCTTGAACCTCCTTTTGGTAGGGGATTTCGGGGACCATATGCAATGGGCATAGTTGAACCCGGTGACCCGTGCAAGGCAAACGCTGGTCCTATCCTATCTCTCCGACCCCCCGACGGTTCTGTTCAAAATCCTGATCGATCTAAAGCTAAGGAAACTGGTGTGTGAATCGCTGGCTTTAAGCCCTGTATGATTCTCATTGTATGGGCAGGACCGCAGCCCAGGAAATCTGTTCCATCGAGGCTGGGCGCCACCCGTGAGCCAACACTCCTTGTTCTAAACACCCTCCTCGGACTTGGTCTTCACGGTCTGCCTTCAAGTGCTTCCATCTGTGGACAGCTCCGGTCCTGGGCAGATGCTGCCCTCGGCCTCTCCCAGCGACCGCCCTGGCAACTCTGCAGCTGCCCCCTGAAGGACCTTGCCCGGCCTGAAGCCCACCTGACGCTAGAGGTTGGCTGGGGTGGGTGATGCCCACTGCCCACCGACCCGGCCCCCTCCAAAGCGGCTGTACCTTGATGACTGTGGGCAGCCAGGTGCGCTGTCTCTCGTCCAGATACACAGCCCTATCCCAGATCCACAGGTGGTCAGGGTGCACGGTCGTGGGCTCGCCCATGTCGCCTGCGGTGTCCCAGGGTAAAGGCAGGACGTCTGGGGAGCCACCGGTCGATGGTGGGATGCGGGGCGGCCGTGCTTTATAAGGGGGAGGACGCGCAGGCGCCCCCCAGAGGCGGGGTGGGAGGAAGGCAGCTGGGGGGGCGGGGCGGGCTTGGCGGAAGAGGCGCAGCGGCAAGCGGGTGGGCGTGGCGCGGGCTGGAAGGGGCGTGACGCCAGGTAGTGGGCGTGGCACGGGCCAAGAAGGGCGTGGCTTAAAGCAGGTGGGCGGAGCGCTGGCTGGGGGGCGGGCACGGGCTGGGAGGGGCGTGGCGCCAAGTAGTGGGCGAGGCGCGGGCCGGGAGGGGGCGTGTCTTCAAGCAGGTGGGCGGGGCGCTGGCTGGGAGGGGCGGGCGCGGTCTGGGAGGGGCGGGGCGCGGGCTGGAAGGGGCGTGACTCCAAGCAGGGGGGCGGGGCGCGGGCCGGGAGGGGCGGGGTGCACTGCTGCCCGGGACACAGCCCTGTTTCGCACCCACACCTTGGCAGCAATCAGGGGTGCAGACCAGTCTTGCAGATTCAGATCTTCTTCGAGACCCCCCCCCCCCACCCAGCTTACAGCTGAAGGAGACAGCTGGGAGGTCGGTGAGTCTGGGTCTGGGCCCGTGACCCTTCTGCTGAGCCGGCAGCTGCTCGTTGCTGGCCAAGATGCCCTCCTAGGCTCTGAACCCCTGCGGCTCCACACCCAGAATCAGCTGAACCCCGAGTGGGTCCGGGCCGGGATGCCTCGGTTTCAGCCTGTTAGTTTGGGTCAGAACCAGATTTCCTTGGCATAGGGCAACTCTTCAAGCTGTCCCCTTACCCCTCCCCCCCAAAAAAAAACATGCATTGTCCAGGGCTTTGATGATGCTGTGGTCTTCTAATAGCTGTTGGGAAATACGGTGGTGAAGAAACTTGACTCTGAAGTCATTAATGAAACATCATTCAGAACCAACACTCAAAACCTCTTCCTACCACACTATTCCGGAATCTGCCGTCTTCCAGACTGGGTACACAATTTAATATTTTTTCCCTTTACTTCGTGGGGGTCCTCTCTGTTCTTTCTTCCCTCTGTCCCTCTCTTTTTGTTTCCTTCCTCCCCCTCCCTTCTTCTCTTCTCTCCCTCTCTTTCCCTCGTAACCATCATAACCTTTCCTTGAACCTAAGAGGGACAGATTTGCAAAGCCTCGGGATTATAGGATCAAACTGTCTCGCTGTAAATTACAGCAAAAGGAGGAAAACAGTTTCACTTCAGTTTGCACCAGCGCGTGCCCATTAAGGCAATTAAGAAAATTGAAGACAATGAGAAGCATGTAAAATGCTCTCTGGTCTCATTGCTCAAGCATCACCCCTGCTAACAAGTCATCGCCCTTCCGACCCTCTGCTGCTGTCCTGACTAGGCATTCAGAAAATCACTCGCTTTCCTTTGAAATGTCACCCCAATTCAGAGGTGCCCCGGACCTGGTTGTGGGCCAGCATGGTAGGTGTCTGCTCCTCTGCCCTTCCTTTCTCCGCAGGGAGCAAGCTTTGGTGGTTTGCACAGTTACAGCACCCAAGGCAAAGGCCAAGTGGAGGGAGGAAGAGGGGCCTAGCACCCCTGTTTCCCAGTATAGTCCCGTATGCTCTCAGTGTTTAGTATCCGGGCTGCAGCTTTCCAGTTTTCCATATGATTTCTCTGCATGCAATTCTTTTTTTTTTTTGGGTCACACCCAGCGATGCACAGGGGTTACTCCTGGCTCTGCACTCAGGAATTACTCGTGGCAGTGCTTGGGGGAAGCATATCCCATGTTGGGAATTGAACCCGGGTCGGCTGTGTGCAAGGCAAATGCCCTACCCACTGTACTATCGCTCCGCTCCACTCTGCATGCGATTCTCGGTTCCAAACCTGGATAACACTGAAAGGAGGGTAAGGTCAGGGGGATGTGCTTTATTGGGGGAGTTTCAGTTCCAACCATGCACTTAGGGGCCCAGAGATAGCAAAGTGGGTACGGCTCTTGCCTTGTAGGGGGACTAACCAGGGTTCTATCCCCAGCACTGTCTGTCGTCCCCTGAGCCCCACCAGGAGTAATTCCTGAGCCCAGTTAGGTGTGGCCCAACAATAACAAAAGTGACATCCAGTGTAAAGGGTGCCATTGAGGCAGCCTTGTATGGTAAGGACAGGGGCTACCTGGCCACTGGCCTAAGTTCATTGATGGTCTTTTTTTTTTTTTTTAACCAGTGGAAAAAGCTTTCAGGGCTGGAGCGATAGCACAGCGGGTAGGGCGTTCGCCTTACAAGCGGCCAACATGGCCGACCTGAGTTCGATTCCTCCGCCCCTCTTGGAGAGCCCGGCAAGCTACCGAGAGTATTCGATATGCCAGACACAGTAACAACAAAGTCTCCAATGGAGACGTTACTGGGCCCGCTCGAGCAAATCGACGATCAACGGGAGGGCCTTTACCTTTACCTTTACCTTTTTATTTTATTTAAAAAATTTTTTATTAGTGAAACACCATGAGGTACAGTTGTAGATTTATGAATTTTTGTGCTTGGGTTTCAATTGTACAATGACCAAACACCCATCCCTCCACCAGTGCCCATTTTCCACCACCATGGATCCTAGTATCCCTCCCACCCCCCATCCCCCCGTCCCACCCTGCCTCTGTGGCAGGGTATTCCCTTTTGTTCTCTCTCTCCTTTTGGGTGTTGTGGTTTTAACACCCAAAGAGTGGCCAAGATTAGTACTAGGAGTTTAGCTCCATGGCTTGGAGGCCAGCCACACACTCTAGGGGAAAAGGGAGGTCAGAGAAAGGAGCACCAAATAAAGCGTGTTGGGAGGATCCTCCCAGGATGGGAGAAACATGCTGAAAGTAGACTATAGACCAAACATGATTGCCACTCAATGCCTCTTTTTTTTTTTTTTTGAGTAAAACAGATTTTACCTGGAGGTTTTTGGAAAGGGGAAGGAGGAAGAGAAAGTGAGAAAGACTAATGCACTCAAGAGAGAACCTAGGCTTCTCTAAAGGTGAAGAGAGCCCCTACACACACCCTGGCATTAGGTAGGCAAGTACGCATCTTAAGAGGGAAGACTCGGGTAACACGTGCTGTGCCACGAGGGTACAAGCTGCACCTGCGCTCGTTGATGGTCTCGAGACCTCGCATGCCACCAGGTGTGCCAAATTTACTCACTCTCTGCCTGTTCATAGGCCACAAAGGAAGAGATGATAGGGCAAGACTCAGCCTCGGTGTTGTCTGTGCTCCCAAATGTTCCAGAAGTCTCTTTGTCCTGATAGCAGTGCACGTGTTTTCTGGACAGCACTTGGGTGCCAGGGGGCAGGGTACGCTAAACTTCAGAGAGGATGATCAGGAAGGAGGGTTGATGGGTGCCTCGACCCCCCAATTCCTCCAGATTTCCCCATGATGTAGTTGATGTTTCTGTGTCATGGTGTTCTGGGTGATATTTTCTTCTGTGGAAATCATGTCTTGGAGTCCCAGAGATGGGGCAATGGGGGAGGCTCTTGCCTTGCATGTAGCTGATCAGGGTTTGATCTCTGACACCACATAGGGTCCCCTGAAGCAGGAATGACCCCTGAAACAGAGCCAGGAGTAAGCACTAAGCATTGTCGGTGTAGCCACTGTCACTCACTGTCACTGTCCTCCCGTTGTTCATCGATTTGCTCGAGAAGACCTGGTAATGTCTCCATTGTGACAATTGTTACTATTTTTGGCATATCGAATATGTCACGGGGAGCTTGCCAGGCTTTGCCGTGTGGGCGAGATACTCTCGTTAGGTTGCCGGGCTCTCCTAGAGAGAGGGGCAGAGGAATCGAACCTGGGTTGGCCTGGTTGGCCTTGTGCAAGGCAAATGCTTTACCCGCTGTGCTATCGCCTCAGCCCTCGGTGTAACCAGAAACAAAAAAAGAGAAAAGAAAAAAAATGAAGGAAAAAGGAAAGAAGAGGGGCCGGAGTGAGAGTACAATGGGTAAGGTACTTGCCTTGCATGCAACCAACCCAGGTTCAATCCCCACCATCCCATATGGTCCCCAAGCACCACCAGTATACATTCCTGAGCACAGAGCCAGTAAGACTGACCTCTGCCAGGTGTGGCCCCCAAACCAAAAAAAAAAAAAAAAAGAGCCCTAGAAGAGATACCATTTTCTCTAGTGATTAGTGGGGATACAAGTTAAAGATAAGAAAATCTTCTTCCTTGAATAATATCACTAAGAGTTTCTCCCTCCCCTGGCCACAATGAATAGGTCACCCCCCCCCCCCCCAACCTGCCTCCTACAGACACACCATAATCCTTCTCTTAAAGGCACAGCTGTCACCCCTGTGGGGCGGCTTAACCTCAGCTGCCTCCCTTGGGTGCTGTTTTTCTCGGGCCTGATCATTCCCGGGTGGGAAGGCTGAAGACCTCCTGTCGTGTCTGCTGCATGAGCACCCGAGAACCCGAGGGGGTCTGTGGCGATGCTTTCTGGCATAAAGGAGTGCCTTGGATTTGCGCTTGGCCTGGCTAAACTCTCAGAGTCATTTTAGTGGCTGGTTTGTCTGCAGTGGATAGTCCTCCCTCCCCCCTCTTATTTTTCAATCTCTTTACTGATTCCCAGCAAGACCAGTGAGTCCAACAACGAGATGGAATTATTTAGAGACAAACAGCAGGAGAGAGGGCAGAGGGAAAGTGCATTCAGGGTGAGACTAACACGTCCAAAGCTAATAACTTGCTTTAACTCCCTGCAGGGCCCCTGCCCTTTAATTCTCTTTCCCACGTTACCTCCTCCCTCTCCTCCCTTCCTTCTAGGTCTCACCGATTTCTGGTGCTTGTTAAAATGCCTTCAGTAACAGAGGTGAATGGTGGCAGACTCCAGTCCTATTCCTGTCTTTAAAAAGGAGGATCCATAGCACAGTGGGTAGGGTGCTTGCGTGCGATCGACCTGGGTTCGGTTCCCAGCATCCCATATGGTCCCCCGAGCACTGCCAGGGGTAATTCCTGAGTGCAGAGCCAGGAGTAACCCCTGTGCATCACCAGGTATGACCCAAAAAGCAAAAAAATAAATAAAAATAAAAAGGAGGATCCCCCAGGGATTGGAGGCCAGCCACACATGCTAGGGGAAAAGGGAGTTCAGATAGAGAAGGGAGCACCAAATAAAGGGTGTTGGGAGAATCCTCCCAGGATGGGAGATGCATGCTGAAAGTAGACTACAGACCGAACATGATTGCTATTCAATGCCTCTTTTGCAAACCACAACACCCAAAAGGAGAGAGAGAGAACAAAAGGGAATGCCCTGCCACAGAGGCAGGGTGGAATGGGGGCGATGGGGGGTGGGATACTGGGACCTGTGGTGGTGGAGAATGGGCACTGGTGGAGGGATGGGTACTTGATCATTGTATAACTGAAACCCAAGCACAAAAATTTGTAAGTCTACAACTGTACCTCATGGTGTTTCACTAATAAAAATTAAAAAAAAATAAAAAGGATCCCTTGGATGCTTGTGATGGGTATTCAGATGTCAAATGTATTGCTGTACACAAAATGGAATAAACGCAGGCCATTTCCATAAAATTTTATGTTTCCCTGGTTGGTAGGCGTGGTGTCAGCCAAAAGTGTGGGGAGTTGAACTTTCTTCGGCGAAAGGAGTGAGAGCGTGCAGGAGGTAAGGAACTTGTCTTGCATGAGGTCGAAGAGGTCTCCGCCAGGGTCTGAAGCCCCCGGGGGTCCTGTATGGTCCCCTGAGCACCATCAGGGGTCACTCCTGAGCACTTCTGGGTGTAGCCCAATTCCCATCCCCCCCCCCCCCCCCCCATGACTCCCAAGAAGAAAAAGGCAGATAAGGAACTGCATGTGTTTGTAGACCTGGGTCTCTGGAACTGTATGGGGGCAGTTGTATCTGTTTCTTTTCGCTTCCTCTGGGGCTGGGATGTGGCTTTGTGATAGAGGCTGCATGGTTGATTTCTGATGCTGCCAAAGTGAAACAAAACCACATGTTTTGTCTGGAACAGAGACAACAAGTATTACCACTTCCTGCCTGGGGACTCCTCCTCCTGAAGAGGGGAAACCCTCTCTTGCTAGCATCTTTACATACCAAGGGGATGGGGCGCTGTGTCCCCAGATCCTGGGTGACCCTTAGTTTCTCTAAGGTAGTTCAAGGTTTGGAAGTTTTGTTTGTTTGAGCTCTAAAATGTTTCTCATGGGTTACTTTTTCAAAATTACTGGAATTCCTAGAACGAACGGATGCCATTGGGCTACACTAGCACGCGACAGGGACAAATGGAGATGTTACTGGCGCCTGCTCGAGCAAATCGACGATTAACGCGAAGTCAAGTGATCAAGTGATCACTTCTTCAAAAGTTGTCCTTTTCTTGTTCTCTGGCTTTTCTTCTTTTATAAGTTTTATGAAATTGGTTCATCTTATGAATACATGCACCCCCCCTTGATGTCTTATATTACTTTTGTTCTTTTCTGTCTTACAGATGTCTTACGTCCTGAGAGACAACCTTAGCTGGATTTTTCAGTTCAATAATGTGCTCTTTACTGGAATTCATTATGTGACTTAGCTTGCCTATTGAGTTTTGCACTCAGGGAATTATATTTTTATTTCCACAATATTTTGGTGAGTGACAGATGAGCCAGAAACACCATTAGGGGGATATCAGGAGAAAATAGAAGATTTCTTGTGACTTCGGGGAAGGAATGTTGCTATTTGTTTTTTAAATGGTGACTTAAGATCCAAAAATTGTAAAATATCAAAGATAAGTTTTTAAATGAGCTTAGCAAAAGATAATAAAGAAAGAAAAATGCCCCATCTCTCTGCCACTGATCTGTGCATGCCTCTCTGTTTCCTCAAATTCCAGATACTTTTCTAAATTTAAATTTTATTTTTATAAAGTGGTTCACAAAAATTGATTACACTCAATATTCCAATACCAGTCCCACCACCATTACACTGCCCCTCCACCATATTTCAAATTATTCCAGCCTGAGATCCCCTAAGCCTGTCCCCAAAGTGGGACCTGAGTAATTTGTTTTGTATTGCTTGTTATGTAGAATCCGCTAAAGATGAACCAAAAAAGTTTCCTTAGAAGAAAGTATATGACGATTGTTGTATCACCTTGGAGCCATTAAGCCCTTGTATAGAGTATGAGATGTCGTGTGGCCGTGAATGTGGCTGCGCACTCCAGGAATTCTAGGATTTTTAATCGGGTGTTGTAAGACGTTACTGGTGCCTGCTTGAGCAAATCGATGAACAATGGGAGGACAGTGACAGATATAGCTAGAATTAAATTGTTAACTAGATGGTGACTTTGGGGTCTGGAGGAATCTCTGCTGCGTGTTTCTCTCTTCCTCTTCTGAGATTTATTTGTGAGTCTCTGGACCATGGCCGTTAATGAGCTTATATGGAAGTTTGCAGATGTGACTGCC